>NW_027526460.1:131601581-132201581 GCF_048455015.1 Haemaphysalis longicornis
AAGTATGTGTGTATGTATGTATGTATGTATGTATGTATGTTTGTGTGTATGAATGTATGCCTGTATGTATGCAAGTATGTGCGTATGTATGTATGTATGCATGTGCGTATGTACGCATGTATGTATGTATGTATGTATATATGTATGTATGTATGTATGTATGTATGTATGTATGTATGTATGTATGTGCGTATGTATGTATGTATGCAAGTATGTGTGTATGTATGTATGCCTGTATGTACGCATGTATGTATGTATGTATGTATGTGCGTATGTATGTATGTATGTTTGTGTGTATGAATGTATGCCTGTATGTATGCAAGTATGTGCGTATGTACGCATGTATGTATGTTTGTGTGTATGAATGTATGCCTGTATGTATGCAAGTATGTGCGTATGTACGCATGTATGTATGTATGTATGTATGTATGTGCGTATGTATGCATGTATGTATGTATGTATGCGTGTATGTATGTATGTATTTTTATTTATTTATTTATGATACCCTCAAGGCCAAAGGCATTACAGAGGGGAGGGGGGGTAGAATAGAGGTAAACAAACAAGGAAAAAATGAAGTACAATATAAGCTAATTATACAATATTATTTAGAGCAACTCACTATCATAACAAGAGAAGAGAAGTTACAGATTCATACAATTTTTACAGATTATACAGATTTATAGACTTTATACTATTTATACAATTCGAGCAATAAAATTTCGGAACTGTTCGTTATCATTAATAGATACAGCACTAGAAGGAAGGTCATTCCATTCCCTACTAGTCTTGGGCAAGAAAGAGTGAAAGAAATGCTGGGTGTTGCAAATGTCAATTCCAACTTTGTGGCTGTGGTCGATACGATCAGATCGTTAATGGGGTGTAGCGATAAACTGGTCATGCAGAACATGGTGGTGATACAGTTTGTGAAAAAGAGTTAGTCGGGAAATTTGACGTCGTGCTGACAGAAACGGGAGGGCAAGGTTAGATTTCATGGCAGTAATACTGGCTGTTCTATTATAGCTGGACAGAATAAACCTAACTGAGTTATTTTGAACAAGTTCTAGGGAATTTTTAAGTTTATCCTGACTTGGGTCCCATACCGAGCATGCGTATTCCAGTTTGGAACGTATAAGTGTTTTGTAGAGCATTAGTTTAAGTGGCGATGGCGCCTTATAGAAACTACGTCGTAAGTAACCGAGCATGCGGTTTGCGTTGCTAATTACATAGTCTGTGTGAAGGTTCCAGGTTAAGTTAGTAGTAATGTGGATGCCAAGGTATTTATAAGATGTAACGGATTCTAATTGGACACTGTTAAGATAAAAGGGTGGTGGGGCAGTCTTGGTGCGGGAAATACGCATTACTTTACATTTTTGAATGTTAAGTTCCATTGACCAGGCTTTGGACCAGTTAGCAACAGCATTAAGGTCAGACTGTAATATGGTGGTGTCATTGTCACTAATTGTTTCACGAAAAATAACACAATCATCTGCAAATAGAAGAACATTCGAGTTTAAAAGACTAGCCAATTCGTTGATATAAACAAGGAACAATAGCGGCCCAAGCACCGATCCCTATGGAACGCCAGATGCAACGTGACTAAAAGCAGAACAATATTGATTAGCAACAACAAACTGAGAACGGTTAGTAAGAAAAAATTCTATTCATTTTAACAAAGTACCGTCCAAATTTAAGCCTTTTAGTTTATGAAGCAGCAATCTATGTGAAACCCTGTCAAACGCTTTTGAAAAATCTAAAATGCAATTGGCATGAGATGATCGATCTAAGATTTGGTGCAATTTGGGAGTAAAACATATTAGTTGGGTTTCCCACGAGTATGACTTAGGAATTTATGTTGAGCTGCGGAAAAAAATGAGTTAGACTCAAGAAAGTTAACCAAGTCACTGTAGATGATGTGTTCTAATATTTTGCAACAGTTACTGGTGAGAGAAATGGGGCGATAATTTAAAGGAGAGGTTTTGCTGCCTGATTTAAAGAGTGGAATCACCTTCCCTATTTTCCATTGTTTAGGAAGCGTACCCGTGTCCAAAGACTGTTGGAATATTTTTGTTAATAGAACTGAACAATATGCGCTAGTGTTTTTCAGAAATTTGGTGTTAATACCATCAAAGCCGGGAGATGACGAGTTGTACAACCCGTCGATAAGCTTAGCGACACCAGAAACATCTATTCGTACTGGAGATGTAGATTCATAATTCAATGCTTGTGTGGGGGGAATTTCCTTCGAAGAATCAGAGGAAAAATTGCTGATAAATGTTTCGTTGAGAAGTGCTGCACAGAGATTGTTGGGGATGGGTTTGTCAGATGAATCATGCAAGGCAATAGTATCATAAGAAGGAGGGTTAATGGTCCGCCAAAATTTTTTTACATTTGAAGCAAGCATCGATGGAAGGACGTTAGATAGAAAATTTTCTTTCGCCGTTTTGATAGCTGCAAAATATGCTTCAGTTGCAGTCTTGTACGCATTCCAACGCAAGCTGGAAGGTGATCGTTTAGCTGCGGAATAGAGACGCTTCTTCTTGTTCGATAACCGTTTGATATGAATGTTATACCATGGTGCGTGAGAATGCGTGGTAATGACTCGCTTTGGAATATATTTTTCAAGTAGTTCATGCACTTTGTTTTCGAATGCGCCCCAGTTGGACTGTAGTGAGTTATTGTCGGAGTTGCTCAAGAAGACGGCTGTAAATGCACCGAGTTCAGTACTTATTGCGTTAAAGTTTGCTCTGTTGTAGTCGAAAAAATTTTTGCATTTTTTGGAGCGTTCGGGCACGGAATCTTTTATATGAAAGTTAAGCAGTAGATGGTCACTGATTCCAGGAAAGCAAGTTACAGCAGAGATGAGATCAGGGGTAGTCGTTAGAACTAAGTCTAGTGTGTTTGATGCGGTAGGTGATAGCCTGGTTGGCTCGGAAACAACCTGGTTGGTTGTATGTATGTATGTATGTATGTATGTATGTATGTATGTATGTATGTATGTATGTATGTATGTATGTATGTATGTATGTATGTATGTATGTATGTATGTATGTATGTATGTATGTATGTATGTATGTGTGTGTGTGTATGTATGTATGTATGTATGTATATATGTATGTATGTATGTATGTATGTATGTATGTATGTATGTATGTATGTATCGCTTTTCTAGGGACCTTAGCAGCATTAACTAACATCCTAGGGTTTTAGCAGAAAGAAAACGTTCTGAACAACGCATCTCTCCATTTGTGTGCTGCTTGCATACACCGTACTACGTGTACTCCTAATAAGACATGAACGACTGCTCGTTCAAGTGCTAGAAGCCAAGGAAAGAAAGAGTTAGCTGCTGAGGGTACCTAGAAAAATCTAGGTACCCTCTAGGTTCTGATTCTTCCAGAAATCGGACGATAGGTCAGCCGCCATATATTATGTTGGAAATTGAAGGTGTTTTTAATTTTACTGACTGGCTGAAGTCATTCAGGGTGAACTTCAGGACCAGCCACCTCAGCAGCTTGAGGCACGTATCGATATCTGCAGCGTATCGTCAACAGACCTGTAGCGCCAGTATTAGACGTCACAGATGGCCCCATCCCATAAAGAATTCGTAATCCGGCAGTGGAACTGCCATGGCCTCCAACGGAAACGCACCAGCGTACAAATGCTGACTGCCTCGTCGCAATATTAGTGCACCGTAACGTCCCAGCTAAATGAGTGCACTTTGAAAGTGTTTCTATCCCTCACGACATAGTCATCATTTACTCCAAAGTTCTCTCCTCCCCCCAGTCAACACGTCGTTGAGATGCTGCCATCCCACCGCTGGCAGCCCGTTGTTGCATTCGGGCAGGCGTCTCAGAGCCAAGCTCCGTCGTCTCCGTCGTTCGTGTGGTAGCGTGGTGGTCGAGCGGCCAGCAAATGTTGCTGCCTTGGTGACGACGACAAGAAGCAGAAAGCAAACTTAACTGGTTTACTGCATGGCGAGAGATGAGCTGAAGAGAGACAAGAACAATGCCCTTCCTGGCGAGGTTACAGTACAGTACTCGAGCAGAGTGACAGCATTGATTCACTGCTCCGAAATGAATGCACTTCGACGCTTGGGGCTCGTTTTTATACCCAAAGCGCTAACGGTCAGAAAGGTTTCCCCTTTGCTTTTGCACACGGCGCAACATGGCAGACACACAAAACGCTTTTTCCAGAGTTCGTGAGGGGCCGGTATGGTGGCGGCGCACGCTGAGTCCGAAAGGGGGGAGAGATGATGTCTCCGCTACGGCGCCCGAGTCCATCGGACAAGTCTCTGCATGCTGCATCTGCCACTGCCGAAGCTTGAATCACGCAGACAGAGAGGCGCCCGCTATCCGGCCTTTCCCAGGCATGTTGCGGCTTGTTGGGATCTGTTGGCTCTCGCTGCAAGCTTGAGTCACCGACAGAGAGGCGCCCAGCGAAAAGTGCACGTAGTGGTGGCTCTGTCGCAAAACACAAAAGCGCCGCGAGAAGCCTGCAGCACAGTGGCGCGCTTATTCGCAATCAACGTGCTGAATGTATACAGCGGCCCCAAAGAATATAGACACACACTACAAACTTATCTTGTTAGTTAAGAGAGAACCACAAAGCCACCCCCTCATAACAGCAAGCGACTTCAACGCCCAATATATAGCATGGCGTTATCCTACAATCTCGAAAAAGGGCCACCTACTTTGTCAACACATGTACTCTCACAGGCTCACACTGGAAACCCCTCGTGACATACCTAGCTGACTTGCCAATAGTGTGCAACGAGACACAACGCCTTATCTCAACAACGTGAGATAAGGCGTTATCTCACTCTTACCCATCGCATATCCAATGGACACTGGCACAACATGGACCAAACTCTTGGAAGTGACTATTGCATCATCGAACTCTTTATCCCCTTTCACACACTTATATGTCCCCTAACACAAACAACAATACATTACAGACTGCAACGCCTCCATGTCCACTCGCAACCATCTACAGTACAGCCCCTGGATACATGGATAGTTGAACTCATTCGAGAAAGAAAAGCCCACGACCAATCGCTCGGCCCTTAGATCCCGGCTGAAATGGTAGACTCCCGTCTCAAAAAAAAAAAAAAACTCCCATTTTTCCTCGCGGGAACCCCTGTGTAGATGCGACGCATAGGCGGAGCGGCGAAGGGACCGCGTTTTATAGCGCGCATAACGTTGAGGGGACTGCGTAAGCCGGTCCCAGTCGATGACGACGTTGGCGTACTTGTAAAGCGGCGTGGACTCTAGGTCTCTAGGTGTTTGAGCCAAGCGTGGATGTTACTTCGTCAGAGAACGGCACACCGGTTATATGCGCAGCGCTCCCGAAGGAGAGGAAACCGCGGAAGATAGAGTACTGCACATGCGCCGGCCCCAGCGCGTCTGCCGCGGCTATGACGCAACGTGCCGTAGCTATGACGCAACGTGCCGCGGCTATGACGCAACATAATCCATAATCCACTTTAATCCAATGCAATCCCATCCAAGCCAAGCCAAGCCAAGCCAATCCAATCCAATCCAATCCAATCCAATGCCCCTCGCGAGAGTGTTCGCTATCGGAGAGGAGATGGGGTGAGCGGCATGGAGCGCAGCTGGCGCCGCGAGGAGAATGGGGGAGGGGTGGACAACGCCGACGACGACGACGACGCCGGAGGGACAAGGCGAGTGAATCAGATGCTCTGCATCTAAAAAAATTGGGCCCATCTCCCCGCGAGGGCGACTCGAGTAAATGCGTCTCATAGGGGGTGGGTGTATTGCGTTAACGTTTAGTGTTTGGGGAGTTGGTGGTAGTGAATGCGTTGTATCAGTAGCTTCTCTTCTTGACGTAGTTTGAATGAGTCAAGGATATAAGGCGCGTTCGTAGCCTCGCATTCTGTGTCGGCTTTGTGGCGCAGTGGGTAGAGCACCATGTGCATTGCGTTCCGCCCGCGGGGTCGAGGGATCGAAACCAGGCGCCGGAGAGTATTTTTTTTTATATAGTGTAGGGGGAGGGGTGCGGACTACGACTACGGACGTCAACGCGGGTGACATCGTGAGTTACTGAAATGCTCTGCATTTAAAAGTTCCTGCGTTTGTTGCTCCGCGTGTCGTGAGTTCTTAAGTAGTTGTCCCCTTCGCTTATTCGCCCTCCCAAATATTTATTTATTTATTTATTTATTTATTTATTTATTTATTTATTTATTTATTTATTTATTTATTTATTTATTTATTTATTTTAAAGAGCGTTTATTTTGCCGTTTATTTTATTTTGCAAGAAGCCGTGCTCTCCCCTCTCCTTTTCATTCTAGTCCTTTTCCATATTCTGAAGGCTTTAGATGGAATTTTTCTCTTATCTCTGTCACCAGTTGGTGTAGGGGGCCGTAGCGCAGGGCTGCGCGTAAGCTCTGTAAGGCAGCCTTGGAATCCGAAAAGATCGCCCAATTTTGAGGAGTAGCTCCGATGATATGGTCAAGAGCCTCACGAAGGGCTGCAAGTTCTGTAGCTGTCGAGCTCGTGGTATGGCCAATACGGAAACGAGTTGTTGCAAAATCTGCTGGCACAAACACTGCACCTGCCGAACTGGATGACGTTACGGAAGCCATCACAGCCGGCCATGACGTAATTTTCCAGTGGCTTCCAGGTCACTGCGGAGTCACCGGTAACGTGCTGGCGGATGAAGCTGCCCGTACAGGCCATGAGAGCGACCGCACCATTCTACTTCCACTTTCAAGAACCGATGCCGCCAGGACGCTTCGCTCCCTTGCACGCAAGATTACCATGCAGCAATGGAATACACCGGACTTTTCGAATCCCCGACTGTATATTCAGGATCCCCTTCTTCGGCGCCGTATTCCGTATGGGCTGTCTAGACCCCAGTCAACTTTACTTTGTAGACTGTAGTTGGGAGTGACCTTCACTAAAGCCTACTCCTTCCTCATCGGGATGGCCAGCAGCGCACACTGTGACGCCTGCGGGGCGGAAGAGACTATAGAACATGTGCTGTGTCGCTGCCCCGAATACTCGTCGGAGAGGAGCGTGCTTGCCACCGCGCTGAGCCGATTGGACAATCGACCATTTACGGTGGAAACTATTTTAAGTCATCGGTCTTCACCATCGACCTCGCAGAAGGCGACGAAAGCCCTTTTACGTTTCCTGAGTGAAACGAACTTGCTTGAAAGACTATAGTGCCCGAAACGGGACTAGAGTGCGCGCTTTCCCACTCCTATCTCTTCCTCTTCTCCCCCCCTTTTTATTCCCTGAACCCCATTCCCCCAGTGCAGGGTAGCAAACCGGGCTCTACACCTGGTTGACCTCCCGGCCTTTCCGTTCTTTTTTCTTCTTCTTGAAGGCTTTAGATTGCATTTCCAACCTACACTTCAGACTGTGCGCATGACGAAATCCCACTTTGGACAAGCGGAGACAGTGATGCACAAGTAGAAGAAGCTCTCAAAGCCGCTGCATCAGCCGTGGTTGAGGGAGCCACTATAGCCGGCCTCCAATGCTCCCCTCTCCCCTCTAAATTAGAATGCTCCCCTCTAAATCTAAATCAGACAGACAGACAGACAGACAAACCAAAATTTCTTCGTTAAGTAGCCCACGAAAGACTATCGTTTTTAAAACTAGGCTTAAGGAACGAGATAGGCTCCACCTCGTTCAAGAATTCGTTGTTAGCTGGATCACCTATGCTGTCCCGTACCTCCTCACCTCCCATTCAATTAAAACTTGCCAAAATCAATTGCCTTATCCGCACAATATATGAAGTTGCTCTGCAACTCCCACCCGGCACCTGCACTGTCATGCAGACTAGAGAGAACCGGGGCGCACAACACAACCGTAGAGCTGATAGCGGCGCACCGCACCAGCCAACTAAGCCGCCTAGCCAAAACTACCATCGGCAAACACCTCCTTCAACGCCTACAGCTCAACGCGCCTATCATTAATGACCCTAAGCTCCCCATACCTGCTAACCTCCACGACCGCCTCAAAGTATACGTCTCCTATCCCGCAGTATGTTCCGTCATGTTCCCTGCAGGGCCGCAGAGAGCAACGTGCCAAAGACCTAGCAAAACGCTACCACATACGACCCGCCACGGTTTACGTAGATGTTTTCGAGTGATGATGAATAAACTTTATTGGAGACCAGGTGCTGATGTTAGGGCACCCGCCCGGTGGGAGTCTTCCTTAGTCCGGGATGGCTTGGGCTATGCTGGCCATCCGTGCCCTCTCCACCAATCGTCGCTGGTGTGGAAGGTCGGAGCTGGTCAGCAGCTCCACCCACTGCTCATAGCAAAAAAAAAAAAAAAAATCAACTCACTTACAATTCATACTAGAAACCTGCAACGGTGGAAGAGGCGGCAGTCGAATTAGCCCTGTCGCACCGGCCGACCTCTGAATTCATTATATCCGATTCGAAAACGGCCATTCGAAATTTCGCTGCGGGTGCCATCTCAACCCAGGCCCTAAAACACCTTATGCAAAATCAAGTCACCACCCAAGCAGAACTGATCTGGACTCCTGCCCACACTGGGCTTGGAGGCAATGAGGCGGCTCATGAAAGTAGCCCGAGCACTCCCCTCCCGGGCACACCGCATGCCCGATTGCGCGCGACAGCCTCTTAGGCTACCACGAAATCGCCACGTATTACTGCCTCACTCGCCTCCGGTATACCCTGACCACCTTCCTCTTAGCTACACATGTGAGCGACTCTGGAGACTCCTACAAACAGAACTTTTACCTCACATAGCTATCTTTCACAGTGTTCAACCCTCCCTATTCGCCTCTCCCAACTGCACATCATGCAGCACAAAGCTAGGTTACCGTACAGCAGCACGTGTGGGCCTGCCCGACGACCCCATAATCCCCATCACTACCCCGGAGCCATGGGAGGCGGCGCTGCAGGGCTGCTCCGACCTGACGACGCTACAAGCCCTTACGGACAGAGCAGCCAAGGTCGCTGAGCAGCTGCGGCTGCTGACCACCCGCCCCGCCTAACAGACCCCGATATGAATAAAGCGTTTCTCTCTCTCTCTCTCGGCTCGGGGCTGCCGGATGGGTGACCGGTAAAAAGCGCAAAGGCTCATGGGTGCATTGCCTGCTCTCGCGGAGTTCCGCCACTTCCGGTTCGGGAGCTCTCCTGGCCTCCCGTACGACGACGGCTTTCACGCGCGCGTCTGCTTGTTCTTTATCTGTTTCCACCGAAAAAAAAAAAGCGCTCATGCATCGCACATTCAATGTGTAACAACGATGAATCCTACTAGGGGCTTCTCTGAAAGGTAAACACTCTGTGACAAATAAACAACTCGCACACACGCGCGTGAAAGCCGCCGGCGTACGGGAGGCCAAGCGAGATCTCGAACCGGAAGTGGCTGGAGCAGACGACGTACCCATGAGCCTTTGTGCTTTTTACCGGCCACCTACTGACTCTATTGCGCAAAACAAACAAGGACAAAGAAGAAGCGACAAGGACGAGCGCACGATTGGACGTCGACCCGTATCTCCAGTTTCTGCGTAGGCTTAGCGTGCTCCAGCACGCAAGAACGCCAGCAACGCCGAAGCGCAGGAGGCGTATACGATACCAGCGGAAGACAGCGCCAGTGCCATCAAGCCACGAAGCAGAACTAGTATTTTCAAAGCGAAGATTTCTATGCCTCATTGATGGCATTGAGGTCCGAGTAAAACCCACTGCAGAAAAGCCAACATCAGACGATGCAGGAAAGTAAACTTTACACAATAGATTTCACAAAGGGTACATTATACACCCCACAAGATGACCATGGCATGTGTTTGCGCACCTAACAGCCCTCTCGTAATACGCAAAATATAGTTTGACAGTATTCTAGTTTGCTGTAGTAGTAGATACGGTTATCGATGATGGTGATTATAATGATGATGCCGACGAAATACATTCCCTAAGCAGGGTTGAACTTTTGCTTTGGACTCTTGTGGTGTGGGGTTGGACCTTTGGCTTTGGACTTTGGCAGTTTCGATACTGGACTTCGGGAGAGTGGATTTTGGATTTGACCCAGGTTGCACAGCAGGAAGCTTTGCGTTTTAACCATATTTCCCTTAAAGGAGCCATGAAGACAAAATACAAGTTGGGTTTATTAGAAAGACTGCTTAGTCCCGGTAACAATGATACCAATATCATCGAAATCTTCGAACAAATAACGGAGATATTAAAGAAGACGTGTGCAGCAGTCGCGACCCCCTAGCCAATTTCCCGCAACTTCTCTATGACGTCACGGAACCTTGTTTGTGCGATTGGCGGCCGCCTAACTGACCTGTCGCGACGACAGATGACTGGATGTCTGTAATGGGGCCTCTAGTTCCATTTGACTGCATCACTTGAATGCTAACGTGCAGTTAACGCACTGAAAATTATGTTTTATTGTTGGCCCGTATAACGTCATTCTTGCTCATAACACGTCACTGTGACGCAAAATTTGAAAGTTTTTAAATATTTCTTGCTTTTTTTTCGTTAAAAAACATCTTTTGTGGCTCTAATGGAGTTGAGTGAGATACTGAATCCTAGTTCTTTCAAATTAAACGAAGTTGTATTTTCTCTTCATGGCTCCTTTAAGAAATCGGCTTTGATTTTGTTTCGTCTAACAGTCCCGAATAGTGTAAAAAAAGAGCGCGCATAGACAGGTACTTTCAATCTATCATATCCTCTAGCGAACTTCATTGCCTACATAAACAAACTTGTGCTTTTCGAAAACAACAGGATATGTCATCAGCAGCAATGCCGGTGAGAGCAGTGACTCACAGGCACGACGTCAGCGGAGAAGGTTGCTTCGGGAGGAGCGGAAATTCGACGGAGCAAGTCGAAGCTTATGCGATGAAGGCGCTAGCGAAGCCACGTGATCGCTGCTCCCCACCAGGTATAGCAGGTGCAGTTGCTACACTCTCCCTCTTCGGTGCCGCTCGCTGGCGCGTTAACCACGCTCTCAGACATAAATGTCACGGTTCTGAAAAATTACGCGATGTCACAAACGCCGCGCGCTGCTTGCACGATACTCTCAGCGGGCATATGGCGGAACATCCGCTCTAACGACCAGGCAGCCAGGATTGAAACGGGGGCGTATTAAGGCTAAAAATATCGATGACTGATGAGGTTGTATTCATTTCCTGTTATGAAAATAGCTTACGCATGACACTATTACGATGGCATCTGAGGGGCACGATTACCCGCGCTTTCCGTTACACCCCAATTCGGCTCCCAGTCACGCAAGTATGATCAGGGATGGAGGGTAACCTGGATGGATACTCAGCCTCTACACTGTGCTAGAGGACTTTTAAAGTGAAGTTTAATATGGTTAGGCGAAAGGAATATACGGCGTTGTCGTGTAAGCAGGAAACTCCGTCGGCGGCACCTCATGCGCAAAGAAATAAATGAAACCAAGTTGGAGAGTAGCTAGAAGAAA
Organism: Haemaphysalis longicornis; assembly: GCF_048455015.1. Classification (NCBI taxonomy): domain Eukaryota; kingdom Metazoa; phylum Arthropoda; class Arachnida; order Ixodida; family Ixodidae; genus Haemaphysalis; species Haemaphysalis longicornis. The sequence continues at coordinate 131,613,001 of NW_027526460.1, forward strand.
CCGGTGAGAGGGTGCCCGGGTTTAGAGATGGTGTAGCTACACTCTCGCATTTATAGATACTAGGCGGGAACGGCCCAATGGAGGGAGCGAAAGAGAGTCTGTCGCGGCAGAGCGCACGCGCAGCGAGCTACGGCGCAAAGCACAGCTCAAACGACAATGGCGGGCAGAGTCGGCTACAGTGGGGGCGGAGAAGCGTCAACGTGGCAATAGCAAACACCGGCTGCAGGTTACTCTGAAATGAATGCCACAAACACGCCACGTGTAATCACAAAAACTTTAATTAACCATAAGGACTAACACACGGGTAAACAACGGTCACAGGTTTTTTTTTTCAACCGAGCCCCTTTCGACACTCAGTCAGGAGCATGTTGAGCAGTACATTCAATCGCTTCCATCGCCCCACCCACATTATGTGATGATGGCTCTAACAATATCTAAAACTTCAAAACACCACACATTCTGCGTTCCCCCCCATTGCTGTTAGAGGAAACGACTCTATTTTTCCCACATGCCCGGTTACAGGGAGAAATGTGCCTCCCTCAACTTTTTTGCTTTCGATGTCCCTTTATAGAGCCAAAAGTAGCACAAATTGTTGGCACGGTAGGCTGCCGCAAAAGTTTCTCATCAATCATTTGTGTACGGCCCATCGCCCCCCGAAGGAAAGACTAATTTATTCCGGGCTAGTGCGCTGCTACTTGAGCGGCAGAGGCAGCGCCTCCTGGCAGCCACGGCGGCATATTTTGCTCGTACGGGGCCGGCGCGTCAGCCGCCCCCAGCGCCGGAGGTATCACAGAACGGTGCCTTTACGGGCGAAAAATAAGCAATTCTGCCTACTTTTATCTTTGCCGATGGCTCAACAGTTACAGAAACAAGTATGGAACATTGTCGAAAAATAAATTATGTTTGTTTTTATGCGAATGTTATTAAGGAGAGCGCAGGTTGTGCTCCGAGGAGCCATCTGATCGCCTCAACGCTTGGTTCCAGCATTTCTTCGTCAACAGCGTCTGTCGGAGCATATGTTCGCTCTACATTTTTGTGGCTGCCCTCGTACGCAGGAACGTCAACAAAACCGCATTTTACATCACGAATTTGTACGGGAACCTTTTTCGGGTGACGTTTCAATACGACAGTTTCAATAGCGCTCGTCGTGCTAACATATAAATAATCGTTTTATTTGTTGCTGTGTGTCCTGTGTTGGACGCACAGATGGCTTATCCCACGCCCGGGGCAACTTCATGGGCAATTTCTGCCCGGCTATCGGGGCTACTCATGTAAAATCGCCGTCGTCGTCTGTTAGCCTCAGCCGCGGCAGACAGCCTTCCAGCAGCTTCTTCGAAAAAAAAAAGCGCTTTGGTTTTGCAGAGCACTGACACGAAGCAAGGGATTATGTACGTGAACTATCAACAAAATGCGAGAAATTTACAGAATTGTACATCTGTATGGCTTCCTACGCCACTTCTGTTCATCTTGAGGCTTTTAATTGCAGCCAGATTGGTGCTTTTCTGACTTCTTCGTGTTTTTGTTTGCTTTTCTGGTTTGTGTTATTTCGGAATTGAGAAACAGGTGAGTGCGGTGAATTGGTTTTCTTTTTGTTCCATTAGTTCATTTCTAGCTCTATCAGTATTTTTAGTTTTTCTTATACAAATAACATACATTTACGTTATTATACAACAAAGGCTTTAATAATTATGCCCTATTGGGCGAATGCAAGGCGTTTGAGGTTTGGTGCGTATTAGATGCGACTGCATCTCATTCACTCGCCTTCCATACGGCGTTGTCCGTCCACACCCCTCCCCCTACACTATAAAAAAAATAATAGTTAGCGGCGCCCGGTTTCGATCCCACGACCCTGTGGGCGGAACGCGAGGTACATGGTGCTCTTCCCACTGCGCCACAAAACCGGGACAGAATGAAATGCTACGAACGCGCCTTATATCCTTGACTCATTCAAACTACGTCAAGATGCTACTGATACAACGCATGATGGGGCAATGATTAACACTTGCAATAAAAGAAAAGAAGCTCCCACTTACAGCAACAATGATGGAGTAAAGGTCGTTGCGACAGCGAAGCCCCAAGCATACCACTTAGAGGGATTGACCAAGATTGGCCAATAAAACATAATAATAATCATAAAACATAATAATCATACGCGTTCCCGACACGTTTCACGCGATTTCAGAATCAATCCAACGGAAACACCAAGTGAACCCCACGATGCGTCGCATCTACACAGGGTTCCCCTCGCGGGGAGGTGGGCACAATTTTAATCATTTTTTGTGTTATTCGGGTTACATTTCCGGGTTGTTTATAATTTTGTTTTATTAATCGCGTGATTGTTGTGAATAGGTAGACTTCTCGATAAAGCAAGTTCATTTTTATTCTTTTTTCCTGTATTTCTAACTTCACTCGACAAATGGTCTACAGTTACACTATTACGACGCGTAAACTTCGATCTCCCATTGTGCGTTATTGTGCAAATGCCAGGAATTACACAGATTGGACTCTGGGGTATTAGCAAAAAATGTTGACGGACTAAAATTTATATTCCATATTTTTTGCTTACTCCCAGCCGCACTTGCATTTTAAACTATGCATTTGAATCACACCATGTTCTGGGGCTATATGGAAGGTCCTGTTTCGGTCTGAATTTCTGCATTGATTCCGAAGACATGGTTGCTGGCGTCTAGTCTTTTTTTTTTTTTCCGCAGGTCAGGTAGCTTTTATTTTTTAAGTATTTCTCAGGGCTCCCTATTTATTCGAAGCCGCAGAACAGTTCACGAACGACTCGCTTCACCTAGTCACGCTGGCCCTGCGCACGGGATACGCGGACCGGCGAAGCGCGGTACGAGCAAAAGATGCGGCGCGTGTCGACAGGGGGCGCCGCTGGTTCGAATTCAGTGGCGCCACCATACGAGCGCGCGAGGCCTATTGCCCGTCGTTTTTCTCAGTTCACTGTTCGCGAACTCTCGTCTATTCTTTCGCTGTTTAGATATTTACCTTGAATTTCTTTGGATATGATTATTTGACATGACAGGCATAAAAGCTCGAGGTTTATTAGTCAGCGCACGGCTGGAAGCCAGCGGTCGAACAGGCTGCTTGTGGCACCAGTCTCCCTCGTGGTTTAGTGCTGTTACGCTTTTGTCGTAAGTAAGGTTATTCCACAAAATAATGCTGCCAGCCTGATCTCGGAGTCGCCATGCTCTTCCGGGGGCCATCCTTAAACGTGTCGGCTACCGCCCCGTGAAATGGGGCCATAAAGACAAAATACGTAGTTCGGTTGATTAACAAGGCTGTTTTGTCCCGATAACAGTATCAATTTTATCTCCAACTTCGGACAAATAGTCGAAATACTAAATGAATAGACGAAGCAGGAGCGACTCCCCAGCCAAGTTCCGGCAATTTTCTATGACGTCACAGAATCTTGTTTGTGTAATTGGCGGCCACTGCCGAAAAACGTGACTGAAAAACTGCAGGGGGGTCTCTAGTTCCGTTGATCTCCTCACTGTAATGGTAACGCACAATTAGCACATTGATAAAAAGGTTTTAGTGCCGGTCCATAACATGTCACTCCTGCCCATATTACAGCACTAAGCGAGAAATTTGAAAGTTGCGTAATATTTTTTTTCGGTTAAAAAACGACTTTCGTTGCTGGAGTGGAAGCTGAGTAAGCTACCAAAGTCTAGTTCTTTCAAACAGAACTTGCATTTTTTCTTTATAGCCCTTTCAGGCGCAGCAGACGGTAGATGAAAGCCGGCAGTTTTAAAGGAGAGACCGCACTTTCGCCGTCGTTATTGGAGCCTGCATCAATCAACGACGCTCATTCTGTAGCAAACAGACGGCGCGGGTCGTCGGGCAAGCAGGCGGCATGTTCGCTCGCTGCCGCCTTTCCCGCTGATATCGGAAGAGGGGAATAATAGAAACTCATCAGCGTCGCTGGCACAGTCGGTTCGCACTTGCGCCAGCTGCTGCGACGGGACTTCCGGGACAGGGAAATGAGGCTGGGAGCAGCGCTAAGTTCACAGAGCAATGACGGCAATGACTTTCGCGTTTAGGCGGTGTGCCGCCCGGGGTGCGTCCCTCTTCGCCGTCGACCTTGCACCCAGAGCACGCGCTGGCGTTGTTTTGCTCCTTGGCCTCCGCGGGAGAAAGCCGTCGATACGTCACAGGGGCCGAAGCCCACGATAGGCGCACAGCCACAATCGCTCCGCCCTTGATAACGAAGAAAGAAAGCGCGAGCGTAGTCGGCGATTATCTGGCGTGGACCGGCCCAAAGTGCGAAGATACAGGCTGCAGTGAGCCGCTTCCCGCCAGCGAGCAGTCGTCGTTCGTGCTCCGATACGGGCTGTGACAACCGAGCCGCCTCTCGTCGAAGCCGTTGTGGACGACGCTCTCTGAGAGTATCTGCACCGAACACGAAAGAAAGAAGTTGCCCGTTGTTGTCTGCTTTGTGCACGTGCTAAAGTCGCGTTGACACTTCGTTCCCACGCTTAAGGAAGCGACGACGGCATTCGTGTCCAAGTCCTACGTACTTCGCGACGTTCAGCTGCTTCTCAAAGGTATTTATTGTCTGCATGCTCGAATCGACTGCGGTACTACATTTTCGATTCGCTTTGAATCCAAAGAATCGGGGTACGGCGTCATTTTTTTTTAGCTCAGGAACATCGGATTGTAACCTGATAAGCCTTTGAAAACGCCGTACGTATTAATGAAACGCCTAGCTAAATGCGTGGAACTCGGAAACGCTCTCTAATTCTGTTTTGAGGCATGCATCTGAACAGGCGCTAATAAAATACACAAGCAAGCAAGCAAGCAAAAAAAAAAAAAAAAGAACATCGAGCTTGATCGTGGCAGTGTATTCGTATGTTTGCGATCAACCGTTTCAGCAAGTAAGCGGGAACACCTGCTCAGTGCCTGTAAATTTGACCTCAACTTGTCTCTAGGTAACGAACAAGTACGGGAAGTTTTATTGTTCGAATGAAATAACTGTCAGCATCTTGAAAGCAAAAAAAAAAACAAAAAAAAACAGAACTTACGGTTGCCTTGCGCACTTTGACGAGCTGAACGATCTAAACGTGTTACTCGCCTCGGGAGCTCAGTCAATGTGCCGAGCAGTATACACGATATTGGCTATCCATGTTCCGTCCGAGCAGTGGCGGCTATTTTTAATGGGTATTGTCGTATCACGCCAACCAGGAGAATTACCGTGAGCAATTTCTCACAGCAGTCGCCTCTGATTGGCTAAGCACGCCACCCGGAGGTTCTCTGGGACAAATATTCTTTAAAAAGTCGTTCCTACAGCGGCTCATGTGGCGCTGTGGTTTGGAACGAAAAGGATCAAGTTCGAGTCCTGCACGGGGAAAGTTTTTTTAGCTTTCGGAATTTTTACAGTTTTCGCTCATTAGGACTTTGCTAATCTTTTTTTTTTGTCCTGGTTGTTGATATATCAAGAGATCGACGCACAAAACTTCTAGAATGGGACGGATTAGGTTTAATATATGTTCTGATCTGCGTCTTTGGGCTAAGCTAGGTTAGGTTTGTTACAGTTGGGCTAGATTTGGGTAGGTTACGTTAGGTTAGGTTGTGTTGATTATGTAGGGAGGTAATATTATTCAGCGAATTTCAGGCCAGCCAGTTTTACGGCAACTGCCCCGAGAATTTCCTGGCGGTAATTCCCACGGCTGCCGTGAGATTAGACGCATCCTTTTGTATAATGGATACAAAAATTATGAAAATGCTGCTGTGCTGAGAAGTTCAGCTAAGGTTAAAGATTCCCACGTGGTCTATTACGGTGAGCATTGTAACCCCAGGCGCACCTTCGGCACGTAAATACCCCGGTAGAACTTCAAATTTAAAGTGTTGGGCTAGGGAATATACTTGTGGTGAAACCAGGCTGCTGAAAACAAGAACGTCGGATTCGTTTGGCGGGAATGAGCATCGGGGGCAGCTCCATGTTCCGCTTTTATTCTTTCCCATCTCCCAAATACTTCCGACGACACGATTTATTAGCTGTAAACAGCACCAACGAAATTTGAATTTACCTCAATCGTTCACCCTGCATGCCAGTGCGGTTGATTGGCGGCATTAAATTAGCGGATGCCAAGATTATCTTTGTTCAGAACAAGAAGCGACACCACCTGCACTTTTTCATGGTTCAGCAGTTCTGTTTCAAGTGCAGCGCGTAAAAGGCCGTGTGCTCTCTGCGACAGCTTTGGCGCAGGCCACGGGAGTGAGCAAGTCATCTCTTGTGTTTGTACCGTTCATTGTGTCTTGTCCTACGCGTTTACGCTATTTATACCCCCTGCTTTGTCACTTCACGTACAGCAAGCACCAGCGCGCGTTCTTTGTACTAGAAGTACTATCGTAATAAATTGAAATACGAACAACGGAGCGCGTAGGCTTTCATTCAGTACACGTAGTGGAAACAAGTTACGAGAGTTTGTGTCCAACGTTGATATGGAAACACTGACGTTCAGCGTGTGAGCTTTTTTGTTTGTCTTCCCGCCGCGTTCGGCTCCCGCTCACGCGAGCGTTATGTAACTTCGTCGCTACGCGGAGTGAAAACGGCGCACGCAGGTATATTCCTTATTTTTTATTTCGCTCTGAGCGCCCAACGGACGATCGAAGTACGATGGTCTTTCCGTATCAACTATCCAGGTTGGTCAGGAACTCTCGTAACTTCTTCGCACTGCGCATACGCGGCCCGTCGCCAGGAGAGAGGGGGAGAGAGAGAGAGAGAGAGAGAGACTTTTATTTGCCTTATGTATGCGTAGGAGTGGCTTCGTGGCATGTACTGAAAGCCACGCGCTCCGTTGTTCGTATTTCAATTTGTCACGATAGTACACGCAGCGCACTCTGGTGACAGGCTAGCGCGCTCTCAGTTTGTGCGGTTAGCGGACGGACTCCCTGAAGGTGCTTTATCGTATGGTTGCCTGCTGCAGTAGTTATGTCACGTCATCTGGAAATATGACGACGTGAGGAATGAAGCACTTTGGCCCAGTGGCTAAGGCGTTGCGCTACTGAGCACGAGGTTGCGGGTTCGATTCCCGGCCGCGGTGGCCGCTTTTCTGATGGAGGCGAAAAGCAAAAACGCCCGTGTGTACGAGATTTCGGCGCACGTTAAAGATCCCCAGGTGGTTAAAATTAATCCGGAGCCCTCCTCTACGGCGCGCCTCATCGCCTGCGTTGCGTCGGCGCGTTAAACCCTACAATCAATCAATCACTCAACCAAGGAAGAAGCACTTTTTAGCGCCTATCCTGGGCGCAAAAAAACAAACTTTTGAATGAGTTCTCACTGTTTTGCTGCTTGACGAAAAACCACCCATCTGCACGTGTCTTCTCTGGAATAGTTTCCGTATACATCCGACGGAGACACCAGCGCAATCAAACGTTTACAGGGAGTGGATCAGCAGAGTACCAACTATAAAAGGGCGCGATCCCATCGCTAGACCGCTCTGCATGTACTGGGTGCACGGGCTCCCGTGTTTACTGTCATTTAGCTTTGACTGTACACGGGGGGGTTAAAAGAAATGCGAACAACGGAGCGCAGCCTCCGACACATCTGGCTGCAAAGTCAGCAAACTGGGCGCATGCGCACTTCTTTGAGAGCGTTTGAGAGTGTGGCGTACATTTATGAGAAAGGTTTGTTCAAGAGGCGACGCCGATCGTTTATTTCGAGGCGCCTTTTCACGCTGCGTCGCCACTGAGCAGGATGATCGCTGAAGGGCACCATCTTAGCTGCAAGCAGCCTACTGCGGGCTTGGCTGCCGAATGTAGTAGGTAACAGCATGCGCAGTGGCGAGAGCATAAGACGCCTCAAAATAAATCACCGGCGTCGCTTCTTTGTCAACCATTTCCCCTAACAGTAGGCCACAGTCTCAAACGCTCTGAAAGAACTGTAGATACGCATGCGCGCAGTTTACTGACAGTGCAGCCAGACGGTCTGGCATGCGTTGGAGGTTGTATGCTCAGTTGTTCGTATTTCTTTTAATACCCCTGTACACCAGAGCTTCGAGGAGCAGCAGCATGCTAGCTTAGCGAGCAAGCAGAGAAAGTGAAGCCACATATCAACGTCGTGCTTTTCTTTGCTCGCTCACGCTTTTCTGCGAGCGAATGATCGAAGTACAATCAAGACGGGCTAAGGGAAGCTCCGAACAATACGTAAACGCTTATTGTTTGAATGAGGTCAATTGTTCCTGCTGCGCACGAGTAAACTGCCAAATTTGGCGCCAGGTAACATTTAAGAATCAATCCCGAAAAGCGACAGACAAGCGGTAAAAGCACGTGCACCTTTGCTGACACATACCGCACACTGCCAGATTGTGGGGACAAAGCGCTGTGGGTATCGCCCTTTTGAAACCGATATGAATCGATTATTTCCAAATAAAGATGCCACGCACTGCTCTATCTAATCTTCGTCTCGATTATTTTTGAATTAAAGATGCCGGGCACTGCTCTATCTAATCTTCGGCTGCCAGTATGTGCGAGCATGAGCGTAACGCTACGCTGCCAAGCGTTTCATTGTGATAAAGCATGGCGAGACTATCGAAGCGCTGCTGACAGGTCGCATCTCTATTACATGTGGGGGGAAATGCAGCCCCTGCGGCTGGATTTTTTTAAGCGGCCGTACGTGACTTCTGCAGCCCACTAAGCTGAATGGGATTCAGCATCGCGGAGCAGACTGAGAGATTTGTTCTATCTCTAGCTGAGCGAAAAGTGTGGGTTGGCCCACAGTGTTGCCGAAAAAAAAAAGGAAAGCAGTGGTTGGGATGGTCGCCACTTCGCCACTTCGGGTCAGGGGGTGTGTGCATGTAAATAATAATGTAAAGCCATGAGTGATCGTTAGTTCCATTTGATAAAACAACTCTGCATGCATGTATGAGTTTTTCACATAGCGCAAGTTGAGGCCTCCTTTGTTAAAACGAATGAAGATATGAAAGGGCTAGCAGAATAGTCAAACGGGGAAATAACCGGAGCTTACCAAGTTGCCGAATGGTGAGAGACAACAACCAGCACAAGCGGCGGTTTTTTCATTTTTAATGCGCATCTGTTAAACGTCCGTTCGTGCTTTGAACTGCGTTGACGTTGTCGTTGACGTAACGGAGCGAACGTGGAGCACAGGGACTATGATAGCGAAGAGAGCGCGATGAGGATAGCGGAGTGCCGCACTATAGTGTACTAGAACACTGTATAGCGCACGATCTAGCCGCACAGTCTAGCCGTGCTGCACAGCGGGGACCCCATAAGAGATGGCGGCAGAGTAGCGCGCTGTATAAGGCCCGTGAAATTTTAGGGACCTTAGCGCTGTAGTTAATCTGCCGATCATCGTCATCGTCAATGTACGCTGTGAACGAGTGCACTGAAACCATAACTGGAGACACTGCTCTGCCTGAGTGACGTCTGCCCGCGAGGCTAAGAGATGACGCAAGAATGATCAGTAATTGCACATACAGTATGCACTGCATGAGTGATGTCTGCCCGCGAGAATAAGAGATGACGCAAGAATGCTCTGCAGTTGCACATACAGTAGCCGGACGTTTTTCCGGACTCCGAAAATTCGGACTTGCTGGATATTCCAGACTTCTTATATGACCCGCAAGTTGTACCATGGGAGTAATCTATTTGAACAGCGGATATTTCGGACAAAATAAAGCCAAAATTTTGATTTTCCGGACAGAATTTTCCGTGACAGAGCCACGGTGCGACCCCAGGACGACGCCATTTTGAATCCTAATCCACCAATGGCTAGCTTCAGATTAGATGGGGATTCGCTTGGCTCGCGCCGGGGTAACAAACTTTGATATTGGAGACCGTAATTTTGCATGTAGTCGCAAATTGGATGTAGTCGGAAAGGCCCTAATTTTGCATGTAATTTCTCAACCATCGACGCGAGACATCGCCAACGCTTTGGCGTAGTTGTCCAACGTTTACGAAGTAAACGTGACGCTTGCAGATATACAAGCAGACGTTCTCACACGAAGGAGGATTTTAAGGCAAGGAACCATTCGCGACTTCTTCAGTCCTATTTAAATGAAATAAATTTCGTTTAAGCGACTCGAGGATTTTTTGGGCTGCTCATTTATTAGGGCTATTTTTCGTTCCCCTCCAGGTCCGAAAAATCGCTCGGCTACTGCACATGCACGTCTCTGGGCGAGCTTCAAACATGGCTGTGACAAAAACGCATCGCAGCTAGCTGGCGCAGCGGCGAGACCACGCGTCTACAGTCGATCCCAGATATATCGAACCCAGATATATCAAATTATTGCACATATTGAACAGTCCAAAATTCCTTTGGAAATCCTATGCGAAAGAAAATACTTTATATATATCGAATTATCGATATATCGAAGTTATTTGCGATCCTCTTGGAGTTCGATATATCCGGGATGGACTGTAGTACCTGTGCTACACGGTCGTTTCAAAGGCCTTGGGAAGGCTGTTGAACCGATTGTCTATCGAGTGCCCCATTGTAAATACATAGGAAGAAGTTGTAAGTGAGAGCACAATTGCCAACTGAAAGTTACCGTGTAGCACATGCTGACGCTGTGACTCCGCAGCGATTTCCCAGCGCAGCGCGCCGCTTACATGATGTCGATGCTGCAGGAACTGGGTTCGCTGCGCTTCTGTGGAAACCATGTAAACGCGGCCACTGCGAAGTTCATTGCCTCCGTATACTGGCAAAACAGCTGTGATCACATTTCGCATAATGAGTACCTTGGTAGTCTGCGAATTTTCTTTATCGAACGTACACCGTGCGGGAGAACCAGATCCGGGCGGCTTGCAAGCCACCCGAACCTATTGGCGCCGCTCAAGCGGGAAACGCGAGCCAGCGTCTGTCTTTTGTTTCTATTGTTCTTGGCTCAGCTCGAGCCGACATCTTTTGTTGCGATTTTATCTCGACTTTCTTCGACACCATTTGTCACCTTACTTTCGCTAGTTTTTGCGAAAACCAACCTAATGTGTACTTTTGAACAAAGAATGCTGTTGCTCTTGGTTGTGTACTTACGTTTTGTCCAATATTCTTAAGGTTTTCTATACTTTTAACAATGCTGACATGCCGTACTTCCGGCTTTAGTAGTCTGGAAAGGTCTTGCCTATATATACTCTGTATTCACGATATCCGCCTCTGCGTCTTCTGCAATGAACCTGAGTAGACTGCTGCTGCTGCTGCTGCTGCTGATGATGATGATGATTCACTATCTTTGTTACGGCATAGGTCAAGTGCATTCTCAACGGGCGCAAAAAAGACTTCAATGGAAAAGGGTAACGTCACAAAATGAACACAAATACCTGCCGAGGTGCACTTTGTATGATTCGCATATAAAGCAGGGCGGAGAACAATTCATTTGAATCATTGCTACTTGCCTCATTGGAATTGGAAGCCGACCTACTCACGTGAAGCCTGTCTCACCATACAGTGGTATCACGCGAGAGATTATAGCAGGGTGTATATCAGTGTAACAGATTGCGCATGAGTAGGTCACGGCAGGCAACGCCAAAGGCCTTGCAGAGATGATTACCATCATCTAGCTGACCTCTTTTCTGAATAGATCAGTTGCGAGGGACATGCAACCATCCAGGTTGCCTGTGGTCATAGGCCTCACCAGAAACTCAAGTTAGCAGCCTCGACCTCGCCGCCTCAACCTCAACCTCACTAATGAAGCTGAGGTGCACTTGGGAAAGCTGTCCTCAATGTTGGTTGAGCACCACAGATGTCGCTTGAGCATTACCTCACCCCTACCTTTATGATATGAGGTCTAAGCTTCATAAGTATGTCCACCCTTAGGGGTTGTAGACCATTCTTAAAGAAAGCCATGGCGTTATGCGGTTGGGAAGGAGTGGCTCAAAAAGATTAAACGACGCCCAAAGGGTGCGAAAAATTGGACGTGGTAGATACTTGCTGCGAATTCAGAGCAATATTTGTATATTGGAACTGCACCTGCAAATCTTCAAACAATTCAGGAACTGGCTGGTGATAAATAGAACAAGAAATTATCCGAAGATTGAAAGCATCAAAAGGAAATGCCAGCAGGACCGGAAAAAGTGGGGCGGCATTAGCCATATGGCAGCTCTGGAAGCAGTTTTAAAGCAAAGCTTTCTAGCTCTACCAGCCAACGGTTCTTTCGTGGCGTGCGAGACAACAAACTCCCAACGCGTCGGAGGCGGCGGCGGGGAGAGGGGGGGGGAGGTTTTCACTCACGGAGCACGCTAGAGGTGGCCGGGCGAATTTACCCAGCGTTCCCCGCGCTGAAGTGCCTGCTCGCCGGCGGCAGCATCGGCGGTACGGCTTTATCGTCTGCTTCAGCGACGGTTGTTTTGGGCCTGTTTTGGTGCAGTTTCGCGTCCATTGTGCGGCGCCTTTGCACGGCTTGATTAATTTGTTCGACAGCACCTCCTGGGTAATCCGCACCCGACGGAACTAAGTAGTCGTACGGCAAACATACGTTAAGGATTGGTTTGCAGCGCGGGAAAACAAAATGTACAACCCATATACAGACATCTGACCGCTTGAGAAGCGCTACCTTCTGCGCACTGCTTCCCACGAACGGGACTCGGTTTTCTAAATTGATGAATACCATTTCGGTTGTGTTTTAAGAGCCATTACAAAAGGCGAAAGTAGCAACTGGTTCTGATAAACTGCGATTAGAAAAGTTTACTCAGCTTTCTCGCAACTCTCAGACTTGCTAAACTAACTAGTTTAAATCGGTATAAATGGGAATCACTGAGATCACATGCCACATTGCTTCAGTGTATGCGCTTGTGTCACGTGGTGGTGTAGCCCCGAGCTAGCACATCAGGATGGCTAGGTTCCGCTGTCTCACCCTTCGAAAGGCGCTCCTAAAATTCTCCCGACTCACGGCCTGGCTACAGCGGCGCCGTCCGCCACTCTAGCCCGGCCGTGGCCGACGCTGCTGCTGCATTCGGGACGGCGCCCGAATTCCAAGTAACGGATGGCAGAATCTCTGGTTTCACTCTTTGTAGAGCCACGTGTGTAAGTTCAAGTGACGTCGCATGGGCAATTGTTGTGGGTCTCGTTTAAAGCTTTCCTTTCCGACCACCTACACAGCGTAGATTGGAGCCAACTTTTTTGTGTACATAGAGCATTTTTTTTATTCCTATCACCGAGTGTATAGATGAGGGAGCAAGATTGTTTATGGCGTATACAAACGGTTGAAATCGCGCGCCATTACATTCGCTACGCGTGATAGTGCTCCGCCTATGTAAGTGATGAGGCAGATGTCACGTGGAAAATTTAAAGCGAAGCTCCTTGCTAGGGTTCTATGTACTTTTCATGTCCATGGGAACTGCCGAGGCTGCACGTGTCCTTGAAGTGCGAGGCGGTCACCACCAAAATCACACGCCGTTCAAAACATGCATTTGGACCTCATGCCTGTACATCTCATCACTTAGATATACATTTTGAGTAGATTATAATTGATAATAGGCGTAACTTTCAAGATAAAAACATATGGGCCCAAGCTTATACACCTCACCACTTAGAGAAGAATTTTGAGTAGATTAGATTAGTTATCAATGGACAAGACCGGCAGACTGTTTTCAAAACCGGCAGAATCGAAATAAGTGTGTGTGTATGTATGTGTCTTTCTTCCTTAGAAATGGTCGCTGTCAACGCTCAAGAGAAATACAATTTGCTGATGCCTTTCACCTGTATGATGTGTCGTATGTCGTTCTGTTTCGTGTTCTATGTCGTGTGCTAAAGAGCTTCGCTGGCCATCCCCGCTTCTGAGTAAAATAGTTCATGATTTTTAAAGACGATAGCCTTTCTTGAGATACTTAAATGAAGAAATTTTGGTCTGTCTGTCTGTTACTCCATCCAGCTACCCGAACAAAGTGAAACAGAAACTGCGCAATAGTCTTACATACCCACAGCCAAATCTAAACGTCTAAGTCCGGTGTTAATGTTCATACTTGTCAACGCTGTTGAACAAGAACAAGACATTACGCAAATATACGGCAGAAAAATCAATACATGAGTTATATTTCCAGCGTTCTTTTATTTAAAAGATTCACAGATGCTTGTTTTTCGCGATGGCAAATGAAATACTACATCTACTGCAGAAAACCGTCGCCTGCTGTTGCCCGCGCTACCTAGCGGCATTTAGAAAAATCAAACGGCAACAGCAACGAAAGGTTCCATTAGATAGGTTCGACGTTCCGCTTTGACGCTCGTGGAGTAGGGCAACGTGGTTCTATAAACGTTGTAGTAGGGTGCCTCAATTCACGCGCTTCTCCGCCGTATGGCAGCGCTGGCATCGAGATACCCGACTTGGAGCAGTGGAACGCGGCAAATTTAAATTGACTTGAGCAAACCTCTAGCGTGTTATCTTGGGAGGAACGATATGGGAGAGGAACAGCGTGAGAGGTGAGCGGGAAATAGAAAGGAGGCATTTATTTGTCAGGGGTGCCAGTTGACTATCGTCTTTCATCGACATTTGCAACGAGAGGAGCAGATACGCGGCCAATTTTTGAAGATTGCGCACATACATATACGAACCTTCTAGTGAATTTTTAACGCCACTCGGATTGTATTACTCCGAAATTCGTATTTTATGCGCCGAGTCTTTGAATGGGTTGCGGATTCTGAGGCGTTCTGTAGTTAATGGCGACTCATTAATTCTAACCACCTGGGATCCGTTAACGCTAATTTCGACACTTGGTTTTTTTTTTACTTTTTCGTCGACATCAGAAAACTGGCCGCCGCGGCTTGAAATTGAAACCGCGATCTCATGCTCAGAGTAGCGCAATACCGTTAGCAAATAAACCCCTGCTGCGGGGTGGTTGTATCAATTTGTATCAATGGTTGTATCAACACACAGAACAGAAACTGGTTGCAAATTATAGCAATCAATCGTGGTATACTTCTTTCATGCGACAGTGAACCGCGCACACAGCACATCCCCCTGCTTTCTTCCCATTTAGCAGTTAACGTAATTAGCGAAAGTTGACATTTCTCAAATATAGCCTCATTTTGAAGCATCACCAGAGCGTAAAGTGCTTTTTTACTCAGTGCTAAAGAGCGTCGGACATTCACGTGTTCGTCGGTTTCTTATTCTTCCGCTAGCGGTACACTGGAAGGGCACAGATTAAGATTGCCTCTTTCTACTGTAACACACAGCCACATATACACCCCCCCCCCCTTCACTGATAATATCAGCGAGCCTGCCTAATGAGTAAATTCCAGCTATCTATTTCTTGTGATGTGCAGGTGGTATTCATTGAAAAGTTTAGCTGTAAATTTTTTCGCCTGGCAGCATTGGAAACGGCCACGGGCATGGCCGCTGAACCACGGACATGGCGCGGCTTGTGCCACTGCACCCGCATGCCGAAAAAAAAACACCGGCGTGCGTTCGCCAACATAAATGCTATTAATCGCACTCACATTGGACTCAAGCCATTACTTTGCGTTGGGTGGGGTAGAGTTTGGAACGTCTAACACAAATCATGTGCTTAGCACGGACAAGTACCGCCATCCCGCGGAGTCCGACGTAACCAGTGACGGCGTACTCGCATAGTTGCCTGAATGCGGGCCTCGCCAGTGAATACAAGATATACCAGAGCGTAAACTGCTTTTTTACTCAGTGCTAAAGAGCGTCGGACATACGTACTTTTCTTCTCGCCGCTCCTCGTGAATTTCAACAAGCCTATTCGCAGCCGAGTTATCACTCGTATCTGCTTTGAGCACAACGGGAACGGTCCTTCCGCTGGAACAATTTGCAAGCGAACAAGTAAAGCTTCGGAACCTAAAGTGTAACTCAAATGGCGCAGATTTCGAAATTTCATTGTGAGTTTGACACTGTAGCGTAATTATAACGTAATAATTAGTATGCATTATTATTATTATTATTATTATTATTATTATTATTATTATTATTATTATTATTATTATTATTATGCTATTGTAAATATTGTAAGTTTAAAGTGAAAGTACGTAATAGAACATCCCCGCCGATATAGGCACGCTTTGAAAATGAATACTCAAATTTGGAGAAGGGGACCTGCCAACCTATAGAGAATGAAAAATAAAGAATTTGGCACGACATTTCGCAGATTTGTTGTGGGGTACGTAAACATGGATCAGATTTGACAATCCTGTCGACACATCTTGTTTGTTAGATGCTTATTTGTGTTCTGCTGAGGCATCACTTGCTTCTTATGCCCCACGATGACTAACGCTCGCCACGCCGTCACGCCACATGAGTCATCATTGCCATGTTATCATTCGCGCTCCGCCGGTGCAGTGGAGTGGCGTGACGTCACCGTGTATCGTGTACAGTCCTCAGAAGTGTTAACAATAACAAAGAAGTGGATGTCAGCCTGTGCACAGAGCGGCTGTTCGCGATGCTGCGCGGGTTATCAGAGAGGTAGTGCGCATGAACCGGAGCAGCTGAGTGCAAAAGGGCATCCTCGCCATCCTCTGTGCATGGGCTAGCCCCCGCTTCTTTGTTGTTGTTAACACTTTTGAGGACTGCACGTCATCCTTTTGTACACTGGGAGCTTCCACCGCCACGCTCGCGCACCGGCGCTCCGCTGGTGACGTCACGTCCCTCCACTGTACAGGGCGCGGCACTCGCTTTGAATGTTTCGGGGGGATGCCCATACCGGCAAAGAGGTCTGGTGGGTTTGAACCTCCTGTGTTTACGCATAAAAAGAAATAAACTCCAATCACCGAACCCACTTGCAGCTGAAGCAGTTATCGAGGCACTCAAGCGTGCCGAATCCTTTTTCAAAGCAATTTTCGTGCCCGCTTGTGGCGAACCAATCAAGTCGGCGGCCTTTTTGCTGGCATTCAAGGTCACTTGCAGCTGGCAGAGCCAACTTTCGTTCCAACGCTTATTAGCTTGCATCGTGTACGTGCAATCCGTCATAAAGCGAGCGAGGCTTGCCGTAAGCGCATGCTTTCTACATAAAAACAGGAAGCTTTATTTAGCCTGGACGGCTGTGGCATTATATACACGAGCACCTTCGACAGGACAAATGAGAACACGCTTTCTTAGCCACCAGGATAACGCCCTGTGAGCATTGGCGTTTGAGTGTAAAAATAGACACTTGGATGTCAGCATGTGCAGTCTTTGTCAAAATTTCCTAGGCGACGCCAGGGGTTTGTGAGCCGCAAACATTTAAAAGAAAAAGATTAATACTCAACTGTGACGAAATTATATTATGACGAAGAAAAAAAGTTTTTTCTAGACTTCTGGCATAAAATGTTTGAGGTAAGCTTCTACTTCGAAATTTTTATGGAGTATATACATTTGGCATGACTTAGAAAATTTTGACAAAGACTGTGCGTATATTGAGACTGTGGCCGACTGCGACGGGCACGGATCACGGTGGATGTATTGGGAATTTATTACCGTTTTCATCCTTATCTTCCTCGTGCTTCTCTTGAGTCCCAGTGGGGTGCGTATCACGTTCGTACATGGCAGATGAAGTCGGTCACGATATTTCAGTCGCTTTCTTTAGCCTTTTGTTGCTAACCGAACGCGCAATGCGAGCAGTAAAATATCAGGTTCTATTTTGAGAAAATAGATACGGCGAAACCATACAGGCGACACGTCACCTCCATTTTCTACTGTGTAAACTGCCGTTCGGAACAAAAAAGAGACGCCGACCAGTCCAAACAAAACGTACTGACGTTTCGGCTTCCAGCATGGAAGCCTTGTTCACAATGAATGCATCACCAGAAGTGGGTTGTTTAAGTGGGCTTGAGTAAGTTTGAGCTTGGGTGATGCATTCATTGTGAACAAGGCTTCCGTGCTGGAAGCCGAAACGTCAGTACGTTTTGTTTGGACTGGTCGGCGTCTCTTTTTTGTTCCGAATGTACCCTCCTGGCCAGACGGTACTCCGTCATGCTCTCGACTTCGAAAACTGTCCTTCCTTCAAAGCCACGTAAGGTCAATGAGTGCTTGCCTAATGATTGGATTCTCTTCCGCAGGCCATCAGCAGCACCTCCCGTATCGGCCCCGTGCAGCAGCAACCGGCACCCGTTTAGCGTCGTCGCACCGCCGTCCCCGGTAGAAGCAGCAGGCGCCTCACTGGTCTGGACCTGTTCGTGCTGGCGGTGACTCGAGGTATGGTCGAAGGCTCCCGGCTGCTGCCGCCTCCGCTGCCGCTCGCCACGTGCTCGCGGGCCGCCAAGCCGTGGCTGCTGGACGCGCAGATCCTCTGCCAAGGCCTCGCGCCGTAGCCTCCCGGCCCTCACAGCCGGCCGTCGCCGCCGAAGAGCGCGCCTTGGACTGAGACCCAGCAGCCGGTCCCTTCGAAGAGGCAGCTCCCCGTAGAAGACGACGTCCCGCTGCGCTGCGAAGACCTGTCTTACAGGACATCTTCTCTACTGGCCTGGCCATCTCTGTCGTTGTTCAGAAATTGTTAGTCCCCGATAACGTATTACATTTATGGGCTATCGTGGCTTTGGTGGAAGACGGTGCAAGTTTTGCCGACAGTCCTTGACCAAGAACCAGCCTTCATTCGTGAGGCTGGCTGTGTTGCTTCCGAGAGCCATTCCGTAGAAGCTAGCACCGCAGTTGAAGGAAGACGCAGGGACCACATCGCCCACTGTTTCATCGACCACGTTTAGTTGCCGAAGCAAGACAAAGCACTGCGACTGCTATTGCCGTCTTCAGCTGCGCGTGCATGAAGAGCACTAACAGCGTAAAGGAAGACCGTCATATCAACCAGAGACCGGCCGTTTACGACTAGTAGGTCGCTTCTGAGCGTTCGAAGTGCTACGAACGCAAACTTACTTGAAGACCAACGGCAGATTCTTCGCATTTACAAGTGGCGGCCTGCGAGACGTCAGTTACCTCTACAAAGCAAGGTTCGTGCGTTTTGCATCCTACTTGACGTTCGCTTGACAAATATTATATAACCAAGATTTGTTTATGCCGTGGTTTCTGTGCAAATCGCCAGCGTGCGTTGGGTTTGCTTTTAACAATGGCCTGCTTTTAAGCTAAAGCTCTTCCTCCATGAAAAGTGTTTAACCACCACGCGTTTAATTGTGTTCCCGTGATGCACAAAGCTGACGTTGGTGTTCAATGCAGAAAAATTTGTTTGCTATAAGAGGACGCACAAAGAATGCGGAGTTATTGTCAGCGGTAAAGTTCACTTTTACTCATTCATTTACGGACGTCTTGATTATTTAAGCATTGTTATATCGTTATGGTTCGGGCGTGTTTAGCACTGTTTTCACACGTGCTCAGTTAGATCGGGCTAATTTCGGCGCAGCAAGGACGGTCCGTTGATAAAGAGGCTACTGACACGGCACAGTAAGATGATGAGGTCTATTCTATGTACGTGGCTCTGAGTGGCTAGCTACGCTGAATACGCTATCAACTTTCTATTTGCAGCATCCGAGCAAGGGTATACGAGCCATTGTCACCGAGAAAAGTGAGTCAGAACCGTCAGCTGCATTTACAAGTCCAACGAGAGGCGACGCCACACACTGTCCACTCCGTCCGGTGAGCCACTTGTTTCATTTCGCGCGCATTTTTTTTTACGCAGCTGCCTCGCTGCAGCTGCATAAAAACACAATAACGTGTAGATCCCCATTCGTCTTTCGAGACAGAAGAAACCACATCGCGAGAGAAAAACAAGAATTATGAATTTCGCGGAAACAGCAAGGATGGGCGAAATGTTTTCGCTGGCTTCCCCGTAAACGCGTTTTGCACTGTCGGGTCTGCATGGAGGCTGAAAGCGATCGTTATACAAGCGGAAATCGGGTGAGTATCGGGATTTGTCTTCGTAGTGGCGAGGAAGGAGGTTGAATAGGCCGGTTTTATCGGGCCAAAGGCGCATGCGCACTGCCACCGTGATAATCTTCTAGGCTGTTAACACTACCCTGGGATGTCGCCTTGGGTATCCGCCAAGGAACTGCTACTCTAAAATGGGAGCAACTCGCAAGAGAGGTGCTGGTGACAGCCTGTTCCGATTTACCGGCTCTGACGGAATTTTAGAGTTCTTCTTTATTGTGACGTTACCTTGACAAACGTTATCACGACGAGCCGTGTTTGCGTTCCCGGTTGAAGAACATTGAAATAGCTACCCACGAGCACTGCCACATTGCGGTGTCAGACGGAAATTGGTCACGTGAAAAACATGCTGCGTAAAAGCGTGCTATATACGCCAGCTCAAAAGATCTGTGCACAGCTTACTACGCTTAAACAGTTTGCACGTGAAAGAATGCCTTGAAGTACTTTAAATGTGTCATTGAAATCTTTCCTTGCAGTAAGAATGGTGACTGGGACGTAATGCGAGGGGGCCAATAGTTCGAAATCTACAGAACATAATTTCATTTCCGTGAAATAACGTAAGCAGCCAGTTGCGTGAAGCTATAATAAACGCTGGACTGGTGTGCCGCATAAACCGAAACTACCTCATTTTGGCGTTTTGCCTCCATGGGGTCCACTCGCACGCACAGATAATAAAACCTTAACTGATGTGGCCAGTTTAAAGTCTTGAGCCTGCTCTCCTCACCCCACGTGGCCTCTCCAACCTTCTAGAGGAGCCCACCTGTTTTGGGTCGAACTGTCCGCATTCAAGATGTCCCAAGTAACAAACACCCCCCCTTCTACTCCCACTTCCTCCACTTGACGTAGAGGTTTCCTGCCACAATAAAGGCTACCTCCTCTTCCTTCATTAACTGCCTTATTTTCGCGTTTTTTTCTCCACCCCCTCCAGTTGAGCGAAGCTTTTGTAAAAACTGGACTAATCGGCTCCGGTTCGGGCTTTGTAAGCGTGCAGTGTTAAATAAATAAAACAAATAAATAAATAAACAAAACCGAAATTGGCTTATTTTGACGTCTTATATTGACGTGGACGTCGTTACGTAGTGGTGACTGCGCGTACGGACTAATATACCAGGAACGACTCAACGCATATACACCCGCGTCGACGAAAGTGATGTCGTGGTCATGGAAGTAAAGCAACCTCTAGCTTACGCATTTACAATTAGTGTCTTCAAGTCTTGACATCGGACCGTTAATAATCGGCGTTGGATAACGCAGTGACGGCGTTGGATAACCCGGTTTGGTGGGCGCCAATTAAATGCCCAAATTACTACAGGCCCAAGACCGACCACCAACCAGAGTTCGCCCACACGTTTACTGAGAGGTCACGCCCCAAATAACTGTTTGCTGCTGCATTTGTTATTGACAAAAGAACGCTGACATGAAGCAGCTACAAGGAAAAAAGGCAAAATTCACCTGCTATGATTGTCTGTAAATTAGGAACATCGATTTTTTTTTAAAGTTACTCCCAGAATTACTCGGAATTATTCGATACTACTTGGAACGAATTTAAACTACAGTAGAATATCGATAAACGGAAATCGCTTAAACGGAATTGCCGCTTAAACGGAACAGTAGCCTGTAAGTTGGTTGGTTTTGTATTCAGATAACGTAAAAGAACTCCCGGTAATCGGAAGTAAAATTTCTGCGTCACCGTGTAAACGGAACCAGAATTGGAACTCTTGTTACACCCATTGGCATGAGAATCAGCTTTTTACGGTTCCGGATGTTTCGCTTTTTTTTTTCTTCCTCCGTGATTTTTTTTTAAGCCTCATTGGCCTCGTAAGCCTCGTCTCGTAAGCGGTTAGCCGTGTTGGTGCAACGAATGCAACATCGCAGTTCTTGTTCCAGTCGTTCGGTCTCGATTCAAGACGGCGAGGTTGCAGGGCTCAGCTCCTGCCGCCTCGTCCGTGCCATCGTGGCGCTATTCGCACTTCATTACCGCGTTGCCGTCTTCTAAATTCGGTGGCTCGTAAGCACTCGTGAAGTTGAGGTCTCTAGCCTCCGTGAAGATGCAGTTGCAAGGATTCGAACAAAAATAATTGATGCATTTTGTAGTGCTATAGTGCCTAGGATATACTGCCAGTATATTATAGACACTATAGTAGTGCACAGCGACCCATTGTTGCCAAATCAACTTTGTGAATGCTGTGCCTAAGCCTCTTGTAGTTTTCTTGCTTTCTGAAAAACTATCGCTACATTCACCTTCTAGTGCATATATAGTTCCATGAAATGCCAATAAGAGTGTGTACGCTCATAAATTTGCACCTTTGCACTTCTCTCTCAGTAAACGGAACTCAATTTTTCGGTCCCTTGAAGTTCCGTTTATCGAGAGTCTACTGTACTTAGAATTTCTCCAAATTTACCCGAAATTACTTCTAAGGGCTTTAACTTAGAGCTTACGGGGAATTAGCAGTTACTTGTACTCTCTGGACATTACTTGTAATTTTAAAGAAATTTCAGGAATTCAAATTTGCTTGCAACGGCTGGTAATGTTTGGTATATAGCTTTCAATCACTTGCAATTCAGTTCAGCTTAGGTCTCCGGGACCACTCGGAATTTCTGGGAATTGCACACACATTCTCCGGTAGTGAGGGAGAGATCACATGCGTGTGTGTGTGTGTCGGTGTGTGTGTGTGGGCTCGCGCGCACTTGTGCGTGTTATATATAAAACCTCGCGCGCGCGGGTTCTTACGCTGACGGAAATTTATTCTCTTGTTACGAGGCCCCACAGGCGTACTTATCCCGAATTCTGGGTGGGATAGCTTAAGAACGCTCTCTCATTTTTAGGGGACATTAAGGCCACACAGAGAAGACGCGAACTCACCTCACAAATTTGGAAGTCGAAAAAGGTTCCTGCCCTCTCACTATACACAGGATGCAAAAAAAGAAAAAAGGAACACCCACGTAATAGGACGAATTTCTCGCACTACGAGCTCGCTTTTTTGGCCCCTCCGAGTTCGTGTCAAGTGCAGCGGCACCGTTTCTTGTAGAAGAACTCGTCTTTATATATGTTCTTGAGGGGCACGCACCCGGGAGGGCATTCCCTCTCACGCCCTTGTTTTCTTGGATCCGTTGTACCGTTGAGGGCCTTTACTCCTGTTGTCGCTTTCGGGAGATCACTCAAGTTCACGAACAGTCTTTGTACAGCTCAGTGTTATTCAACTCAAGTACGGCCAATATTAACGGTTCACCCTGTGACTTCCTCCAAGTGTTTCCCTTGCGTATAGAATGACAGCGCATCCAAGAAGAATGTTGCCTGCGCTTACGATAGGCGGCCGTGCTGTTTTGCATTGCTTGAAGCACTGCTGGGGCTCTTAGAGAGAATTTTCGACCCATCTAGCTTCGGTCCGATACTGAGGCTAGTAAAAACTGAGGGCAGGAGGCTCATCAATTCTCCTGCACAGCGAAGCTGCCGAAAAAAAAAAAAAGGACCTACTTCCTACCGCCGACATTCAGGTGTTTAGAGCGGCTCGACATGAACATTGCATACTGTAAAGTCGATGCCCTGAACAGACGATTTTATTTGCATCCCGTGCCCCGCGGATGGTGTTGTGCTCATTTATTTATTCTAATGCTGTTACGTATAGACGCACACACCACAGAAGTGATTTTGTAAACTTCTCTCCGGCCAAATTAAGCACTTCGACAGAAAAAAAAAATAAAATTTAGTGTTGCCTCGATTAAGCTAGGGCGCAGTTGATCGACTGCGGTATTAAATTGCTTGCAGAGTTGGGTCGCAGTGAGGGCCTGTTCAACCCGACACTCGAGCACTGTTGATGAGGAACCTTTGCCGGCGCTTTTAACATTTTTCGGCGAGAATAAATGTGCAATCTTGCGGCCACTTCAGGCATTCGCTCCAAGCCTCGTGTTTGTTCCGCTCGCCGCGACAGCTGTCTCCAAGTGGGCCGTACATCTTTCGACACCTGTTTTGTCCAGCCCTCGCGCGCGACCTGTGCGAAAGAACGGGAAAGAGAACTCCACCTGGAGCTAATATTGCGGGTCGTAAATCATCGTCAAATAAGCGTCGTGTTCCAAGCAGTGAGCCGGATCCGTGCGTATTATACTCTGCGGCGCGACCTCCCAATCACGTCACTTTTACTCTCACCTCGAAGGGGGTTATACGTATGAAATGAATAGCACCCGCACTTTAGAGCCACCGAGACGCTGGTTATTACTGCGGCGTATTGCGTTTGCGCTCGCATTGATGAGCCTGGGTCACGCAGTGGAGGGAATGGTGTATAGCAATGATTGAAAAACAGACGCACGTTCCTCTGGGTATAGACGTCATATTTAAAGGGACCATGATGAAAAAACGCAACTTTGTTCAGTTTGAAAGAAGTAGCCTTTGGTAACACACTCGACTCCATTACAGCCACGAAAGACGTGCGTTTAACAAAGAAAACGCAACAAACATGGGGCAACTTT
Organism: Haemaphysalis longicornis; assembly: GCF_048455015.1. Classification (NCBI taxonomy): domain Eukaryota; kingdom Metazoa; phylum Arthropoda; class Arachnida; order Ixodida; family Ixodidae; genus Haemaphysalis; species Haemaphysalis longicornis. The sequence continues at coordinate 131,637,231 of NW_027526460.1, forward strand.
CAAATTTCGCGCTACAGCCACCTAGTACTGTCAGGAGCGTCGTAATTCGGGCCAGTATTAAAAAAAAATGTGCGTCAATCCACCCTCCGTGAAGGTGGGTGGAAAGCGAAGCTCTAAACGACGCCCACAGCGATTACCCGTGCGACGACGTCACTTGAATTGACACACATGGCTCTACAAAGAGTGAAACCAGAGACAATTAAGAACACTTAACAACATATTCTTTGCTAAGGTTAAATCAATGCATGCTTCATGAACGGTGGTTGGTTGAGTTGGATTCCTTAGGCACATGAGTGGGAACTCCTTTATTTATATAAAATTAAAGAAAGCTCAAACCCGGCGTTAAACTATCTCACTTCTCGTCTCTGCCGCCACCGACGGAGGCGACGAGATCGGCGGCCGAGACGGAGGAGAAGTGAGATGCGATGCGTTATAACTCTTAGCACACGCTCAAAGCGCGCACATGGCCGGTACACGTGCCGCGAGCGGAGCGCAAAGAGGCGCGAGAGGTCGCTTGACGCTATCACGTGGCATTCAGCGGGAACACAGGGGGGTAAACACCCAGACGTGCTCGGGGAGTGCACCGTCTGACTCCCCCGTGTCCACGTAGGCTCGTAGCTCAATCGGTAAATCAAGGGGCTGTCGCTCCGTTTCTCTATTTCTATTCGTTCCAGGTTCGATTCTTGGTGGGGCTAGTAACTTGGTTTATTTGTTTTGCGGGAGTTTTCTGTTGACACCAACGGTCGCGACGGAATCCTTCGAGAGCAGAGGTAAAAAGCTTCGCTTTAAAACATTGTTATCAGCGTGTTAGGTTACTGTGCGTTAGCAATAGATGCGATCCACAAAGTGTGGATGCGATAAAACGCAACGACAGGCCTCACTACGCTCGCCTACTGATGTTTCTTGGCCGTGGTTTAGGGCGGGAGCCGCTAATCTCACAAACGTAAGACTATGTGGCGTCATGGAGACGTTGACGGGCGGAAGCTGTGAGTCGCCTCCGCGTCATATGTTCATTATTATCGGGGCAAGGCAGCCTGTTTCGTGAACCAAACCTGTATTTTGTCCTCATGGTCGTTGTTTCTAGTTTCAAAAATGCCCTTTAATAAAAGTGTTCGCGGTACTCCCATAAAAAATTCCGATGGTGCTAGAGTGTTCGGGTCGCGTCCTTCACAAGTACGAAGTTACATTATTCTGTTGAAGCAAAACACAGGCGTTAGCACGTAATGAGCTGTTAGTAATGATACGAAGAGCCTGATTTTGAATATGTTGTAACGGTGCTAGTTGACAATCATAAGCGTTATCCCATGCAATGATACCATTGTGATATGACTATGAACGAAAGCAAAATAGAGAGACAGAAGGGCTTGGGGTGAAAAAAAAGGGCGGGATTTCATGAGAGCTCGAATGCCAAAAGCCGTCTTATTTATAAGGTGATAAATGTGTTTATGAAATTTCAGATGCGAGTCGGTGAACACTCCAAGAAAAAAGACAGTCACATGGGGTTGTGGTATTCGAACACAGCGAAATGGTTAGAATATACGACACGCGCTTCTGGGGTGGCCTAAAAATCGTAAATTAAGTTTTTGATGGATTGATTATTAGGTTATTGTTTATTATTGTTATTGCTATTGATTATTATTATTATTATTGAAAATTAGATTGATTATTAGACCCCGCAGATCTTCCGTTCGGTGGGGCAATTTATTTGGGCACATCCGCACTCTTCATTTCGGCTCTTTGTGCACTCAGCAGGCAACTGCCACGGCAAAGCGTCCGTGTCGCTACCACAAAGAGCCACCCCGCAGGCTCCTTGGGTGGCGAAAGCGCTTACTCGTACTTCACAAAAGTAGCAGAGGGTGCTGAACCTCCGCCCCTCGTTCTCTCTTCTGCTGTGTGCGCCACTCCGGTTCACTTGGGACCACAAAACAATGAAGACATAACACAACTTTGTTCAATTTGAAATAACTAGATTCTGGCAACTCACTCAGATCCATTCCAGCTTCGATAGGTGTTTCCTTTGACCTAAAAAAAAATAAACGCAGGAAATATTGAAGAACTTTCAAATTTCGCGCTACAGTGACGATTTATTATGATCAGGAGTGACGTAATATGGGCCATCTGCAGGATCAAATGGAACTAAAGGTCGCACTACAATCGGCCAGGCATGCTTTTTTCTGGCAATGGCTGTGGTTGGCGTCCGCCAATCACACAAACAAGATTCTGTGACGTCATAGAGACGTCACCGGAAGGTGGCTGGGGAGTCGCCGCTGCTACATCCGGTTTCTCTAATATATCGATTATTTGTTTGAAGTTTGCGATAAAATTGGTGCCATTGCTACGGGGACGAAGCAGTCTTTTAAATGAACCAAACTTGTAATCTGTCTTCGTGGGGGGGCTCCTTAAAAACGTTTGATGCAATAAAATTGCTTCAGCGACGGGGGCAACAATGAACGCAGCAGAGCACAGTTTCCAAAATTTATATCACGTGAGCGTCGCGCGGTTAGCTGGCGACAGATTAACTTCATCACTACACCCAAACGGTGAAATCCGCTAGAAGAGAAAGATATAGAGGTAACAAAGGGTTACAACTTGGTGGCTCAAGTCCGCAGTGCTTCGGCGAATATAGGTTTCAACAACCTAGCGCTGCTTACAGATTTGCAGACTTCCAGGCCCACATGTGATGTTTTACTGTGGCCCGTTCTCCGCGGTGCTGGCAGAGCGTTGTGTGATATGGTGAGGGGTGAATGGCTAAACAGGGGAGGGAGTAAGTTTAAAGCTGACGCTAAAGGCGGTCTTCTTCCACTGATAGTGACGGGTAAGCGGGAGGTTATTTGCGGCAGTAGAGGCTCCGTGATGTCTCTGTACGTGAGTAGACTATCGCGGGTTGATCTGGCTCCATGGGAGGCTAGAATAAGGGCGCGCCGAAAGCCGAGTCCGAGCCCCCACAATCAGCAAGGCTCTTTTAAGCACCATGTACTGATAACACGAGCACGAGCAGTCCTTGCCATCCACGCGCACAACTTTCTGTGGCTGGCGCAGATAAGTTGCGCGGTAGCAACGACGGGGGTGGCGCAGCGCTCGCTGGAACAGCCGACTAGGGAATGCTTTCCCACGGCAGGTACTTTCCGCGTATGCTCGTGTAACCTCGCCGATTAGGCCGGTTATGATGAGCGCTGATCAGTCGCAGACCTAGTAATCGGTCTATCGGTCGACTCTCGTGCGATATCGCTAACATTGGGCTGTTCGTATACCACGGCTGCCGGATGAGGCCTGTCGCGTCACATATGAAAATACACAACCGATAATACGTGGCGTCACGACACTCTCGCCTGCTATTTTAAACGGCTGCCGCGGTGCCGCTGTTTCGGGATAACCGCTGTAGAGGACGAGGGCCATGCACGTTGGCCAAGGTATGCATGCAAGACCACCTTATCGATATGGTCAGAATTATTGAGGCGTCCATATGAGATGCACGGTGCTCATGCGCCGGTAGTTACAAATTCCGCCGTTGCCCATGTGACGTGCGACGCCGTAGACCGTACCTTGTTCCTTCTTTAGGGAGTGAATGTTCGGGATATTGTGCACACCGACTACACGAAGGCGACTGCTCTTCTTCTTCAGTCTTCAAAAGAGCACGGCAATATTTGGTACTGTGGCTCAGTGGCTGAAGCGTTGCGCCACTGATCACGAGTTCGCGGGTTCGATTCCCTGCGGTTCTTTTGCTCACGGGGTTGGTGGTGGAATGCAATTTATCGGCCGGGTGAATGTCACGGGGGCGGAAAACGATAGCTACGAGGATCACTAACCGCATTTTTATAGCAGCGAATGTGAAAGCACTTCGGTGCGATTGAAATGTCCTCTTGCGTGTTCACGGTGGCAAGAAACCGGAGCCACGTTGCGACTCTGTTGACGTTGGAGCCGACGAGGCTAAGGTATGCTCTAGAATTCTTTGCGACACCCTCTGTGTCCGCGACGCTCTGAGGACCAAATGACGCGTAGACTTCTGGGGCCGAATTTTCTAAAACGACGGGGCGTCGCTTTGAAACGGCGGGGTAGCGCCAGGCAAATGCATGCGTTCTGGGGTCGGGGCCGTCGCTTTGGGGTGTTTTGCGAAGGGACTGAGCCGCAGAAAAGCAGTGTGGCAAGGGCGCGAAGCTACAAGCGAAACGACGGGGGGCAGCGGGTGTCACTTCACGCCTTGCCACACTGCTTTTCTGCGGCTCAGTCCCTTCGCAAAACACCCCAAAGCGATGGCCCCGACCCCAGAACGCATGCATTTGCCTGGCGCTACCCCGCCGTTTCAAAGCGACGCCCCGTCGTTTTAGAGAATTCGGCCGGATACATTTCGCTGCTGCCCGTTCCACTTTACGACATGTTTCTTGGTCAGTCACCAAACTTTTTTGCGTCATGACGCCAAGCACTTCCTATGAGTTTTGAATGCAAAACCGTCCATGTCAAATTGCCGAACGGATCCTCGCACCACGATCATGGTTGGGGAATGTCGAATGGAACGCCGAGTTAATTCGCAGCCAGTGTGCTCCGTCGAATTGAACGCCGCGCTGCTTGCATCCAATGGGAATTTGTTTCGCTATCTCCCGCAATCGATCAGCCCCTAATGTTTTCCTATAGATCTTCTAAATTTCTTCGTCCTGGAAGCATTCATTTTTTTATTGCGCTGTGCTAGCGCCCTTTAATTGGCGCAGTCGACGGGATCACCTAACTGCGCTGGCGCAGCACAGTTAAGAACGTGCTATGTTATCAAGGTATAAAGACAGAAAGGGTGAATTAAGACACGCTTTTTGCGAAATAATGACGCACGATAAAGATCTCCCGGTTGTCTAAATTAATCTCTAACCCGCCATTACGGCGCCCCGCATAGCGCAGGTGCACTTTCGGTGCGCTGAACCCCGATTTGACCATCGAACGTGCTTTGGTGCATATTATTTCCGGGCCGCTTCCTGCAAAGCGCGGTAGAACAGAACACGTTCAACTATCCTTGGTGTGCTAGCAACCAAAGACTGCATGCAATATTGAGGGCGCATTATTTGAACCGAAGTATTTTGCAAACTTGTTTAGCGTCGCATTCATGCGCAATCTTGCGCATGCGCAATTAGAGCTGGTTAACTCAGTTTGCTCGACGAGTTGCACCCGCACGTGTTAGACGAACCACCCACCCCTTTTAACCTCCTCCACAAGCTTCCGTTTGATCTACATGCCTAAAAAAGCAATAGACAAAATGGAGTAACTATAGAGGGGTCAAACGAGCGTTGACTCGAAATTGTTTATCCCGCAGGACAATAGCTGGGAGGGGGGGGGGGGTTCAAATAAGTGTTTTTCCTTTTTACATCAACAGAAAAGCCTTGACACAATGGCCGATAAAGTGAACGGCACGTGCATTCATTTCCACGTGTTTCTCAAGCTGGTTAGCGATACAATAGCCTTTAACTATACGCGTCCTTGATGACTGTGTTAGTATATTTGCACGTTTCGGGCCGTTGTATGGCTTTCCTGAATAGCCGTCGACGGCATTTTGATATGTCAAGGCTTTGACGGAAGGGTGAAAGCAAAACCCGCAATGCTGGGTTTTGAAAAAAAAAAAAAATGAAGGTGTGTGATGTATCCATGGGGTGTTTGGGAATGTAAGGCCCTGGCGTATCAGGATAAGTTTTCGCGCTCGGGGAGGGAAAGCAAGAGGGGGGGGGGTGTAATTGGCGCCAATCGGTTACAACTCAAGAACGGCACCACCTCATGTAGTGTATCACTCCGCCAAAGCGCCGGACCCGTGACGTCAGTGCGCGCGTTTTGAAAGGTGTTTGCTATGAATGCGTGATATCGTCTGCCTTGTCTCACGCAGTTTGTTTGTCGTCACTGGAGTCGTTTATAAGCATATTAAGTCCAAAAAATCACGGGAACGGCTGACGCCATGTTCAAAATATTCCCAGTAACGCCCTACTTGCGCCGCGCGGAGAAACATCCGGCTACGGTGATAAGGCACAGCGGCAACTTCCGGTGCCGTTCTTAAAGGGCTGGTGAAGAGCTTTTCAAAAAAATTTTGTTGGGGGCATTACTTTATGGTTTTCTTGACGCTGAATTCGAAAAACGTGTTTATTTTATGTGTAAATACACCCAAACCATCTTTTTTCGCCAAAATAAACGACGCCTGCCTGGCGGCGCGGTCAGAGCGCTGGCTGCCTTTCAGGATTGGCCGGCTGCAGATGACGTCATATTCGGAAATGCCGGCGCTGCCGTGACTGCTCGGCCTGAAGATCTCATCGATCTCATTCTGTTCCCGTTCAGATACGGGCCCGAAGGACCTCTGGTGAATGGAGGGTTCACACAATCTTTCCTTAGAATATGAGAGCCTGAGGGAAGTATAAGCGCAACAAGTTCGCTCGCGGCGAGCTTGAGAAAGAGGTTCTCCCCCGACGACTCATGGCCGACTTATGCTTCTCGGGTGCAGGGAAGTTGTGCAGATATTGGTTCGCCGCTTTTACCACCAGCGCTAGTCACAACTCCTGGCACATTTTTTCGACACACCATCATCCCCTTCTTCGCATGTGCGACTTTGTTTTTGCATTCGGGCAGGCGGTACAACAAGCTGTGTGCAGCGGCCTGCGATGCGTACAAGCAGCAGCTATAGCGAGCGGCCGGTCGCTGCGTCGCGCGGAGGTGCTGGTGCCGGGTCGCTGCGCGGCCGGTCAGCGGAACGTGTCAGTGCTGAACAAACGCAGTTTTAGAATAGGAGAACCGAACTGTTGTGGTCACCCGAAAGGTAGCGGAACCAAAACGCAGCACACTTGTCGCCGACGAACTTTAGAAAAACACCTTCCCGAACAGCTCCAGCCAGCTTCGGTTGCACGGATCGCCTCGGAGGTTGGGAACTTTATGCTTAGCACCGAGACCGATATTTGGTCACTGCTACCTCTACAATCGCGAATGACTATCCTTAAAACAGTTTTTCACCGCACTATCATCCCATTTCTCGCGTGCGAACCTTATTTTCACGTTGATAGTCATTCTAGCCATCGTTGCTATGTTCATTCTTGCGCGCAGGTAACGCCATCCGTCGGCCTCTCGCCGCATCTCGTGCTCGGGCAGGTTGCTGCCGACGACGCGCTGCGCGACCGGTCGGCGCTCCGCATCGCGATACAAATTCGATCACCTCTTTCAAAATCACCTTGGATGACAATCCCTAGCACAATTTTTCACCACACTATTCATCCACTCTCTCGCACGTTCACTTGCTTTTGGCGACGGCCTTGATTCTGGCCGGCAGCGAAGAGCGGTCGCTGCCACGGCATGCGTGGTGCGAGCGAGACGTTTCGTGCGCCGTACGGGAATGCACGACCGGCGAGTGTGCGGAGCGCTTCCGCGCTCAGAAAACGCTTCATGCTTTCAGCTTGCTTGATTTCTTCTTAAAATCTAGCTACTCAGCTCAGTTTCCGTCACAGCCAACAACGTCGATCGGCAAAACGAGCAAGAAGTTCGCGAAGCCCTGAGCGCTGCGGTCCCACGAATTTTTCAATCCCTTATAATAATGGGTCAGGAACTAGGGGTACCTGCATATTTGTTCGAGCCGGTCTCTTCGCGTATGAAGCACAGAGCACCCGACGACACGGCCGGCCCTGCCGTGAAGGCAATGTAGTAGCCACGGGCGCTCGGGTAGGAAATCTCTGGAATCTAGGAGTCGCTTTAGGGAAGCACACATCAGCATTACGGTTGAAAATCGACGCGGTAGCAACTCTACACAATTGAGATTAATAAAGGGCACATTGCACGTCTGCTTAATTCGGAACTTCGCTGAGAAAACTGGGACACAGCGAAGCGGCGGCGCACGCCGCTGGCCGTCTTCCGAATATGACGCTACTTCCGGTCGCTGGGCTCTCGGTTTCTCGCTCTTCCGGCGGCACAGCCGCTAGCGGTGGGCGGGGCGTCGGGTCAACTTTATCGACGAATATCTCAGTCCCCAAGCGAGATATGAAGAAAAATTTTTTACAGTCATAAACTATCCAACATACTAATTGCAAAAAACAAACATTTACCCACTTTCAAAACCACTTCACCAGCCCTTTAAGTTGTCACCGAGTATAGCTTTGCCTGCCGTTAAATAACGACGGCCGATGTTTACTTTCGGTGCCGCAAGCTATACACCAACCTTATGCGGCGTTCATCTCTGCCCTCATTCTCTGCACATAAAAACAAAACAAAAACAGCGATCAACAAATCAATAGGGAGGTAACTTATTCCCAATACGTGGCCACATCATTCCCAATTACTATTAAGTTTTGGATGAATTTCTCGTTTAAACCTTGTTATTTTTTGTTTCATTTGCTTTGTTTGCTGTTTTATTTCTTCGTGTTCTCCCATTTTAGGGTGGTCTTCCCCCCTTCTTTTGAAATGAAATTCTGGCTACGCCACGGAGATTCAAAGATGTATTATTTGCAGTGGATAGTTAACTATGCATAGCACGGGTAATCGATGAAACGTTTGTTCCAAACAGTAATTTTGTGCTGTCTACAAAAAAATCGACACAGAATGGAAAACTGTACGCGAGCAAATGTAAGTGCACTGCTGTTCGACCTCGCCTGACCTCAGATTCTTCGGCTAAGGTCAAAGTGCACGCCTCCGAGCTTACTCGCTTTGATCTTGCTTCAAACTCACCCTATAAAATCGTCACCTCACGTGGCTGGTGTTCTTGGTTCATTTGTTCATTCCTGCACTCCGAAACAACGTTTATGGAAATAGGCTTCAAACCCATCGTCTCTCTTGGGAAACTTAGCATGAACAAAAATATTGTCACGTGGCGGTAGGACACGTTTAATGGTTGATGACCAAATAGATGCGATCGACGTATTTACAGAGTGCACATGGCGGCCATGACAGAACCGCGCAGGCTGCACGCCAGCCACTCCGTCAGCGTCGTCGATGGTTGGCCATAGCGCCATGGAGCATTATCCACCTTTCCCGTGACAATGCCATGGTCGCAATGTTGTCTGTATCCTAAATAGAAAGATGCTGGGGAGGTGACTTGGGCTGGCCGTGTAGTGAGACGAAATGACAAACGGTAAAAATGGAACCAGGACAACAGAGTAGATTCCACGAGACGGGTCGAGAAGAAGGGTAAGGCCAATAGCTTGGAGGGAAGAAATAAGAAATTTTGGGGTCAAGAAATGGACTCGAGCAGCGCAGGACAGAAACGGTTGGAGGTCAACGGGAAATGCCCTTCGTTCTGCAGTGGTCCTTGTAGGCTGAGGACTATGATGATGAGGTGAAGATGCATCTAATGCATTAGGATTAATATTAAATCCTAGCAAGGAAAAACCTCATTGCAGTTGTTTATTTTAGTACTACATAAAGAGGTCTTTACTTCGCTGGCGGGTCGTCGGGTCGTAAGCAGCTGCTCGAAAATTGGCCACACCGACGGAAGAAGTACGCTACGAGTCAGCATCAGGGGCCGCATGTCAAACCCACGCAAAATGGGAAAAGTCTCCCTAGTGCGCTGTAGCTCTGGCGCGCCATTTGATGCATTCCGTCCTCTCGCCGATCCGCGCGAACTAGCCAAGGCCACAGCGGGCATGACCAGACGTGCAACATACATGAACGCGGCGGTAACGCAGCGTTCAATACCAGCTGGTTTGACCTCGTGCTTTTACCGGCCAGCAAAACGTTTTTAAAGCTTCTGGCCCTTCATTTTTAGCAGCACTGCGCGAAGTCGTCCGGAACTCGGCAAACATTCATGCCTCCCAAAATCAAGAACCTCAGGATGGCATGTAGGGGTGCTAGCCTCTGCAAGCGCGGCAAGCTTGCTGCGACTGCAGGAGCAACAAGGCGCCAAACTGTGGCTATAGCCTGTTTTAACCGCAACGACACAAGACAGGGGCCATAAACCATAATATTTCAGTTATATTCGTGCATTGGTGATTGCAACGACGTCACAAAGCGGCGCACGAGATGACACACACACACACACACACGCGCGCGCGCGCAGGCAACTGACCTTGAGTGAACTAGAATTGTTCTAGTTCGCACTGACCGCAACAAAGGACACAGACAACAATGCCGGATGGTCGGCGTTGACGGGCGTGCGGACACGTCACTCGTTCACACCTAAATTCAAATAACCTATACCAATTTTGGCGTCTCCACAGACCGTTGACATTGGGATCAACACAGCTAGACTTTCGAAGATTAGGGGCAAGACTTCGTGCTCCCTCTTTCCTCCTACGTGTTTACGCCCACGCACGTTTCTGGTGAAATGCTTTGTGGAGCTGGTCTGTGCAACACTGCATTCGGATCGGAAATATCTACGTCCTCGTAAATCCCACGCTATTGGCGGCGGGATATCGAAGCCCTGAACATGGCGAGTAGCTTCGGCGATTACGCGACGCCCGCGGGAGCAACCCACAGCTGCTTACGAAACGTGCCGTTAGGGGTAGTGGTGCCCCTGCAGGCAGTACAGTCAAACCCGGTTGTAGCGAACTGCAACATGCGGCGCGATTAGTTCGATATATCCAATAGTTCGATATAGCCGAACCCGACTATAACGAGTTTATTGTTGCGAGTTCGCAATACGCGGGAATCCCCCCCCCCCCCCCCGCCATGCCCGTATGCAGAAACGAACAAAATACAGTATGTCATTACCATGCACAAAACAATCGATTTATTGCAAATAATAAATCTACTTTCCGCCTAAACTGCGTACTTCCAAAAAAAAAAAACCGGTGATTTTTGTTTTCCCTTTTGTTTTGGAAGCGTCAACTAGCACAGCATTCATTACACAAGACATTGTTTGCACCAGTTGGCGTCCGTGTCCTTCAATTTCGAAGAAATATTGGCGGAGGACATCGACTGCCGGAAGCACTTCATTAAGCGTCGGACGGCTTTCACTCGCGACATCCTAGCTCTGCCCCCTCAGTGCTTTTCGTCAGCATTACGACGGTACTGCTGACGGTGTCCGCGTCCGAGGGGCTTACAGTGACGACAACGTCGTCGTCGACACTCAGAAAATCTTCGAAGGACACTCCTTTCGGCACAGCATCGAAAACGTTGGCCAGCTGCCGTCTTAATTGGTCCGGACTCACTGACTGGTGAGGTTCCGTCGTGAGTCCCGCGCGTCGGAAACAGTTACGGAAAGTGTCGGGCGTCATGTCACTCCATACGATGCGCAATGTCTCAGTCGCGGCCTTTGCTCAGTGGTCGAGACCAATCAACATCTCAATCGCCGCTCTGAGACCATGCATTTTGGCGGCCATTCTAGGCACGCCGAGTTCGATATATCAGATGTAAAGTTCGTTATAAGGAATATGTTTCGCGTGTATTTCCGTAACTGATTTATTTTTGTTCGATATATAGCATAGTTCGCTCTATCAGGGTTCGTTATAGTCGGGTTTGACGGTGCAGTCAAACCCGGTCATAGCGAAATGCAATATGCGCCACGATTAGTTCGATATATCCAATAGTTCGATATAGCGAAACCCGCTGATAACGAGTTTTTTGTTACAGTTCGCAGTTCGCGGGACATCCCCCCTTTCCCCATCCCCGCATGCGGAAACCAACACAATTAAGTATGTCGTTACCATACACAAAACAATTCATTTACTGCAAGCAATAAGGCTACTTTACGCCTCAACTGCCTACTTCGCAAAAAAAAGGTGATTCTTGTTTTCACTTTCATTTTGGCGGCGTCAACTGGCACAGTATTCGAGTCCCTGTCCTTCAATATCGAAGCAATAATGTCGGAGCATGTTAACTGCCGAAAGCGCTTCATTAAGCGGCGGACGGCTTTCACCTGCGACATCCTCTGCCTCTTTGGTGCTCCAGCAGCGCCAGCTGCCGTGACATCGGCGACGGTGTCTGCGTCAGAGGGGCTCACAGTGACGACTACGTGGTCGTCGACGACACTCAGGAAATCGCCGAAGGAATGCTACAGTCCAGTTTTGTTGTGCGGAGTTGCAGTCATGAACGATTTTCAACTAGCCCGGCTTTCCACTCTCCTTCAGTTACGGAAAGTTTCCGGCGTCACGTCGCTCCATGTGAGGCTCAACGTCTCAACCGAGGCCAATCAACATCTCAATTACCGCTGTGAGACATGCGTTTCGGCGGCAATCCTAGGGTCGCCGAGTTCGATACATCCGATGTGAACTTCGGTATAAGGAAGATGTTTCGCGTGTATTTTCGTAACTGATTTATTTTTGTTCGATATATAGAATAATTCGCTCTATCCGGGTTCGTTATAATCGGGTTTGACTGTAACAGGCACGACTTATGGCTCATTTCCGGACTCGCAGTGTCTGCGCAGAGGCTGAAGGGAGAGCGTCACGCGTTCCTGCTTCTACGTGAGACGTAAATTATTGCGAAGCTGGCGGCACCGATCTCGAACGGGAGCGCGCGCGCGCAGCTCGAGACATATCGCGCTATCCGAAGGAGCTCGGAATCAGCCTCATCGCCATGCGTAACGGACACTTTATGAAAGCAATCATAGAGGAGCCTTGAATGAGTCTGAAGGGAACTCGCCATGCACATTACGGGAATTCGCAAGGCACTATTCACACGTTTCGAAACCGAGGCTTGCCCGGAAGCTCACCTCCGAGTTCCTCTTCACTCGTGCGGAATGCCTCCTCTCCCCCTCCTCGTGTTACGTCCCTGCGCCTATACGAGATGATTGGCTGATAGACAACTTGATCTGCTCCCACAACCTCTTAAATGCGTTGCGCAGGCAAAGCGCGAGATATGGTTACCCTCGACGGAATTGTAGGTTTTGGCAACGCAGCTTCAAGAAACGTACCGACGAAGCCGCTGTCGTTTGCTCTTCTACCCGCCGCGGTGGCTCAGTGGCTAAGGCGTTGCGCTGCTGAGCACGAGGTCGCGGGTTCGATTCCCGGCCGCGGCGGCCGCTTTTCTGATGGAGGCGAAAAGCAAATTTAAAACGCCCGTGTGTACGAGATTTCGGCACACGTTAAAGATCCCCAGGTGGTCAAAATTAATCCGGAGCTCTCTACTACGGCGCGCCTCATCGCCTGCGTTGCGTCGGCGCGTTAAACCATACAATCAATCAAATCAATCGTTTGCTCTTCTTAAAGGAAAAAGCGAGGAGAGTAAACAGAAATGCAACGATTGTTCAAATCCGGTGGTCGCAGCAGAAGGCGCCGTAACTACGTTATCAGTCAGCCGGCATGTAGCCCTTGCTATAGGTACGATAAATACGAAAGGATCGTGTCATATATGGCCGCGCATGCGCGATCGCATCGCGTGTTGCGCCTAGCTAGGCGGCGACCATCAGAACTTCTCTGGTTATTTCGTAAAAAGGAATATTTATTGCAAATCCTTTATTAGTGCGCAAGCATGGTCCCGTTTTTCGAGTTCTGTTGAAACACTTGACATCCTCGTGATGCTTCTTCTTGCTCTGCTGAGGCACTTAGGTTTTTTTTAGACGCGTCTGTTCGGCATCTTCGTTGGCTTTTTACGCCGCTCCACCCAAGGCGCAGTCAACTGGGTTCACGCTCGTCACGCGACCACGCCACGTCATCCGTTTGCACAAGGCCCGCTCGCCGGAGCTTTGCCGATGACGTCACGCTTGTTCACTGCGCAGGCGCGCTCTGGAGGCTTCACTCATGAGTCCACTAATAGAACTGGCCGGTTTGAGCCCCTGTGCTTTCGCAAAAAAAAAAAAAAAAAAGCCCAACTGATGCCTGATCAAAGAAATAACAATAGAATTTCCAGGCTCATCAATAACTAGCGCTTGAGACAGGCCGACATATGAGGAGACACAAGACCGCGCTAACTCACAACTGTTTTTTTTATTAGGCGTAGACACTAATATCTACTCAGAGCAAGCACGTGCCCAGGGCAACCCCTCGATAGTGCGGTTCGATAAGCACAAGATTACGATATTCACATTCGTACAAACAACCCACAACAATCTAAGCTAACGCATTCGATAAAAAAAAGAAATTCCTTTTCATGTAGCGTCACAGACGCATGACTGACACACTCGCCTTCGTTTTTTCTTACACGAAACGCTTCCATTACCTCTATTGTCAACCGATGATTGTGCCGCCACAATAACCGGTTTGTATGAATGTGAGTATCATAATCTTGTGTTTATCGAACCTCACTATCGATAGTTTGCCCTGGGCACTTGTTAGTTCATATATATTTGTGTTTATGTCTAATAAAAAACGGCTGCGAGTTATCGCCGTCTTGTCCCCTCGTTTTCCGCCCTGTCTCAAGCGCTGCTTAACGATGTGCAAACACCAACTAGCCTAACTGTCGATTCTACTGTATTACTTCCAGGTTTGCGCTTTTGCAGTAATAAATGAATAGCCCGCGCTAAACTGGACAGCGCGAAATCGTATGCACCAAGCTCTGTCTTAAAGGAAAAATTATTCGAGAGTACAGCGAAAAATAGGCGCACACAAGCAAGCACAGCGAACGTTAAACGCACAAAACTAACACCGTGTCTGTGTCGTGTACCTTCCCCTTCTTGCTTCACGTTGTTCCTTTCTTTTTGTTTTCATTCGAAAGTTAACGCGCTCGCCTGAATGGCGAACTCTTTTGTATGTAGCGATAAAGACGCGTGGCTCACGCACGCGCCGCCGCGCCTTTCAGCGCGCAACGGCGCCTCTCTCAATCCGTGGGTGCGAGTCACGATACTCGTAAAGAACCGACGTTTGCTTGTAAGCCTGACGAACAGGAGACGCGCAATGTGCCGACAGATGCGTGCGCAATGGCACCTTGAGCGATAAATAATGTCCCCCTTAGACGCACATCCAAACACTGACGCGCTTGCCATTACTTTCTTATAAGAGTACACACATAAAAAGTTGCAGAGGACATTACGTTTACGACTCAAAATGTGAAACGCGATTGCGTTATTTCGCCGTCGAGTGGGAGTTTTAACACGGAGCTGCGGCATTCGTTATGCTCTTCAAGCGCTAAAGGTCAACTAAAAGAGTGTGGTTTCTTGGCGAGTTGGTCCTTCATCTGTAAAAAAAAAAAAGCGCTGTCAGGGACGGAGGACAACGCAAGTAGACTGGATCCTGCGCTACTAACTCCTTTATTTGGTGCGATTTCCCCGGTTTTTAAAAAAAAGAGGGATATTTTCCAATCAAATTTAGGCCGCAGCTCTTAAACGCCCGCCCCTGTGGTTTTGCGTCGCCATCGGCCTCATTGTAATTGAGAGAACAAAGAGGACACCGAGGTTAGAGCGAACGGGAAAGTGGACGAGGAAAGTATAACGAAAGTGTGAGGGGGAGAGCGGTATGTTGAGGCCGCCTTGCGGGACGTGCTGCACGGCTGCCCAAGGTGTGTGTGAGGTGAGAAAGAGAGAGGGAGAGAAGACCTTTAATGAAAGCTGAGGAAGTCAGCCCCACTAACGGTAGGTCTTGCTACTCCAGAGTGTGCGAGGTGTGTTTAAAGGGTGTGTACGAGATAACGCCACAGTAGCGCGCGCCGCGGTGCGTTCGCTGATGGCGTGGTCACTGGGTCTGTCGCTGCAGCTGAACGAGCCGCCCGAGCAGCAGCTCAGTGCCGCCGACACCGGAAATTCAGATGTACGCTCCACCGCAGCAGCACCTATATAGGCGCCGTCACCGAGAAGACTCTGCAGTTCGCGCTGCGTCCAAATTTGGCTTTGTGGAGTATCGTATAATCGTCAGCCAAATTATTCCTGTACATTCACTCCCAAAGGGCGTTTTTTAATATCTTTGGCAATGGCCGAGATTGCACGTCCTGTGACTGAGCGCTTGGCTAGCGAGCACCGACGCCAGCAAGTTTGACACTGGGACCGTTTTCCCACGGCATCCGCCATCCGCGGCCACTGCAAACAATGACTCATCGGCGCGACTGCCTCCTCCTTTGCACTCTCCCGTTGTCGCTTTAGGCTGCTGCGTTGTCGCTTTCGGTTGACAGTGATAACATCCCTCTGCCTATGTTTAATGAGCATGGATGATAACCATAGCTGTTCCGGACAGCTAGCACCTCGGAAAATCGCTCAATGAGCCTATACTCGGTGACAACCTAAGAACGGCACCGGAAGTTGCCGCTGTGCCTTATCACCGTAGCCGGATGTTCCTCCGCGCGGCGCAAGTAGGGCGTTATTGGGAAAATTTTGAACATGGCGTGACCCGTTCCCGTGATTTTTTTGGACTTAATATGCTTATAAACGACTCCAGCGACGACAAACAAACTGCGTGAGACAAGGCAGGCGATGTCACGCATTCATAGCAAACCCCTTTCAAAACGCGCGCGCACTGACGTCACGGGTCCGGCGCTTTGGCTGAGTGATACACTACATGAGGTGGTGCCGTTCTTTAGTTGTAACCGAGTATAGTAACGCTCTAGAGGTAATTACAGTGCAGTTTGGCAGGGCCGCCCGCACTTCTCTGGTAGTCCGCGGGCACGGGTGCTCCGCGGTTGCGGGGGAGCGGGAGGCGTTTATCCGTCGTCGGCAAGCGGTGTCTGACCGCCCCGCGGATATCACCCGGCGAGATGCTTCACTGGGGAGGGTCCGGAATGCCAAGCACGCGAAGCGCGCCAAGCGCACGGCTCGGAGTTGAATGTACGGGTATGAACTGAGCAGCACAGTCTTCCATCGCTCCGAGGAAGAGATTTCTAGTGCCTAAGCCGGTCTGCTGCTTTTCTTCGGCAGACCCATTGAATGTGTTCAAGGTCAGCCGTTGCTGTTCGCCTGCATCGTATGTTTCCAACTCAATACTCTGCTGAATGCCAGTTTTGTTCACAGCCCGGAACTCTACCTCATATTATAATATAGTGTGGGTACAATCCCAAACTTTCACCTTTCCGATCCCCTCTTCCCACCCCTGAACTGTGGGAGAACCTGGTGACCAGTGACCTTATGGACGTACAGCAGCTCCTGGCATCCAGAGCGAAGGCTCTCTGCTCACCTCATGGATTCCCGGACTAGGGAACTACTCCCACGTTAGAAAGCTCGAATAAGCGTTTCCCTCTCTCTCTCAACATAATTTAAACTTATTCTCATAGAGCCCGGGATAACAATGAATGTATGTCACCGAGTTTGGGTATACGTGGTGGACTGTAGTAGACACCTCGCTAATGACTCCCACTTGCCCAAAGTTGACTGAGCTGCTAGATACCTAACTCTCCCTAGTCGGTAACGATCAATTACGTCCCTACGGGTCGTCTGCGGTCCCTATACCTTGTGCGGAACGATGGCTTGGCCGTTTCTGGGCGGTCTCGGAAGCTAAGACCTCGAGCCCATGTTATTTGGACCCCTCGGAGATTTGACTCTTAGGATCCCCTGAGAATTCGTAGGACCTCGGATGAACTCCTTCCCCTTGTGAAGTTCCTGATCGCAGATTTGGAATTGCGTATTATGTTTTTTGCTGTAGTAGAGGCAAGCGCCAGGGCAACTTCCGCGTCTTCTCCAACCTCCGTAGTGTCTGTGCGGATAGCTTCGGAGGCCGTCGAATGACCCTGTCGATCGACCACTGCTACGGCCATGGCGTTGGGACCACGGTACTCGGTCGCGCCCACTTAGACCGCATCATCGGAGCGCTCGAATCGCCTTTCAAGTTTAAGGATGCGGGTTCAATTTCCGGTCGCGGTGGCCGCTTTTCTGATGGAGGCGAAAAGCGAAGACGCCTGTGTTCGAGATTTAAGCGTACGTTAGATCCCCTGGTGGTCAAAATTAATCCGCAGCCCTACACTACGGCGCGCTCATCAATCCCGACAATCATCATCATGATCGCCTTCCAAG
This sequence comes from Haemaphysalis longicornis, assembly GCF_048455015.1. NCBI lineage: Eukaryota > Metazoa > Arthropoda > Arachnida > Ixodida > Ixodidae > Haemaphysalis > Haemaphysalis longicornis. The sequence continues at coordinate 131,654,968 of NW_027526460.1, forward strand.
TTCAGGGTTATGTACGAAGTGCGTGTTCTTCGACACAGGGGCTATGTATATCGACCAGATTTAGGGGAAACCCCCAAGGTGGAGTAAGATTCTGTGAAGGAAAATTTGACATCCACCTGAGTGCAGCCATACGGCTACAAAGGAAAGTTATACAGCTTCCTCGGAAACTTCGCAGTTGAAGAAAAATTCGTCCTGGTCCAGTATTCGAACCCGGAACCCCCACTTAACCGGAGCAGTCGCTCTACAATTGAGCTAACAAGGAGGCTAGTCATTTGTAGCGCGAGAGCGAATTGACCGACAACTCGAAGTGAAGCACAGGTCCTGGAGGAAACGAATTTTTCTTCAACTGCGAAGTTTCTGAGGAAGCTGTATAGCTTTCCTTTGAAGCGGTATGGCTGCATTGAGGTGGATGTCAAATTTTCCTTCACAGGGGCTATGTATGTATACAATGTTCTCTGCCAGGAAGGGATATTGTATATCCCTTGAGTCGTATATGTGATTGAATAGCTTGTAGGGTTTGTCTGCCTGTGGCGCTTTTAAACGGTCTTCCTGTATAGCTGCTCTATTTTGTGAACTTCTAGAAGCTACTATAATGTATTGCGCAGCTTCATGGCTTCAAATCGTTCGCTCGATGCCGCGACAGGTATACCTGGTGCCTGCTTGTAGGCTCGCTTACTGATATTAATTTTTGTCCTTTCATCAGTTTATTAGGCCAGTGCAGGCCTAACCCTCTTTCATACCACGATTGCGATCGGAAATTTTGAAAAGGAGGCGGGCGTTTCCTGGTTTTCGAGTGTCTTTATGGCTTTATGTTGTGGCCATCGGCCTTTATGCGAAACCCCAGGACACTGACGCTCTTTACACGGGGAACGGGTCGGCAGTCCATATATAGAGCTAGATAATTGGGACTCCGAGGTCGAGTTTGCAGCCTCTACTCGTGGTACGCGGGTTCGATTCCCGACCGCGGCGGCCGCTCTTCTGATGGAGGCGTAAAGCAAAAACACCCGTGTGTTGTGTTGGAGATTTAGGCGCACGTTAAAGATTCCCAGGTGGTCAAAATTAATGCGGAGCCCTCCGCTATATACGGCGCGCCTGAGCCTCATCGCCTGCGTTGCGTCGGCGCGTTAAACCCTACAGTCAATCAATCAATCAAATCAATCTTCTCGTGATTACAGCAATTCCTATTTTTGTGGCGAGCAGCCGAGGCCCCTGGGGATAACGTATGCCACTACCACATCTATCGCCTTCTGTGGGTTCTTCTGAATTTCTCCGTCGCTGCCACAGGTGACCCAGAGAGTGACGCCATGCGCCTACAAGCTGTGGTCCAGTCTTTATATTCTGTTTAGTTGCTGTGGTAGATTACTCATGGTGACATTGAAAAGAAAAGGAGAGAGAACAGAGCCTTCCGGCGTCCCTCTGCTTACCTTTAGCTTGATGTCGCTAGGTTCTGCTCCCGCGATAGTTCGATGCGCCGTGCTCCCGGGCAGAAAGTCTTTTACAAAATCATACACCCTTGGAGAGTTCGAGAGCACCACGTCACATTCTTGAGAAGTTCCAAGCATCACCCGTAATTTTTTCATCAGAAAACTGTTAAATACATCCCGGAAACAATATTTGGACCAATAGCCTGTATGAAGTATATCCAGGCAGGCACTTGTGCTCTAAATTCTAATAGCTCATATTTTATATCGTTAGCAGTCTTTGGGACAGTGGTTCGATCGCATAAAATCTGTCCAATATTCGCCCACATATATATAAAAAAACTAGTTACCTTTATTTGCCTCGCGCATGTTTCAGCTTCAGATACTTCTCCAGTGCTGCAGGGCGGGTAGGCACGTATAAAGATACCAATTTCGCTAGAATTCGCACATCCGATTTTCCGAAAAGTAAACAAGTTTTGTCGAGGCTTTAAATACCATCACGGACTTAAAAATTTCGGGTCAATGTGTGAATCTTCTCCCCCGTGCCAGAGATATATCATTCACCTTACTACTGCACCGTCGTTAAGCCATAAACCAACTTAAAGGCTAGAAGCCGTTGATAGGCTTTTTCGTATGATTGATTGTGGAGTTTAACGCGCCGACGCAGCGCAGGCGATGAGGCGCGCCGTAGTGGAGGGCTCCGGATTAATTTTGACCACCTGGGGATCTTTAACGTGCGCCGAAATCTCGTACACACGGGCGTTTTTGCTTTTCGCCTCCATCAGAAAAGCGGCCGCCGCGGCCGGGAATCGAACCCGCGACCTCGTGCTCAGCAGCGCAACGCCGGCTTTTCCGTATAAAGCCACAGCTTTCAATAGTCGCGTCTATTCCGATGCGCATGATCGCTGGTCAGGAGCACCGGCTTGCTGAACCGTACGACGCACTATGACCGTGTCGATCGTTCCCCGCATTAAAGAAAGGTAGAGAAAATCAAATACCCTTTTAAGGGAGAGATGGTTAAAACGCGAAGCTTTCTCCCATGGAAGTATAGTCAGTCAGTCCAAAATCACAAGTGCTTCTACCATGTCGAGTGGCGCAACCGGATAGGCGTCGGCTTCGTAACACTAGGGAGCCAGGCTAGATTGCGACCACGGTAAGCATTTTGAGCCGCTTGAGGGGCCTTCGCTCCTAAACATCATTGTTTCGTGAATTGGCTTTTCTGAAGTGCGTTTTGGGCGTTACGATTTCGATTTCGGCTTTGGAATATCACTTTGGAACCCGAAGGCATAGACTTTCGGCAAAAGATAGCTTCGCGTTAGAGCCATCTCTCACTCGGCCCACGATCATCATCATCGTCAGACAAGGTTGGCTTTCCTGCTGTGCGTTTCGGTGTGGACGGTCGCCACTAATAAGGCTAAGAAAGCTTCACTTTAAAACACACCCAGCTGCACATGCTCCTTGGGTAGAACGCTAAAAGGGACACATTACGGTCCCGTTCAGCTAATACCTGTGCTACACGGGCGTTTTAAAGGTCTTCGGAAGGCCGTTGAACAGATTGTCTATCGAGTGCCACACTGTAAAGACATGGGGAGAAGTTGTGGGGGAGAGTCCAATTGTCCACTGAAAGTTACTGTGTAGCACAGGCATAGATCACCCCAATTCCCCTTGCTACCTGTGCAAAGCGGGCGAGGGGAGCGACAGCGAGACTAGAGGCACGACATCCGTGTCCGCGCCGAGCCGTACTGAGGAAGCGCTAGCTCGTCGCGGATATCCGCCAACAGGCGCGGCTTCCGGCCAACAGTTGCTGGTGCATATGCGAGATTTCAACCCCAGAGGCAGAAAGGACAGCGGCTTCGCGCGCGGGGCAACGCTCGCGGCTGCTGCAGCGTCATTCACTCGTCGTCTGCGTTCGCCTCTTGTCACCTGCGAGCGGCGTTCGTTCACATGCGGTCGCCATGCCGTTGAGCGTGGGAGAAGGGCGTCTGTGCTGTTCGACGCTCTCGGACGGCGGCTGTTACGAGCCGCTGTCGACGCATAAACGCCTGTTGCACGCGACGGCTTCTCCCTCGTTCGGGTCACGGATTCCCGTGCTAGCACCTGCGGCAGAAAGATGCCTGTCTACGTGGACGTGACCGTCGTCGGCTGGTGAGTCGGTAACGCACCGTAACGGTATACTTGTATACGCCGCGGCCACGCGCGTCACGTTTGCGAGCGTTTGTCGCGGCGCCCGCGCAGAGGTGGCTGAAATGTTGATACGTCTAATTCCGTGCCTTCAACGTGGTGTTTTGATATGCTTCTCCTTCCAGTTCTGTGTATGTCTAGAAGTTTGTATCTGTATTCATGTTTCGCAGTTTTTCGCGAACAGTGTTGTCGCTCGGGATCCCGCAACAATATTCAGTTGTTTCAAATGAGTATTTTCAGTTGAAAAAAAGTTCCATTGAATATTTTCAATGGAATATTTTCAATATTGAAAAAGTTTCAACTGTGAGAGGCGGACGAGCGAAAACTTTATTTAGTCGGCTGAGCCGTAGGCGCTGATGAGACATGAATGAAAGGTTCAAGGTGACCCTGCGTACGAAGATGGCAGCTGAGTACGCATGTCTAGCTAAATTCAGTGTTTTAATACAAGACAAAACACCGTGCAGATGTAAGAAGCTTAGTAATGTTACGGCACTGAAGTGCAGTAAAAAAAAAAAAAAAACGAAAGCACTATAGCCCCCTTTCTGCTGTGAAAATCCCTCGAACACGCTCGCGATAAGAGCCGGCGTTTTGGCTTGAAGTGGCCATTTAATGCTACCTATTTATTCACGCCGACTAACATTGGCAACAAGAAACATGCAAGCTGTTACCACGGCGTGACGTTATATCTTCAATGGAAGCGATCACATTAACTCAGCTGGTCAAGTTTATTGATACACCAAGCTGCTAGCGGTACCTCGCAAGATTTTTTTTTTGTTTATTCCGGAGCAAGAAAGATACATTTATTCATAGCATTGTCTTCTACTAATGCATCAGAATTCCAAAGCTGGTCATCTGTTACACTGACATCACGTTTCCTTGGTGGCATTGATTTTGATTGACTGATTGTGGGATTTAAAGCATTGAAGCTAAGGAACCTAAGGCGTCCTAGCCTAGCTAGAGTACCCAGGTTCTAGGTTCATTAGCTAGGATATGACGCGCCCTGTAGTGGAGGGCTCAGGATTAATTTTAAGCGCGTGGAATTATTTCACGTGCGCCGAAATCTCCACACACGGGTGTTCTCGATTTTCACCTTTTCCGGAAAAGCAGCCACCGCTGCCGGGATCTCACCCGCGTCCTTGGGCTCAGCAGCACAACGCCATAGCCACTCAGGTACCGCGGCGGGTTCCTTGGTGGCATTGAAGAAACACGTCAATCCGTGCAGTTTGAGTTAATCCTATGAGGGCGCTGTATAAATTTTTGAGTTCGTGAGCTCGTTTTGAGTACTTGGCAATTTCATATCCTTGTTCTCTGTCTTTCTTATCACGTGAAATTTTGTTCCTTTATTTTCAGCTTATTGATTATTTGTAATATTTTCTCCTTTCCTGCGGCGCACGATATCTGGCTAGCATGTTGGCCAAATTTGTCGACTTTTCGTTTTGTTTGTTTGGACGCTTACTCTGCTTCAGTTTTTTTTTCTTGCAGGAACTGCATTTACGCTACTTTAATGATTAAATATGCCTTAATTTTGCCACTTGCGTATTTTCGCGAAGATGCAAGGAATTGCTATTCGCGTAGTGGGACTCAGCAAAGTACGTTTCCGCTTTGAAAATTGCAGGAATTTAGTTACGTTCTTCAGGTAGACAGTGCATCTGTGCCGAAAGCAGGCACGTGTGGGATCTCGATGCACGCTGAAGAGAGGTTTAACTATGACGTGTCTCATAGTCAAAGGCGAACCCTCCGGCTTATGAAACTTACATTTCATCTTTAAAGACTATAGTTTTTCTTCGGCATTCAAACGCGAAAATTTTCGCCCGTCTGTCTCTCTGTATCTGTCTGTCCCTAGATTCATCCACCTGGCTGACAGTTAAAATAATTCTTGAACGATGCCTTTATGCAGGCAGAATATGTCCAAAATAACAAATCTGAAAGCGTACTTAATCCTTCTCAACATTGCTCAGCAAAAAGAGAGCATTAGGCGCACATGAGGCGAAACATAAATACATAGTTTCGCCTATAAATATAAATTTTACAAATAAATGTAATAGTTTTTTTATTAAAAGATGCCTGGGCTTGATTTTTGCGATAAAACGATGGTAAGAACAATGTTTTGACCAAAAAAAAAAAACAACTTCGCACTTGAGCAGGAGCCCAACAGTACCACAGGGTGCCAACAGATGGCACGCGAGCAGTGCGAATGCGGGAAAATTGAATCGAGCTGAGCAAAGCTCCACCGTGTTTACCGCTGAAAAGGCGAGATGGGGGCGGGGCAGAGAAGAGAGGAATTTACGTGGCAGTGGCGGCAGAAGATTATCGTCTTTCAGCGACATTTGCAGTGAGGTGGGCAGATACAGGGCCAATATTTGATCCGAGCGGGAAAAAAGAGGATGCCACCAAAGTTTGTTGATGCGCGATAATTTCATTAAGCTCCCTGCATGTTTGTCGCGAACAGTCGTTATCACGCCACTTTCACGACCAAGGTGTGCGCATACACTTTTCGTAACGAGAACTCGCGCTCGATAAGATTGCGTTCTCGGACAGCTATCTGCTAACAGGGCAAGGTTTCGCGAATATTGCCGCTGCGTGACGTGCTGGCAGACGAGGCGGAACTTTCCCCCGACTTCACGTGTCGGCAAATAAAGTACGCTGTCAACAGGGCTGTCGAATTCAGGTGACAAGAGAACACCTGCGGCTCTTGTCAACAAGCCGTGATGCAGGATGGAACGGGCTCCAGACAACAAAGGCTTGTCGCTTTCGCCATCTGAATCACCCATTGTCGCTCGATCGTACTCTGATTATGACGGTACTGCACGTGTAACTCTTGCCTTATATGGCCTCCTTTTCGGTAGAGATTTCAGCTGGAAAGTTGAGTGTGTACGCGCAACGTAAGCTACTTGCTTTACTAGCGGAAACTCAATAGCGGGTCTTCGCGGGTCAAGCATCGTTTTACGGTCTCTAAACATTGCAGGGCAACGTATGCTTAGGGCTCATGAAGCTGGCCATTGTCCACCTTCATGGGCCAGACCGGAAGAGAGTACACTGACGGGAAGTGAAACCGGAAGTTCCGGGCTTAGTGTGTATCCGCATCAGTCTGGAACACGCTGAACGGAAGGCAGGCAGGTTGAATCAGTTCGCATAAATGGCCTTGGTAGTTCGCTGCCACAAAACCCGGCCCTTTTAGCACCCCCGCCCCTCCTCGAAAGGCCTCCTAATGTATTTATGGCTACAAGAAAGTGCAGGAAACCTTCTTCATTTTAATGAGATCGCTTTTTTCGAGGTCTTTTGTACGGTCCCCACTGAAGTGATAGGGGAATGCATTGTAACCGCTTTCAACAAAGTACCGCTTTTAGCGAATCCAGTTTTCCGTTCCTATGGCTTTGTTATATCGGCGGTTCACTGCACTTCGGGGACAAACGGCAGCTCAGCTATGGTAAGGAAAACCATTGCAGGAATGACGTTTTTTGACAGGAGAACTTGGCTGTACCAATACGAGATGATCCTGCAGTTGCGTCGCTTCATGAAAGCCGATTCGGACAGCATGCATTTCTAGCGAGTACGCGTAGCTGTATACTCGAACGCCATACTAACGTCATTCCTCTCAAGGATACCGTTCTTTTTTACGTCAGGAACTATTACAGGCGAGTGGGGCAATTAATACCAAAGCGATTTTGCGGCAAAACCGGCTACCCGGTTATTCAACTCGCCGATTATTCGAATTTCAAAGCATGATAACCGGATAACCGGAGTCATCGGTCAGCGTACCTTGTTAACCGGTTTTGTATCCGGTTTGTATCCGGACATAAGGAATTGTTTTATACGCCAAGGTTCAATTGAGTGCAGAGCGGTAAAATTGTTTTAACCTTAATAAGTACTCAAAAGATTTCTGTATGTTAAACAACGTATTTCACGGAGTATGAATTATTACGTTCCTCACATGATATGACCATACACACGGTCGAACCGAACAATCTAACAGCGTGTTAGCAACTCCGATTATTGCGTTCGAATGTTCGAATATGTGGTTATAGCCGGCTATTGAAGCCGGATATACTGATTATCTGTTGTTGACAATCCGGACATCCCGATAACCGCAGTGCAGGATTGGGCAAGTTGGAAATCCATATAGAGCCCGTCCTGTGTGCATCACCTTCTCTCCTTGTGTTACCTTCTGTATCTGTTAGATTACGGTTACGAATTCCCAGACTACGAGTTGCTAGATTGCACACCATAGTTTGGTTTTGTCTTTTCCACTGTCCCTGTCCCTCGTCCAAATATGCAGCGCACGCTAATATTGAATTTCAGACTGTAACGACTAGCCCCTAATTCATCCTTTGTTTTACAGTGATAGTACATTCAAGATACGACAGGAGAATAAACACTGGTGCCACGGTAAGCGAGACCAAGGGCGACTACCTGAAACATGTCTGTGCGAGCGCTTCCTGCATGTTCTGCATTGCTATGCGGCATTTCAAGAAGATAATACATTGTTCCAGTGCACGCGATCAAAAGTGAAGTCACAGCACAACTCAGAAACGGGACGCAATTTCGCACGTTAAAGAAACTAACAAAAAGGGGAACAAGAAACTGACCATGGAGCAGGATATACAGATACATGGAAGTCACTAAAGGCTTAGCAAGAGGGCTTTTACACGTTTTTTAAACGTAGCAGTTGTCCTTGACTCGTGCTATTTCAGGACATTGCGGACATTTATTTTGAAGACCAGGTATGCTGCATTCTATTGACTATGTTCCATAGGACGTTCGCACTCTTATTTTAAAATATGGTTCCTGTCTTAACTTGTAACCGCATTCTGGCCGTTTATAACTCGATAGAAACAGAGATAGTAGCCCGATAGAAACCGAATAACCGGTCTGACGAATTTTCCAAGCACTACTACGGACCTGGCTGTGTACAGGGTTGCAAAACGGGTTTTTATGTCGAATAGAGGGGAAACAACGCCTACCACGATAAATGCATTGCCGACAGGTTTTCCAGGACTGCATGCAGTCGACCGTCCACGTTACCAGCGATAGTTCTCTCCAGAGCATGCTATCGATAGGAATATCTGTACTTTCCCGGCAGTGCACTCGTTGCTGTGTTTGAAGACTGACGTCACCCCGTTCTGACAAGCACGTGTTGCAGCCCGTACAACGTGCAATAAGGCTGCTGGGTGGCCTCACAGGGGTGCCCACAAGGAGTCGGCGGTGGGTGCGTCCAGTGCCTGACAGCGCAACGCAGAACTCGTGCCCGCTTCATGACCAACCATGACCATGACCAGTACAGTCGCAAACAATATGAAGGTGATCGCGGAGCATCGACCTGCCGGCCTTTCAAGCTGCATAAAGGCGAAGATAAAGGACTGCTCTGCCTTTTTCCCCTCCTAGGCTCCTCCGGGCTACAACCGTCCCGACAAAAACTCGCTCACACTTCTTTTCTGCATTCTATTCCCTTTCATGGAAATTGTGTGTGCAAGTCCTTGCCTTATGTCTTCGCTAACAATGGTGACTCCGTGTAAACGCTGATAATCTTTTTCATTGTTACCGGCATAACCGGGACGTTGACGCGCCCAAGATTCCTCCTCAGTTGACGCCCCCACCCACACAGAATACGACACGTGCTTTGCCGTGTCATCGTTGCCTGTTTGTTGACGCGCAAAAAAAGGAGTCAAAAGACCCTTTCTTAAGCGAAAGATGGTTCGAAGCTTTTACTCGTGCAATGGGAGTCAACGCCAAAGTCTAAAATCCAAACTGCCAGTCCAAAGCCGAAGTCCATCTCTACTCAGAGAATGTATTCCATCATCGCCGCTAACCGCGCGTACTGCCAAACTATAAATTATGAATTACGAGAGATGTGCGACCAACCGCGGTGACTCAGTGGCTAAGCGTGGCCTTCGCGATCTGCTGCCGTTGAGCAACGGCGCGCCGACCGCAGCCATCGTGGAGGCTACGGGCTAAGGCGTTGCTCTGATGATCATGAAGACGCGGGTTCGATTCCCGGCAGCGACGGCCGCTTTTCTGATGGAGGCGAAAAGCAAGCACGCCCGTGGGTTTGAGATTTCGGCGCACGTAAAGATCCCTAGGTGGCCGAAATTAATCCGGAGCCCTCCTCTCCGGAGCAACGCAGGCACGCCTCACCGCCTGCGTTGCGTCGGCGCGTTGAACCCTACAATCAATCAATCAACGAGAGGTGTGCTAAGGTGTACAAATACATCCAATTGTTAGGTGCAAAGTTCAAGGACATAGGTGGTCAAAGACACCCTATGGTTTTGTAATACGGTGTATGATTGATATATCCTTTTTGAAACCCATTGTGTAAATTTGGCTTTCGTGCAGTGTATTTTTTCTCTGGCGTCAACGCCATCAAGTAGACATAGAAAGCTTCGCTTAAAAAAACACCCAAAGAATGTGACTTGCTAGAATGGTGTGATAGCTGCCCACGGAACAGCGAAAAGAGAGAGGGAAGCTGCTCTGATGTTTCCTTCACCCCGGAAGGTAATGACGCAACATGGCGCTGCTGCTTGCTTCGCCTTCCAATGGAGCGATCACCTTCAAATTGATCGCGACCGTACAGAGTCTATGAGAGATCCAGCCAAATCCAACTTTGCTGATCACCAGCCTCCATTTCCCGCCGCATGCCAGGGCGATGTCAAACCCAACCAACTTCGACCTGTACGCTGTTCAAATAACGACGCCAATAATGTGCCTGCTGGGTACGTCGCGGAATTGGCAGGAATACCGTAATTTCGTTTTGTTCCGCTGTGCAACGTCTATGACAGATTGCGAACTGTAAAAGTGTCGTTCGAGCAAGCCATGTTTTTACACCCTTGATTGGAAGCGCGAAGAAAAAAAATTAGCAGTGGCTTAGCTTAATTTCCCTAAGGGGCCTTGGCTTAGCTCGGCTACGCCAGGATATACGTAGCGTGAGCTAAGCTTCAGCTGGTTATTCTTGGGTTTCATGGTTGTCTAGGATTAGCTGATTATCATGCTTACTGCTGCTAAAACGATTTTCAATCCAATATAATCCCGTCCGGTCCAGTCACTGCTCCTCGCGCATGCGCAGCGCGGCTCTCCAGGAGCCACGCGAAACGGCTATCAAGCGGCTACGGTGCACCGTCAGACTTGGCTACTGCGCAACGGAGGCGCACAGCTGGGCACGCGCCGACGCCAGTGCGTCTGCCGTGGCTATGACGTCATTACTCTGGAATGCGCAGACCGGCGAATGTGCAGACCCACTTCTCTCCACACCCGTACTCCAATTGGATTGGATTCCAAACCAATCCAGTGCAATCAATCCAAATCCAATCCAATCCAATGTTCCTCGCGCTTGCGCAGCACGGCCCTTCAAGGTCCACGCGGAACTGCTCAACCTCGGCCAGTGTAGCTCACGCTACAATATTAAAGCCGTTCCACTCAACGTGAAAGCTGACGGAAGTGCAGAGAAAGTGATTCGCCATAATGGGCTGCATTTAAAATTTCCCGCTTTCGCAGTGCTCGCGCGCCCCCTTCTTGAAACTGCGCCAGCGGGAGTCTGTTTTTTTTTTGTGCTTGCTTGCTTTAATTTCGTATGCTGAAACCGTTTCGCGTCATTTCGAACGTGCCATTTCTTTGTTGCGCGGCCGCTTTTCCCGCTTACTATCGTAAAAACCAACCCAACGAGCGTTCCTAACTAACTTAACGCTGGAGCTGCCGGTTATATGCACACACCAACATCCGCGTCGACTGGGTACCTGGCCACGAACCATTTTCTTCAGGCAACCAGGCGGCTCATGTGGCCGCTCAGGAGAGTTCCCCCTCTTATCCTCCACTGGTGCCTGGGGTAAGGCCGTCGCGGTCCCCCTCTCCCTCCCCAGCGATGCGTATTCATCAGCACAAGAAGGACCGACGCACACGTCTAAAAGCCCTAACTCCAGCTGGCTACCTCAGCCGCCTACCTCCTATTCCCCGCTCAGGCGAAATTTTTATTAACAAATATATTGCAAATTCAGCATACACACCTGAAACACTTCGCAAGTGGTACACCCCTCAGCTGCCCCCTCGATGTCCTTACTGCCGTGCCACCACTCCATCAGACCTCGCACACCTAGTTTGGTGGTGCCCAGCTTTCGCCACGCACCGTACATTTAAATCTCCCCAACCCCATCCCGATCCACAACAAACTGATGCACAACTATTATATGAAATAGCGGTTTATTCATTTAAAAGCGGTCTGGCACGGGTTGTTTGAGCGGGTCCTCCCCCGAACGAACTGGTGTATGTGCTCTAACCCTATTGCGATCACCATGAACTGGCCCATGAATTGCAGGTTCTAAGAACTGGCCCAGTTATTGAGTCTACTGAGAACAACCAGCATTTATTTGTTTTTTTTTTCTCTTACCCTCCCTCCCCATTCCTTTCCCCCATCGTGACCAGTGGTCATCCTTTTCTATTAAAGGCTGTCTCTCTCTCTTCTGGTAGATGTATGACAAGCGCCCGCGGTTCACGAGGTTCGAACTGTTATGACAATTTAAACCGCGTGCTTTTTCGAAGCCTCAGCGTGACTCCCAAGTCTCTACTTGAGTCCGCTATCTCGCTGCGCCGCCTGATTCCGGCAGTCGCATCGACCGTTAGCGAGCTGAGACGACAAGACGAGACCCTAAAGTGCTCTGCACTTAAAAAAACCATCGCGAGAGAGAGGTCAAGGAGGACCACTTCTCTCGACTGTATTCCAAACGGCGCAAAGCAAAACTCGAAACGTGTTCACTTGGAGTGCCGAAGAACTACGAGATAGTTTTGTCTATACCGCTCGGAGCGTGTATGTCCGTACGGCTTCTTTGTGATAGCGCACAAATGTTCGTCAGATGTATTTGTGCTGGTGGGTCGCTCCACACTGCGGCCGGTTGCTGTTGCAGCTCTTAATCGACACTGCTAAACGCCGAGGAAACATTACGTAACGATGCGAGAGGCGGCGCCGGCAAGCGATGACCACTACGCGGCTTGTAACCGACATTTTTACAACGTGTGGAGGACGACCATAATTTATTTCACTTGCGCCTGCAACCAACAACGGCGCTATAACCCGAAGAGCGATATTTAACGTGGATATGTTAAAACTATGTCAAGATAGCTCAATTCCGCTTTCCTTCGGCGAAAGAAACTACAAAATCAATCAATAAATCGATCAGTAAATCTATCGATCAATCAATCAGTCAAGCATTCAAGCAAGCAATGAAGCAATCAGCCAAGCATTAAGCCAAACCCATTAATGCATTTCTAATGCAAATATTTACTCAATAAATTAGTGATTTGTTTAATCAACATCCTGCTGTTTAATAAATTATTTAAATATTCAACATTCAGTCATTTTAGCTATCATCGACTGAAATTACACCCTAATGGATCAATCGATCAATCAATCAATCAATCAATCGATCAATCGATCAATCAATCAATCAATCAATCAATCAATCAATCAATCAATCAATCAATCAATCAATCAATCAATCAATCAATCAATCAATCAATTTAATTAATTAATAATTAATTTGTTATTTACTGGTTAATTAAGTAATTAACAATTTAGTAAATAACAAATTATTTAATACTCATTAATTACATTAAATTAATCGGCTTAATTAATTAATTTATAACCAAAAAACCAATCAATCAATCAATTCTTTTCGCGAGGACATGGGTGAGGACTAAAGATATGGTGACCTGAGATTGCAGTAGCAGTTCAGCATCACGGAGTTATGGTGTCTACATAACGAAGTATCACCGGCGTCTTCATGGGCAGTTTGGCAAACGCTGGGCTGGGATCATTGATTAGCAATCGTTTCCAGCAGAGTCATGCCTCGCTCTCTAGTGATACGGATTTCTGCATCACGTTTCCCACGGTTAGCATTTAGATTTTTGCAGAGGGAGATGAAGATGGCGCCGACGCGTGCTGCTGCGGATGACCATAGCTACGTCAAGGTCACGGTGTATGCATTGCTATCTTACATAGTGAACACGGTGGATCAATTGACGTCCGTATAAAACTGGCGAAAACACATAGCTGCCGGAACCTGGGAAGCTTAGCCTTCGAATGTGAGGTAATCTGCGTAAGAACGAAAAAGAAATCTGTTTTGGAGACGTGGCCATGCGCTGATGTTCTTGCGCTCTGTATCAGATGCTTCGTTTCTGTGTCGTCCAGCCAGATATAAAAATGACCCTGAAGGCCTCTCGAACATGCCTGTCGCGTCAATACATCACAGTGACGCCGTTGTTATCGCTGTTATCGCTGCTCGTTCACCGCCTGCCGCCTCTCACTTGGCCGAAGTTCCTGTCTGACGTCGCTTATCGGTTCCTCACGTGCGTAGAGAATGCTCAAGGGCAGGAAACCACCGCGACAACTTCCCACAGCCCGTGGGCAGGCACGTGCTACAAACAAAAACGGCAATCCTTTCTCTTTTTTCCCCCCGGACGAGTTTGGTTTCGATACGATAAGAGAACAAAAACCCCGAGGCAGGCTGCGGACGTCTGTTGGTAATCAAACGTTGCCAAGAGTGTATAGCTTGCAAGCGCGACGTCACTGCTCTGCTATCAACGCTTCTGACGGTAGGGAGGCTTGTCGGAATACTCGCCTCGTTTTTGGCTGACAACTGGAGTACGGTGGCTTCTTTGTCGATATCTTGCAGAAGTGGTTGTCCATGCGGCCTGCCGGAGCCGAAGCTCTCCTGCCGCCTCCCGCCGACAATGATGCGAGAGGGATGACTAAGAGTTGGGTGACAGCTCCGATATTACTCCACAGACCATACACTGACATATAGTGTTGCAGACGGTTCATCGAACGCCACTTCACAGAAGCTGTTTCATCGAACGGTGCTTCGTCGGAGGACGTTTCGTCGAACTAAGTCGTACACAGTGGAGCAGTATCTTCGTCCTGGCACTGAATTCTGAGTTCTGTTCTTTTCGAAAATGTCCATTTCACGTCCGTTTCAGCCGTGACGTATTTGCACTTGCAAGGTTTCTGAATGGTCACTGGAACCTGCAGTGACTAAGGCTTGGGCTTTGAAATGCCTGAATTTTTCTATGCGACTTTAAGATCACAGCATATCACGCTGCAGGCGTATGTTGCAGACGAAAAGAATAGCGTTCGAAGATTCCAATCTACGATGGAGCAAGTCCAGCCAAACAACATGCGATGATGCGGACATGCCTTCGATAAAACGGTGTTCGATTACTTGTGTCGTGCCCGGCGCACTTCATTTCTTGGTGTTTTATTTGTGAGGCACGCGTTGAAACGAGTCGCATGCAATGAGAGGCATGCAGGGCGGTACTTTTTTTTGAAAGACGGTAGTTTTCAGTGCAGAGCATTTTATGGGCTTGACTTGTCGTCGTAGCTCGCTAACGGTCGATGTCAAGCGACTGCCGGAATCAGGAGGTGCAGCGAGATAACAGACCCAAGTAGAGCCTGGTGTACCGTCGTCAGGGAGTAATGCTGAGGCCTTGAAAATTACGCGGTTTAAATAGTGTATAACAACCGTTCGAACCTGGTGTACCGCTGGCGCTTGTCATACATCCCCACGTTGTTTAGCGCAAAGTAAACTGCACGTACATTTCAGGCAACATCTGTGTTTATAACCGGCAGCCCCCGCGTTCATTTAGTCAGGAGCGCTCGTTAGGTTGGTTTTTACGATAGTAAGAAAAAAAAATGGCCGTGTGTCTACTGCTTTCGTTGCAAATGCCACCGAAAGACGATAGTAAAGGCCAAGGCCTGCAGCCTGCCTTTCAAGGCCTGCCAAGTAAAGGCCTCCCTTCTCTTTTCCGCTCACCTCTCATGCTGTACCTTTCCCGTCTCGTTCCTCCCAAGATAACACGCTAGAGGTTTGCTCAAGTCGATTTAAATTTACCGCGTTCTACTGCTCCAAGTCGGGTGTCTAGATGGCAGCGCTGCCGTACGGCGGAGACGCGCGTGGATTGGGGCACCCTACTACAACCTTTATAGAACCACGATGCCCTACTGCGCGAGCGTTCCAAGCGGAGCATGGATCCCATCTAGTGGAACCTTTCGTTGCTATTGCCGTTTGATTTCTTAAATGCCGCCAGGAGGTAACGCCGGCAGCAGCAGGCACCAGTTTTCTGCCGTTGATGCAGTATTTCATTTGCTATCGCAAAATCCAAGCATCTATAAATTTTTAATAAAGGAACACAGCAAATATCAGTTATGTATTGATTTTTGGCCTTATATTTGCGTAATGTCTTCTTCTTGTTCAACAATGTTGACAAGTATGAACACCGACACAGGACTTGGACGGTTAGATTTGGCTGTGAGTATATAAGACTATATTGCAGATTTTATTTTACTTTGGCCGGGTGGCGGAGTCGAGTCACAGACAGACAGACAGACAGACAGACAGACTAAAATTTCTGCGTTTAAGTAGCCCAAGAAAGACTATCATCTTTAGAAAGCAGCCGCGCAAGAAAAAAATGGCGCGTTCGAAATGACGCGAAACAGCTCGAGCACACGGAATTAAACCAAGCACAGAAAGAGCAGAACTCCCGCTGGCGCAATTTCAGGCAGGGGGGTGCGCGAGCGCTGCGAAGGCAGGAAATTTGAAATGCATTGGGTGGTAGCAGTGAGCGGATAACGGCGATGCAGCCCATTATGTCGAATAACTGCTCTGCACTTCCGACAGGTTTCACGTTGAGTGGAACGGCTTTAATTTTTTTTTTTTGGGGGGGGGGGGGGGTGTACTTGGTAGCGATAAAAAACGTTTTATTGAGCTGAAACGCTGATGGTCTTCTCTTGCGCGGGAGGAGGGGGGAGGAGGAGGAGCAAAACTTTATTAACAGTGAAGTCGAGCGGGGCATCCTCAGCCCAATAGGCTCTGGGCATGTGCGGCCAGTTGCACCCGGGATATCGGCTCTTGCTGGTCACCCAGGTCGCCGCTAGCCAACTGGCTCTCCCACTGCTCAGGGGTTGGGCTGGGCAGGGGGTGTAGAGTTGGGGTTAGGTGGCACTCCCACCCACGCCATGTGGTATATATAGCGTGCGTAGGGATGGGTGGTGTTTGCATTCGGGGAGGTACTGGGTAGGATAAACAGCATGAATGCGTGCGCCATGGGGAAACGTGTTGGTTTGCAGCAGCCGTAAGATGAACTGTTCGGCCTTGGGAAGGTTTGGTCGTGATGGGGGCAAGTGCTGGCGTAGCCGGAGTAAATGAACTCGGATGTCAGCATAGCGGAGCGATATGGGCGGTGAAGCTGTCTGGTTGTCAGCTTCCGAGGGTTCCGGGGTATCAGGGCGCGGGCAGAGGCGTGGGCCGCCTCGTTTCCACGGACAGCCGTGTGACTCGGTGTCTTCACGATGTGGATATCGGGTGGTCTGTCTCTGTCTGTCTGTCTGTCTGTCTGTCTGTCTGTCTGTCTGTCTGTCTGTCCCTCGTTTCAGGTACCCGGCCAAACCTTCCCGAACCACTAAATCTGCAAGCATACTCCATACTTGCCAACATTGTTGAGCAAAAATTAGGCATGTTTCAGACAGGACATCAATGCAAAACTCGTATTCGCAGAGTTATTTTAACTGAAAATAAATGCACTCGATATTCGCGATAGCAAAAAAAAAAAAAAAAAAACACGCACTGAAAACAATATTTTGACCCCAAAATACAAGAGCTCCCGCGAGCGTGGGCCTCGCTGCAGTGCTCCAAATTCCCCACCAACAAAAGGTTCCAGTAGATGGCGCGAGCAGTAGAACGCGGGAAAATTGAACCGACTTTAACGAGCCTCCTCCCTGCTATCGCTGGTGAATCGAAAAGGGAGGGGGAGAGAATGAGAGGTGGGTGGGGGAGAGAAGAGGCATTTACGTGCAAGAAGCGGCAGAAGACTATCGCTTTGCGACGACATTTGCAGCGAAGCAAGCAAGCAAGCACAGCCGATTTTTTAGTGCTCACTCAAATGACGTCACTCCCGCTCATATTGCGTCAGTGGCGCGAAATTTGAAAACTTCCAACATTTCTTCCGTTTTTTTTGTGTGTGCGTGTAAAAAAAAAACACCTCTCGTGACTGAGTTACCAAAGTCTAGTTGCGTTCAGAACATCCTCGATTGTTTACTTTGTTCATTCTTAATGAAATGCTAAACTTTTACTTTCATGCCACTCTCATGAAGTGACTTTTGTTTGGCGCTATTTGCCCTTAGTTGGCCTTGCGCCGGTAAAATCCAACAATTATCGACATCCTCGATGTTCTGAAATGAGCGGCGAACGGATTATGCTCGCCCCTATCACAATAAATAGCTTGGTGCGGCCTAACACCTGATAGCACGGGGTGAGATTACGGCGCCGCCAGGCGCTGCCAACCGGGCATAAACAAAACGAGTTGCAAGGCCTGCTTCACGTCATCAGTAATATTTTGAGAGGCGAGATAGAAGGAAATGACATCGAAAACCACACGACGTCACTGCTGTAGTTGACGCAGCGACCGCGAACGGCGCAAAGTGTTTTTTCTTCTGGAACCGATTGGGGATGAAGTACAGTTCTGGGCTTCCCCTGAACTGTCACATCATATATTCCTCGGCTAAAACTGCACAATGCAGCCACAAATATCATTTCGAAGGACTACTCAACGGCTCAGCGGTACGCAAGCGATGGGTTGTGTAAGTTATCTGTGCGCCCGTCGTTTTCCAGGAAACAGGCAAAGACGATTGATTGATTGATTGATTGATTGATTGATTGATTGATTGATTGATTGATTGATTGATTTTCATGAAGGAAAAATTGCAATTGTTTCTTCGTAAAAATTTTCTATAGCTGCAGTGAGCATCTTTGAATAATTACCGCCACAAACTTCATGAAATAGATAAAGGTTCTATTGTTTTACTACTACCTGGCTTGGCGAAGCTTAGTTCGTAATTCTCTTGATAGGGCGAAGGTTTTTGTATGGTACGTTTTTTTTTATTTTGACAGTATTTTAATTCGAATACCGTTTATTTTAATCGGCCTATCTTTAATAATGCTGTACACTCTAAGTAGGTCGAATTTGGTTATTGCGAATTTAATCGTTAAGGCAAGCAACAATGTCGCACCTTTTCAACATGCACAATGCAAAAAAGAAAAAAAATGCAGCATCGCATTCGCGGCGCGACGACTGGGCAAACAGCGAAGCTGACGTCCCCACCTAGGCTATTCTTGGCTCGGCTAAATTTACACGTGGTTATGCTTGGAGGCTCGGCCAAGTTTTCTGCGTGGTTACGCTTCGCGACTCGGTTAACAGACAGGGAGACACAGACAGACAGACCGACAGATGCAGACAGACAAACATTCGGTGCCGTGTTCTTGCGCCGTTGGCGGTTATCGATGCACATTTAGAAACAGCGAATGACCGTGGCTTTGTGTTGTTCCTATTATTTGTGCACATTCATAAACAACCCGTGTCCCGGCAAGCTCCACCATCTTGTAGTTAAGGCCCGACAAACCACCGATAGATTCTACATCATACGGTATCGCGTCATACCTTCCTTGCTCTCGTAAAGTGAGGGACTATCGAGCAGTGTTTGTTGTGGGTGCGTTTGGATGTTTACGAACACGCCTGTCGCGGTATCCTGTGAGTGAGTTAGTGAATGGTTGTTGAACAAGCGGACATAACCTTGCACACAGTGCCGGCAGTTGCTCCGCCCTAGCAGCACCATGAATCCCACAGGTTTGTGTCCTTCAAAAACTTGAGTACTGGGCGCAATACGTTCAATGTCTCACCCTTTCATTCGGGATTCTAATCAGCCCTGATCTTTTTCCTGTGTATTCGCTCTCCCAGCAGCTGCGTCACGTGGTGCCGAGGCCGTCGGTTGGCCAAGTCTAGGAGGGAGGCGCTGTGGCCAGCATGCCCCCGGCAAAGATGGAGTACGGCTCGACGGCGAGCTGCTTCGGCGGGAGCGAGTCCGCGGGCGACCTGCTGCGCGCAGCGGCGGCCGTCCAGTGCATCGCCGCCAGCGTGCGCGCCCACAGCCTGGACGTCCGCAACGCCAAGGCCAACGGCAACCTGCACCCCAACGGCGCCATCACCGTGGTCGCCCTCGAGACGGTGCGCTTTGTCCTTCTGGAGGTTCTCGGCTATAGTGAACTCTTTGGGACACAATGGCATGAATTTAATATGTCCAAAGACGTTACAAATGCGTCGTCGTCATCGTCATGCTGATATCCCATGCGAAACTAAAGCCTCACCCGCATTCAAGCAGCTGATTGTACCATTCCTCGTGGGAATTCGCTAAGCCTAATCTGCCTATCTCGCTTCTCCCCGGAGTTCTTTTTACACATTGCAGCTAATCCCTTTGTAGCCATTATCTTAGTACGGTTAATCCGCCCCTTATCAGTCTTCAGCAGCACATGTCCAACCCGCGCCAACTTTCCCTCCCTTCAGTTTGAGATACGGTGTTCTAGAATCGTTCTCTTATACACGGCACTCGCTTCCTGGCGCTAAAGGTTCCCCTTATCATTCTTCTTTCTAAGGCCGCTTTACAACGCCCCGAAGATGCACTTTTACAGCACCCACTATTGCTTACCGGTGGATTCTGTTGAAACTGTTACACCGTCCCCTTGCGGTCCCTCGCACATGCGCTCCGCTCTCCGTCGCACCCCGTGGCTCGTGCATTAAAGCCGTTCGTTACGTTGAACCCTATTCGCTGATTTTACCCGCCTCTTCGACAACTCGTGAATGCGTTTACATTGCTGCGATTGCATTTTAGCCCTTGTGCTCACAATTTTCTATTTCTACAAGCGCGCCGAGTACCCTACATCCGTCCACCGACCTCCCCCTTCGATACACGTGTTTGGAGGCGGGCAAAGTAAGTTGGAATTCCTCCCCTCAAAACTGTTCGTCATCTCTTCCTGCTCCGCAGCCATGCTAATTGGTGCGTACGTTCATGAATCGATAAGGGAACCGAATGCGTGCCGCCACACTGGAGCAGCCACCATTACGGTTTTCCAAACTGGCGCGGAGAGAGCAATACGGGCGGTCGTAGACATCTGGCCTTGAGACCGCCCTCTGCAGTGTGTGTAAAGCTATGGTGTATGGCTCACTTCCACCACGAGTCGGGGGTGAAAAAAAAGGGCAGGCTGCGACGCATTCCACTGATCACGCGGACATGATTGCAACTTTTACTCGAAAGTGTTTATTCCCGGTATAGTCCGTATTATTCCCAGATTTCACTGATGTCATATCCTTAGGAGCACCGACAAGTGGGCAAGTTGGTATGGAGACATACTAAATAAAAGCGCAGAAAAACGCGGGACAAAGAGAACTACACAAGACGAGCGCTCGTCCTGTGTAGTTCTTCTCTTTGTCCCGCGTTTTTCTGCGCTTTTATTTAGGATGTCATATCCGTCACGGAAATGATGCCAGTACAACGGAGCAGGCGGTCTGTAAAGGGTGCACCTCTGCACACAAGGTGTTCTTGCGGGAAAACAATATTTAGTACTAAATAGTACGTTATACTTAGGGTTGTTCGTTTTGGTTTTCATATTTTAACACGAAAGTGTTTTATGCCGGTATGCACCAAGATTTCCCTGACGTCATATCCGTCACGGAAATGACGCCGGTACACCTTTGCCGAAGCGACCCGCCAGCAGTACGTCGCTCGCCAAGCACACCCACAAGACAGCCGCCGACCCGCAAATCATGCTCCGCTGCAGATTTCGCTGCACATTTCACTTTCGTGTTTTACCGGTTCCTGGGACAGAGGAATAAACCACATTTTTTTTTGCGGTAAAAAGTCAGTTGCGTCAGACGTATAACTTTTGATTAACAGCTTCGCGATACTGCTACCGCTCCTGCGGCTGCACACGTCGACAAAGAATCGCGCGTTCCCGCTGCAGACCTGGTGTTAGTGCTTTGTAGCTCTCAATCTAATATAAGATCTTGGAAAAAAATCCACTGAAATTGGCCGCTGCAACGGCTCAATAATTTCTCCGAGTTTCATTTTTACTTGTACTAATTAGTAAGAATACAGTGAAGTTGTAAACGTCACAGAACTCCCCTCTGCCGCCAATACATCGCTGTCTACCAGGAGGGAGTATGGGTACAGAAAAAGGCTGCAACTATTACTTTATCGAAACTGTATCAAGATCAATTATGAGTATAACATATTTAATCCTGTGTGTCATTTTTCTGTCAATATATGTCACCGTACATAACTCAATATGGTCTTCACTTTAACAGTAGTGGAAGGCCTCTAATATATACAGCTGTGTTCTCTGGCCACGTGAGTGGCCAGTAGTGGTGAGGAGGGTCTGAGTGATTTGCACGTCTTCTCGGCGTTGTAGATGCCATCACTGGAGAAGCGTCCCGCCGTGGTGCTGGGGTCCTGCGGAGGCGGCGAGAACGGCTCCGAAGGGTCCTCCTTGTTCGACGAGTCCACCTCTCTCCTCAAGGGGGAGCGCAGGGAGGAGGGGGAGGAGAGGTGGTACGTCTTCCTGGCCCAGGTCTTCCCTTCCTTCATGCTCGCCGGCCTGGGCATGGTCGCCGCGGGGCTGCTGCTAGACAAGGTCCAGGTACGGGGAACCTTCCGAGCGCTTGCCCTTAGACACGCGTGCCATTGTTATGCGCACGACATTAATAAACGGGACACCAAGATATTTGCTGGAGATTACCGTCTCTACCATGGCGGACAATGGCTCCACATATAATCAGCACATGAACATTTTTATTCAGCACGGGACAAAAGTTAACCATGGAAATTACTGCGACCGAGATTTGACACAAAGTGTTATAATAAAAATCGAGAAAAACAAAGCTTTGATACGGTCATGAAGACTGACAAATTCGCAAGGGTTTCAAATATACAATTTCGCTCGCTACGTTTTACGTATCTCTATAGCCCCTACAAAAATTGGACCAAAAATTTATGAATTGCCATTTTTACGTTTTGTCCTTTCTTTAGTTCCTTTTGTTTCGTTGTTTCCTCGTGTCTGTGAAATCCGACCTTTTGAAGGGTCGTCTACACGTTTTGGCGAACATCGCTACTTTCTGATATTCATTTTTTTCTACTGTGTGCCTTGCGCCATCAACATACAACCATCATCATCATCTACTGTTATGTGGCTGAGAAGGCTTGCAAAGGACTTTGAGGTTTTAGCGAACTAACGTGACTGTTTTTATTTCGTCACCTCCCCGTGCCCCTCCCCTTAGGTTTTCTTTTGTTTGTTTCATAATACTTTCCTTGGCAGAGTAGCTGTAGCCTGGAGGGGCTCCCAGGCTCCTATAAAACACTTGGCGTTTTTATAGCGAATCTCCTACTTTCAATAAACTTTCCTTATTGGCCGTCCTGCGGTCACGTTAATCATGCGTGATGTCTATCGCAGCTGTTAACTCTCTTTGCCACGCTGAAATGTTTCCAGTCATGGCCGGCGTTCGTGGAGGCGTCTGAACTGTTCATCCTGGTGCCTGCTCTTTTGGGACTCAAGGGGAATCTCGAGATGACGCTCGCGTCCAGGTTGGCCACGCAGGTGAGCTGCTATCACGCGCAGTGTCGCTTCAAAGGGCTGCTGCTCTTGGCCTAATTTAGGTCCATAAGTCGAGGCCAAACTTCCTGCAGACGTGATCGGGCAGCGCTTCAGATGTTAATGGACCCGATGTTAATGATCCCGATCTTAATGGGAAAATCCATAGGCTTCTGCGAACAAAAATTTTGACATCCACCTTAATTCAACCGCATTGAGGTGGATGCCAAATTTTCTTTCGCGGAAACTTACTCCACCTTGGGGAATTCCCCTAAATATGGTCGGTCAACACCGGTTTCTCATTTCGAGTTGTTGATCAGTTCGCTATCGCGTTACAAACTACTAGCATCCTGGTTAGCTCAGTTGGTACAGTGACTGACCTAGATAGGCGGTGGTCCACGGTTCTAATCTTGTACCAGGACAAATTTTTTCTTCAATTGCTTGCTAAGTTTCTGAGAAAGCTGTACAGCTTTTCCTTTGTAGCCGTTCGGCTGCATTGAGGTGGTTGTCAAATTTCCCTTCGCAGGAGCGGCCTGAGCATGCCGTGTAGCACGATTCTGTAAGTTATCAACAGGCACCATCGACATCGCGAACTGGCAGTCCTTCGTGATTTGCGAGGAATTTCGATAGGGAAACAAGTCAGTCTTTCATTTGCTTAATTGTACTGAGTTTGTCAATGCAGTATCTGATATGGCTGCAGCAGTCGATGCACACCCAAGCGGAGCAAGCGCTTCGAGTTAGTTGACGGTAGCCGAGTTAAGAACCCATAATGGTTGTTATGAGTGATCGAGTTTTAGTTTCTATATATCTTTAGTTTTAGCGCGCAGCGCCTTGGCGCCCGGTAGAGGGATTTCGCGGCGGCAACATCCGCGCAACCACTAGAGCGGAAGAGCCACTCCAGCAGAAAGAAAACGGAGGAGCGGCGTCAGCCGAAAGTGCGAGGGGGAGGCGGCACGCACTGGTATTGTGCCACTACCTCCCCCTCGCACTTTCGCCATAAGTCGCCACCTCCACCATTCGTGGTTCATCCGAACTTGCGCGGGAGGTTTAAGCACGATTTGCAACATGCTCGGCGGCTGCGAAGCGCTGCGAAATAGCGGCAGAGTAGCGCGCGCCGCCGTGCGGTCGCTGATCACGCGATCACTTCTTCAGACGCAGCAGATTTGCGGCCGTGACCGAAGACTGCAGTTCGTGCTGCGCACAAATGTCGCATGAGGGAGGTTTTGTGTTCGTTTTTATCTAGAATCTATAAAATACCGTTCTTTTACAGGTTTTTTTATTTGCTATCACCAAACAAATCCCGCATGTATTGATAATAAAAGGAATGGTGGTACACTCGGCTATTTGCCTCCAATTTGAATGAGGTTTCCTTTGCGCTGAATAATGCGCGCGTATGATCCGCCATGCCAGCAGGTTTAGTAGTTTGTAGTGGCCCGCAGTCTATATATGTTCCGTCCAGGCATTTTTTCCCCTTTGCCCGGGAGGATGTAACGCACGTTACTTTATCGTTACTATGTGCTCTCACGGTTCCAGAGAGTGAGAGTGAGTGTGAGGGTGAGTGTGAGGGTGAGGGTGAGAGTGAGGGTGAGAGTGAGGGTGAGTGTGAGGGTGAGTGTGAGTGTGAGTGTGAGTGTGAGAGTGAGAGTGAGAGTGAGTGTGAGTGTGTGTGTGTGTGTGTGTGTGTGAGTGAGAGAGATTTAATAAAAAACTGAAAAGGCCCACCGCACTAATGACGGGATTTGCTACTTCAGATGGGAAGGAATGAAGTGTGATAAGCAGGGTGCTCTGACAAGTTAAACATCGTTACACGTGACGGAAAATCTAAGCCCGTAATAAACCGAATTTAAAGATAAAAAAAAGCAAAATATCAGCACAGGGAGCTGAAGAAATCTCACCCAGTTCTGAGTCTACTTGAAAAGTTAAGTCTATTCCGAGCCTACTTTTGTCCCTATAGCGCCGCTCCGTCATGAGTGCGGCAGGGACCAATTGGAGGCCACAAAGTTCGAGTCCGCCTCCGCGTCGAATTGGCACGAGTGCTTTTGATTCTTTTGAACGTTCACTAGCGAATCGCGCGCAGTCGTATAATATGCGTCTAATGTGCTCACTTGTATCGCATCGAGTCCGCCCTGCCAAGGTTAAACAAGAAGCTGCGGGTGGTTCTACAACATGAAGCTTCACTTGGGGCCTGTAACAAAAAGAAGCTCGTATCGCCTCCGAGTGTCGGGACAGCGACTTTTTGCTAGATGAATTTACATTGTGAAAGCACATATATTCGTTTTGTCTACGCATAAGAGCGGTGGCGACGGACGTAAGAAGTACTAGAGTGCCGCGGTAATTGTAAATGGCTACAGAAGAGGGGTTGCAAATTTTGAAGCCCAATTCTGAGCTCTCGGCTGCTCGTCAAAAGGGGACGTTCGCCTTATATTTTCTCATCCTCGTATTCTTGCCGACTGCGCGGGTTAATTTGGCAGGTTGAAAACATGTTGTAAGACTTACTTTAATGTCCACGTCGAGATATGGAACAAAGCTCGTATCATCCAACCTCGGGTGAATGCAAAGGAGTTTCGTGCCCGTCATGCCGAAGTCAACAAAACGTATGTGGCTCGAATTGGGGGCGCCCGACAATTTTTCCGGATACTAAAACGATTCTTCTATTCATGCGCCGTTTCATCATTTCGTTCAAAATCCCTTTTGGGCCAAACTGCTCGCATGCAGCTACAAACACATTTCTAGGAGCTTATCTCGCAAGATAATGACGGACAGAAAAAAGACAGTAGTTAAGGAACACACGGGCGCTGTTCATTACTCACGCACGGACGTGGAAATGTCGGTTCACGACAGGCGTATGTCGGTAAAATTACCTTCCGCTGTAAACTTAGTTTTTCAACAAGACCTATCAATTAGATTTAGTTGTTGTGAAACTGGTTTTGCCGCAAAGGCATAAGTTATTAACACGATAGCGTTATTAGGCTGATTTTCCGATTTACCTGTGTCTGCTAGCCGTCCGATATATATGAGCCGTGCTGATCCAGCGTCCGTAGAAATACGTCATCGCTGTCACTCGGAAGCTGCGAATAAGGCAGCAAGACTCGAGGTCTGGCCTGAATTTGGAATAAGGCGCAGGGGCAACTGAAGTGTAGAAAGGGGGCGAATGAAATCACGGTGGAGACGAAAGGACAGGCATTTTCAGCAGGTGCCACGCCATCGCAGTGAAGTTCGTTTAACGCCCAGGCGGTGGCGGCATACTCGACAGACGCGGTCATCAGCCGTGCCCACAAGTTACACCGGAAGATAAAAATATTAATTTCCGGTAATTCACGTGCCGTAGCTACACCTGGGCAACGAGGCGCGCCGTAGTGGAAGGCTCCGGAAGAATTTCGACCGTCCACCTGGGCATTTCAATTTTTTGCTTCCATCAGGAAAACGACCGCCGCGGCTGGGAATCGAACCCGCGTCCTTGGGCTCAGCAGCGCAACTCTTTACCCGAATGAGTCGAACCGGCGTGTTTTCCACCAGGAACTGATGGCGGCACCAACATCGGGTCACCTTACTAAAACAGAGAGCAAAGGATTAACGCCAGTCTCTCAGAAATCAAGAAAGGAGTTCATTGTGAACAGAAATGAAACTAAAACGACACCCACTATGCAGGGTGTACTCACCTTAATTTTCAAACTACTTTTCAATATTGATGCACGAAGAAGGTCGTGTTAGTTGCGTGTCAGCCATAGGATGCGCTTGAGCTGTATATAGGTGTCGCTTTGCCATAAACCATTTTCTGTTCCCGTACAGGCATCACGAGGAATTTGCCACTAACAGCTGTCGCTGTAAAACCCGCAGGCCAACCTTGGCAAGACGGATTCGTGGAGGGACATTGTGGGACTGGCCCTGGGGAACATGGCTCTTTTGCAGGTGAGTCCTCACAAGACGCTCTGTCGCAGTGCAAGTGTAGCTGGAACTTTTTCAAGTGTTTACTTCGAAATTTTTATCATGGTGCGACGGAAGAAAAGAGAACGACAGCGCATGTGCGGAGCCGGGGGATGTCAAACGGGGCCCCAAGCAGGCGGCGGCATTGGCTGTGGTGGCGCTGCGATCGCCGACCGACGTGTCCTTCCACCGCTTGAGCGCGTTGTAAAACAGAGTGCGAAGCGAGTGCAGCGACAAGCGGGAGCGAAACGGCCTGGAACGGGAATGACGGTGAAAAAACTACGAAGGGAGCGACAGGAAGCCGATTCCGCTTGCAAAGCGAGAAAACGCGGCTACCGAGACGGTTAACGCGCACACAATGTCACACGCACACGGTGTCACGATGTACGAAGGACGCGGGAAAAACAGCGTGGTTAGGGCTCGTTAACCGGGAAGTTACATCCTTACTAGTGCAGTGGTAGGTTGGATGGCAGGATGAGCACGTCTTTTCCTTTTCCCTTCCCTCCATAGCCGGTTTTTAAATGCAGAGCATTTCAGTAACTCACGATGTCACTCGCGTTGGCGTCCGTGGTCCGCGTCCGCATCGCCCCCCCCCTACACTATATAAAGAAATAATACTTGCCGGCGCCAGGTTTCGATCCTACGACTCTGCGGGCGGAACGCAAGGTGCACGGTACTCTACCAACTGAGCCACAAAGCCGACACAGAACGGAAGGTTACGAACGTGCTTTATATCCTTGACTCATTCAACCGTCGGCCAGAGGTGCGCCCTCTCCCCCGCGTCCTCCTCGCCTTCTCTCCTCTCGCAACGCCCTCTCTCGCCGCATTCGGTTCGGGCGCACAACAGGTGGGGATGTGCGCAACACCCTCTCTCGCCGCGTTAGGTTCGCGCGCAAGAACAGGTGGGGCGCTCGCGTCGCGCTCTCTCGCCGCGGTCGGTTCGCGCTTAAATCACATATGTCGTTCGCGCGCGCTGCGGTCGCTAACATCTGTGGCGTGATCGTGACGTCAGCATCACGCGTTCGCGTGGTGGCGATTTCGGCGCTATAACACTCTCTCGCGAGGGGCATTGGATTAGATTGGCTTGGATTGGCTTGGATTTGGATTGGATTGGATTAAAGTGGATTGTGTTGGATTGTGTTGCGTCATAGCCGCGCCACGTTGCGTCATAGCCGCTCCACGTTGCGTCATAGCCGCGGTAGGAGGTTCACGGGACGTTTCACCATCGACTTCATCGACAATGTCTACGCTGGAAGACAACAATTACAACAACAACAACCAATACGTAATCCATACGACTTGCAGGCGCGCCCCCCCGCAGAAATGCTCTGCATTTGAAATGCTCTGCATTCTGCAAGGCGACAGCTGTTCAGCTTGTCACAGCGTACTTTCCTCTTGTTTGTTACTCCCTTCGCGTGCTCGCGCTTTGGACATCCGGACTTTCTGGACTGCAGAAACACTGAGGCTTGCAAGAAATGTAAGATAAACGTGATTGATTATGGTTAATTTTGAATGACGGCGATGACGGCAAGACGCGGAGGAAACGATCATTGATTGCGACATTTAAAATGTTAGTCTTAAGGCAAGGCGCCCGTATTTGTTGTTTCCTGTCTCCTGTTGTCCCCATATTTTTAGCGCCTTGCGTTTGTTTCTCAACATTAAATTATTCTTGAACGTCTAAATAAATTGTAGAAACTGCTGCATGGGAATCGTTAGATAATGCGGAACCATCCTTTCTTGTGAGAAATCTGCATAAGTTTCCTTTGTAGCTGCACGGCGGCGCTTGCGGCGGTCAAATTTACTCCAACGTGCGGTCTTCTCTATAAAACCGGTCGTCAGGGGCTTATGCTTGTCTTGGCGACCTCTTGTGAAAGCCCATGTGAGCTTGATTATGAATAGTCCACGGGACCCATGTATCTATTGTTTGGAGCGCATCGCGTCGTGCGTTAGGGACACTCGGACGAGCGGGAAGATCTCTGTGGGAAGTAGGCAAAGAATGCTTACGCACGAATATTCTCTTTTATGCGCAGTGCCAGTCGGTTGTGGTCGGAACCCTCGCCTCTCTGTACGCCATCGTGACGTCGCTGGCCCTCGCCAATGACGTCACGATGCGCACCGCGCTACTCGTACTCGCCAGCAGCGTCGCCACCGCGGCCTCAGCCAGCCTTGTCCTCGGTGAGTGCCTGGACTACAGTGGCTCCCGTACTGGGCTTGTGTTACTGTCAGCTCTGCATATCATGAGCAATGCAGCATCCTCCGTAAAGTCCGCCGGCGAGTTGCGTTGTTCAAGCGTGTGCCCCGCGTCAACTCACACGCATCACAGTTGACGCGAATAGGGTGCTGCGTACCGCTTCAAGGTGAGCTCTCAAGGCACGGCTAAATTAAGAGTAGGGAATAACAATTTCAATACCTCAACGGAATCTTAAAAAGCAGCGGGCCAACAGATATTAGCCCCAGAAATGTCCAAGAATATATCATACTGGTCTTGCTGGGAAATTTCTTTGCCGAAATTCAGTCAGAATCACATTTAAACTATCACTGCCAATGAGGAAACTAAGTGTCACTGCAAGCGGCTCTAGTAATTCAGAGAACAAGGACTTTACCTGTCATCATCTTCTGTATCTTCTGCGGAGATGCACTATTTTACGTTTAACGGGAGGAATTAAACGAAGGCTGCAGGTTTTGTCCATGAATGAACTTGGTCATCGTCAATAGTTATCTTTTGAATGTTCCTGTTTAATAATGCATTCATTAAATTTATTTATTTATTTATTTATTTATTTATTTATTTATTTATTTATTTATTCAGCATACTAAATTCGCCCTGAGGGTATTGTTGTAGGAGATACATACAAAAGTGTTCAGTCCAGAAACGGAATCCTGAATCTTGTACTAAACAAAAAAAATATGCAAAAATAAAAACCAACAGGCATTTTTGCAAGCTTGCCGAAAGGAGCTCTGTGCAACACTGTGTTTCATGGATGATGAGCTATTACTTGGAATTTCTCTGAGGAAGAGAAAGGGTGGACAAATTTTGTATGTTTAAAGCTGTCCTTGTTCTGTCAACTTTCTCGGCCGTCGTAGCTCAAGTTTGGCTCCGACTTGATGTGCGCCGCGAAGAATCGCTGATAATCCTTCGAAAAGGCTTGAGTAAGCCGCTTCAGGCCAGGCGTTGCAATGCAGCACAAAATCAACGGATCAGCACAGGGTGTAGGTACATATCATGGGTGCATTCTCCCCGATGTCTACAGGTGCATGGGAGGGTTAAGAAGGTGTGGCTGGGGACTGTGACTATACTTGGTACTGTGGTCAGGGCGCTTCTGTATTCGTGTCGTATCAGGATGGCTTGTTCAATGATAACGGCTGGAGCGAGGCAAGATACTTTCTCAAAATGGCCGCCGTATTCTGATTCTTCGGACTTTTTGTTGCATTGTTGCAACACGAGTCCCACCACAACCATACGCCACCCTTAAATTGTCTCGTAAATGTTTCTATAACACGATGATCGATCCTGTAATGCGCCAAGCCACGCAAGGGAGCTGATGTTTTATTTGAAGCGGTAGGTACAGTCGTGGACAAATGTAACGCGAACACAAAAATATGAAACAGAACACAACAATAGCGCGATTTCTTTCCAAGCAGTCCGAAATGACACGTGGCTTAGTTACAAAAACAAAGTTGGGAAATGGGGCTTTCCAAAGAGCAATAGCGCACAAGTATTGGGCCTCAACGAACACTACTTCTCAATTTGCGCGTTTTGCTTCATATTTGCGTGTTCGCATTTCATATGTCCGTCACTTTACCTTTCGTCACACGCTGGGAGTGTGCGACTTAGCGAGAAGCATCCAACACCTATCCACATTTCAACGTCTAATGTGTGATTAGGGGAGGAAATATTTCCCCTAGCGAGGTTACTTTCCAGCACTGCTTTTCAGCTTCGGCTGGTCACCAGGGGTCAGGCGGTGAAGGCAGCTAATGGAATGCGGAGGAGAGCTACTCTTACCCGGCGTGTTTCGGCGCGCTGACGTGCTCTAAATAAAGTTTGTTATCTCTATCGAGCGCGTTTCAGTAATACATCAATTCCACTCAATCGATTATAGGCAAGACCGGTAAGTGCATGGACTAAGAATGCACCACAATTTTCGACGCCTTGGTGGCGTACAAGCAAATACATCCACTAAACCCCGGTGCGCAAAGACGCTCACTATGTCTGCACTAGCAGTGCGCGCAATTTTTAAAAACTACAGATGCGTCGCGCGCGCAGATTGTATACTCATCGGTGCATGGCCACGCATAAACGCGCGTCCCCCACCCCGTTGATCGCATGCAGGCGGCGTGATGATCGGCGTGGTGCTCGCGTCCGGCCCGTGCCGCATCAACCCGGACAACGTGGCCATCCCCGTGGCCGCCGCCCTGGGTGACCTCACCACCCTCGGACTGCTGGCCCTCATCAGCGCCGCGCTCTACGATCTCAAAGGTGACGTCTGCATCCTTTCAGCGGGGGCTATTGCCGCTGCTTTAAAGCGAAAGCCTCAAGTTTTCCATTGTACGAAATTAGGGCGTTGTTGTTCGGCACAGAAAATGCCCTCCCCTGGATAGAGAGAAAAAAAAAAAAAAATTGGCGAAGCTTGCACTAAGTCGCGCAACGCTTCAACCACAGCGAAGCTGGAGGGTTTCTTTCTATGTAAGCACTGAAGGACACACCAGCACGCATTGATTGGGTTTGAAATTGTTTATTTACATGTTCTGCCGTCGTTTTTCCGTGTGGTAGTAGCAGTCATCGTCATGTCCATCTACAACCCGCCGCGATAGCTCAGTGGCTATAGCGTTCTGCTGCTGAGCACGAGTGTGCGAGTTCTATTCCCGGCCGCGGCGGCCGCTTTTCTGATGGAGGTGAAAAGCAAAAACGCCCGTGTGTACGAAATTTCGGCACACTAAAGATTCCCAGGTGGTCAAAATTAATCCGGAGCCCTCATCGCCTGCGTTGCGTCGGCGCGTTAAACCCTACAATCAATCCATCATGTCCATCTACATCATCGTCTTCCTCATGCATGACTGGCGGGAACGGATCGGTTTGCGTGCAGGCTTTCACATTTCTCCCGAAGCGGAACTCGTCAGCACGAGCTATAGAACCGGCGGCAAGCGGCTTCGCGATTAGGGCATCTGTAGCGCGAGCTGTCTTGTGCTCCCGCCTTGAGGCGCGGATGCACGTCAACTGTTTCCTTGGTACTTTTTCTTGCGAGCGCCACGCGCAAATCTGGACGCCGCCGGGCGCTCCTCGTAAGGTACGTGCTGACTTGCGTGGTAAATGGTGAGAGTAACTATACCCAGTGTTTTTTGATGACGTTGCACACATTACGGCCAGGGACAACAGCTCCGCTGTTAAAAAAACACATAAATATGTCTCAATGTCTGTGGAAGTGCGGATGTGGATTAATTTCTGTGAAGTAAATAAGCTGATTTGGAGAAAGTCGAATTCAACGCGATTTGTATGGGAATCAAACCCAGGTCGCCAGAGTATAGGAGCCGAGACGCTGCATCAGCACGTTGACAGCCGAGGCACAAAAGTTAGACGCCCTATCCTGTGACAGGGGAACGTGTTATCCCGTGAGTAGAACATGTGCACGCCAGCCACGGAGATATATGGTGCTGGGAAAACTTGCGTGAAGTGCCTCCAGTCAGCCCTGGGCAGTAATTAGTGCCAAAGGACGGAGAAACGAGAGCAATGAGGCGCACCCTCGAAGTAGCAGTTCAAAAAAGTCGTTGATAAGCACACAAAAATCACTGTCATCTAAGGAGGGCACACACCAGAGAAAAAGCATATCCAAGAAGACAAAGTACATGCATTAATAACATCGAACGTTGCCTTTCCCTTGACACAGGAAGCTTCTGCAACTTCACGCGCCGTGATGTCCCTGATTTTTTTCCAATATTTTTTTCCCAACTAGGATGCAGAATTGCAGTTTGCAATGAAGCAACAAATGTGAACTTGTTTTGCTTTTAGCGAATAAAAAAAACAGAACGAGGTCACTTTTGTCGTTAAGAAACGAGACAGGGTCGCATTTGCCGTCTCATCAGCCGTGGTCGTAATGAGCTTACTTGCATTTTGTATCCAGTTGTCACGATTTACCTGCGACTGAAACGGCGTGGGTATTCCACGCGCGTCCCCAGGTATTGCGGTAGCTCGGAAGCTACGTATTTGTACATTTACAGCAGACCTTGTGGTCCTGATTCCTGAATACCGGGAATTATAAGATCTTGATGGTACTGCGAAAGAAATTTGGTTTACTAACTGAAGGGCCAAGCGGTACCAGTCTACTAAAGATTGTCTATTCGACAAGTTCAATGCATATTTATGACCTTTTGTTCATGGTCTTATTGGGAAAGTTGCTTTAAGGTTTTTCATACGTATCCCAAAGAAAGGCAGTCGCAACAACAATATTTGCAGGATATTTCAGAGCTCCAGAGCTTTCGGTAGCTTGTTCGGCCCTAACGATGTTGGAACTTGTTGAACAGTCGCAGCAGGGCACTTCCCCACTCTGCGCCCTTTGTGACGTGCGCAAGTACTTAAGCCATGTCATATGTGAATGTGTGCTGTGTTCAGCACCCAGAACGTCCCTCTTAGTGTTCTTGGGCCAGCCGTTCTATGGTAGATCAAAACTGAATGACCAGTTGGGCCCCCTGGTCGGTCGGATCCTGAAGGAGCATCCTGCGTGACAGAAGCTCTGTTGACTTCCTTGAGAAGTACAGGTTTTCATAAGTGTTTTTACACAAGTTTACGCAAGTAGGCGGATCATTGTCCTCATCACTATGCAAATTCCATTTTTCCCCTCTCACATCCGACGTATAGCAAGCTAGGCGCATTTACAAAGTTAACCTCACCAGTCTTATCGAATACCGATCTGGCTTTCTAAGCGAGTCAAAATGTCCTCCACGTATACGAAAGGATGAAAGGGAAGATCTGTGGACCTATTTTTCGCAAACAGCAGGATAAGCTTCTGGACTGGACGCCGTATACTTTCGGCATGAACTCGTCGTTCTTCGCCGCAGCTCATGTTCCGCTCCTTGTTCTTCAAGCGCAGAATCTCACTGGGTGGCGCTGCTTGTGTTCTGCTCCCTGTTCCTGCTTCTGCCCGCGTGGACGTACGTGGCGTACCGCAGCGAGCACACGCGGGGAGTGCTCTCGTACGGCTGGCTGCCCATCATCAGCGCCATGCTCATCTCCAGGTGCAGTATGCAACTAAGTTGTCGCCCCCACAAGGAACAAGGGCTGACATTTTATTGCGCACTTACGTGGCCAACCCACACGTTACCCGTCCCTGTTTCATTGGTGCCGACGTAGAGGGTGGTGGGGTAACGACTATCTCCTTTGACGTCCGTCATCCCAAGTGGGCGTACAGCTGAACTGTAGGGGGGCCAAGTGTGCAGCCCGTGGTTGATGATGGCATTAGATTGCGAGTTCCGTGAACGCTCCCACATTTAAAGGGCCCTTGCAACACTGCCGATAAATGCTTCACCTCCTTCCATCGTGCCTGGAAGCACTGTGAAAGCTATAGTTATCGCCAGCACAGAGCGGACTGCATGATTCGCTAGTCGCAGCAGACAGGTCTACCATATATACCTTTGCTTTTGTTGTGATTTTGTTTAAAATAACCATCCAATGCGCTGTTTCTGAAACTGAAAGGAACGCGGATAATAGCCACGATATAATAAATGACATTATTCAAGCGCGCAAACAATGCCCAGGCCAACAAAGAGGAAAATCGAGCGAGTTTGCGAGTTATCTGATGCGCGTAGAGCAGTAACGTTCTTAGTTGCGGTAGGGCTCGTTAGGTTAGGGCTCGGTAGGGCTCGTTTTCCAAACTTTACAGTAAACTCTGGATGTTTAGTGAATTGTGATATAGCATGTTACATACGTTGAATTTGGATATGTCCCAAACACATGATGCAGACAACCTTATTTGCTGGAAGCGCATGATGTATACAGCGCACTAACAGAACTATGAGTCCCCCCAGATTGTGTCTTTTTAATGTTCTCGTCCTGTCAAGTTTGTGCGCTGTTGTTTTTATGATTAAATCAAAGTACAAGAAATGTGAAAGGCTATACAAAGCATGAGCTTGTGAATATAATGATTTTGAACTACATAGGCTTCGACATTCATTTTCAAGGCGGGAATTTTTTGTTTTAATGCGTAGCATTCTTTGCCGAGTACCCCCCCCCCCCCCTCCCCCAGCCAGGAACGTGTAACGCTGTGCAATTCCACAAAAATGCAGATTTCGCGAAAGTTTCAAATGTAATCGTTAGAATAGCGGAAATGGAGATAATTGGTTGAACGAAATTTTGAAAAACTAAAAAACACAAATGTAAAAAAATACCGGAAATGTCAAAACATATACCGCATGGCATTTCCACAATATTGTAGATTTCGCGAAATTTTCACCTGTAATCGTTATATCTGCGTAATAGGAGATAACAGGTCGAAGGAAATTTTGCAAATCTAAAGAAATAACAAATATTAAATAATTACGGAAAATGGCGAACAGTGAACGCCCTGCAATTCCAGAATAATGCAGATTTCGCGAAAGTTCCAAATGTAATCCTTAGAATACCGTAAATGGAGCTAATTTTTTTGAACGAAATTTAGCAATTATAAAAAAACACAAATATAAAAAAGTTACGGAAAATGCCAAAACGTATACCGTACCGCATGGTATTTCCCCAATAACGCAGATTTCCCGGAAGTTTTACCTGTAATCGTTATATTTGAATAAATGGAGATAATTGGTTAAGAAATTTTGAAAAGCTAAAAAAAACAAGATAAATGTAAAATAATTACGGAAAATAGCGAACCCTGTAACGCCCTGCATTTCCACAATAATGCAGATTTCGCGAAAGTTCCAAAGGTAATCGTTAGAATAACGTAAATGGAAACAATTTGTCGAACTAAATTTTGAAAAACTAAAAAATAAGACAAATATTAAAAAAAATTATGGGAAAGGCAAAACGCATAACGCATAGTATTTCCACAACATTGAAGATTTCGCGAAAGTTTCACCCGTATTCGTTATACTACCGCAATTCGAGATATTTGTGCGGCCAGGATCTAGAAAAAAACAAGAATGTGGCTGAAAAAACTCGCACTCAAGAGAGGAGGAATAGGAAAGCCATGGATTAGTAGATAATTCGCTGAATTTCTGCAATTTTTTTTTCATTTTGAAACTTAATGCCCTAAACATGTACACCCAGAGGCAGGGTATTTATTAGTGGGGACAAATTAGTGTGGACCTATAGCTATACGATAAAATTTTAGTCCTTCTAGTGATATGTTTACAAATAACTTTCTATGTTTACAAAGAAATTTCTGAATGCAAAGTGCGTCATGATGGTTCAGTTTCCGTTTTTCTGGTTTATGCGAAGCCGATCTTGAGCGAGAGGTTGCAGCCAGAATCACTAGTAAACTGTCATCTGGGCAGCTGTCATGTTGGAATTATCCTCGGGGTGGTACGTCAAAAAAGTTTCAAGTAATAATGTCAGAAACGCGTGGTACTGTTCAACAGAGTTTCACTGCATTCATATTATTTATTGGCCTCCCGTCTGCCCACAGCCTGGCCGGTAACATATTGGACGTCGCTGTGAAAAAATACAGCAGAATGGCAGCCTACCAGCCGCTAATGAACGGTAAGAACTCTTGTTTCCTGATTAGGTTGGAACATGCACCGCTATTTGTGCACTGCTATCTAATGGGGCTATTTGCCTTCACTTTAGAAAGCAGGTACTATACTAAATGATAAAGCATCTGTCACCACGCCTGGACTTACTGTAGCAGCTTTTTTGGCTTTGCTAGGGTGTGACTCTCAATAAGGGCCTCATCTCATCGTCAACAAATTCACCGCATCTATCTGGTAATGCTGTAGTGAATATTCACGTGAATTCCCCGTTTATTGGACTCTGGCCCAATGGTTCACATGCTAACAAGAGCGCAGCAAATGTACCGATGAGAAGGCTTCGGTCTTCCTATCGTTTTCAATGGCTTTGTTGTACATCTGTTATTTTCCTCCGACATTCATCCATGTTTGATTTCTCGGGAATGGTTGTATAAAACAACGGTGTAAGAGGCATTCCTTTCGATTTTACGCTGAAGTCATGTATGAAATCACCTACCCAGGGGGAGCGATGCCGCCGTAGCATATTGAAATGAAATGAAATGACTATTTCTCACAAAGAATGTACAAAACTTTATCGAGGGAAGTTGGGAAAAAAGTTGCTCAAGTGCAATTTGACGAGCCCGAAAACCCAAACGGCAGCAGGACTGTGGGCAAACACAATCGTCTGAAATGTGACGAAAAGCAAAAAATACAAGCTTCAATGGCAACGCGAAAGGTTTAGAGATGGTGGTGGGATATCATGAATGCGGTAAAGAATAAAGAAACAATAATGCCTCCAAAATACAGGTCAATAAACAAAACAAGACAATAACAGACAAAAAGGGACAACTGGCGCATAACTGCGATAAAGTCAGACGTCACTGTAGACAATGCTAAATCAAGTTTAAGTAATCAAAACAACGTACAGGTCATGAACATTGAAGTGACTGTGCTACAAAGCCGATATACAAAAACGCAAAAAAGACAACAAAAGAACTTTACATGGCGATGTAGAAAGCGTGCAGACCATGCTACGAACTAAAGTAATCTTTTAAGGTAGACAGGGAAGTGACGTCAACCTGCTTGGCAGCAAGGTTGTTCCGAAAAGTAGGCAATGTATTGCGTAACATTTGGGTACTGTAGGCTGTACTTGAGTGAGGTATTAGCCAGTACTCCGGTGACTTTGTGCTGTAAGACGCAATGCGTCGATTTAGGAAGGCTATGTTACTAACGCGGTTTTGGCCAGATGTTTGTTCCTTTATATATGGTACGGCTAATCGATAGTGGAATAACAGGTGAATTTTGAGAACATGCAGTTGTCGAAAAAATGGGTCGGTGGGGCAGGTGAATGGTGCGTTGCAGATTAAACGAATTTAAACCTTCACTTTAAAAAAATCCGGAGAGCGAGTATATACAAATTTTTCAAGACATTTGGGAAAAACTCGCAGAATAGGTATAGGTCTGTAATTTTGTCATTGTAGTTGCACCTCCTGTATTGAAAATGCAGTTACTTTCGTAATCTACAATTTGCGTGCGAGAAAACCCATGAAAAGGCAGGGGTTATAGATATATGGCAGTACCGGAGCGACATTGTCCGTGCATTATCTGACATGTTTATCTGTAGGCCATTCACAACACATGCGCTCCTAATGCTCAGCTCAGAAAAAAAAACTCCCCCCACCTCCCCAAAGGGGATCGTGCGGAAATGCGAATGCATTGGGTGCACCGATGAGTGCGCTGCGGCAAGCAGTAACAGGGAGAGGCGTGCGCTCCACTGCATTTATATACATTTTCCGAGTGCAGCGAGCGGAGATAGGTACCCGGAGAGGAGAGAGAGACCCGCGCAACACGCCCGCCCTGCGCGCGAGCTCTCTCTCTCGCCGAGCTCCGCGATGCGAGCGCCCTCACACGCCCGAGCGCGCTCCTCCTCTCCACTCACTCTCCGCTACTCCGCCCGAGCTTCGCGATGCGAGCGCCCTCACACGCCCGAGCGCGCTCCTCCTCTCCCCTTGCCCTCCGCTACTCCCGCCCGAGCTACCACCTGCTCCGGTTGCTAGGCGCGCCACAGCTGTTGCTAGGGGCGAGGAGGAGCGCGGAGAGATAACACCTCTGGGCGCACGCCGAAGGAGCACGACAACCCCCGACTAAGAAATGCATTCGCATTTACGACGACGACGAAGGCAGAACCTCGAGGCACGCGCTCACGTGCGCTCGCGCTGGAGGAATGCAGGCGCACGCCGGCCAACGGAGCAAGACAACCCCAACCCCCGACTAAGAAATGCATTCGCATTTACGACGACGACGACGACGAAGGCAGAACCTCGAGGCGCGCGCTCACGTGCGCTCGCGCTGGAGGAATGCAGGCGCACGGCGGCCAACGGAGCAAGACAACCCCCGGCTAATAAATGCATTCGCATTTAAAAGACACAACTTCGGAGGCATCTGTGGGTCGAGGGTACATTGATTCAGTGCAGAAAATTATGGAAATACCTGCATTAGAATTTACTGTGGGATTTGGGATTGCCGTAAAGCAATCATTAAATGCATCACGTAATGACTCACCCCGAACTTCAGTGCCGTCTTGAACGATTTGTTCAATGACGTGGTTGGTTTGTGTTCGGTTTAGAAGTATTTGAAGTTTTTCCCATAACTTCCTGCCGTCGTTACTGCAAGATAGAAATTGGTGTTTCATTGTGGTGAGCCTTTTCATGACGTAGCTCGTTATTTATACGATTACTAAAGCTCTTAAACGATTTGAGGTCAGTTTTTTCACGCAATTTTATGAACTTATTCTGCAAGTCTTTCTTAATTCCTATTTTTCTGTATAGTATCTCAGTAATAAACGGTTTACTAATCTTATTAGGGCGCTTTGGGCGAGAGAAAAAGGCGAGCATTTTTTGTAGCAACTACTAAAGCTAAAAATAAAAGTTTTGTATGCGATGTCTCGGTCTTAAGTTACGTAAAGCCGTCGCCAGTCGTGAAGGCCCGGTTCGCCTTGAAAGCACTGAAGGCGAGAAGGTAGAAGTTGAGTCATGGGGACTTCATGTTAGATGTGCTTTTGTATGCTGCGATTTAGACTGAGCAAAACTGACATGTGGTCACTGATGCTACACCAAAATACGCCTGCTTTCACGGTGGAATGGTCAACGTTTCTAATGAGCAGATCAAGACAAGTTTCCGTAGTACACGTTATTCTAGTAGGCCCTGCTGATGCATTAAAACAGCAGTTTGTGCAAAGTAGCATATTTCACTCACGATGAATTTGACTATCTGCTAGTGTATGTATATGTCACCTCCCCAGACTATATTATACTTTTATCAGAAATTTGCAACTGAAACTGTTCAATGAACGAAAAGAATGTCCTCACGTTTTCATTTGGCGGGCGATAAAAAACAGCAGGCAATGCGACCACAAAGGACAGCTAAAACTTCATAGTCGTCAGTTATACAGCAAAATTCTTCTAGACGGTTTGCATGAATGTTTTCTTGAACAAGTAGGCTGACACCACCACTGCGCGAGGTGGTTCTAGACTTATGACTAGGCAGTCGCCATGGAATTGTGCAGATATCATACCAGGTTTCCGAAAACATGATGAAGTCATATTGAAAATCAAAGGTGCCAAAAAACAATTCCAGATCATCAAACTTACTTTTCGCCGACTGACAGTTCAAGTGAATACGTCGCGCAGCGTTTTTGTGCTCAGGGCCAACAAAGTTACAATAGTCGAACGGGTCCCCCCATCTGAGCAAGCCGTAATGTAGTGTTAGAGCGTCATCCCACTTACTTCATCACGGTTTCAGCCGCTCAAGGTCGGCCTCGCATTTTATCGGATGTGTTCGATCGCCTTCCTGCTTTCTGACGAACACCATTTCATTTCGATGGCAAGAAAAGAGGAACTCGTTGTCACGAGCTCAATCTTTTTCAATTTTTAGCAACGCCCTGTTGTGTGCAGTTAGGCTCTCAGGCATCAATAGGCCAGTTTGGATCGTTGTTAGAAGCTTTCTTTTTCCAGCCATGGTTCTGTGACCAATTGACGCGCAAAACGGACGATGACTCCAGGAATATTGTCAGCCTTACATGGTAGCCTGTGAAGCGCCGTAACGGTGCTCTCCGTCAAAGGCGGAAGTTCTCGTTTCGACGCCAATTGGTTCATCTCTGTCATAAGAAACTCGTCTTTTTTCTGTGTCAGTCCATGCATTTCAATGTTAAGCTTTCGCTTCTGGTATCCAAGGGCGTTTACAGCGGCAGATACCCATTAATGTTCATCATCGGTTCTGGCTTGCTACGCCTTCTCCACTCTAGATTTAATGTTTTTAATCTCATTGTCGTGCTTCGGGACGTCAGTAAGAATCTGATCATACTTTCGCCCCGATATGTGCTTCATGGCGGCTTCAATGCCGCTGACTGTTTTTGTTAGACTAAGCAATTTATCCAGTTTCCTGTTCATGGCTAAGAGCATAGTGGCAAAGCGAGTCTCGTTACATTCTTTTACACCGGGGGTTCTACATGTCTCCTTTCGGCATTCAAGCCATCTCCAGGACATCTTGTATTCTTCCCCTTTCGACTTAAAGGTGGACTCTGAGACACCTGAGTAAGAACCTAGGTGGTATCGCCTTGAGCAACCACTACATGCCGTTGAGCAGGCGTCAGACAGGACGGCCTCACAGCATTTGTAGCAACATGATAGCACTGCCTAGGCGTCGGTGCCCCGGGCGGAAAGATTACAGCACCAGTACCGTGTAACAGGGCACAATAATGGCACGTTGCATTAGGATGGATACAATACGAGCAGTAGTGGCAGCAACAGCAGTAAAATGAGGTCTCAAAAACTCTAGGCGGGTTTAGGAAAAGGCCGATACTAACCTGCAGGAATGTTTTCGCATGGTCACGTCGATGTGTTCGCCACACTTCGCCTGCTGCCAAATGCCGGGGAGGCGTCGTGAGGCTTCCTTTATAGCTGCAGAAGATCCCGCCACCGTTGTGGCCGTGATGATAATCAAGCCATTGACGCTGTGGTGTAAGGAGGTTGATCCCGGTTCCGGGCATGCGGAGCAGTGCGCGTGCAGCCAAGGTCGGTCGATTGCGCGTGGTGTGGGGATGAATCCTGGTAAGGCGCCATGCAACAGCTGCAGGAATATTTTAAGTGCAGAGCACTTTAGGGGCTCGCCTTGTCGTTGCAGCTCGCTCGCTGGACGCAAGTAGAGCCACACGGCGTTCCGTCGTAGCGGCGGTCGTCGCGGCGTAGCCGAGATGCTTCGAAAGCCAAGCGGCTTTGTATAGTCATAAGTGTTTGAAGCTCGTGAACCGCTGGCGCTTGTCATGCATATCCCCGTTGTTTAGAGCAAAGAAAACTGCAGGTACGTTACAGGCAAAATAAACGTAATTAAACGGCAGCACCCGCGTTCGTTTAGTTAAGAACGCTCCTTTGGTTGGTTTTTACGATAGTAAGCGAAAACAAGTGGCAGTGCAACGCCGGCACGGGCGGGAGGAAAAGCAAGCACAAGAAGAACAAAACTCCCGCTGGCGGAGTTTCAGGCACGGGGCGCGCGAGCACTGCGAAGCCGGGAAATTTGAATTGCATTCGGGGGTAGCAGTGAGCGGATAACGGCGCTACAGCGCATTATGGCGAATCAATGCTCTGCACTTCCGACAGCTTTCACGTTGAGTGGAATGGCTTTAATTTTTTACTCGTTTAGGTCGATACGTTCGCCACACTGCTGCTGCTGCTAAATATTCACTTGCGTTGACTAAGTAGAAATTAAAAAAAATCTTGCCTCCTTCGCAGTGGATTAGTGGCTAAGGCGTTGTGCTGCTGAGCTTAAAGACATGGGTTTGATCCCAGTCGCGACGGCCGTTTTCCTGGTAAAGGGGAAAAACGAAAACTCCTGTGGTCCTCCCAGGTGGTTAAAATCAATTCGGAGCCCTGCATTACGGCAACCAATGAAAAGAGACAGTTTCACAGCTGAGTTCTTGATAAAGACTCAGTACTATGCGTTTTGGTGACTAACTTTTGTTGGTGGGACGTCGTAGATCTTGTTCCAATTCTTTCGCTCAGGTGTCGCGGGCAACCTGGCGGCGGTGCAGGCGAGTCGCATGTCGACCATGCTCCACCAGGAGGAGCAGAACAGCCCGCATCATTCCGATCCGGCGTCCGTGCAGGCTTCCACGCCCATCAGTGGCTCTTCGCTCAGCTTGGACGTCAAAAACGGTACGCTCACCCGCACCTTCTACAGCAGTTTCCAGCACGGAGCCTTATACAACGACGAGCTTACAAGCTCCATATCGCGAGGTTCCTGTTCTGTACATCACCGAAGACCCAGCGCGCGGAATCTGTTTTAGGCAAAGCTTATATTACTCCCGGTAAAACCCAGGAAATGTCTGGTAGCGTCAATCTGACCTTCAAGCTCAGCCAAGGTCAAGCAAGCGCCTTGTGCAATTTCGAGGCGCCGACGGAAACGTGCTGTGGCTTCACGAGAGCAGCGCGCTCGCTCGTCGGTGCAGAGAAATGCTTTGAAAAGTACTTTTTGAGGGACGAATTTGGAACGTCATGTGATTGAAGCTTCGCTTCGCGTCGGTTTCCACGTATGAGTGTTATTGTCAAGTTTTTCTCTCGTGGAGCGAGATGAAATTAAGAAACGAGTAAACGGCGTGAAATGACGGTTAGGGGTTTCGCAGAGTGCCGTTGATTGGGGTGTTGGCGTCACGTGCACCGGATCAATAGCAGCAGCAAACGGGGTGGCCGGCCTCGAGTCATCGGCGATCAGTATCACCCAGCAGGGCGTTTCAGGGCACTGGAATAGCGCAGCGCACGTGCCGGCTCCTCGTTTCTCGCAGCAGTGACGCAGCATTCGTATGCATGCTTAGGTGTATAGAATCGTAAATATTAGGGCGATAACAAGCTGTAGCGTGGCGTGAATTTTGAAAATATAGCGTGAAATTGAAATTTCAGACTGCTTCAATGTTTCAATACGCGACAATTCAAATGCGCAAGCTGTGATGGATCACACCCAACATTTACCCAAGACTTGTAAAAAATATGAGTTAGAAAAATGAATCGTCAGACTAAAATGAAACTGTCTTCTACTCATCAGCGCAAAAAAGACGCCGTCTTTGCTGCATGAAAGTACGCCGACGCGGCTGGCCGGTTGGCGGGGCGGCGTCAGGTTTCGGTGGTGATCCAGGTTGGCTACGCTGATTTGGCCCCGCCCGCGCCTGCATCCTCCATCGCTCTGCGTTTGGCTGGCAAGAACTTCACCGCACTGCATGTGAAACCCACGGCGGACGTTGCGAAAACTAAAACAATATCGCCAGAAGTGCTGCCCCTCTTCGCATTACTTCTTTTCCCCCTGAGGATGTGGCAAGTACGTACTAAGGGACGTACTTGCTTCGAGACGCTGAAAAACGCCATCTCACCAGTCCACTTCTTTAGGTGCTGTTATTTATTTTCCTTCCGGGCTAATTCTCATACTTTGTGTGTCATTACGCGCTAAAATGAACTATGGTTGTCGCGGCCCTGTATAACAGTCTCTTACCTGCTTTTTTCTTCCACTCGCACTGCAATCGCTGTTTTCTCATCTTGATTGCAGGCCAGATAATCCATAGACCAAGCAAATTCCCTGTGCCAACATTTTGATCCTAGAATTCCCAGCACGACTCGAGATTTACTGCGTGCAGTGGAAGGTCAATATCTAGCATTATTAGGCCGCTGAACCTGGCACCCACCAAATATTTTCATTCTAAGTGGTGACGTGCTGCAACAGTAATGAAAGCGCTAGCTTTTTGCCACCCCCATGCGTCCTTTTAAAGGCCAACTGCGCTCAACATTTCAACCTGTTGAAAACCGTATTTTCGTAGTCTGCCTAAAAAGATTGCGAGATGCAAAACATGACAGCTGAAATACGCGTATCTGCGGCGCCAACGACCATAAAAAAATGGCTGCGGATTAGCTCAGCTAACCTTGTATGTGCAAAGCAAAAGCTTGGCTTTGTCTGGTTGAGTCT
This sequence comes from Haemaphysalis longicornis, assembly GCF_048455015.1. Taxonomy (NCBI): domain Eukaryota; kingdom Metazoa; phylum Arthropoda; class Arachnida; order Ixodida; family Ixodidae; genus Haemaphysalis; species Haemaphysalis longicornis. The sequence goes on from NW_027526460.1 coordinate 131,699,585, forward strand.
TGGTTTCGCTTAGTTAACCTTTGATTTAGCTGTATTGCCGACCATGTCTCAAAGCCGTTCGGGTGCGTGAAACGCTCACAGGAGGAGGCCGGGCGAACGCACTGTTCCTCATCGCCGGGCGCGAGACGAGTCACGTTGCCTTATGCAACCCAGCGCCGCATGCATGAAAGGCTGCGGGTTTGGTAGGCTGCCGATCAGCTGATCGGCTGCTCCTATCGCGGCCGCCGCCGCAGAACGACTTAAAACGGAGTGTGCGCTTCGAGATGCGCTTCGAGGGGTGTGTCGCCGGGGGTGTGTCTCCGGTCAAAAGGTCACCTTTCGCATCCTCCGCGCAATCGCTGGACGAAAGTTGTAAAGCTTTGCTTTAAAATAGGAGCTTCTGAAAGCAAAATTGAGGGGAGCGCAGCCATTATGCCCAGGCTGAAGTGACAGCCGGCCCACCCGGCGAACGAGCGGCCGCACGCGGCCGGCCGGCCAGCCGGAGAAAACCTGCGCGCAACGCTCCGCCCTCGCCGCAGCCATAGGAGAAGCGCGCCCAGCGGTGCTCGACCGGTCCTCGTGACTGGCCGTAGGAAAAAGCACAGGGCCGGCCGCAATGTCACTTCCACTTTAAGGCTGTTTGGGCGATCCACCGGCAGGTGCACCGTCGCCTGCGACGGAGCTACTTTGAACGCTTATAACTAATCGACAACGCATTTCACGGGGCTACCAGTCATGTTCCAGATGGTTTGGCGGTACGTACTGTACGGTATGGTATGGTACGTACGCTATGTACTGTACGTACTGTACGTAAAGAATAGGAAATTGACTTGGAAAAGTACCGATGGTACAACCAAAAACGAAATCGACTCCATTCTAAGTGACAACCCGGGTATCGTCCAAGACGTAGGGGTTCTAAGTAAGATTCGGAGTAGCGATCACAGAATGGTTAGATGCAAGCTAAGGCTGAATCTGAGAAGAGAATGAACGAAACTCGCGGAAACTAAAACCCCGCACGGAAACAGTCAGAGCCAGATCGCAGGAGTTTAAAATAACTCCTAAAAAAATTCCCGCTTTTGAAAGAGTAGGAGGAAGTCAGTGTGGGCAGGCTAAATGACAACCTAACATCGGCGCTCATTGAATCAGCAGCAGCTGTGGGAGAAGCAACAAGTAGAGAACAAACTGGAAAACTAACTAAAAAAAAAAAAACGAAGGAACTAATCGCCAAACGTAAGAACATGAAAAGGTCAAGTACGGCAGATTGGAATGAATTGGCCGAGTTGTCGAAACTGATTAATAGAAATAAAACGAAAGACATTCGCGCGTATAACATAGCAGTGGTTGAGGAAACGCTGGAAAGAGGGGCAAGCTTGAAAGCAACTAAGATAAAGCTAGCCACCGGCAAGGACAGGATGTACGCACTCAGAGACGAGCAGGGTAACATAACGCACAACTTGGACGAGATAATGAAGGTAGCAGAACGATTCTACGCCAGACTGTATTTCAGCGACGTTATACCAGGGGATACTGCTGAGAGTACAAGCTTACCTTGCGATGTGCAACTAGTAACCAAAGAGGAGGTAAGAAAGGCTTTCAAGTTCATGAAGAGGGAAAGCTGCGGTGACGACGGCATAACCGTAGATCTTTTGAAGGAGGGAGGAGGTATTGTTCTGGAAAAAACTCGCTGTAGTATTTTCGGAATGCTTGAAGATTCAAAAAGTGCCCATAGCCTGGAAAAACACCAAGATCATTCTGCTGCATAAGAAGGGAGATCCCAAGGACTTCAAGAAATACAGACCCATCAGCCTACTCTCCGTCGTTTACAAGTTTGTTTACCAAAGTTATAGTTAGCCGCATAGGTGACACCCTGGATTCCCATCAACCCAGAGAGCAGGCTCGATCAGGAAAGGGTACTCAATCATGGATCACATCCATGTCGTCAACCATGTGATAGAAAAATCCGCCGAGCACACTAAACCCCTTTAAGTGGCCTTTATAGGTTACGAGAAAGCGTTTGATCCCGTTCTCACAGATGCCTTTTTAGGAGCACTAAAGGACCAGGGAATAGAGGAAACCTACATAAGACTTGTAGAAGACATATAAGGGACGCACGGGCAGGATAACCCTCCACAAGCAAAGCAATAACTTTCCGATCCGAAATAGAGTAAGACAGGGAGATACCATCTCTCCAAAACTATTCACAGCATGTTTGGAGGGGGTATTTAGAAAGCTCGACTGAGAAAACATAGGATTAAGAATAAACGGGGAATACTTGAGCCATTTGAGGTTTGCGGACGACATAGTCTTGCTGAGTGAGACTGCAGAACACATGCAAACAATGCTTGAGGAACTACAATCAGAAAGCACGGCCGTGGGACTCAAAATAAATATGAATAAATATAAAGTAATGAGGAATAAGCATGCCACGAACGTCTTTTTCAGGTTAGGAAACGAAACGCTAGAGAAAGCAACAGAATATAACTACCTCGGACAGATGGTTAGTGCTGGCCCCAACCACGAGGGAGAAATCCTGCGCAGAATAGGTATGGGCTGCGGAGCACTCGGCAAGCAATCCCAAATAATGAAAAGCAAGCTACCTCTGTCACTCAAAAAAACAAAAAAAAACAACCAGTGCATACTGCTGGTAATGACATACGGAGCTGAAACTTGGGGCATTACTAAGCAACTAGAATGCAAACTTAATTTGGTCGGCTCAACGGGCCATCGAACAAATAATGTTAGGAGTAAGACTCAGGGACAGCAAACGAGCTACCGGGATGAGAGGACAAACTAGAGTTGAAGATATTGTAGTTAAAATAAAGAAAAAGAAATCGGCTTGTGCTGGCCATGTAGTGAGACGATTAAACAAGGGGAAGGCCGACAGCACGATGGAGCGATGAAATACGGAATTTCGGGGGTAAACAGTGGACTCGATTAGCACAGGACAGAAGCGGTTGGAGGTCAATGGGAGAGGCCTTCGTCCTTCAGTGGACCTGAGCAAGCTGATGATGATGGTGAGGATGATGATGATGACTGTACGTTCAAAGTAAATTTGGCCGAGGTGAAATTTGAGTACAGTTGGCCTTTAAAGGAGCCATGAAGAGAAAATACAACTTAGTTTAATTTGAAAGAACTAGGATTCAGTATCTCACTCAGCTCCATTACAGCCATAAAAGATGTTTTTTAACGAAAAAACAGCAAGTAGTATTTAAAAACTTTCAAATTTTGCGCCAAAGTGACGTGTTATGAGCAAGAATGACGTCATACGGGCCAACAATAAAACATAATTTTCAGTGCGTTAACTGCACGTGAGCATCCAAGTGATGCGGTCAAATGGAACTAGAGGCCCCATTACAGACGTCCAGTCATGTGTCGTCGCGACAGGTCAGTTAGGCGGCCGCCAATCGCACAAACAAGGTTCCGTGACGTCATAGAAATGTTGCGGGAAATTGGCTAGGGGGTCGCGACTGCTTCACACGTTTTCTTTAATATCTCCGTTATTTGTTCGAAGATTGCGATGATATTGGTATCTATGTTATCGGGACTAAGCACTCTTTCTAATAAACCCAACTTGTATTTTGTCTTCATGGCTCCTTTAATGGCCATCAGAAAGTGTGGCTGACAGCAGCCTCGTGACAAGAATAAATATATGGCGCTAGAATACGGGTGAAATCGCTGACAAGCGTGCGATCTGCTACCCTGCCTGTTTCACTCATCTAGGTGGTACTTCAACGACCCAAAATGTGCAAGATGTTGCCAACTGTGAAAACAACCGATATTTGACACCGCTAAATCTTATGCAAAAGCTGACCTATACGCTTCACGCTAGATTTTTGCACTCCTAATTTATTAGGTTGCATTTGTTTAGTAGTGGCAGAGTCCTTCAATGCTTTACATTGAAGGACTCTGGTAGTACTCTTCGTCAAGCACCGCCGGTGGTACCATTGCGTTGCAAACAATAATAGTCGCAAACACAATTCTGGGGCAGGCGAAAAGCAAAAACGCCGTGTGTACAAGATTTCGGCGCACGACGTTAACGATCCCCAGGTGGTCAAAATTAATCCGGAGCCCTCCACTACGGCGCGACTCATCGCCTGCGTTGCGTCGGCGCGTTAAACCTTACAATCCATCAATAATAGTGTCGCTGCCCTCCTGTAAAGTGTTGTTTTTTTACTTCATTATTGTCACGCCACTGTAGCTGTGTGGTACGCCTGTGTCCTTAGGGGTGCTTGACACCCTTCGACCCGTTGCTCTCGCTAGACGCCGGCTGATAGGCAGCTCCAGTGTGCGTCTTCCTTCGTGAGCTCTGTGCACCCTTTGGTCACTGCTCGCTTACTCTCTGTTTATCTAGCTGTCTGCTTACTGTGGCTTCGATCCACAATACTTGTCCTTGTTTCTGACGCATACCTCTTCTATCTGGGGAGGCGTGCGTATGCTTTTCCTTTATCTGGTGTTGCCAGCCTTCCTCGCGCACAGCGATCGTAAGTTTAGCAACGTTGCAGTTCGAAAGGTCAGGCGAAAGATAAGATGAAATTGATTGAAAGAGAGATATCGCGGTGTGCAGCTGTCCAGCCCTCCCTGAAGACTGAGTGCACGGCGCGAGCACCCAGTGTAGCGCAGTCTGTGTTTTATGTTTTATGCGTGGGTAGTAATTAGAGTTTACTCCTGGGTGGCGGGTCAAATGTTTAGGGGGCTTTTCGTGGCGGCGCCATTAATGCATCTCAACCTTTCGTATCCCATATGTGTCCTCGGGCTGATTGAGGGAAAGTACAGGTGCATTCACACACACTGTAGCGTAACTTCATTGAAAAAATCACGTCGGATTGGTTTTTACAAACTACAAAAAAAAAAAAACCTGGCCTGAAAAGCGTAATCGAAGAAAGGCGACGCAAGAAAGAACAAGACGCTGCCTCGCTCAGGCGTGACAGCAGTACCAAACCACAGAGACAACGTAGAAAAAGTCAATGGTTAAGTACCGACATTTTTTCATCAAGTGTGCCTGAAATTTCTTTTGTGCTAAATAATGGGGACATGTATGACTAACGCCAGCAGTTTTAGTTGTTTCGAACGGTTCTGCCCATATATCCTTCTCGTTGAGAAATTTTTTCCTCTTTTGACCGAAAGGCTGAATTTAGGGACAGATAGACAGAGAGACCAAAATTTTATCATTTAAGTAGCCTAAGAACTATCGTCTTCAGTAAAAAAAAACTGCAGAAATCAGATAATTGTCTGCTATTGTGTAGCATTTTTATGCCGCTTGTCTAGAATGAGTTCTTTTACAGCCAACTATGGCGGGAAGCAGCGAAAGAAGTTGGATTATTATACTCTTTCTAAGTTCTCTTATCTTTCTTTTCGCCAATGATGTGTAGCGACGAAGTGCTTTACTTTGCCAATTATGTGTCTTTCCCGAGGATGCAAGGGGTAGTGCAGGGCTGGTCCGTTCAGGCTATTTTTATATTGATTTTTTTAGTGTTGTTTGGCGGACTCTTTTGTTTCTTTTTTGGTTTTTGAGGGAGATGTATAAGATGCTTATTTTGATGTTCTCAGATCATTTTATTGAAAATTTTATTTTTCTCTTTCTTATTTTTTGGTTTCTCAAAATTCTGTTCCACCAATTATCTACATTTATGCTATAAGAACAAATAACGGTGTTGCTTTCGCCAAATTTGCATTTTTGGGGAAATGCAGGGTGTTATACACGGTCTTGGCTAGGGGGGTATTGGAAAATAATGCTACGCATTAAAACTCCCTTAATTGGGGGTGGACGTTAAACCTCAAGGCGTGATGTTTTGCCTGATGGCATATGTTAACCCTTACGACATATGTTGACCCTTACGACATGCCAAGCAACCTCATACTCATTGTACGGCGAGGTACAGGTGCCGGTGGTTAACGTTAGGCCTCGTTAACAATTCGAGAGCTCTTACGCGAGTGATACGGTCGGAGTGCGAGGCCAGTAGATGTGTCCGTGATTGTCCGCCTCTTTCACAACCCCACTGCGCATGCGCAATCCCCTAGCGGCCAAGTCCCCAAGCAGTCCAGTAGGGGCAGCAGACGACATTCCCCACAGCTCCCGCACAAGCGGGAAGGGGTCGTGGTTGTATTTACATCGTTTGATTTTTTGTGTGTGCTCGTTGTGCGCGGAACAATGCCCACAACTTGTGCTGCGTTCCGCTGTAATTCGGAGTGCCGAAAAGGGAACGGTGTCGGCTTCTATCGCTTCCCGTCGGCCGCACGCGATCGGCTACGGCGGCTTGCGTCGCTCGCGTCGGCTCGGGTGATGGGAACATTAGGCTTGGCATCCTGGCGGATATTTGATCGCTGCTATCTGTTCAACTGCGAATAACAATCCGCAACACAACTTTTCACTACAATATCATCCCCTTTCTCGCATGTGGAACTCTATTTAAGTTATAACTGCCGTTTCAGCGATCGGTGACCAAGACATCTGCGTAGCCTGTTTCGATGCTCCCGCGCAGGTATCGCCATCTCTCGGCCGCTCGGCGCAACGCGCGCCGCGGCGACCGCGGCAGATATATCTGATCGCCGCTTTTAAAATAAGCCCTGACAACAATCCCTAGCACAATTTTTCACCACACTAACACCTACTTTCTCGCATGTGGAACTTTTTAGCGATCAGATTGATTCAGAAGAGCAGCGACAAGCGCGGTTGCTACCGTGGTCTGTGCCGGTTCGAGCCGCTGAGTGTGTCGAGCTGGCAGGCGCGGCCGGCGTGTGCGCGGACTGTTTCCGAAGGCAGAAAACGCTTCACGATTGCTTGCTTTATCCATTTCTTGCGAACAAAAGCGCAGAATCTACAAATTCAGCTCAGCGATCATCGTACTTGACCGTGGAGCAAAAACAGTGGGCGGAGCGACGCCGACGACGCATCTCATGCGCGCATCGGGCCGTCTCAAATTCACACGTACGACTAGTCGGGGCGACAGTCGTAACGATCAGTCGCATGCGAATCGCGTGTACCAATCGTACATGTGTCCAGCGCTTAAAGGCATTTTGCGAACTGCCGGCCTTTGTCGAGCTGGCGATCGCACTTCATGCCAGACGACTCCAAGTACTGCTCGCTCTGCTACTCGGACGGCACACGGATCTGTCCGAGATTTCTCTGCCAGCCCTCATTCAGTGATAAGAAGCCGCCTGGTATTATGTGATGACCAGGGGCTGTCATCTTAAGGCGTTATAACACCAACACAGAAGACAATTCCCCCGCATTTCCCCGAGGGGGAGAATGTGAAAGTGCGAATGCACGGTTGTCGGCCCGCTTGCGGCGCTTGCGCTCGGCCCCCGCAGCCCACCGCCTCGCCGCCTTCTCTTCCATCTCTTCCATCGGGTTTGTAGTATCACGTGTACATCACGCAGTTATCAAGCCGCTATAACGTCGCTGAGTCGCCAACGCACGCCGCTGACGACGTAGTTTGAATGCGTTAAAGATATAAGGCGCGTTACGGACACCGATATCAGCGTCGTGTCCGTGGCGTATTCGGTAGAGCGTCGGGCTGCGGCCCGCAAAGTCCTCGGATCGAAACCTGGCGCCGGATGCTGTTTCTTTTTTAAATATAGAGGAGCACTGCGGACGCCGCCGCCGCCGCCGACGCCGGCGGTGGATGGTTTGGGGTCGCTTATAAAGTGCATTCGCACTTAAAACTTCGGCTGCTCCTCGCCGTAATGTGGGATTGCCGTGCATACAACGAGAACGCAGCCGGAGGAAACGCCGGCAAACCCTACAGCTTCAACTTCCGCTAGGCACGCTAGGTGGCAGCACACCGCAATGAAAGAGGCGGATTGGGAGCATTTGAGCAAAGCTGGCGAAGGGCTAAGCAAAGTTGTGGGTGGGCTTGGCATGGCTAACCAAAGCATCGGTGCTCTTATCAGCTTCCCGCGCTTTTCTACAATGTTTGAATAGGTAGTTTCACGTTGCTTCTGCCGTCGCATTGCTGCTGCTCCGTAGAGATCAAGGCAGACTTCTATGCAGGATGGGTGTCTTCGCTGGTGTGGTTCCGCATTTGCAAGGGAGCAACGGAGCAGTCTCTCTTGATTTTACCCAACCGGCAAAACTGCATCCTCTCACTCACACTCACTAACTAGAGCCACAATTGGGAACAGTGACTCTGGCTAGCCCGTGAGCAGAAGCGGCTTGGCCGGTTCGCTTAAAATCAAAACAGACTGCTTCATATCACAAGGGAGCAGTCTGACTTGCTTTTTACTCAACCGGGCAAACCGCTTACGCACCGAAACCGGACGACGCGCTTGTTTGACCTTGGCTGAGCTTGAAGGTCAGACGGACGCTACCAGGCGTTTCCTGGGTTTATACCAGGAGTAATCAGCTTTGCTTAAGAACTAGGGCTGCGCACACGACCGGCTTCATAGAAGACGATCTGTTCATGAAGCTGACGCCCACGGAAGCCAGCGCGCCGAAAAAGCTGCTTTGCTGATATGCAGTAAAACACGCTAAAACAGCGCGCTCGATACAGGACGACATGAAAGAGAATACTCAGTACTATCGCTGGTCTCTTCCTTCTCGTCTGTTGGAAGGAATGCCTGCCCGGCACCACGCGCATGACGTCAACGGCATGGCGCGAGGCGCGGGGCGGGAGAGCTTTATTAGAGAGTTTTAGCAGTACGTATGCTCCGTTCGTTACGTTCGTTACGTTGCTACCGGGTTTACCGGGACCCGACTGCGCATGCGCGCGCACGTACCGGGCTCTTTCCGTGTAGTGAGACGGAAAACGTGTTTTAGCACTCCGTAGCGTCGTACCGTTCGTTCCGTGTGACGGCTGATTAGCCGAGTTGTTGCAAAAATCCACACGCTAAAAATACATAAATAAAGAACGCAGTTTCCCCTAAAGCATTGCAAATCTAAAATAAATCGCGCTCGGCCGGACGCATTGTGAGGCAGGGGCTGCGGTGGCGGCGACGGCACCAGAGCGAGCGCAGGTGACGACATGGTCGCGCCGTTCACGCCGAGGAATGGCCTTGGCCTTGCCCGATTGAAGCGCTAGACACATGTACGATTGGTACACGCGATTCGTATGCGACTGATCGTTACGACTGTCACCACGACTAGTCGTACGCGTGAATTTGAAACACATGGCCCGATGCGGGTGTGCGATGCCTCGTCGGCGCCGCTCCGCCCACTGTTTTTGCTCCATGGTCAACTACGACGATCGCTGAGCTGAACTTGTAGATTCCGCGCGTTTGTACGCAAGAAATGGATAAAGCAGGCAACCGTGAAGGGTTTTCTGCATCGGAAACAGTCCGCGCACACGCCGGTCGCGCCTGCCAGCTCGGCACACTCAGCGGCTCGAACCAGCGCAGACCACGGTAGCAACCGCTTGTCGCTGCTCTTCCGAATCAGTCTGATCACTAAAACGAAGTTCCACCTGCGAGAAAGTAGGTGTTAGTCTGGTGAAAAAATTGTGCTAGGGATTGTTCTCGGGGCTTATTTTAAAAGCGGCGATCAGATATATCTGCCGCGATGACCGGCCGTGGATGCCGCGGCGCGCGGTGCGGCGAGCACCCGAGAGATGGCGATACCTGCGCGGAAGCATCGAAACAGGCTACGCAGATGTCTCGGTCCCCGATCGCTCACGGCAGTTGTAGCTCAAATAAAGTTTCACATGCGAGAAAGGGATGATAGTGAGGTGAAACGTTGTGTTATGGAGTGTCATTCGCAGTTGCACAGATAGCGGCGATCAAATATTCGCCAGGACGCTAAGCCTAAAGTTTCGAACACCCGAGCAAGCCGGTTGCGGGCTCCGGATACGGTAACAACGGAAGCAGAGCGCCGGGAGAGACGCCGGCCGCGTACGGAACAAATGGCGCATGCGCAGTCGGGTCCCGGTAAACCCGGTAGCAACGTAACGAACGTAACGAACGGAGCATACGTACTGCTAAAACTCTCTATTCTCTTCACTACGCTTCACGTGCGGGTGTAGCAGATTGTCCCACATCCTCCCCTTTGAAGGAAGGCTACTGCTTGGACTCCGGCGGAGCCGCCTCTGGCGCAGCGATGGTATGGACTTGAGGTTGTTCCGCTTTTCGTCCGTGTCGCCCTGGTGAAAGCTGTCGCCTCCGCTTGTGTAGTCGCTGCTTTTTCTGCGAGCGGCTCCGCGCTGCTACTTCTTAGCCTTCGCTGCGGGTCCGACCGGAGAACCTCGATCGATGCGGGCGGCGACTCGTTGCTCGGGGTGTAATCTGAGAACTGTCTGTGCTGCTCTGTGCTGCTGCGCTGCTGCGATGGTCTGTGCTGCTGCGTGTGCTGCTGCGCTGTGGATGCCCCTCCCACGGCGGCACGGGCCTCTACACTATTTTCCAGCATCGTCTCAGTACCCGCCTCGGGTTGCCGCTCCAGCGCGCTGGTGGTTCGAAAGAACTCCTCGCTGTCAGGTAGCCAGGAGACCGAAGGTTCGAGCAGCGAGTCGCCCCTGTCGTTGGCGAAGTTGTACCACGGCTCGCTCGTCTCTCCTGGAGGGGACCGCGGGAGCCTGTTCGCAGGGCTGCCTCGCGGTTTCGTGGTGAGGGCATGCAGATGCTGCGGGCGCTGCGCCGGTTGTGGCACGGAAGATGCTGGGGGAGGTTCCGGTTATTTCCAGCGCTTCGGCGTTGCTTGCCGCGAGGGTAGGAAGGGGCCGCCACGGGGAATCCCGGGTGGCGTCGATAGCCGTAACAGAATCGTGTCCGGGATGTACTCGGGAGGGCTGTCCTCGATGTCCTGCTTCGACGGTGGGTTGCTACTGTAGGTGTAGCTCATTTCTTCGGGACTCGGATAGCGCTCTCGAACCAGCTCTGAGAAGGTTTCCAAGCACATTCGCTGAAGCTCTGCCCTGGTCTGCTCGTACAGTGGAAGTGGTACCAACACATCGTTCACTGACGGGTACAAACCAAGGTTGGTAATGGCTGGTTTTCTAAGTAGGGCTGTGCGCAGACCAGGCAAGATGTAGACGTTTTCCACGCTTTCTCGGCCGTTGAGCTTGAAATGAAGCCTTGCCAGTCCTTGCCAGATAGCAAGTCCCGAGATGCGCAGAGACTTTCCATCTGGACCCTGAAGCCTCCGGTCGGGGGAAGTCAGAACGACGTGCTTGAAGAGCTGTCGGAATTGTCGCTCCGGGATAACAGTATCGTCCGCTCCCGTGTCGATTTTGAAGACCAGAATCTGTGACTAAACGAGGGGAGAGACTTCCCACTTGGATGAAGCCGTCGTCGCCATGAGGCCCAGGAAACATGGCTCCTGCTCGATGTTTCGAAGTGCATTTGCTGAGCGGCAGACGGTTGAGAAATGGCCCTTTTTCCCGCACTTTTGGCAGACGCAGTCTTTGGCAGGACAGATGGCCCTCGCGTGACGCTCTTTGCCACAGCAGCCGCATGATTTCTTGAAGCCCCTCGGGTGGTGTGTGGTTGGGGGTGGCGTTGCAACTGGGTCTTTAGCGGGTCTACTCCGCCGTACTTTCAAAGCGTCGAGGTTGACTGCTTCCTTTGGCGTGCTCGATAAGAGTTCTGCCTGCTGCTGTTAGACTGCTTCATTCTGACGAGCGATGGTTAAAGCCATCATTAGGTCTAGGCTGGGGTCAAGCTGCAGAGTTTGCGACAGTTTATGGTTCTGAGGCCCACGACTAGTCTGTCTCGAATTAACTCTTCGCGCAGCTCCCCGTAGTTACAAGAATCTGCTAGTGCGTGTAGGGCTGTTGCGAAATCTTCGACGGACTCACCATCCAGCTGGACTCGGGTGTTGAATTTCGCCCGCTCGTAGACGATGTTTCGCCGAGGTATGAAGTAGTCCTCGAAGCCCTTAAGCACTGCGTCGAAGTTCTGCTCGTCAGTGGTCAGCCTGAAGTTATTAAAGATGTCCTCTGCCTGGGGTCCCATGAGGTAGAACAGTGCATCTACCTGGTATTCTTTGGGTCGATCGCTGAGCCCTGAAGCAGCCTGTTAGCGGAGGAAACGTCTCTTCCATTAGGGCCAGTCTGGCGGTGAGAAGGTGAACTGGTCAGGTGTCGTGATCTGGAACGAGGCAGCCGTTCTTGTTGGCCATCTAAGATGAGTTGCTCGCGAAGGTCGCAGGCAGGTCTGTAGTCGAGGGAAGGCCCGTAGACGAGGCAGAAGCGGCTTCAGAACGAGGGTTGGTTGGGTGTGCTGACGTGTCGTTCTGGCGGTGAACAGCGGTCAGCACATCCCGCTTCTGACACCAAGTTGGAAGGAATGCCTGCCCGGCACCACGCGCATGACGTCAAGGGCATGGCGCGAGGCGAGGGGCGGGAGAGCTTTATTCTCTTCACTACGCTACACGTACGGGTGTAGCAGATTGTCCTACATCGTCCTGTCGCTGCTTTACCGTGTTTCACTGCTCCAACCAACTAGCCCACATTCAAGCATTGACAAAGCTGCTAAACGCACCGATATCTCACGCCGCGGAGTGCGCACAATTTACTTCGCAACTTCGCTAGCTTCGCTTCGATTGCGGTGCGTCATACGACTGCATAAAACGCACTGGTTATGCTAATCAATCCTGACCGCTCCAATGAGTACCTCAGCGTAGTGCATGGTCAGTCCGGATTCGCGTTTGAGCTGTGCCAACGTCAACGCACGTAAGTTAACCACACTTATACCATATACATATATATATATATAGCTGGCACTGACGTCACTGTAGCGGTCATCTTTGCAACTGCTTGCACGGTGGAACGCTGTGAACGCATTTGCTGCTGCTATCTCGAGAAGCGCTGTGAAAGCTGAGAGCAGTGCTCCAGAAAAACGTGTGGCTATGAACTTGGCTGCTCGAGTAGCATCCTTTGTTTTAATGAGTAAGCAATATTTGTGGAGCACCCACACAACCCCGACCATGTAACGATCTGCATTTGTACAAAAATACATGACTGGCGAAGAAACACCTTTATTTGTTGTGAAAGTATAAATGGAGACAATTAAGTGAAAGTAATTTAAGAACAAAAATACAAAAAAAGAAAACAACAAAAGAATTACAAAAAAGGAAGTCACATATTTACGCCACCACGTTTAACGCATTGTCTTTAAGTTTGTATTCCTCAAGTAAGCGTGAGATTTTCTTCGCGATAAAAAATTTGGACATGGGAAAGCAGTTTTGGTCACTTGAAACGGTCCTGCCTGTATATACTTTGTGGTCAAGCATTCTTTCACTCTGGGCGAGCGGCTGAGTCGCGTCACGCACCAAACCAGTCACTGACAGGTTTCCGTACCGGAATGGCGAGTAGCCTTAACTTTCGGACCACTGTGGCATAGCTGATTCTTTTTTGTAACAAATATTTCATTTCTTTGTGTATATAGCTATGTATGGGCTTGTTATAGTTGTTTTATAACATTCCCCCGAACATTCCCGTCACAGTGAGCGTAATTTTGCTGGCCACTGTCAGTGTCAGCATATACCTGTAGGCATTGCACATGATTTTTCTGTTTCCGGTGTTTGTAGTGTAAGGTTCTTTGTTTACTGTCAAATAAACCTTTTATAAGACAGGTCAACATTTCCGCGTTTAGGTAGCTCGAAAAAGACTATCGTCTTTATGAGGCAGTAACTCATTTACCGTGCATGTTTTATAAGGTAAAATCGCCAAGATCAACCGCGAGATCGAGAAGCACTGCGCCGTTCTGTGTCGGCAGCAGTGGCACGCTGTCTGCCAGGAAGCGGACGGACAGATGCATAAGAGCCGCACCTGGAACCTCCTACGCTACCTACTTGACGAGACTAAATCCAAGGGTACGCAACGCCACAGTTTGGCACGAACCCTGCACCGAGCCACGAAAGAGCTCGGAGAAGCCGAAGTCCGAAAACGCTTAGATGCACGTTACCTGCCTGCCACCCCACCCGAGGCGTTCCCGGGATACGCGGGGGACGAGAACGCCCTTCTCGATCGGGACATTGAAGAGTGGGAGGTACGAGCGGTGTTACAAACTATAAACTGCAAGTCGGCGGCTGGTCCCGACAACGTCACAAACAAGATGCTGCGAAATTTGCCGGACTCGGGCGTTACAGCGCTCACTCGTTGCTTCAATGAGTGCTGGCGTTCGGGCAGGCTACCGAGACAATGGAAAGAAGCAAAGACGGTCCTGATCCCCAAACCTGGCAAACCCCCGCACGTCGACAATCTTCGTCCGATATCGCTCACGTCCTGCGTGGGCAAAGTGCTCGAACACGTGTTACTGAACAGATGGCAGCTATACCTAGAAACGGCAGAACTGTACCCCAACACCCTTGTGGGCTTCAGAGCAAAGCTAGGCACGCAAGACGCGATGCTACTGCTCAAACACGAGGTAGTCGACTCCCCGACCCTCGACAATCGAGCGGTGCTGGGGTTAGATCTACAAAGCGCCTTCGACAGGGTCCGCCACGCGGCGATACTGACCCAGGTCTCGCGGCTAAACATGGGTGAAAGATCATTTAATTACATCAAAGACTTCCTGTCAAACCGCACCACAACCATCCATGCCGGAGACACCCAACTATCACCTAAGACCTTAGGCAGTGTTGGGACCCCGCAGGGCGCGGTGATCTCCCCCATTTTGTTCAACTTAGTAATGATCGACGTGGCCAACCACCTCGCAAGCATCCCGGACCTTGGTCATACCATCTATGCCGACGATATTACGCTCTGGGTAGCGAAGGGAAGCGACGGCCACATCGAAGAAACCCTGCAACGTGCCATCGAAATAGTGGAGACCCGCCTAGAAGGCACGGGTCTGGTCTGTTCGCCGGCCAAATCAGAGTTCCTAATCCTACCGCATCGAGAACGCAAGCCATGCGCTTCCGCGGCTGACAACATAAGACTACACACAAGAGACGGTACCACCATCCCACGGGTCCAGACCCTGCGCGTCCTAGGCCTCTACCTCGACGCCCATCGACGGAACTGTCTGACGATCCACAAGCTGGAGGCGAAGACCACGGCGGCCATTCGACTCATACGCAAAATCTCCAACCGCCACGCCGGAATGAAAGAAGCAAACCTTCTGCGCCTGGTTCAATCGTTCGTCGTCAGTCACATTGCATACGTCGCGGCCTTCCACAACTGGCAAGCCGCCGAGCGAAGGAAGATTGCGGCGCTCATCCACAAAGCATACAAGGCAGCCCTGGGGCTATATGCTTGTACTCGCACAGACAAGCTCCTAGAACTAGGGGTACACAACACCCTAGAGGAGATTGCCGAAGCACAGCAAACAGCACAACTCGAGAGGCTGACCACCACTCGGACAGGCCGTTACATCCTACAGCGCCTGGGCTTGCGCCCACAGCAGCAACCAAGGCAGCTCCAGTCTGACCACGCAGCCTCCCTGCCTAAGGGCACGCTCGAGAGACTGTACGTGCACCCGCTGCCCAAGCATATGCACTCGGAACACAACAAAGAAAGACGGCTCGCTCGGGCCAGGGCCCTCACATCTACGTACGCCGCAGACACTGGCGCTTCCTACGTGGACGTGGCGGCCTATCCGGGAAGACCAAATACCTACGTTGCCGTGGCGATGGCGGCCACGGACGGTGCAGTAAAGTCAGCTAGCAGCTTCAAGGCGCAGAATGTGAAGCAAGCCGAAGAGATGGCTATAGCCTTGGCCATCGTGGACCCGCAAACAACCACGGTACTAAGTGACTCCAAGTCGGCAATGCTGGCCTACGCAACCAACCAAGTGAACCCAAACACTGTGAAAGTGCTGTGCAGTGCGCGTACCAACGCGCTGCCGGTGGCACTCCGATGGTTCCCCGCCCACGTAGGTCCCTTGCGCCTCCGCGGCGGACTGACGAACCGGAACGAGGAGGCCGACTCCGCCGCGCGCGAGCTCACCAGACGCGCGGCGTCCACGAGTCTGGCCTCCTCACCGGACCCGTCCGGCGACGTAGAGATGCCCGACCCCCTCACCACATACGGGGAAATCTTGGAGTGGTACCGGCAGACCCGAAGACGACGTCCGCCCCCTCACCCAAATCTAAATCGGGAAGAAGCAGTTCTCTACAGACAATTACAGACCGAATCGCTCCTTACCCCAGTGCTTGCAAAACATCTGTGCCCCGGTGTATACGAAAGTGAAATGTGCCGTGTATGTGATAGTGCGCGTGCGACACTCAGCCATATACTCTGGAACTGCAGGACACAGCCTGCTGAGGCAGCGCAAGGAACTATGCCATCTCATATCACAGAGGCCATGAACGCTAAAGACAGCAGTGCACAAATCCAGGCCGTCCAGCAGGCGAAGGCTGCCCTGGCACGCCAGCGGCCCGAAAACGCAGCCCCACCTGGGAAGCGTGAGTAGGCCCGGGCACCAGGCAGGTCTCCGCGACGTAGCGGCCACGTCCTAGCTGCCGGTGATTTAATAAAGTTGTTCCTCCTCCTCCTCCTTATAAGGTAAAATTTACGCTGTTTCTTTACCAAGGCAATTCCATTAAAAGTGCTGTTTTTCCACATTGGGTGCATTAGACACAGCAATTTCAGTTTCCGAAGGAATTACACGACGCCGCTGCTCCTGTGGCCGTTGGGCCGATTGCATGAAGTTCAGGGAGTGGGCTACGAAGCGTAATTTACGTCTTGAAGGCGAACTTTCTATATGCAGCTAGTTGTAGCAAGCACATCGTCTAGAATGAGAATATAACCCTTCCAATGTGCATCAAGCTAAATGACCAATAATATGCTAATTGCAACTTGAAGACAGTCATCAGAACGTCGTGCCAAAGCTTGGGTGCTTTTAAACGTCCCAACTAGCTATTGCGTCACCAGGTGCAACGTCCTATGGACTGTCACATTCAGTGTGGTTCGCGGTGTTCTGTTTAGAACTTAACTAAAGGGGCATTAAAACGTTTCACTCGCCTTTGGTGCTTCACTTCTACACCTTAGCCTGCAAAGCGTCCAATGCGGAGCTTGTAGATGCATACATAAACGTTTAGTGCTTGTACTCTTTGAAGCCTGAAAGTGAAGAGCTAGCATGGGAGCACGGGAGTTGTATACGCGCTAACCTGACTTGCCTCTGCTCTCTGTTCTCCTCTCTGGCCGCGCACAGCTGAGGGCAGTGGTCGCGTGTCGTGGCTGCTTCTGTCCATGGTGGTGCCGGGTCACCTGATCTTCATGAGTCTCATCTCGTTGCTCAAGAACGGCTCCGTCAAGCTGGGCGCAGCCTTCGTGATACTCTACAACGCCGCTGCGCTGCTACAGGTGAGACTCGTTGTGCGCGCGTGAAATTTGTTTGCCACAAAGCACAGATGAGTCGGTGCGCTTCATGTCTTTTAATCACGAGGGTCTCAAATTGAGGAGGTGTGGAGATTAAAGCCGACGTGACTTTCTGTCTGGAATATAGCAACTTAAAAATTGGCACGGCGAGCTTCGGAGACCAGCAGCAAATAGCACCGCAGTGTAAGCCCTCATTCACACAGCCGTTTTTCACCCCGTCACGTCACCGTCTTGCGTCATGGCAACAGTTTCTCGGGCGATTTCTCGCCGAAAACGGTGCGACGGTGATGGGAGGCCGAGTTCCACGTTTCCGTTCCGTCAACGCGACGGGACCACGCCCGTGGTAAACCAGCCGACCAGAAAACAAATTTTTACGGCTAAATTTAGCGAAAAGAGGGAGCACACGTAAAAATCTAAGTCATTTTCGTTACTTTTCAGATTAAGCATGCTCAATTCTAGGCTGAAGACGACCCTGTGCTCTGACGGAGAGCTCCAGTACAAACGCTACTCCGGTTACGTCTCCGTCGCGCTTTTTGACGTGATGGTTCCGTGACGGAGAAGGTGACGACTGTGTGAATGAGGTGCACGCTGCCAAGGGTTATCGTTACTAATAAACGTTTATTGGAGAGGAAGATAATGTTGGGAGTGGCCTTCCTAGTCTAGAAAGTCACGAGCCACGGCAGCCGCTCTTTCCCGAGACACAAGGTTAAGGGCGTCTCTGGTGGGCAGCTGGTCATCTCGCGCCCCCACGGCTCCAAGGATGGGGAAGGGATGGTGTTTGTATGGTAGGGGCACGCCCATACTGGGTGTTACGTGGTGTGGGTTTTTTTAGAGGACTGACATTTGTAGGGCTACATAGTTGGGGATGTGGTGGCCGGCCGCAGGACATCAACCATGAGATGGGCGAACGATATATTTACAGTATGGACATGTCGGCCATTACAGAGCCCGCGATGGGTGCGCGCCTCCCCCGCCTCGAACATTGAGCCCATAGCATCATGTTTCATTCCCCTCATCGTCTTGTAACAATATGTTGTGCAGAATTGTTTTGTTGGCGTATGTTTCGGTTTGTAGGTGCCGGCAGAGGCGTGCGTCGCCAGTGTTGACAGATGGATGTGTTGAAGGGTGGATGCAGAAGGAACGAGCTTGCATTCCTTTTATTCGAGCTTGTGCGGGAGTTAGTGGCAAAAATATTTAAGTTGTCTTTTTTTCTTCGTGGAATCGCAGATGGGCCTGCTGCTGCTGGCCACGCGTCGAATCGTGGGGTTTCTGTGGCGGCGTGGCTTGGACCCAGACTCGACGGCCATTCCTTACGTAACCGCCCTCAGCGACGTCATGGGAACGTCATTCCTGACCGCCGTGTTCGCCATCATGGCTCTGTTCAACAAGCCCCTATGAGCGTAACTAGGGACAGGGACAGAAAAAGCGTGAAACACAGTTTTTTAGGCCCGCCCCGGTTTTCGGGCGCCCACGCTGCTGCTGGCGGCTACCATTGTCGACGCATGTGCTTTGAGCCGCGTGATAGAACAACTGTTCGGTTTATGGTTGTCCACGTTGTAGAGACGCGAGGGCTGGTTGTACAGGGGCAGGAGGTTCATGGCAGCTGCTTGGTCAAGGGCAAATTTTGAAAGAAAGGAGATATTTCCATTTTCGTAGACATTAGTGGAGGTAGCGGAGGTTCGGACAGGGGGTTCTAACGGTTTTTGCTATTAGGTGTGTTCGAACGACATGCTCACCGGCTTGATTACCTTCCGATAGCAAGGGAGTGGGGCACTAAATGGGCAAGGGAAAGGGGGGAAAACACAGAGTTAGCGACGGTAACGTCGAACGACTTTTTTATATAATCGATGGGCACGCATTCCTGCAGTGTTGCCATGCAAAGCGCGAATTAAAGCACCCCCTTAATTCGTCGTGAGTTCTCCTCGGCGCTTGCCGTTTTCGTGCGCGCTGTTTGCGTTCTTGTGTAAACATGTCATTGGAAGAAACTCGCAAGGCAAGAAAACAAAAATGCTCAAAACAAAGTTACGTCCCTTCGGGGATTCACGTTACGGTGCGTGGTACCGTTTATAACTGCCAGACTAGCCTTCTTGGCCAAGAATTCACTCGGGAGGTTCAGAGATATAGTTTTCAGAGCCGTCAATACAAGGCTATTCTTTTTTCGTTCCTATTCAAAGAAAGTGCTGGCTAACCACTACGAAAAGTTTTCGTTTTGTGATTGCGTAAGTTGTTCTCTTAAAGTTGTTGCGGTCATTTAATCGGGGTTTCTTTTGGCACACTGACGGACGCATAAGCGATAGCGCACTCTGATTTCTCATTTGTTCAACACCATCGCAAAAAAAAACCAAAAAAAAAAACGCATGTACCGAGTTTTGCATGGTTGTGTTGACCTCATCAGACGGAGCCCAAACTCACTGTAAAGCCAGCACCGTTCCACTTGCACCTCTCATGACCGGCCTAATGCGAAGCGTCAGTAACTCGCATTTATTGTATCCGAGATTTAAGGGGCGAAGCTTCAAAGCGCTTATTTTTCGCAGTTGACAATCGCCGCTCTTCAGACCAGCGTGCTAAATTTTTGAACTGCAATTTTAGAATTGTTTGGTACGACGGAAAGTTTCCCCAGGATGAGTGAAGCCTCCTCAAGCATGCCAACTGTTTTGAAAATTGCGTTCGTTAAACTGTGGTGCACCGAATGTCTCGGAGAAAGAATTAGGGGCACTTTACATTGAGCGTTTTTGGAGTTGTTTGCTCTCGCCTAGCTCACCACTGAATTTCCTGATTGTTGCCCCCGTGACGGTGTGTTCAGCTTGGAATTGCTGCAATCGCACTTGGGTCCGATGATGAAAAGAACCCTTTTCGGCCAAGTACATGAGATTTCAGAGGAAAGGTCTGGAATATTCTGTCCTGAGGATTTTATTCCGGCGAAGGCTTTTAATCGCTTCCAAACACTCAAGTACCTCGATTTCTTAGAAGACACGGTTACGTACGCGTGACGGTGCGTTCGCTTACACAGAGTTGGCAATAAAATTTTTTTAAAGATGCAGTGTCAGAGTTTTCATTTTTTGCAAATATGTATTTCATGGGAAATGAAGCTGCCACTGTGGCCTGGGTCACGTGCATCTTCAACACCGTTCATCTGGAGCGCTGCACGCCTGCAGTGGACTGTTGTGTTGTTCACCTAGGTTATTTAAGTTGATATCGGAAGTTAATAAAACGCCTTGAAGCCCTACCTCAACTAGCAGGCACATCATAGGGAAAGGCTCTGTGACCATTAGAGGCACCTGGGCGCGCACACGGTCTCAGATATTCACATACGGTCATTCCAAAGTAATGCGACCTACTATTTATCCGTGGTTAAGCGCAAAAATGGGGTGAAGTTTGCCGTCATATCAAAGGCCTCTTTAACACGAGACAGTCGTTGAAAACGAAAGTTCGCAAGAGTATTAGTACTTGCTACGGGCAGCTAAGTGTAAAAGAAGCAGCAAATGCGTCCACTGTAATGGTGATGATGGTTGGATTTTAATGGCGCAAGGCCAGCTAGGGCAGAGAGCGTCTAATGTAATATCAAATAAAGGTCTACAGCGCAACGTGCGGCAGGGATCAGTATACCCCATTTTTCTCCAAATCAACATTAGAAAAATACGTGAACGGTGTACCCTAAAAACTCTAAACTGAACACGTTCCTAGCGTTCTTTCACGCAGATAAGAACCCCGCACTGCAGGAATATCTATGCAACGTCCCAGACGCAAGGACCCTTGCTTTGAAACTGTTTCGAGCACAGTCGACGTCGATGTTCCTGACGCTCGTATGAACCGCTTCCTGTGGACAGCCTAGTACCTTACGGATTGGTACCACACCGGCGAAAAATTTCATCGCGGTCTGGTACGTCTTACGCCTGCGCTATACGACAACCTTCGGTTGGCCGTTAACAACTTAGTTACAAGTGCGCCCAATGTATTTCCAAAGGGGCATTCGATAGACAGTTGGTTCGAAGGCCTTTGCAACGGCCACGTGGCACATGTATTAAAAGTCCTGCACCCTTCCGTTTAACGACGATGATAGTTGAATGCGAAGCACTCTCGTGATGGATTCTTTGGTTACCCTATCCCACACTTCGAGTAGGTGGTACTCTGAAGGTAAGCACCACTTTTCTAGAATACCCACTGCAACTCCCGGGTGGAGGCGTAGCGTTTGGGTTTGGGGTGTGTGGCGGGAATCGGTACCTGCCGCTTGGCGTTCGCTTCGACCATGTCGAAATGGAGCAATAGGATAGACGCCGGTTTCACAACGCGAGGGACCCAGGTTCGATTCCGTCCAGGAGCAGCGTTTTTGGTTCTTTCACTCCACCCATGATCATTCATCACCACCGCCAGAGAAAGTTCGCTTTCCTGCAGGGCGTACTGACGTACAACGGCTTCAATGACGACACTAAAGCTTCGCTTGAAAAAAAACAAAGTTGTCAAAGCCTATAAAATCACTCTTCAAACGGACAACCTCGGTCATCGCTTGGGTCAAGAGGCTTTATTGAAGCGACCCACATGGACCGGCGAGGGTAGGTTTCTGGTGCAGGCGCCTAAACGGGTAATCCGCGGAACTTAGGTCCCAGCACGTGGGCAATGTGCAGGACGAGGCGAAAAAACCAGAGGGCCTGACGAACAGAAAGGTCCAGCTCTGCCAGGTGCATGGAATGTGGGGTAGGGGGTAGGGATTTTGCACGTCGAAAGTGGGGTGATCACCTGGCGCGAGGACAAGTCCTGTACGTACGCTTCCTTTCGGGATAGGCTTCACGCACCTTACAGTGGGAGTGGCAGTTTATATCACACAAAAAAAGCCAAGCCATCCCCACTAATGTGAATCTTGGAAAGGGGTGAAGCATGCAGTGTATCTCCTGGTGATGTGGGAGTGGTTCCTTAGCCCAGGAGATCATGGGACGACCGTGCTGTCTCAGCCCTGGACACCAGGAGTTGCTGCGCATCCAAGCCGGCGCTGGTCGTCAGGTTCTCCCACAGCTCAGGGAGGGGAAGGGAAGTGGGTAAAGGTGGGAGGGCTGGGTTGTGTGCGCACTCCATGATCATGTGTACTAGGGTACAGATGAAACTGTTGAAGGGGGGGGGGGGGTAGAAGTATACAGCTTCGCTGTAAAAGCGTCGTGTTTTTGAAGTTCTGGCGTTCTAGGGCGAGGCGTTGGAAAACGAGTGTCGCGGTGTGCTCTTGTTTTTTCTTAATTAGAACGCTTGCCCTGTGGCATAATAAATGACTGCATTTACAGAAGCACGAACAAGTTAGTTTCGTGTATGAGCTTCAGGAGTTCTCGATGAAACGATCCATGTACCCAGCGTTCTAGGCCAGGAGGACGTTCTAGGAGGGAGGGTACAGTAGGTGCTGCCCATCCACGTCCTGTATGGCAGAGTCGCAGAGTGGGCATGTGGATACGTATGAGGCGCGGTATCGCGATGGCCAGGAGGCAGTCGCGGACGGCGTAAGGCCCACCCTAACGCGTAGTCTCCGCAGCGCAACCTCCTCTCGGCGAGTTAAGTCACCAGGGAGGTTTTAACCACACGGGGGTATGAGTACTCGTGTGGTGCGTCGGAAATTTTCCTTTTGTCATTCCGGGTGCCCGCAAGCGTCTTCGGGGAAACGTACTAGTGGTCGCATGACGGTACTCGGGCGGCTAGCTGAGTCTGCCTCCGTATTTCCAAGCACATATTGTTGAAGAACCGAGGCGGGGACCGCGAGACGTGGGTGATTCGTTTTAATGGCGGATGGGACTTTACAGTGATGGTGATAGTTGAGGGCAGCTGCGAATATCCACCTCTTCCTCTTCTAATATTTTTAACATCCTCCCGGCCGGCCCATAAGTGGAGGAAGGTTCTCTAAAAATTAGGAGCTAACTTTTGGAGCCAACCCCAAAAAACTATTGCCCCAGTTCACTAAACAGTCCGTTGTAATCAAAACCGACGTCATCTCCGTGTAAGCTGCACATTGATAGTTCATTCTTCTGCTTCCACCTATGTTTCCACCTTCTGTGGCACATGCGTTTTGTGAAGTTGGACCAGCGCATGCGGCTTGTCTTTACCGTGGTCTGTCCTGGATGACCTGGCAGTGTTCGTGCACGCTTCGTGTGGCATGAGCGTCGGATCGTTTGTCCTGTCGAGGAATTCAAGCGCTGCCTGGCTCTTTCCATGCGTAGAACGATGCTTCTTCGTGAGGCTGCTCTTTTCATTCTCGTTGTACCGATCAGTCGGCATTTGGTAACGTGCTTTGATGAAACCATGTTTGGGGAAGTTGCGCGTTCGCATCGTAGGCCTTTCCGGTTTGGCCGTTTTCGCGGCATTCGTTTGGACATAGGGGTATTCAGGTCTTTCTTACGCTCTACCATGGTAAACGAAATTCTTTCTGAAGCCGTGCTGCTGTGACGGCATCTATCAGGCGTCTCCATGGGTGAGCCAGAGTTCCTTCTGTGGTTTCGATAGCTCTGCAGTGCTTCTGCAACCTGTGGTTTGTGTGGTCCTTCATTAGGCCGCTTCTTGACCATTGACCTTGTTGTCTTGTCGCTAAAACTTTGCACATCAGACGGCTCGGCCGGCTCCTGCTCATCGTTCTCATTGATCCGAATATTCGTCATTTTTGTGGTAAGCTAGCCATTTTATCTTTGGAGTCGCTGTCGTCTGAGCGAGCAACGCCAACAGGTGCTTCCACTTGGCTATTCCATGAACTAATCTCTTGCTTGAAGGAAACAGCTTTATCACTGATTTCTGGCTTATGATGAGGTTCTTTCAGAGACGCCGTCAAATTGCTGTTATCGTTCAGAAGGTGACTGTTCTCCAAAGTCGATTCGTTGACGTTTACGGTACAATCCTGCTTTTTCAGGGCTGTTGTAACAAAGTCATCGGTACAATACTTTTCCAATTCCGGGAACAATCGCTCCATTCTAAATTTGGTCAACAGGATAAGATCTTCGAATTCATAGGCGGCTTCATATTCTTTCTCTAAATTATCCAAGTCCAGAAGTTCTTCAATCTCACTGTCCAGCTTTTTTAGGATCACATGTTTTGTCATTAGGCTTTTCTTCAGCGAAATAAGCTCACCGATTGATGGTGTCTCACTTTTCATCCGTGATTTTATGTCGTTGATCAGTATAGTGGCGTCGTTTCGGACTAGGCTTCTTCGTTTGCAAAGGGCCTCCATGTCGATGCTTGGCGTCGGTAATATCTATAGGTCGCCGAGTAGAGTCATGGTAGGCGAGAAACCTAAGTAGTTTCTTCCGTTGGTCCCGGCAGGCGTTCGTTAAGAGTCGGTAGCGTTGTTGAGGCAGTCTGATCGTTGGTCGCCTGGCGAGGCCTCAATTGTTCGTTCGGTAGTACCGTCCGCCTGCGGTCCGTGGTCAGTGATCAGAGTGTAGTTCCATCGTTTTGGTCACTCACGTCATCGTTGCAGGGCGGTTCGCACACTCCGTTCTTCAACTGTGTAGATCTTTTCATCCTGGTCACGGCACCATTTTGTTGAAGAACCGAGGCGGGGACCGCGGGACGTGGGTGATTCGTTTTAATGGCGGATGGGACTTTAAAATGATGGTGATAGTTGAGGGCAGCTGCGAATAGCCATCTCTTCCTGTTCTAATATTTTGAACACATATGAACGGGGCACCCGTTCGATGCATATCGCGCTTCTTGCCAAGTACTGTGCCAAGTAGCGTGCTTCTTGCCAAGTGATGTGAGACATTTGAGAAGGATGTCGATTGTGCCACGCGAAGAATTCCATGGATGGCTTGCGTTGAGTCAGTCCGGATGATTATTTCGGAGTGCGGTCCCGCCTGGACAAACAGCAGTATTGAGACCAGTTCATCATGTATTGCGGCCAATTCAGTAACATATACGGGTGGCAGTGGAATGGCCGCAAATGGGCAGGTTTGGTGAACTTCCAGTACTTGGGCACCTGCAGAGCTGAGAGCATTGTGGTGTGCACCATGCCCTTTTTAGCGCTGGAATCTACATACGTAATGACTGCGTTAGTGTCTGTACAATGAAGGCCAGAGACCTGTCCCGTGGCCTTGCGAGGGACTGGGCGATGGAGACTACAAAATTGTTTATTTTCTGTCAGCTGTACTAGCTGTCATGGAGGAAAGTCCGACTATTTGAAAGTTTTGTCTCCTACAACAAACCCCATGTAACGTGCTAGCGCAGAAGCTGCAACGATGTTCGAAAATTTACAGGCGCGGGAAAAACGGCCTTGATGTACCAGATCATTGATAGTGTTGAGTTGGACCTCAGCCTGCAGATATTGGTACCGGGGTCATCCGCGGTAAACCACTAACAGCGCGCATGGCATCTCGATTGATGGCTTCTAGGCGATCCCAGTCCCTCCCTCATCGCGAGATGCTGGAATTGGCCCTGGTACACGAGTAGGGGCTGTAACACATTGCACAAGGAGGCGAGCAATTCTGGATCGCAACCCGCCAGCTTTCGTTGCTATTCGGCGTATCAGGTGCATTGTCCGTGCAGCACTCTCCTTTGCCCTCTTCATCAATGGAGCCCGCGACCCCGGCGAGGCAGCGTCGAGACCGAGCACTCGTAGATCTAAAACTTCCGGTAGTGTTTGCTGATCAATAAACAACCCGGCAGGGTGGTTCCCAAGTCGGCGGCGCCCTTTGTTTTTAGCCACTGACATTTACGTTGTTTTCTTCTTTTGAGAGTTCACGCCCTACCTTGGCGCACGAGGAGTTGGTTGTGTTTAACGCCGTTTGTAGCGCCCTTTCTTGTATATCGACGTCGAGATGCACAGACCACAGGGTAATGCCATCGGCATACATTATATACTTTGCGCCCGGTATTCCCGCCAACTGTTACCCTAAGGTAAGCAAGGCGATATTAAATAATATTGCCGCCAACACTGAGCCCTGTGGGACCCCGCGATACGATGTGAAATGGTTGTAGCTATTCCGGCCTAGCGAACAGAGAAGTTGCGGTTCCGAAAAAAGGCGTTCATGAACGTGCATACACGACTGGGAAGTTTAAGCCACTCAAGGATCTCAACAATAGCTTCAGGCTGACATTTTCCTATGCTTCTTGATATACATCGCCAGAACCGCTCGAATCCGAGGAGAGCGACCTCCTAAAAGGACGATAGAGTAGAAATGCTGGAGTCCGTTTTCAACACCAAATCGTGGCCTGAATCCAATTTGACAAGTGTGGTACCCTGAATACTGCTCTAACCACCACGAAAGACGTGCCGCAAACATGCGCTCGATCAGCTTTCATTTCGTCCATGGCCGAAGGTCGGAAATGTGGTCGGGGGTTTTGCCTTTCTTCGAAACTGCAACAATTTCCGCGCGGCATGAAATCCGGTCCCGGGGCTGTTCTTGGCTGAGCATGGTCGATGGCTGCCCAGAGTTCCGCCATTGGGAAAGGAGCTTCAACCACTACTGTGTCCCCAAAAGGGGATAAACGATTAACGCCAAGCCCTCAAAAACCAAGGAAGACATACATTATGACCAGAAAGAAACTAAGGTTTGTCCTAATCAGAAATAAAACCGAGTTTATGGTGGCTAGGTCCACAAAGTTTTCTTTTATTTCTCAAGAATTTGGCAGCCCTATCAACGCTGCAAGCTCCGTCTGGCCAACGGTGGATGGCGCCTCGCGGCGAAGTTAAAAAATCCGCCTAAAAGTAGGTGACGACGTCGTCCCACAGAACGTTTACGTAAAACTCTTCGACGTAGCATTACTAGAGAAGCGGCAGAGTCGATCTCACAATCGCCAGAATACAAAGAAATCTTTCACCATTTGGCCCACATTTTCAAACACCTGACTAGAAGAAGAGTAGGAATGCGAGAAAAAACGACAGGACTTATGCATGCACCGATCATAAGCCGGATACCATTACAAACTTTGTGACTCTGTGGCCCTCCTACGTACAGTAAGGGGAGAAGTGAAAATTCGAGCCATCATCTTCCCGGTCCACCTCGCGCAACTATTTAATTGAAACTCAAACTTCATATTACGCACTCTCAAAAGGCCGCTGAACTGTTGGCTGCAGGCACAGGAGGTTCCCGTTTGAATCCATTCCCATTTCAACCTTCCCGCTTGTTCCCTCCCGTTTCAATACGGCGCAAAACGACCTTCCCGTTTTGTCCTTTCCAATTTCGCCTGCGCCCAGTTGAACCGATTTCTGTTTCGACCTTCTCGTTTGTTCCCTCCAATTTCAAACCGGTGCAAAATGCCCTTCCCGTTTCGTATTTTCCCATTTAGCCCCTTCCCGGAATAATGTACCAAGTAATGTGACTCGGACCGAGGCGTGCGGCGATTTTGAAATTAAAGTTGCGTCCGACGTTACTTTAACCCAATGTTTCGAGTTACTTCCGACGTATCCCGAAGTCAAAAAATTACACTTACATCCGGGGTAACCTGATAATGAAACGTTATTCCACAGTAAAAACTAAGTTATGGTCGGTGGAACCAAAGTAGGTAGGTTGCTGTGGGACTTTCGACTTGGTGAATTACAGCTGATACTGCCCCCTTCTGTCTGCTTCCGCGTTGGTCGAGCGGTCTTGAACGTGATGCTCGCATGCGTACTCCGGCAGCGGTATGGATTCGAGTCCCGACGGGTGCATGGGAGTTTCAAAGTATTGCTTGGTGTTATATACGAATGCACATGCACTTATTTCCATATGTAACACCCGGAAGAAAGGGAAATACGGGAATTAACAAAACAGAACCTCTTCCCGCGGGCACTGTGCCAGTTTGTAGCGTTCGTATCTTGCCGGGGACTAGGTTAGGTCTTTTACCAAATACAATCAGTAATTTAGTAGGGGTTGTAAAGGGCTGCGCTACTGTTTTATTTCTACGGGGAAAAAAGATCTCGCGAAATTTAATTATCAAATAAGCCATCTACCGAAGGAGTGGACCAAGGAGGGTAACGTACAGCTCTCTCTCCCCCCCCCCCCCCCCAAATAACCCAGGACCAGACGATCAATGCCTCTTATTCACTGACGGTTCATGCACAGGAACACGTGGAGCCACAGCGTGGACCAACTCCACTCATCCCAGCATCGAAAGCCGTCTTTCCTACGCCTCTGCCACATACACCTCAATCCTGCTGGAATTGCAGGCTACACACGACGCCCTGCTGTGTGCAGCCTCCTCCAATCAAGCCTTGCCCACCATCAATGTTCGTACCGACTCTACGCAGGTGATCCATTATGTCCAACAGCTTGCGCAGACTCCCATCATGTGCCAACGGATCCACTAGCTCCACAGCAAGATGCCGTCAAAGGTGCTTGTGTCGTGGGTGCCTGGTCACACCAGTATTGTAGGAAATGAGCGGGCTCACTTCCCGTCGCATAACTGCCCGGCCCCATCATTCCCTCGCCCAGCTCCCAAGTGACCCATGGGCCACACGAATGGCTGCAAAGGGGGATCTTTGCGCCGAACGCGTGCTCTTCTATTTCCGTGTTCGGTTCTCCTCCCCTCAACCTTACCAGGATGGAGGAGGTTGCCCTACGAAGGATCCGGTTGGGGGTGGCTCTTTCTACTTCCCACACGAGTGGATGGAAAAGGGACTACCGAGGGCGCGGGAAATGTCCACGCTGATCTGATGAAACAGTTCCAGCAGACCTTCACCACCTATTATGGACTTACGTGCCCTGGAACCAAGGACATTCGAAGGAAATGTCTGATGGCAGCAGGCCTAAATTTGCGGCAAGACACGCATTGCCATCGGTGGCTCCATGATCCTGCCCACCGTTCCTTTCAGGACTATATCCAGGAGGTTAACCTAGTTTTCTGGATATAGATCGGACTCGCTTAATGTCTACTAAGACTTTCGGATGTTAAATAAACAAAAACGCTAATCCAACTAAGTAATAATAAACATATTTTATGAAAGGAATAACTATTAAGGGAAAAGCCGATCCATAGTGCTAACTGTATATGTGCAAAGTCTGTAAAAGGATGGCCATTGAAGTCTAAAGCTGACATTTTCTCTTGGAGGAATGATTCGCACACATTTTTTATCCAGGCGGTAGGAACACCCTGAGCTTTATTCTTTTCCGTGTACTTTTCGCAGATAATGCAAAGGCGGGCACGCACTACATGGAAAAACAAATATAGTGCATAACAGATTGGTAGCCATCCATCTAATACTTCAAACATTTTTTTGCAGAAATAGCTGTCGGCTTGAGATCTTTTATTTGAAATGCCAGCACAGACATTCATCACATGCAGTGCACGCAGTTTTGTCGAATAGGTCCTTGCAGTAGTTGCATTTGCACTAGAGTGCACGCTTCTTGATTAAAAAAAACGTGCAAATGTCGGGATTTCAACCAACATCGACGCAGGATGTTCCATTCACAAGTTTCTTGACAGCAAAATCTTCCCGGCCATGACTGTAGATCGCCGTGGTGGCTGCTAGGCGCACCGATACTGGAAAAAAGTCGTTCGGGAGCGTAATTTTGTGTCAGAGCGATTGTTTCTTTTCTGGGGAGCCATGAATGAATAAACAAGCTTTTTTGATTCCGTACATAAACCATACGAACAAGAAATGCGAAAGCATTTACTTCTTCAAAAAGATTCAAGACCATAGTACCGGCCTCAGACATTCACAAACATTTATCGGCCGGAAATATCGTCCGTATCCTTAATTACAGATAAATTGCTGCACAGGAGTTTACAGTAATGCATGGCCCGTACCTGGGATGCACATTTTGGGTAGCATTTTTGAAAAACGCTAACGCATATTTTCAAAAAATCGAATGGGTTGAAACGATACAGGTTCAAATGGGAAGGGCGTTTTGGAATCGGGTTGAAACGGGAAGCGCCCAAACGGGAGGGGCGTTTCGGGATCGGGCGCACAGGGGACGGGTCAAACGGGAAGGGCGTCTTGGGAATGTGTTCGAACAGTGCAGGTTCAAACGGGAATGGGTTGTTTCGGGCTGCACCCCCAGGCGCAACACCTGAACGCTTACGAAAGTATCTCTCTACCCCAATGATGAAATGCAGTGAAGTATAAATTTGGGCTCATAGGTACATATTAAGTAGCAAGGGAAGAGCTCAAGGACGGGCACTAAAAAAATTGGCTCCAATCCGCGCTGCGAAGGTTGTTGGACTGCAAAGCTGTAAAGACACCCACAACGATTACACATGCAGCCTCACTTGAATTCACATACGCGGCTCTACAAAGAGTGAAACCAGAGACCGCCAGCCGTTACCTGGGATTCGCCGGGGCGGCGTCCCGAAAGCCGTCGCGTCGGCCACGGCCGGGCGAGAGCTGCGGATTCCGCCGCTCTAACCCGGCCGTGTGTCGGCAGAAAAAAAAAAAAAAACAGAGATAGAGCTTTCTTCAAAGGAGCTTCCTGTCTCGCTGCCTCTCCTCACTCTTGTTTTTGATGTGTCCCCTCCAATCATCGCCCTCTCCCTCCTCAGAAACCACCTTCTGCCCCCCCTCCCCCCCTCTTTGCCAGGCGTAGCTTAGTCGGCAATCCGACGCTTTCGTGCCGCTTCTCTTGGGGCCCTGGACTGATCCCTGGCGGTGCCAGTAGTTTGTTTGTGTAGCGTGGATGTAGCCAGTAGCAAGTAGAAGCCTGGGATGTTTCTTTGGGTAGCCAGTAGTATCCTGGGAGTTTTCTGCTGGTGCGGACACGAAAATATCCTTGGATGTTTAGAGGTAGAGGGACCGGGAAAGTGGACGGGTGGAGCCACCACTCGGCACTCCCATCGTTACTGGAATGGGTCGGCGCATTGGCGACAGCGGTACGAGTGTTCGGCGCGAATGTTTGTTCAGTAGCCTCAGCTACAGGCGTTGGGTTTTTCTTTTTTTCTTCTCTCTTCTCTCTCTCTCTCTCTTTTCTTCCTGTCTTTCTCTTTCACGCCTTTTCTATTCCACCCCTAACCTCCTCCCAAGTCTTTTATCCCCTCTTCCCCTCCCCACCGCACTGGGTTGTATGCAGGTGAGCTCCCTACTGAGCTCAATAATATCCCCAGTGCACTTTCCTTTCCTTTCTTCCACCAAATCACTTCTCTCTCTCTTCTCTTCTTCTTCGGCGCATTGGACTAAGCAGCCTTCTGTTGTTTTTGTAGTATTTGCTTTGGTGCTTTTAATGTGTACGTGGTGCTGTGAGTGGATATGTGCGGTGAAACGAAGTCTAGGCAGATGTGTTGAGCTCTTAGATGCACTAAAGGCTACGTAAACTCGTGGGACGCTTCTAAGGTTGGGTTTGGGCCTCATTGACACCAGCGCTTTTTGCAGCGCTGTACGCCTGGCTCCGCCTGATCTGAGTACGAAGGAAACTATTATTATTCGTGTTCATTTCTGCCAGTTGAAATTATTTTCACTGGTTTCAAGGCTAAGGTTTCCACTCCAGCCTTAACGGTTGGATACCTCGATACGTGTGCTCTGAAGAGAAAGGCGCGTACGAGTTAGATTACTGCGTGGCCGTGGAAACGTCGCGGCAGTTTACACTTCCTTTCTGTAACCGTGAGCGTTCTGCCTTCTGTTTTCATAAGTGACAGCATAGGAGCCTCAAAGCTGAAGCGATCGCACCTGCGTTTGTAGAGCTCATTTTATCGAGAGCAAAAATAGCTCAACCACCCAACAGCCCAAGCTACAAATCCTCCCCGCTCCCCTGCCCAGTTTACCCCCTGTGTGGAATAGAGGCTGGCACAGATAGACGGCCAAGGCGTTAAAAAATGTAGCATAGTGTTAACAGCAGCCTGTGTTTTTTAATGTGTAAGCATTCTTTGCCGAGTGCCTCAATGCAAACCGTGTAGTGCATGCCTTATAGAGAAACCGTAGACGCGCGAATAGTTGCCTCAAATAGAGGTGCGTCAGAACGAATCCTCCAGCACAGCCGCATTTCCGACAAGCCGGAAGTAGTCTGGATTTGGAGAGGGGTGCATGGAAGTGCAAAATTAAAAAGAAAAATCATCCAGTCCTCCGTCTAATGACAACAATGTTGGAACGCGAAGATTTCTTCGTGCGAAATGGAATGAAAAAGGGTCAAAGTCAAAGCCGCTGCGATCAAAAGACCACACCGCGTGCGGGTCAAACTCAAAGCTCAACAAGTCAAAGTTCAAGCCCAGATGACAACCAAGGAAGCTCTCAAGAGAACGCTTTGCGTTGAACTATCGTCGACGTTAGACGGAGGAGTGCATGATTTTTCTAGCGTAGGTGGCAGCCTGTGGTAAAACGTGACCGCAGCATGAACTTATGAAACGGAAGGGAGCTTTTCGGCCCCCTCCTGTCTCTCGTATTTAGCCACGCGTAATTGTTTCTGAAAAACCAATAACCAACTAGCTAGCAACCATTGCAAGTATTACTGCGGGCATAAAGCAATGCTTTTTTACGACAAGCAATAACGCTCTACTGTCATGCAGTATTTATTCTGGAAACGATTCCCGATGGCTGTTGTATTTCTATGAAATTAAACATGTTTCTACCGTATGTAATGAAGTTACGTAGAATCGTCCCTCAGCATTTTTGTTTTAAGGTAACTCTTAGGAAGTACCCCAATTTTGTCTTTCGCTCGTGCACGACGCTGTTTCGACATAAACTGCCGCAGGGCAGCGCCGCAGCATACTTGGATCGTCTGTACACGCCGGCTTTGCAGGAGTATTTAGCTGCAGCATATTCCTTGATACGGCGAACTGCACACACGCAACAATACTACATGAAAAATTTCCACGAAAGAACAGTCTTTCACTTCCAGCTCAACTTCCAGCTGGGTGATTTGAGCGTCGTCTGCTATATGCAATTACTAAGCATGGGCGTAAATCAGACACACGGCATGCCTCGTAAAGATCGCTTCTACTTTCATGATTTACTGATCTGAAAAAAGTAATTGTGCCTATCTACGCTTTGCAAGCCGCACCGCAGCAGCACGACAGAAAGCCATGCACAAATACACCGCGCTGACCGCCACCGGCATTCCACTGACGAGCAGTTCGCCACGGGCGGCGCTGTTCGCTGAAGCGACGGTGGTGCCATACAACGGCCGCCCGGTCCCTGTACTGCTTTGCAGTAAAAAAGGGAGAGATGGAGGGGAGGGAGGAAGCAGCGCCATGTGTGCCTCCTTCCTATTATAGTCACCAGCCTTGCGCGGTTTCCCTGTCATTTAACCATGATGAAGGTTCACATCACATTAACACCCGTCCATGAGGGTCTGGAAGGGAACTACGCAGCCGACCAAAAGGCCGCGAATTCGCATATCACGCTCCCTGCGACCCCGACATTGACAGAGTGGCCAGGCCTGGCGATTTGTCGCTAAACTGGCGACTTTTCTACACTCGTGGCGACGGAAATGTCAGTGTGGCGACTTGGCTACTTTCTGACTCCTTTGAACATTGGGGATGTTATATATTTCCGATCCCTTCCGACGCCCAACTTTCCACGAAAGGTGTTTTACATAACCTTTCAGTACATTTTAGCCGTAGAAACAAACAGGACCGAAGAAACGTTTAGGCAAATGGCGGTTATATCACAAAGTCTAGAATAGGTGCCAACAAATCAATCAAACACACCAGCAACGACTCAAACATACCACCGTACAACGCTATTTACGGTCACTAACCGAAATTCGCCTTTTACTTTTTATTATCCGGCGTCAAAGCCTTCAATCAGAGTCCTTCAATGCTTTTGAAGGACTCTGCTTCAAGTAACGTCGTCGGCTTAAAGTATAACAGTTCAGTAGTTTATGGGAGCTTAAGATTTCATGCAGAGTGGTGGGAAGTTTACGATGTGTAATAGGCGCGGAAATGTAGAGAGGCAGTCAGAGAAAGTGGTAAAACATAGTGTGCAGCAAACACCCGTTTTGAGTCATTCATATTCTTTGAATGCTTTACCAAACCTGCGTACTTTAGCTTTCTTGAAGACAGTAGTCAACCGCTGTCACTTTCCCGCACCACAGCAAACGAATAAAATATAGGATAAGACTTTCTACTTATCAGAATTTTTGCTTTTTTCCCGCAAAAGTAATAAAAAAAGTACTTGCTAGCATCGCCTTCTTGAAAATTCCGACTTTTCCGGCTCTTTTTCGAACATTCTCTTCAAGGTGGCGACTTTTTTGGCTACTTTCAGCAATTTCCCGGCGACTTTTCCTTCTTAGGACCTTGCGACCCTGCCTGACAACCACACTCCGCTCCGCGAAAAATATGAAGAACGTCTCCTCATCCTACGCCTAGGAACACTATCCTTTCACGTGCCGCTTGGGGATCTCGACGCCTAAGATTCGCATACTTAAAACAGATATATAAAGCCACACATAAATCCACAATTCTAAATGGGCGAGGCGTTTGCCAGGAAACTTCCGACGTTATCTTAAAACTGCGCGAATACGGGGAAACATTCACCATCTGACATGCAACGTGGTCTCATTAAGTGCACAACACTTTATGGGCTCGCCTTGTCGTCGTAGCTCGCTAACGGTCGATGTCAAGCGACTGCCGGAATCAGGCGGAGCAGCGAGATAACGGACCCAAGTATAGCCTGGTGTACCGTCGTCAGGAGGGAGTCACGCTGAGTCTTCGAAAACCACGTGGTTTAAATAATCATAACCGTTCGAACCTCGTGAACCGCCGGCGCTCGTTATACATCCCCCCGTTGTTTAGCGAAAAAAAAAAAAAAAAAACTGCAGGTACATTTCAGGCAAAATCTGTGTATATAACCCAGCGCCCCCGCGTTCATTTAGTTAGGAATGTTCGCTGCGTTGGTTTTTACTATAGTAATCGAAAAAAGCGGCCACGCAACAATAACAACAAAAAATGGCGCGTTCAAAATAACGCAGAAAGGCTCAAGCTGCGCAATAAAAAGATTACGCATTCGAAATGACGCAAAACAGCTCCAGCATACGAAATTAAAGCAAGTACAAAAAGAACAGAACTCCCACTGACTCAGTTTCAGGCAGGGGTGCGCGCGAACACTGCGAAGGCGGGAAATTCGAATTGCATATTCATCAAGAGAGGAATGAGACAGGGCGGCGAACAGCGGGATGAATGGTAGCAGTGAGCGGATAACGGCGCCACCACCAATTACGGCGAATCACTGCTCTGCACTTCCGGCAGCTTTTTTGAGTGGAACGGCTTTAACTTTTTCAAGTATGTTCTCATTGGGGGACAGTTCAAACAATACATACACCCCGTCTATCTAGACATCGGAGGCATCCCTGCCAGCTCGTCATCTAGAAATCAGCGTTAGCTGATTGAGAGGGCAAGGGAAGGAGCTGCTGTATCTGGGGCCCTGGGCTTTGGCTTCAACTCTCCGGCTCCGTATACATTCGTTTACCTTCTTTTCGTAAATTCACACTATGTATATAGCTCACTCAAAAAGCTCTTCTTTCTATCTCTCTGTTAGCAAAAAAAAAAAAAAAACAGAAAAAAGCCCTGTCCGGCCGGGACGCTACAGAATAAACACGTTGAAACATTGACAATGTTGCCCTCTCGCTCAAACCAACCAAAAACCCAAAGCGGCAACTTTTTGCGCCCACATCTTAAGCCATGCAAGCATGGAGGGTTTGTATTTCGTTTGCCGCGGCGACTAAAAACCGCTGCGGCTAGTTTTGGCCTCTTCGTTGAGCTTCAGAGCTTGGAAAGCGTAAATCGTAAATGCAGAAACTCAGTTCCCAAACGCTTCCTCGACGTAGAAGTAACGCTGTCGCGTTGTATGTACATCTTAAAATCTAAACTTAGATGCCACCTGCAACTGTTTTTACTAAAGAAAAGACAAAACTTGTGTGCACGGGCCGACCAAAACAAAGCTGTTTCTTACATGAGGATCACTTGTAGAAGCCGTCAGACCCAAACTACATTCGACAATCAATGAATTCCAAGAAAATTGCCAAGAAAATTCAAATCAATGAATGCTTGCAGCACTTTCTCAGTGAGGCTAGAATTTAAGGTACACCGTATCGCCACGATTCTAGCGTGCCCTCCATTGTAACGTCTAGTAAAATTCAACAACCGGACACCACAACAATAGTTTGGCGCTCATTTAATCGAGCACAAAAAATAAGGCCCTTAACAGATGCCTCAAAATTGCACGAAACCCTTAACTGAAAATTGGCACACGCTGTGGGCAGCTAAAACCTCTTCGTGAAGCTTTGCACTTAACGATGCAGCCCCTTTGTTTTCGCCAGTTGCGAACACACGACTCCGGTACGCCTTATGCACCGAACGCTGCGTAATTCCCTCCCGTTTCCGTTAAGATGTTTACTTTGGCCTTAAACGAAGCCTTCATTATTCATTGAGTCTCTTCGTTTCGGTTTCGAGTTGA
This sequence comes from Haemaphysalis longicornis, assembly GCF_048455015.1. NCBI lineage: Eukaryota > Metazoa > Arthropoda > Arachnida > Ixodida > Ixodidae > Haemaphysalis > Haemaphysalis longicornis. Next base: position 131,736,008 of record NW_027526460.1, read on the forward strand.
CGGTTTTGGCTTTGAGTTTCTTGAGTTGTAACTCCGATTGTAACGCGCAGGTATTTTTGGACACCTGTTTTTCATTAAAATAGGTGCTCGTTACAATCCTGCAAATACACTACTATATAGTATGTTATTTATTTATTTATTTATTTTTATTTATACACGTACCTACATCGCCCGCAAGGGCGATGTAGGTATGTGTATGTGTATGTGTAGTTCTCCCACGAACGGCGCGAGTTTACGCGTATTTGCCGATAAGTGTAGCTGTGATAAATAAACACGTGGAGTCAAACAATGTCTCCCGATGTTCTACCATTGCAGAGGAAGATAACGAGGGCACCTGCGGCATCGTTGCCATAGCGACGCCTTCTTCACGTAGTGACTACGTTTGTGACCCATTTCCAAGCACCCCGGGCGTCAGACCTTCGAGTAGAGCGCGACCTCCAAGTTGTGCTAGAATAAGTGATCAGCGCGGAGCCGCCACCTATGCATATCTCGCTCCCGCTTTCCAAACAGCGTCTGGACGCGAAGTGCAAAGGAGGGGGAGAACGAGCAGCGATCGTGGAGCGCGTGTTATCTCCCATTTCGTTATCCGTGCGCAGTAGCGAGCAGACCACGAGCTCCGCGGCTGCAGCGACAAGCCGTGCGGCACTTGAAGTGCTGCCCCGGGTGCTCCGCCGGGCTTCGGGACTTGGCGACCATCGCGCAAGTAGATGAAGCTACTCCGGCAGTTGCCATCATCTCCGCAGGTGAGTTCGCTGTCATTTACTCGCCGTCGACAGGTAAATCCGTAAAGAACACTTGGGAAACGCGAAGCCATTGTCAAAGCCACGTGTGTCAAGTGCGCTGATACGTCAAGGTTCACAAAAAGTCTTCGCGGGCTACAATGGCTGCTGGCTTTGCGGCATGCAGCTTTATTTTACCGCCCTGGAATTTGCGCCGCTTTTCTGAGGCTAGAAAAAATGTTGTGAAGGACAGCATACATGCGGCTCGTGAATTGCACCTTACACCGTGGTGCTCTGCAGGACATCTCATAATGCATCAACGCTTGTGGGGTAGACGCATGACAGTTGTCTTGCGTCTACCGTGCCATGAAGCATCACAACTGCCATGCGTCATGACGGTTGTCATGCGCATACGCAACTAAACAGAATGGTACACGAAAAGATTGCTTTTCGTGTACCATTCTGTTTAATTGTGTGTAGGGGCGTACAACTCACTCGTGCCAGAAGGAAAAAAAATTAAAGGACTCACAACATGTATCAGGATGTAGCGTTCGACCAGTTGGAATGTATTCGTGATCAATAACTAGCGTGACTTTCGGGAAAGGAAACCGATGATGACATAGAGTGGCCTTGCCCCATTCCTTCTGTACCACGCAGCGCTTTTCAACACGAATACGAACCGTGCATGTCGTTAGCTTAACTGTAACTGGTAATGCTGTACGCGCTCGCGCGAACCTGTGGTTAATCCCGCAGAGGCAAATGTCAATTTTTGTCGTGAACGCACAGACAGAAAAGAAGATTACGGCACAGTTTTTTTCTAGTTTTGAAGACGAGTCCTAACACATCCATCACCATTGTTCTCGCAAGCAGGGCCTCTACAGGAGGCTTGCATGCATGAAAAGGGGGCGTAGGATTGCACTGTTTTCATGAGCTATGGCACTTATCCCAATAAGGCGCGGAAAAATTCTCACAACAAGAGTCAGTAAGAACGTCCTCCGCATTAACAGATGAGTTGTTGTGGAAAAAAAAAAAACAAACATCGTCCCGAGAGCGTCGTCGTGAATGTACTCATACGCTTCAATCTGCTGCTGGTACATTTGTAGAGCCTGCAAAATTGGAAGAAACAATACAACGAAAAAAAAATGCCTCGTGATGTTACTTGCTTCGCTAAAGAAGGCTAAGGCTAGATTTGTGGACTGTCACCTCTAAGAAGCTCAAGAAAGCGTACGTAAGGTCTCGCGCAGCCCGTGTTCTTTCCGTGCTGCTGTTTGTGTCCTGTACTGCGAGGTCGGCTACATAAAAGATTTGGACCCTACTGAGCCTGGACGGAAAGCTCATATAGCATTCTTTTATCTTCCGTTGTTTCTTCATTGCAACAAGTTTAAAAGCGGTTTATAAACATTTCAATTTAGTTTTCATTTTAGACAACTTGTGCACGGTGCCCAAGGAGTGTAACAACATGGCAGAAAACTGCTAGACGAAGTGTCAGCTCCTCCAAAACCAACACTCAGGATATGGGTAAACATGCATGGCTAAGAACGAGTCGGGCTCGTTGGTTCATGTCAAATGTTTACAGCGCACACACACGAAGGATGAAGAAGAACAGCGCTTGTGGTGTAACGTTCTTCTTCGTCCTTCGTCTGTCTGCGCTGTAAATGTTTGCATGGCTACCACCTTTGCAACAGAAGTACAGGCGAAGTTGAATTGCGAGTTCTTCACAACAAATGAATTACACAAAGAAAAGTAAAACAATACGGAATAATTGACATAAATTAAATAGACATTGCTATTTTTAAAGACAGTCGCGCACCTACTTCGCCGCAAGTACCGGTAATAGCAGTGGGTCCTTTGAAATTTAGTCCCCTGACATAGTTACTATGCGCTTTCTGGATTGTTTTTCGTGCGGCCGAGCTTATGGGCATGGGTTTTAGAAAAACACTTTTCGTAAAATCCTTTTCATTTGTTTTCATTTGGTCAAATATAGCTCGTCAAGTTTTTATTAAGGATATTTTCGATGTTTACTAGTTGGTGTACTAAACAAAAGAAAAAAGGAACCAACAAAGGAACAGCGTGGTACAGTTACAAGAAGTCGGCATAATTTTGTAGTGGGGCATGTTGGAAATCTGTGTTATTTTTCTCCGTCTTGTGCCACTAGTTAGAAGACAGCAATAATAGAGTAAATGCACCGGTGTGTAATAAAGTTTTTTTTTTTAAATCTTAACTGGCAATAACATGGTTAGTTGCAAATGACTGCTTAAAATCACCAGATGTTCGTGCGGACTTTGTCTACTCGAACCGACCAGTTCAGTTTCTATTCAAAGGTAACTCAAAGAAACTTGTGCGTCGTCGCAAGCTGAATAGGTTTCGCGGAAAATCCGATTACAATTTCTTGCTCGACCCTTATTTTTCGTGGACTGAAAGCAATATGCTTAGTTTTCTTTGTATTTAATTCCACTTCGCTGTATGCAACCATGATAAATTTACGAGCCAGCTATTTGATTCTGCGTCAGGTTCATTGAGCTCTTCCAGAAATGAAAACTGACCCTTGATGACCTGTGTGCACAAGAAATTTTTCATGAAAATGATAGCCACTTTAGGCGGAAAGTAAAAAGCCCGTGTGTTCGACATTTCGGCGCACGTTAAAAATCACCACGTGGTAAAAATTAATCCGGGGCCCTCCACTACGGTGCCTCTCATCGCCTGTATAGCTTCGGTGCGTTAAACCCCGCATTCAATTTATATAAAGTTTAATTAGTTGGTGTTAAGGCACAGCGGTAACGTCTGTCGTATAGAGTAGAAAAAGTGGGAGCGAAGATAGACCCTTGGGGTCCATTTTTTGTAGATTTACGTTGGATTTCGCACTGTATTAACACGGGTGATGTCGAACCGGAACCGAATAGTTGTCCCAACAGATATAAACTGCGTCCGTGACGTAGACCAACGCACAGCCATATTTAGGAAGTGATATTGGATTCTATGTACTTTGTTGATAACGAAAGGGACGCAGGAGTCAATTCGTCGAAGTTCTATTTGTCGCGGCATTGTAACAATTTATTTGACCATGTAGGGGAAGCCGCAGATAAGCCGTGGCTTATCGCTTATCTGTGAATGCGCCATCACAGATGAGCATGTGTTTACCTGTGATGGCGGCAAATGACAAAACACACTGCGGTGTCCGCGGCTGCCACATTAGCTACAGTAATGAAGCGTCACTATGGTTCGAATTGCGTCTTCACGCTATGTCCGGCCTTTAAAATGTCTTTAACAGCAGAAATGTTTAGGACGACACGAATCCGTCCGGCGGAGACAGATAACTCCGACCGCACGTGAGCGCGTGCCCTACGGCGACCACCCGGTGTCCTACAGGCTTGCGCGTGCACTTACGCCACACGATGAGCTTCGTCCTTGGTCGTCGTCGTCCTGTAGCCAGGGGCGCGCCACGGGTTCGCTGCGCCAAAGACAATGACGACGAATCTGTCGAGCCATCCTTTCACAATCCACACGTGGAGACGGCCACCGGACCAGCTGACGAAGAAGTGGAGGTCGAACGAGGCGAGGACGCGATACAAGAGGATTTGCCTTACACGGCTGTGCCGTCGGAAGACGACGACGAAAGTAATGACGGCGATTGCTACTGAATAAAACACTGTACATACTTTAATGGTATTTGCTTTACAGTGCCGTCCAAACCGGCTTTGCATTGCTGGGGTCCGGCTGCTTTCTCTTTCCTGGGATCCGATGTCATATATGCTTTCTCTTTCCTGGGATCCGATGTCATATATGGCTAGCATTCACTTTTCGTTTGTTCCAGAAAAGGTTTCACACGTTTCACACGCCATAAATTCGTTTAATTTAGTTCTGCGGACTTGCCAGTGCCGTCATAGTTGACGTCAGCAAATCGACGGGGGAGAATGGCGCCAGAGAAACGCACTTTCGAGCGCACTCTTCTCGTTAAAAATGGGCGTAAATCGGACTGAGACACTCTGAATACTAAGGTAACGGGAAAGCGCTCACAAGTTACAACTGACTTCAAGGTGACTTCAAGGGGAAATAAGTGAATGTGAAAAGAAAATTTATTATAAAACCACATATCAGCACGTAGCGACTAGTGGTAATAACGCTGCCCTAAAAACAGAAAAAAACCCAATCAGTTTCCAAGTACTCTGGACAGCCAACACTTTGCACAACAAATGTCTGTGGTAGTGAAACAAGCTACTCCAAAATCAACCCACAAAAAATTCACAGGTGTTTACAGAAAGAGTTCAGAAACTAGCTGAAACTCAATACTGTACAATAGTGATGCTCAGGATGTTGTTCCTCACCACTATGAAGTGGCAGGACCAGCGTAAAGGAAGGCTTCTTCCCCTAGAGCTGCCAACTCATTTTCTAAGTGACTGAGTAGTGACTGACCGCACACGCCACAGCAGTGAAAATATCGCCTGTTGCCGTCGGGCGCGAAGACACGCGGCACCACGATTTCGCCACAATACAAAAGCACCAGCACACATTAGGAAGTTCACCAACACGTCATTTAAAGTAGGCACAAATCTCGGGCTTTCACGCTCGGCTAAAAAATTCCGCCACTTTCGCAATTGCGATGCGATGACTGAGGGAACAGCGCAGCTGGTGGTCTTCACTACAGTCGAACACGGATATATCGAACTCCGAGGGGATGGCGAAAGAATTCGATATATCGATAATTCCATATATAAAATACGCCTATCTGAAGATTATCTGACAACTCCGCACATCACTGAGAGTTTTCTGAAGTCGTGGAAAACGGTAGTTTACCGTTTTGACCCTCAAAGCACGGAAAATCTGAACCGCAGCATGATGACCACTGCACTTTATTTATCATTGAAATGTCTTTGAGCTTCGCTTGTTTTTTTCTCCTGCGTCGTAAAGTTCGCCAAATTGTCTTCAAGATTACAAACACGCACAAATGAGAAAATCAACGTTGTACACTATGCCACAACAGAGGCGAATAACGCTGACGTAACCTCGGCTGCAGTAGGCGGTTAGGGACGTTGTCAGGCACTGAGTGCCGTTATCTTCAGTATACGAACCGAACACCTCCCCCATCTATAGAGGCGTGCAACGAAGTCGCTTTGCGCCCGACACGCTCTGGAATAGCCGGGGCGGGTGGTGCTGCATTCGCCTTTACGTCAACGTTGATGCGTGCATCGCTCTCAAAACTACTGCGAGGAATTCCGAACGCCTTTTCAACCAACATCTTTTCAGCAGCCTGCACCCGACGAATTCCCGCCTTCGTTGCTCCGAAATGAATGCCTTGAACAAAACAAACATACAACGCCGCATCGGTCCCCCTGCACGAGCCACCAAACAGCTCAATCGCAGAAAAAGAGTGCCTCCGGTCAATTTCTTTTGCTCCTTTATGTCCTTTCGCCCCAACCACTATCTGCGTTCTAGCTATCATGGAGCTGCCCCTCGTGCTAGCGTGAAAACAGCTGTTGAAAGCCATCGAAGCGACATAATGCCGCGGACGCCGCCTCTGTCTCACCAAGCCAGGCAGCTCTTGCGATGAGTCAACATTATCATGAACTCCACCCCATCAGAGGAAGCAAACTTGCAGGGGCACCTTCGGTGCGGAATTCGATATATCGAATTTGCCCGTGATCAGGAGTTCGATACACGCGCACAACAGCGCTATACTTTTGCATGGGATTTTCAAGGGGATGCTTGCACTGTTCGATATAGACAATAATTCGATATATTCGTGTTCGATATATCCGTGTTCAACTGTATATAGTTTTAGATGCAACGCCTCTCTTTAACTCGCCTTGTCCCGCGTCGTTGTCGCGGCGTAGTCCGCATCCCTCGCCCATTCTCCTCGCCGCGGCAGCTGCGAGCTCCGCTGATCTCACCGCAGCGCCATCTGTGCGTCAGCGCGGTCAGCGCTCAGCTTGCGCTCGGCTAGCGCTCGCTCCCGTTGCCGTGCCAGCTGTGAGTTAGCGCGCAGCTTGCGCTCGGTTAAAAATTTACACCATCTTCCCGCGAGGGGAACCATGGGGTAGATGCGACGCATCGGGGGTGAACATGCTGCGTAAATATGATACACAACAACAGCAATCCACACGCTGACATCGCTAACATAACGGAAACGCAATGGCAACCCCCGATGCGTTGCACCTACCCCATGGTTCCCCTCGCGGGAAGATGGTGTACATTTTAAATGCAGAGCATTTCTTTAACTCACGATGTCACCCGGCGTTGTCGGCGTTGGCGCGCCTCGGCGTCCGCAACAGCCGTTCCAGGTGCCCCCTCTCCCCCACTCCTCCTCTCCCGCATCACGCTACCCTCCTCGCTCTCAACAACAGGTCCGCACCCCTCCCCCTACACTATATATAAAAAAAATAATACTTACCGGCGCCTGGTTTCGGTCCCTCGACCCTGCGGGCGGAACGCAAGGTACATGGTGCTCTACCCACTGCGCCACAAAACCGACACAGAATGGAAGGCTACGAACGCGCATTATATCCTTGACTCATTCAAACTACGTCAAGAAGCTGCTGATACAACGCATTCACTACCTGTGGGCGGAACGCAAGGTACATGGTGCTCTACCCACTGCGCCACAAAACCGACACAGAATGGTAGGCTACGAACGCGCCTTATATCCTTGACTCATTCAAACTACGTCAAGAAGCTGCTGATACAACGCATTCAGTACCACCAACTCCCCAAACACTAAACGTTAAAGCAATACACCCACCCCCTATGCGACGCATTTACTCGAGTCGCCCTCGAGGGGAGATGGGCCCTTTTTTTAACTTGGCTTTTCTGAGGTCTGCCCCTCTGGCAAGAGAAAGATGGTTAAAAAGCGACGCTTTCTCTGCTCAAACTAATTTAAATCAAAGTCCACAATCCACCCTCTTAAAGTCCCCAATCCAAACTGCCAAAATCCGAAGCCAACGCCCGCGCTACGAACTTAAAGGAAATGCTTGGTGCCCCGAATGCACTGATAGCGCGATAGGATAGACGCCGGTTTTATAATGAGAGGGACCCAGGTTCAATTGCGACCACTGGAAGTGCTTTTTCTTGGGGCGCGCACTCCCAACATCTGCTCGTGGGCTCCTTGCCTCCTCGCCACTTTTACTCCCACTTCTTGCCCTGGAATTTCCTCCCTCCCCATTTCACAAATGATAATAAATTTCTATTAACGACCCGCACGGGCAGAGCACGAGGTTAAGCAGCTCCGCCGTGAAAAAAGATGGCAACAATGGGAATTCGGATCTCATGCAGCAATAGATCATCGAATATTTATTTTTCCCCCTGGAAGCCTTGTTTTCTTGTCGGCAGGCTTAGGGCTCATGCTGGTTTATCATACTAGTGTGGCTACCTTCTTGGAAGGGCGACAGATAGTTCGCCAAGTGGCGTTTCGTTGGGACAACGCACACCAATAAGTTTACGGGAGTGAGGTGGTCAGGTAGATCAGTAATTTAGAACCAATTACTTCTGCCTTGAATTTAGGATAAATCTTTATTATTGGAATGCAGAAACCTAAGGCAGTTCTTCCCTTCAACAGCATTTAAAAAAACATGTATGTTCTGCTTCGTATTGCCTGCATTCGGTTGCGTGTTTTCCGCGCTGAAAACGCCATCCTGTAATCTCCTTGCCAAATGCTGACCTCCCGTATTACGCGCTTTATTGAAAACAACGCGTCGAACCTGTCGAAAGCTCGTTTACATAAAACTTCCCTTTGTAGAGCGCTAGTAGTCACGTCAGGTAACGATACTGTAAAGGCGAGCACGTCTTTCGCGTCACCTCTGAACTTCCGAGACGACTTTCTGTCGAAATGTATGTAATAAAATATTCATTCAGGCACCTACCGTTTTCCCCGCTCCCCTGTGAATATTTTCTTCGTGGTATTTTTAATTGTTCTTCTTTCCTTGGTCGCTTCTTATGCCCCGCTACCAAGGCGGTGGTAACTGCGAAACTAGGGGAGGAGTTTATTGAGCCTTAGGTTGGTTAACGGAAGCGGTGTGGACGCCGGTTTGAGGCCGGCAGCGGCGCAACCCAGAAACAGAATCGAACCTGTGAAGCCATTCGGTTAATGTCGCGCTGGTGATTCCTTTCCCACAAGTGCGGCAAGTGCGCTCTAGTACCACCCAGTGCTCTTCTTACCGTCGCTGTACGTGATCTATGTGTGGTGGGATTGGTCGAATGATTAGGTTGGCGGACGTGTCAGGCGCGATCGGAAATTTGCCAGTTCTGTTGAGGTGGATGGTCGGTTAGTCAGGATGCATGTGTACTCCTTTGGGGGATTTAGAAAATCTCTCGTGTTCATTTTACAAGTGGGCTCCTTGCTTTGCTGTGAATTCGTCGCCGGTCGATCCTGGGTGTTGACGTACTCACGGGGGTCGGTGCAGTGAGGATTTTACTTACGTACCTGATGAACTGATTGACTTTGTTTAGCTCAAAGGTGCTGTGATTTAGATAGGGTGGAGACTAGATTATTCTGCCGGTGGCAAACGCTTTTATAAGAGTGATACTTTTTCCCCTATTTGCAACACGGCTTCTGTTGGAAATTACGCTGATCATATATATTTGCTCGGTATGTCTTCCGATCACCTTGAAGAATTTCGTGCCTCCCCTGTTTTTATGAATTTAGAGGCTTAGGGAGTTTCGGGACGAGAGCTCTAGAATTCACTTCTTGATGTGTAAATTAACGTCAGAGAGCTGCTGTATTCTCCGTTGCCGTGTATTAGGAGGAGTTCAGATTCTTTTGGTGAACAGGGTAAACCTGCCTTCTCTGCTTTTTCTATAAAGCTCTCTGAAGACTTTTGAAACGTTCCCTCTATGCATACGCATCGCTTCCGCCTCTCTTCATCTGATTCAAGATGAAGCAGGCCGCTTACCCTTCTGCACTCTTTGTGACGTGCGCGAGGACTTGAACCACGTGTTATGTGAGTGTACGCGGTATAGAGCAGCTAGAACGTCCCTTCTATAGTCGTCCGCTTTCTAGAGGACTAACTCTAAGTGACGTGCTAGGCCCTTGGTCGAACGCTAAACGAGCATCTCGGGGACAAAAGCTCTATTGTCTTTCCTGCGAAGCACAGGACTTGATCAGACTCTTTAAACAGGACTCTCTTAATGAGCGCGTCATCTTCATCACACTCATTATCATCATCTGTTCATTGATTTCATTTTTTCATGCATCTAGTGTAGCAAGCTAGGCGCCTTGGTCAGGCTAACCTCACCAGTATCATTAAAGACTATTCTCTCTCTGCGCCTCTCATGAACAGAGTGATATAAGGAATTTCAGGTCAGGGATCATACTTAGCTTTTTGTGTATGTTCGGTTGTGCCAGGTTAAACAAGTGCTGAGAGAACTGCCTTTTGCAGTCTACCTGCGTAAAAACGTGATGGTATTCGACGTGAGGCTTGTGATTATAACTACTGCAGCTCTACTCGTAAAAAGGTTTCTGGTGTATCCATTGGCGGGGTGTCCCCGGGTAGGTTGATTTTTAGACCTCGCATAATGACAGCGTGGATGACATTGCCGAAAGCCTTCACAAGATCTAGAGCCAGGATTGCCGCCATGTCTATAGGATAACTGAGAGGGTTGTAATGTCGTGAGATAGCTGAAGGGCGATATCTTGCATGGGGAGTCCTGATGTAAAGTGTGTAATTGTATCTGGGTGCAGCTGCGTCGATCTTGAATGTGCTTTGTAAGTCTGGCTAGACTAAATAAATGATTATTTCACAACCGCGCGAACACGAGCGTGGATGCTGGCGGTTTAAAAAAAAAAAAGGCTGTTCTAGACAGCTTGGCGAGCTTTTGGACTCATCGGATACGAAGATAGTGTGGAAAGCATTCTGCATTCCTACGGAATAAAAATTCCGTTTCTTACGCGTAAGAAACGGAAGGGCAATAAATCACTCAGACCCCGAAATATGCACAAATCTGGCGTCAAACTGGGGTCAAAAACATACGACCTTGTGTAGCGGAAGTCGTAACATATATGATTAATTTAGATAGCTGCTCCATTTGATATGCTTCATTAGCCTCCCCAAATACGAGGTCTTACGTGTTCCACAGGTTGCCCAATTTGAGAGTAAATACAACCTTTTTGTGTATCCATGCCCACTGGATGGTGCATGCTTGCCAATATTGGTAGAACTTGGTGACATCCGTAGTTGACTCATCATCCAGATTCTTCCACCTTTTTTTTGCTTATTTTATCTGGGCCATGGGCCTGAGTGAAGTTTGAGTACTGCCGGTCGTACATCTGCCTCAATTACTTCCTTGTCAATGCCCGGATTCACTTGCATCTGTATTGGAGAATAGATTTTTAGGTCACAGTGAGGATGTAGGTTTTCCTCACTTGCTCTATGAACGCCTCGTTTGTGCCTGGGAAGGCTTGCATTATCACAGTTAGTTTGTGGCTTTAGTTCGTTTTATTCTCGTCTCGGTTAAGCAGAAGTCATGGGAGTTTCCACGGATTCCCTCATACACAGGTTGTATTTAATTAGATCAAAAGCTTAGACCAAGATATATTAAGATAAGCGGGATTAATGCTCATCTGTATTTTTTTTAGTTTTTTGTTGCTTCTGTTCTTTGTTCTTTCACCATCTTCTTTGTGTGCTTTTGTATGCTTTTAATGGGCGGTTATGGTGTGGGTTGACAGCTTCAGAAGGTATTTCCGAGTCTTCATCGTTTGTGGCGGCTTTTACCGATTTTAACTGCTGTTTAGCCCATTGGTTTATGTCCGTAATAATCTCGATGCTGCGGCGTTCATCGCTCGCTTGTAGGATCTTTCTTAAATCCTCCAACTCTGCGAGGATTTCCTCACTAAGGGTGAGTGTGAGTTTGAGTGTAAGTGCGATTCCGTGTATAATGTAAGGGGGCCACTTACTATGTATTTCTTTGTTAAATTCCATGTGGCTTTTTATAGGTGTATCGTGAATGTGAGTTCAGGGGTGGAGTCTCGTTATGGGCTGTTGCCGAATATCTTCGAATCGACCACCCAGTATACATATATGACCAACCAGTATTGCCAACCATTCTATTCGAACTGTTGGCCGTATACTGTTTACTTATCTGGGATACCTGCCCTGTGGTGTTTTACTTTGTTTACAAAATCTCGCATATAAGCGTGCAACTCTGCTCGGAGGGCTAGAATACGAGCTTGTAGGATTCCCATCGGGTTGCCATGTAATGCGTACTATATTTCCTTGATTTCACTCTCCTGGCTGTGTAACCGTGTAGTATGTTTTCGGGTCGACGAGGCCCTGCCCTAGAAGATGGTAAACCTCCTTTCTCGGTCGCTTAGCTGGATTCTTTCGGCATTCTTTGTCATTGGGGCTGTTTCAGAGGTTTCTGCCACCTTAGGCGCCGGCGGAGTTGGCCCTCATTCGTCCTGGTGCAAGTTTTTAATTTCACTTAAGTAGTTTCTGTTCTCTCCATGCTTTAGGATCTGGTTTTCCTGCCCGAGCAGCGCCATTTAGTCTCTGTGGGCTAGTTATTAGATCTCGTAATACTGGGGGGATTTTCTGGACTTGAGCAGAGAGAGTAAGCATCGGAAAAACTTGGTGATTTTTCAACGCCGAGTTTTTTGTTTTACGGTGTCAAAGGGTAAAGTTCTTTTGGTAGAGATGGAACTTCCTCGTTTTGCTTGTGAAGTGTTCTGCCGATTAGCGGAGCGGGATCTTGACTGCAGTGTCGGGTTTCAGGTTTTCTTCTTTGAGAGGGATATCTTGATCTTGCTCTTCTTCCAAGGAGGGCTGGCCCGGTTTGCGTTCTTTTTTCGTTGGTGGGTTCTCGTTTGCGTCTGCCGTAGTTCGAGCTCATCATTGCTGTGTCCGTCGGCTCTTCAATTCCCTGGGACAGTCGGTGGGCTCCGCGATGTTCTATCTGCCTCACACCGTGCACTTAGGAACGCTCTAATATCATTCTGCTGTATTAGCTGCTCCCACTTGGAACATGTGGTGACGGGGGAAGAATTCGGCACACATCTTGGCGGTGCCGTGGCGCCAACACGAGACACATCGCCTGTTTTTGTCGAACGCCTGAATGGTTTCCATCGGTACGTGGCGTTCCGGTATCTGATCCAAAAGGGGACCATGGTGCCGTGGAAAATTATTCTACCAGGCAATCTCCGTTGATATATATTGTTACGCTTGGCTAAAATTTGTTGTTGGCTAAAATGTTTTTAAGTCACGTGGTACTTCCACATTTGTTAAGGAAAGTTTAGGCACCAAGTAAAAGATGATCTACGCTACTTCTCTGACGTTTGAGTTAGTTGCTCCGGATTCGTTTACCTCGCAATTTAGCGAGCCCAGAAACCCGCCGTGATGGCTAAGTGGCTAAGGCGTTGCGCTGCAGTGTTCACCGGCGCTTTATCATCCCTCATGCGGTTTTGATGTTTGTTTTGTGGTTTTCTTTCACACGAACAATGACCTCTATGCTGCGCGCCTGACTAGCCTGAAGCATGCCCTCGGCGTCTCGGGCTGGTTCCTGCTAGATCATGCCTGGGTTGTTTATTTACGACACGAAATTTTCCAACTAACGAGTGACTAACAGCTTCGCTGAAATATTTTGGGCTAATTCAAGAGCAGAAATGAGAAATTGCCAAATAACTGGCCAGGGCCGGAAGGGCAACTAGCAGTACTTTTGACCGCCGTACAGCAAACAGTTGTCGTCTATTCTCCTTAGGGCAAAGACTGAAACGGCCTTCCCGTGCGCAGTATTTCTGCTTAGCGTGGCGAGATGGCTTTGCATTCCTTGTCGCGAACGGATAAGCGGGGCAAGGGGCTAACCGGTGAGGAAAAAAACCGTGAACTCTTCTTGGCACGAGTGATGCTGCTCCCGCGGTGGAGGGAATAAGTTAAATTAGAACTAACGTAGCTCAATAGGGTAGACGTGTTTTTGGAGGCATTGATTATTAACCTTTTCAGTGTGCGATAAGAGTTGCCTTAAAAATTTAAGAGAGAGAAAGAGAGGGAGAGAGAGAGAGAGAGAGAGAAAGAGAGAGAGAGAGAGAGAGAGAGAGAGAGAGAGAGAGAGAGAGAGAGAGAGAGAGAGAGAGAGAGAGCCTTTATTGCAGAAAGGGTCCAGCTACATATTCCTTGTGGCTCAGTTCTCGTAGAGGGGTGTTCGGTGGATGACATTAAAGATGACATTAAAGAAGTCCTGAAATACCTTCCGCCGATGCATAGATGTACATGTAACCAAATAAAGCAATGTATTAGCAATCTCCTTCCGCAAGAATTTTGTTAAAACGATGAGTATTAGCTGACAAATCTTAAATCAAAAACCGCGCATTATCGTCGCCCCGCGTTTCCTCCTCCTTTCAACTTACTCTCCGCTGTTGACGGCGAGCGAGCCTTCCCTCCCACGATGCTGCGCTCCTCGGCGGTGACGTACTTCCGCTATTGCGCTGCTCACACTGCCGTCTGCTACGGGCAAGCTTTGTTGACACCATGAATCCCGCACTTCCCTCAAGGCTGGAAAAGCGAACGAAAAATCTGGCTGCATTTGTGCGGAGGTCCGGCCATGCCCTTTCGCGCTGTACGTAGCTGGAGTTGCTATCGGCGGCACGCGACTTTTTATCGGCGGCGAACTCGCCGCCGCTCGGGGAGGATCGTGCACTCGGTCCCTTTCATGCACCGCGCACTGTTTATCCAAAAAGCGCCGTATCAGATGTGGCCCCGCTGGTGCCGGGTCTTATTTTGCGGCGGTGCTAATTCCTGCCGGCGGCATGTGAAAAAGACATTTTAAACCGATACAGAACCCGTGCACAAAACGCTTCAATCATGTGACCAGTTCAGCTTGGGGCGACGCGTGGTGGAGAGCGGCAACGTTGGCAAAACATGCTCCGCCGCGCCTCTGAGCTTTCTAGCGCTGGAGCGAGCGCCATTTCTTGACAATCTCAAACATCGGTTGCCTTGGCAACAAGGCATAAACCGCTCCAGAAGCCAGTTACGGTTGCGTGATCCCGGTTCAGCTCGGGGCCCCACCTCGCGACATGTGGGCACTGCAGGCGTACCACTCACTCCCATTGGGAAGTGCGAGATGCATTTGATATTACAGGAGGCGATGGTGTGTGTGTTGTGGACGCCTTTGTTTCGCGATGAAATGCGACGTTGTGCTACTGCGGGTGGATAGTGCTTCCCATGGTCTGGATTACCTTTCTCGGGCGACGTATGCGACTCAACCTCGCATGGGGTATGTGCAGTGTGCGTGGCTTAAAGCCATCTCGGCTTGTGCGCCAGAGTTAAGTGACTTGCTGTTCGTCCCCGCAAACCGCGCGCGATGTGAGTGCCGAATTTACGACGGGCAGGAGGAGGAAACCCATCGTCTGTCAATCGCGGTTCAGACTTGCAACGCATGTTGTGACGTTGTGTTCGGTCGAAACGCGTCTCTGGTTTGTTTTGAAGTTGAATAAAATGTATGCGTCAAACCCGGGAATTCGGCTCAGGGCGTTCTGTACGATTGCACGAAAGAAGTGCCACGGGGCTTCAACGCTTTCTTTATGGAACGTACTCAGGTAACAGAATATCCATGTCGTGTTATGGCCGTGTTGCATTCAATACAAACGGTTAAGCGTTTGTTTTACATTTGTTTCGTTTGTCGTAAAATGCCCAAGCACTCCGACACTCCGCTGGCAGATCAGCCGGCGAGCCGACGCTGAGCAGACGACTATCTCTTTGCCGGAAGTGCGTGAAAAAACCGCCCAATAGCAGGATGTCTAGCTCATGACGAACATCTGGGAATCGATGATGTAGACATGTGAAGATGGCGGCGTCCAAAAACACGAAGGGAAGGGTGAGAAAAAGCGACAAACTTTGCAACCAACTGTGAGCTTTCCGCTGCGCGTAAAAGAGTAATACTTGGCACAGCTGACGTTGACGACCCAATCTAACGATTGCGCTACTTCATTTAGTGTGCTCAAAACGCATTTCAGGGCCCCTTTAAGGAGTTAACGGTATTCTTTTAAGTTTGACATGTTTACAAAAAATGTAAGGTCTATAAAACAGAATGGAATGTAGGGCACTTGACCAAAAAGATAAACACAACAACCCAAATTATGCACCACGATAAGCAAGTTCGCAGAGTTTTTCTTCCCATATAACAGCTCAAGTAAGCTTTACTTATCATGAGGTCATTCCTGTTAGTGATCTGTTGTCTTTATTGCGGTCTACTAACAATAAAAATTGTGCGTCCCGCAAATCATGCACTTCGTCAAAACAGCGATAAGCAGGCTTCGACGGCAATGCAGTTTAGCCTACTTGTCGAGAACCCGATTTTAACGAAATCCCGGCTATAACGAACAAATCTTCGTTTCCCCTTACCGTTTGTATTAATTCATTTTATGTCCGGATATAGCGAAAAACGGATATAACGAACTGATTTCCGTTTCCTGATGTGTTCGTTATAAGCGGGCTGGACTGTACATTCGAACCTTTAAAGCAGTAAGTGACACGGAATTTGGAAGCTGAGATAACTATGTAAAATGCTGCCTTTTTATCAGGGGATATCCCCTAGCAAGTTTAAACAGTAATCGTTCGGTATAACAAATTTTAAATTCATTTTAATTTTTTGCCTGCACGAGAAAGCCCAGAGCGGGTCAGCACGACATCACACATCAGCTCCTTGCCCCAAACTGCCGACGTCGAATCGCCCGTGACGTAGCTGACGCGCTGGCTGCGGTTGGCGCGCTTCGTGTGTATCACGCCATGGATTTGGGACGTCATGCTGCCCTGGCGCGTGGGAATGGTGAAGACCTCGGCCCGTCTGGGCGCGCGCGTGCAGACCGGCAGCGGTGCAACAAGAATGGTGACGTCACGGGCGCCCTCCTGTAATGGTGGCCGCTCGGCGTTCGTCTTGCCGAAACCGAAACTGACACGAATAAACGACGCCGTAAATGACTGTTTACTCTGCAATCGACCGTCTAATGTGTCATTCTATGATTAGTGGGCTGGTAGGCACCCATAGCAGCGAAAAAAACGTAACAGGAAAATTTGATGTCAGTACTCTTTTAAAAGAGTGCGTGTTGCCTGGTTCCGACAATGTTGAGTCCACTTAGTGCACAATTTACGCTATTGCCACGATATATTGTCGAAATGAAACCAGTTTCAAAGATGTCCCACTGAGTTCCTAATAGCTTCATGCACCACGGCTGCCGTTTCTCTGATGGAGACGAAAAACGAAAAAAAAAAAACGCTTAAGTGTATGGTGATTCCGGCGCATGTTAACGTTCTCTGGGGGGCGTAATTAATCCGTGGGCCACTACGGCTTGGCATGTATCCCGGTTTCATATTTATCGCATAATGACTCAACATTTTTAATTTCAAGAGCTGCTTGTATGCGACTAGCCTTGGCGGTACACTTTCAATTTCATGGGTGATTTCGATGCCTAATTTACTCCGGTATTCCCCTGCTTTTGTATTCGTCGCGAAAGTCAGAACCGCCGGGAATTCTTTTTACGATTCAATATATTTCGGCCCCACGAATTTCGCTAAGTCATGGTGCAACTAGAATGAGTGCTCTTCTTGATTTGGTATTTTTTAACCTCCGCCATTTCTGATCAAGGATTCCAATTCGAAATAGTTACTGCTTTATTTGGCCATCAAACAATCATCGTTTCCATCGCAAGGGAAATACGAAAAGAGCAACTTAAGTGTTCACTATAGTTCATGCCACAAGCTGCGTGCAGCACTGTGGAGGCTACATTATTGTCAATAGAGCTACCACTGAGGGCGCCTTACTCACCGCGAAGGAAAGAGAGAATAGTCGCCGGGGCCTTGCGGCTCCACCCGCCGAAAGGGGAGACTGAAAGGTTCTTTGAAAGCCCCCTTCACGGTGAGTTAGGCGCCCCCAGTGGGTGCTCTAGTGACAGCAATGTAGCCTCCACAGTGCTGCACGCAGCTTGTGGCATGAACTAGAATTTCCGTGCCTTTGGATGGGCTGATGACATTTCCGGTTTAGAAATATTAGCCGAGAGTTATGTGGTTTTCATTTTACTCCCCCCTTAGTGACGTTGATATATGGATACGGTTTCTAAAACGTTTGTTAAAACACGAAATGCAGAGTTTACGGGAAAATAAAAACACTGACGTACTGAACTTTTAAACTTATAACGTCTGGATGAGAGGCGCCGTGAATTAGACTTCGCGAAACGTTCAGTACGTAAAATATTGTCACCTAGACAAAGACGACGCAGCTGACTTAAAGGAAAAACAAGTTTATTGGAGCGAACTTGTGCTCCCCTAACAACTCAAACAATACCACGGAGCACCGTGAAGAATACACAGGCGGCGAAGCAGCAGTCAACAATGTGACGTGCGTATGCCAGTGTCGGCGAATCGAATACCGCGGCGTCTGCTCTGCAGCCTTTTACCTCAGGCGCAAGTGTTTCTCAAAGCGTCACTTTACATCCAGAACATTCTAGATCACGGAGCAAGATATAAAGAGGAGCGCCGACTGTGGCCCAGAAAAAATCTTTTGCTCGGGCCGATAATGTCCACGCGCCGCCGGCCGCCCAGCTTTCCCTTTGCTCTCTTCCTCCTTCGTTCGCCCTCTCGTCGCTGTGCCTCTGTACATGGCTCTTCCCTTCTTCGCTCTCCCCAGAGGCATCTTTTCTTGCGCAGCGACGTCTGTCTTATGCCTGTCCTACTATGCAGGAGGCATGCGTGCACGCGCGGAATTTAAACACCCGTGAGCGGCCGCAATAGACGGCGCAGATAATCGCACGACGCCGCCGCTTACATGGCGATCGCTTATTCCCGGAACGTTTAGTCTGACATTATCAATATCCACTAAAAATATTGTACTAACCCAGCACATGTAAGACGCAACTGAACGACGACGACTTCAGAAGCACCAAAGAATGAGCAAGAGTAATATGGAACGCCACAACATAGTCTAGCGTGATTCTGCTTACGACGAATCGATGCAGCGCAAAGGTTACCCTCAACGCTTACGAGGGTCGCCCGGAGACTCCATCGGCAAACGGCAATAATGCACATTTCTGTGCCAATGACTGAATTGGACGGCTGCCCTGTTGTATCAAGTGTACAAAAACACTGTCAGATTGATAAGGAACCCAAGAATATCAAACGCATACTTCATTTTAACTCATGCCGCAACTTACCGCCCGATGTTCACTGTCGCTCTACGGTCGTGTTATCTCGTCGATAACACCGCGGTCTCCAAATAAAATGCTGCGATTTGTATGGCTGCAATTTTTTTGGCCTACCAGGGTTCCCGGCGTTTTTTTTTTTTGAGCGGCTGACTAGCAAAACAACCGGCTCGTTAAACCTTTTTCGGCGAGTTATCGCGAAATGAAGGCTTGTGAAAAGACCGCACAGTCAGGGACTTGATCTTGAGCAGATTGCTACGTCGCGGGCAGTCGCGGGTGATGTTATCGCATTTCTGTTCTTTTCTGATGAGCGTGTAAGTGCCGGCCCGTGTTCTAGGCGCACTCTGTTTTGGACGCAAGTTGCAGAACTGCGAGAAAGCTGAGGGAACTTTTATAATCGCCAGTGATCAGAACCAGCTGCTCCTTTCGCCTTTTGTAAAACCTGTTAAAACACAGCCAAATTGGTATTCCCAAATTTACAAAACGGAGCCACATTTTCGGCAAGCACCGCCCAAAAAGTAGTGTTTGTATAGCAGCCATATGTTTGTATGTGGTCTCTATATTTTGTTTTCCCGCCATGCAAACCAATCCTTAACGTATCTTTGCCGTACGGCCACTCAATTCCTTCGGGTCCGGGTTACCCGGAAGGTGCTGTCGAACAAGTTTATCAACTGTGCGAAGGAGGCGCGCAATGAACGCGAAGCGGCGCCAAAGCAGGCCCAAAGCAGTCCGTGCCCAAAACTACCGTCGCCGAAGCAGACGACAGAGCCGACGGAAAGCGTTCCGCCAACTCGCCCGCCGGCGCACGGGGAACGCCGGCAGCCATAGAGATAACCGGCAGCTTAGCCGCCGCCGGCTAAGGTCCCTTTCGCTGCGCCATCTACATTGTGCTCCGCGAGTTATGGACATTAAGACACGGCCGGGCTGGAGGAGCGGCGGGCGCGCACTTTCATACGGCCTGCGCTTCGGGTATAGTTCCTACCTTTGACCGCCGCTAGTTCGTGTCGCTGCGGACCAACCCTCGCCGGTTGACCTACTGCACGCGCGGGGTAGGTACAGCGGCGGCGCGCGCGCACTTGCCACTGCTCTAGCCCTGCCGTGGCAACACGCGATACCTGTCCGTGTAAATTTACATGTGCGTCATTAAAATAGGCGACTCTCCCCCTTCTGAATTTTCGGTCTAATAGGGTCAAACAGCCTAACATTATCACTCGGAAGCGGCTAATCAAAAAATTGAAAGAAACATTTTAACTCGGGGCACATGAAGAAAAATGTGCGAGGCCTTCATATCTTATCAGCGACTGTATTATATGAAAATGGTGAGACAGGCAAATAAACACGGCACTTTCCGTGACTGAAATATCATTTCTTATTTTTTATTTTTCCTTTCGGATGATGTCTTGGTTTGCACACGCACAGGGCACGACCAGTGACGCGAATGATTTCCCGTCGAGGGAGATAGGGTTATCGCTTAGCTAAACGTGATTCTGCTATTCACGCTCCGGTCGGGCTGAGCGGCCCGCCGGCAGCGAAGCGCACTGTCAAAAACATACAGCTGCTCGGCCAGAGGCGATGCGTCGACTAACAGAAAGGCGGGTTGGAAGGGCAGAGGGTTGGTTCGAAGCGCCCCCACTGTAAAGAATCTGCTGTATTGGGGCGGTATTCTCGAGTTTTGTCCCTTTTGCGTCCCTTTCAAAAGTGTCCCTTTTGGCGAGCCCTGATTGGCCAAAAGCAAACAACCGGAAGTGACGTAGCGCAAGCACGGCAAACCTACTGCCAACGCCCACTGCTTAACCGGAAGTACGTCACGATGAAAGGGACGCAAAAGGGACGTTTTCAAAAGGGACAGTTACGAGAATACCGCCCTTGGTTCCTTCTTGGGTGCGCAGGCCGTATGGAAGTGCGCGCTCGCCGCTGCTCCAGTCCGGCCGTGATTAAGAGCCCGCCGGAGAGAGCGAAGTCGGCGCTCCTGTTTATCTTGCTCCGTGTTCTAGATCAAAGAATATTATTCGAGGCTAGTGACGTTAGCGCGAAACGCTATCCTTATCAGAACCCGTGCGGTATAAAAATAAAGAATGGAACACGCGCTTCGCTTGGGACCACGGAACAAGAATACAGATAACACAGCTGGGCGCGGCCGGGCAGTAAAAACAAAACAGAAACAAACAAACCCAATTCATGGTTTGCGGCAATATATTTCGGTTCAATGAACGAATAAAACTTGGTAGGACAGTCAAGACAAAATATAACATTGTCCTAGTTGAATAAACCACCCTTTGGTAACCAACGCAGCTACTTTTCGGCCCCAAAGACGTTCTTTTCATACAAAAAAGTGAAAGGTTGTACAACCTTCAAGTTTCGTGTTACACAACGTCAGCAGCAACGTACTAAGGAGAATAGTAAAAACAATGTGATCATTGTGTTTAATGCCCGTTAGCATTCAAAGGATACGGTCGAAATCAACTATAGAGGCGCTACTACAACAACACAGCGATGCTTGTTGCCGGTGGCCTTATTCGGAGGCCGCTAATCGCGCAAACAGGTCCCTGTTACGTCATAAGGGGCTGGTGAATCGCTGCTACTTCATCCCTTTTTCTCATTATAAGGATTAATTGTTTAACGTTTGCGTTGAAATTGGCATCGTTGTTGTTTTAACAAAGTGTTATTTTAATGAACTAAACTTGTATTTTGTCTTCATGGTACAATTAATTGTAGCAAGGCAAGACATCGAGCCTGCTGGTTCCTCGTAAAATAATAAAATACTATCCTTCACGACACTGCTAGGAAGGATGCTACAGACACGCAGTTCTGTCTAGGAACGAAGGAATTTATCTGCTTCACTGCGATAAAAACGGAAAGGCTTCGGTGCGATAAGGGGAACATTGAACGCACTCAAGCACAAGAAACAACATATGCGCCATTCATAACAATGCTTTTGAACAGTCCACTGAGCGAACGCCAAATATTATCCTTCAAATACACCATTTCTTTCAGAGGCAAAGCGACGAATGAGGTACCAGCGCAATGAGGACATCCTTGTGTATCGTGAATTTGTCTAGCATAGCAGTTCACGCCGCACTGGTCATGCTAATGCATCGAAACTTTCTATTAGATGTCACGCATCTCATTCACCCGCCTTGTCCATGCATCCGGCGTCGGCGTCGTTGTTGTCGGCGTCCACCCCTCCCCCATTCTCCTCGCCGCGCCAGCTTCGCTCTCCGCCGCTCACCCCCTCTCCTCTCTGATAGCGAACACTCTCTCGCTAGAGTGAACTAGAACACAGAGTGGTTCAAACGCCTATACTTTCAATACATCAAATGTGAAGCAAAAAACGGGTAAAATCCGTTAGGGGCGCTGCGATCGCAAGACTTCCAAATGTGGCGCAGTGGTAGAATACTCGCTTCACGCGCCTCGCTTCACGCGCCTCCTCTCCTTCACGGCCGGTGTTCGATTCCCACCAGCACCATGGTGTTATACCTTTCTTTTTTTAGTTTTTTTTCTTTCATTTTTCGCGAAACCTTGGGCAAATACGCTTAAGGGTTACTACATGGACTTTAGTACTTATTTTCTGTTCGGCACGACATGCAATAGTCATACTTTGACAGTGAAATAAATATTCATGCTTCCTTGGAACAGGCAATCACGGGCAAATTTTTAGTTTGCGATTATAAGAAAAAGCAGCACTGCAATTTTCTTAGCACCGAATACGTCATATACATATTTACGCCTAGCTATACACATAGAGTTTCATACAAATATTATTGTATGAAACTCTATGCCTATACATGCTTTTGTTCTATGCAACGTCACATTTGCTGAATCTCCGCTTCATAAGTGCGTGTTCATGCAGCGAGGTGCTTGTCAGAGCCCGGCAGCGCTTTTTACCAAACGGTAAAAACCGAGGGCAGATTAGGCGAAGAAACATATATTTGGCGAACTGATGCGCTACCGATTCATATTTTAGACGAGAGGACTACTCGCTTCACGCCGGTTTTTAACATGTATGCGCTGTCTCCAAGCCACGGGGTACAGTATCATCCGTGCGATGGCTCCGCATCGCAGAAGTTTATGTAGCAGACGACGCGAGAGTTGTGGGTGACTGCCGCATGACGGCGCCGCCATCTCAAGAAATAATTTTCTCTTCCCTTTAGCAGTAGTAATAATAAAGTGCAATTATTTATTTAAATAATTATTTGCCTGCTCATATTTTTATATGATTTTATAAATATTCATTTGTTTGTTTGTTTGTTTTTAAATTATCCACGCAGAAGCTCAAGTTGCCACTGACCACCGTGTGGCGGCGAGACGATCGCAAGACTTCAGGGGATTCCCCTTCCGTTACCCTGTTTTTGCTTCATTTTTGGCAGCTCGTTTGA
Source organism: Haemaphysalis longicornis (assembly GCF_048455015.1). Taxonomy (NCBI): domain Eukaryota; kingdom Metazoa; phylum Arthropoda; class Arachnida; order Ixodida; family Ixodidae; genus Haemaphysalis; species Haemaphysalis longicornis. Next base: position 131,759,209 of record NW_027526460.1, read on the forward strand.
ACCACTCTGTGTTCTAGTTCACTTACCCTGTTTTTGCTTCATTTTTGGCAGCTCGTTTGAACCACTCTGTGTTCTAGTTCACTCTACTCTCGCGAGGGGCATTGGATTGGATTCGATTGGATTGGCTTGGCTTGGATTGGATTGGATTTGGATTGGATTGAATTGAATTAAAGTGGATTGTGTTGCGTCATAGACGCGGCAGACGCACTGGCGCCGGCGCGTCCCCTCACCGTTATGCGCGCTATAAAAAACGCGGTGCCAGCGCCGCTCCGCTCCATCGTTCCAGCGCCGTTCCTCCGCTGTCCAACGCTGCAACGTGAACCCCCTATGCGTCGCATCTACACAGGGGTTCCCGCGAGGGGAGGTGGGAGTCTTTCTCGAAATTTGGTCAGAATTCGCGCGCGCGCGCGAGAGAGAGAGAGAGAGAGAGAGAGAGAGAGAGAGAGAGAGAGAGAGAGAGAGAGAGAGAGAAAGAGAACTTCGCTCAATATTGAAAAGGTTAGCCCCCTAACGAAGGGCCTGCTTCTTTAGATAAGGATGAACATAATGAAGCGAAAAAAAGGGGCAACACAAAAATGAGGTAAAACAATAAACAGGAGCACGGACGCAAAACCAAGTCAAATAGAGCAGGTGGAGGGAGTTTGTTACAAAATGAACAGGCGAAAAGGATTACAGGACTTCAAGGTTGGAGGACCTCGTCCATTCCTGAGGCAGTTAGAAAAGCTAAGGAAGCTTTTTTTGCGGACACCCACCGTGTCAGCGTGACTACGCCATTGTCCAAGAAAGTACCCCGCAGTTCTAATGCGTTTTCTCGTCGCATTGCATACGAGTTCCCTTGCCGTTGTTTCTGGCTCTATATATAGCATACCGCGGGCAGTAGCGGCGTGCCAAGTGTCTCCCTTCACAGGCAACACCAAGCGCATAAGTGAACCCACTTAGCCTACCCTAAAGTGCTGCGAGTGCAATGGCTGCCGGGTACCTTCAGATTGTTTTGCTAGGCACCGCAGAAAGCGGAAATTACACTGCGGGTCAATGTCGTGCAGAAGCGAACACACGTGCCGCCAGCCGTAGTACCAGCTCTTACTCTGATACTTAATGACACGTGCTCCATTAAGTAAATGTTCTCCCATCGAACAGTTTCACCTACATATTGCCGTCAACACAAAAATGAAAAGCAATTGCAGCAGTTACTAAGCTCTATCGAAACATATAGCGTTCGGTTCTCTTCGATGAACTACCGGAAATTCTTTCAGAATGAACGATCGACTTAGTATATTATAGGTGCGGCTGAAATTTGTAATACCTCTGATGGCTCCTTTTAGCTTGTCTTTACGGTTGCTAAAATCCACTACCCGTCTGTCGAAACGAAAACGATGGGGAATTTCAAAACCGGTCTATGTCGCGTGATCTACCGTGACGATGTCCTATTGGTGGAGGGTACTGCTATGTTCATACTAACGGCGCAAAAGCCATCGTAATCTATGGACGTAAAAAAACGGCGCGTCACGCATTTTGGTTGGCTGAGACGTGAAATGACGTCATTCTTTAACGTTATTACGACAGTTGCGGCAGCAGTCTGAACCCCGCCTAAGACGTAAGGCTGTGCGCTCTTTATGCGAACAGCTGTTTCTTATCCGGACGTTTTAATGCATTGCGATTGTGCTGTCTAGTGCCTTACTGATACGGGCATTTCATGACTTTCCCTAGCATTCAACTATCGCCGTCGTTAGACGGAGGGGTGAATTTTATCTCTAATTTTGCGCATGCGGGAACGGCGCAATAGGATAGAAGTCGGCTTCTAACACGAGGGACGCAGGTTCGATTTGATTGATTGATTGATTGATTGATTGATTGATTGATTGATTGATTGATTGATTGATTGATTGATTGATTGATTGGTTGATTGATTGTAGGGTTCAACGCGCCGACGCAACGCAGGCGATGAGGCGCGCCGTAGTGGAGGGATCTGGATTAATTTCGATCACCTGGGGATTTTTAACGTCCGCCGAAATCTCGTACACACGGGCGTTTTCGCTTTTCGCCTCCATCAGAAAAGCGGCCGCCGCGGCCGGGGATCGAGCCCGGGACCTCGTGCTCAGCAGCGCAACGCCTTAGCCACTAAGCCACCATGGCGGGTCCAGGTTCGATTTTGATTCCGACCAGTGGAAGCTTCGTAATTTTTCTCACCTTCAACCACGACCATCATCATCATCATCGTCGTGAAAAAGAGGTGCATTTCCTTCAGTGCGTTTAGCTTCCCTTTAAAAACCTTCTTCTTTCTGACCTTTCGGATCAAATGCCACTGTCACCGTAAGGGGGTGACCGCCGAGAAAATATATATCGTTAACTATGCCGCCCACCGGTGGCGAGAGTAACTCACCGTTCAGGGTGACGGGGGGTCGCCGTCTGATGCCCAGCTTTCGCCGGCAGCAGCGAGAGAATGAGTCGAGCCTTGATTGCACAAAGCAAAGAAACGATGTTTATATTTTACTAGGCAAGGTACAGCACGTGTGAAAAATTCACGCATCTCCACGAAGTGGATCATGACGAGTGGGCGAAGCACTGGGGATCGTTCTTACCGTAAATCACCCGTGGCATTGCCCACTCGCGCATGTAAATGAGTGACAACGCGTGTGTACAGCTTATACAATTCCCATCCAATCCAATCCAATCCAATCCAATTCAATCCAATCCAATGCAATGCAATGCAATGCAATCCAATGCAATCCAAATCCAATCCAATCGAATCCAATGCTCCTCACGCATACGCAACACTGTGTACACGGACGCCAAGGTACAAGCCACGGACAAAGCGAGGGTCATAAGGTGCTGCGCCCCTAAAATGCGGAATGATGCGCAAGGGGCAGCGTTGAGGGAATAAACACGTGCGATCGGCCGCGTTGAACAGGCCACGAAGACAAAATACAACCTTGTTCAGTTTGAAAGAACTAAGCCTTTGGCAACTCACGCAGCTCTCTTCCATCCACAAAAGACGTTTTTTTTTTAACCGAAAGAAGCACGAAATAACGAAAAACTTTCAAATATCGCTCTAAACTGGCGTAATATGGGCAGGAATGCCGTAATATGACCGAACACTAAAACACAGTTACCATGTATGTTGCGTGCACGTCAGCATTCTAGTGGTACGATCAAACGGAACTGGAAGCCCCCCTGCAGTCGCCAAGTCATGTTTCTTGGCGGTGGTTTAGTGGCTATGGCATTGTGGTGCTGAGCCCAAGGACGCGGCTTCGATGTCCGGCCGCTTTTATGATGGAGGTCAAAAGCGAAAACGTCCATGTGTTCGAGATTTCGGGCACGTTAAAGATCCCCAGGTGGTCAAAATTAATCAGGAGCCGTCCACCACCGCGCGTTGCCTGCGTTGCGTCGGGGCGTTAAACCCTACAATCATCATCATCGGCCAGTCATGCTTCTTGTATAGCTAGTACACTATACTTCTTGGCTGTGGCTGACGTCGGCGGCCGCCAATCGCGCAAACAAGATTATGTGACGTCACAGAAAAATCACCACAAAGTGGCTGAGAAATTACTAGTGATTCTGATGTTTTATTTATTATCTCTGTTATTTGTATGATGTTTGTGACAAAATCGGCGTCGTTGTAGTCCGCACAAAGCAGTTTTTATGTGAGCACCTTAAGACCTCGCTTTGTCCGTGGCTTGTCCCTTGGCGTCCGTGCACACAGTATTGCGCATGCGCAAGGAGAATTGGATTGGATTGGATTGAATCGGATTTAGATTGGATTCGATTGCATTGCATTGAAACGTATTGGATTGGAATTTGGATTTGGTTTGAAATGGCTTGGATTGGATTAGATTGGATTGTATCGGATTGGATTGCATTATAATGGTATATACTCTACACACGCGTTGTCATTCATTTACATGCGCGAGTGGGAAATGCCACGGGTGATTTACGGTAAGAACGATCCCCAGTGCTTTGCCCACTCGTCATGATGCGTTATTTTTTTTTAATGAACCAGCCTTCTGTGTTGCCTTCATAGCCCCTTTTACGGAAATAACACAACTGCTGAAGTTGAAGAACACGACAAATACCATTCGTTGGATATTCACGTTAACTTGAGTCCGAAAATATTCACTCTGCCGGTGCACCACTGACTCGTGGTGCACTGTGACCGCTCTAGAAAGGGGTGGTTTCTTAGCAGGGCTTGCCTTGCGGCGAAGAAAACGGTCATTTACGGCCGAAAGTTCACGAAAAATTCGTGCAATGCGATTAAAATACTGTCATTTCACGACAAACGTCCCTGAGATTTTGCTCGACCATCTCCGATTACTCTAAAAAAATTCACGGCTGATTCCTTCCGTACACTATTCGTTCTCGTAGCCGATTTTTGGCGACTTTTTTTTTTCTCTCTTAGAGCAATTTGAAAATCGCGGCGTTGATGAATACCTACGTAGCGCAAAAAAATCGCAAAACTAAAATAATATACAAAGCACAGTGAAATAAATCCAAGTGATAAAAAAAGAAGCCCGCTTTTTTGCTACACTGCACGGACAGTTGCTAGTGTGCTTGAAAATTCGCTTTCTGGCGTAGCAAAGCGACGTTTCAGAGCAATTTTTTTACATTTTTAGAACTGTTAAATCCTCTTTAGAGACAACACAGCGGCATACATTGTCTATATTGTTGACGGTAGATGTGGAAAAAATGCGGTAGCCGGGACGCGGGTAGGTTCAGCGCGGTAGAGACACGAACTTTGAAAGATTTGAAATTGTTCATAATCAGACGCATATCGCACTGTGTGGCGCTACATGCAAAAACACAGCCTTAGGTTCATTGGAAGCGGTGTTCAAAGGACATTGATTTCAGGAAGTTTAATTGGAGTACTTTTTGTTTTAAGCGAGAAAATGATGTTTATACTGAGCTCCCAACGGCCCAGATTGCCGGGCCGCAAGTTCTCCTCACTGCAACGAAAATACCTGCGCGGCAGTGCAGCTCGCGTGCGTTTTGAGTTTTCCCGCGGATAGCTGCTTTAAAGTAGTGCGGCTGGCTGGTACTGGATTTTGGAAGGGCGTCATCGGCAGATGATCAGTTGTTGGCGCTCCTAAATGGATTCCGCAACGCTGCGTTCATGCAGGTGATACAGATGCAGAAGTCACCCAGACCACGGATATACATTTAACGTTCGTTTCCGCACATGTAAAAAGCTCATGGGGTGCGAGTATTTGTCCCTGGTAAGGTCTCTGAAGACTGTCCCTGGTCGCCAATAGCTTAACGGTGCAGCCAACGCTGCCGCGAGCGCTCTTTCCATGTGTCGTTGCAAAAAAGTTACACTCAGTCGATAAATTGAAGTCGTTTTCATGGTAGCACAACTTTGGAAAACTGTTCTTGTTGTTGTACTGTGACGATGGCTCCTCAGATAAATAGCGAATTTTTCGGACAGAGTGGAATTCGTGTTTACGAACTTTTAACGCCTCAGGTTGGAATGTAGCCACCGCCGCTGTCGTGTGGTCAAGACAGTCCAAAATGATGGCAAGCGATTTTACACAAAGATCCACAGTCTCTTCTGAACGATGGTATGCCACGAAGGAGTGTGTGGTGGCTGGCGTATTTACCGAATGGTGCCATTGTGGATCATTTTGCACGAGGAAGCTACAGTTCTCTGCGAATTCTAAAAGAAGAACCATCGCCTCATCTTTTAGGCTGCTTTTTAGCTTTAGGAGGTACTTTGCTTGCTTTTCGCTTATGAAGTGGTGCTTCTTGAGATTTTCCACAATGCATAAATTTTTCAGAAAATTCGGCAGGACTTCAAATTATTTTCTGTAGCCTGCAGCGATCACCTACGATCCAGTGCTCAACATGGAAGTCCTAAACTTTGTACACATCCACAGGTTTTCCCGCTCAATTTAATCCAAGTGCCATCTAATTTAATCCAAACGCCATCTAATTTATTTCCAGGTGGCATAGAATTTAACACAAGTGTCAATCAATTAAATCCAGGCGCCAACCAAATTAATCCAGCTGTAAGAAGGTTGTTCAGGTTGTCAGCTTCCTGAGGGGGTGCGGACCCAGTCAAGCCGATCCTGCAAAGGCTTTTTGTCCGTGCTCCCAACATCTTGGTGAAAGATGTTGAATAAATATGATTTGATTTGATTTGATTTGATCAGGAGTGTTTAATGCGAAATTAGGCGCAGCTCTGCGGAGATTGTCGCGCGTGGTGTGGTGAAAACATGGTGTTTATTGATTCATTATGTGCAAAATACCTAATGCGCACAGCTTGATGAACATTTACTAACACGCGCAGACCAGGAGAGCGGTATTGTTTGATCCGTTGGTGCCGTGTTCTGATCGCCGACGAGGTAGTCGGAATTGACGTCTGCTCGCGTATTGTCACGCCAGCAGACTTGCCGGCGTATTTTTACGCGAGCAGACAATACTTCTGACGCGAGCAGACGATATTTATAACGCGAGAAGACGATATTATAACTTGGAAATAATACTTAACACTTCAGAAAAGCATTCATTGACTGAAAAACAGAATGCAGAGGCCATTTAAGTAATGTACCTTTATCAAAAGAACTTCTGAAGGTATTGTTACGCGAGGAGCAGACGATGCTTCTGACGTGACTTACCGACGGTGCTCTCGCAGACAACCAGCTCACAGCGCGCGGCACCAGCGGATCGAAACGGCCTCTCTCTTGGTCTGTGAGTGTTAGTAAATGTCCATTAAGCTGTGCGCCTAAGATATTTTGCCCCCAATGGATTAAAAACATTGTGTTTTCACAACACCACGCGCAACAAAGTCCGCAAAGCTGCGCCCAAGTTCGCAGAAAACACCCCTGAACAACCTTTTGACTTCTGGATTAATTTGGTTGGCGGCCCGAATAAGTTGATTCACACTTGGATTAAATTCTCTGGCATTAAATTAAATTGTTTGGCAGCTGGATTAAATTAGATGGCAATTATTTGATTAAATTTAGCGGGAAAACCTGTAGTACGCTCTCCAAAATGCTCGGAAAGGCATCATTGCCGGCACACGCCGGACAGCGGCTGCACATGCAGTCTTCGTCGTCGGTGTTGCATACAATTTCTGACATCCGTTTTTCTGTAGTTTGTCTGAAACCCGCGCATTAAAGCGTGAGTTTCAAGTTTTGGTGCGCCATGCACACGCGAAATATGTGGGTGCCACCTCCGCCGACCAGAACGCAGTGTGGCGGGCGCAGAGCTGCGAACGAAGAAAACCCGCACTTTAATGGGCACGGTTTTTTTCTTTTTTTCCCACTTCTCGTTCAGTTTTCTCAGATTTATCAAAAGCTATCGCTTTTGGTGAGCGCGTGGTACGTCTTCTCTTCTGGGCAAGCAGTACTAAAGGGAATCGCCCTCATAAAATCCTCTCATGGAAGATTTCGCTTCTTCGCTCTAGGGGCTTCCTGCTTTTCTTGGAGGTGCGCCAAGGCCCAAGAACCACGTTCTTGCTTCTAATCTGCAAAGTTTTGCGCGCCTGTCGCTCCAAATCTCAGAAGTAAGCCATATTTTTTTCGCATCACCATGAAATAGGAGCTAGTGTTAAAATTTGTATTTTTCTCTTTCTTCCTTCCCCACTGGCATACTTTTCTTTTATTTTTCCATTAGAGTTTTGTCTTTCGCCTGTCGGGAATTCGTCCGTGCATTGTGCAGAAGAAGTTGATGGTTGTTATAGGCCCAGGTAGGAGTATACCCGCTTTTATGTGCTTTTAAGTACAGAGCACTTTATGGGCTCGCCTTGTCGTCGTAGCTTGCTAACGGTCGATGTCAAGCGACTGCCGGAATCAGGCGGCGCAGCGTGATAACGGACCGAATTCGTAGAGAGCCTTCTGTACCGTCACCAGGAAGTCACGCTAAGGCTTCGAAAACCACGCGGTTTAAATAGACATAACCGTTCAAACCTCGTGAACCGCTCGCGCTTGTCACATATCCCCGTTGTTCAGCGCAAAGAAAACTGCAGGTACATTTCAGGCAAACTCCGCCTATATAACCGGCAGCCCCCGCGTTCATTTAGTTAGGAACGCTCGTTGGGTCGGTTTTTACGATAGTAAGCGAAAAAAGCGGCAGCTCAAGAAAAAATGGCGCATTCCAAATGATGCAGAAAGGCTCCAGCGGCGCAAGAAAAAAATTACGCGTTCAAAATGACGCAAAACGGCTCCAGCATACGAAATTAAAGCAAGCACAAAAGGCACAGAACTCCGGATGGCGCAGTTGCAAGCAGGGGGCGCGCGAGTGCAAAGGCGGGAAATTTGAATTGCATATTAATCAAGAGAGGAGTGAGACACGGCGGCGAAGAGCGTGATGGGTGGTAGCAGTGAGCGGATAACGGCGGCACCACCCATTATGTCGAATCACTGCTCTGCACTTCTGACAGCTTTCACATTGAGTGGAGCGGCTTTAATTTCTTTTTTTTTTTTTTTTGGGGGGGGGGGGGGGGGGGTTGCGTAGACTTCCGTAAACGCGAACATGACGCTGTTTCGCCGCCCTCTCCTGGTGCACGCTTAGATTGTGATGTGATTGCCTGCAGCAACCCTCGCCGCTGCTTTCTTATATATTTCTTTTTTCTTCTGCCTAGACACTCCAATAAAGTCAATCTGAAAACGGAACCCAGCGTTGAAGCATCTTCTGTTTAAGGCTCCTGCACGCATGGCGTTTGCACTCCTGACAATGCGTGCATCAAAGTCGTACCTTCTTTGCAAAAAAGAGTGTACCCCAAACAGGCTCTCCATACGTTCGTAATTCAAAGAACTGAGTGAAAAGACAACAAAATATTAACAGCCTTCGCCTACGGCACCTTTATTTTACCACTTTTTTTACCACTTCTTTACCACCTTTTTTTAATCACTTTTACCAAGCCGGCAGAATCATAAGAAATCATTAGAAACCAACCAAACATGCGGTATATCGACCTGCGCTGCCGCCGCACCTCTCCGCTGCCGCGCAGGAACCGTCATTGCAGTGCAGCGGACTTACGACCCGAGATCTGCGGCCGTGGAGTGCGCTCAATATAAAAATTATTTTCTCGTCCTAAACAGAAAGTACTCCGATTACACTTTCTGAAACAAAAATGCCCTTTGTACACCCTTCCAAATGAGCCAAAGCCTGTATTTTCACATGGACCGCCACACAGCGCGATAAGCATTTGAACCTGGGCAATTTCGAACCGTGCTGGAGCTACTCGCTCCCCGAGACTCATAATTTTTTTCCGCACTACCATCAACAACACAAACAAACTATGCAGCACGTTTTAACACTGCAAGCGTTGTGTAAAATTCGGCGCTTTGCTTCATCGCAAGACCCATTTTCAAATGCACTAGACACTATTAACGCACTGCACCAAAATAGTGCGCTTCGTGTTCTATCAACTGCAATTATTTCACTGTGCTCCGTATATTATTTTAATTTTGCGATTTTTTTTTGCAACGTAAGTTTTTGTCCCCGCCGCAATTTTTAAATTTCCCTAAGAGATAGAAAAAGTTTTTCGCCAAAAATCGGCTACGAGAATGAAGAGTATAAGGAAGTGATCAACCATGAATTTTTATAGTGTAATCGGAGATGGTCGAGCGAACTCTCCGGGTGGTTTGGCGTGGAATGACCCAATAATGAATATATTAGTGCGACCCGCCGCGGTGGCTCAGTGGCTAAGGCGTTGCGCTGCTGAGCACGAGGTCGCGGGTTCGATTCCCGGCCGCGGCGGCCGCTTTTCTGATGGAGGCGAAAAGCAAAAACGCCCGTGTGTACGAGAATTCGGCGCACGTGAAAGATCCCCAGGTGGTCTAAATTAATCCGTAGCCCTCCACTACGGCGCGCCTCATCGCCTGCGTTGCGTCGGCGCGTTAAACCCCACAATCAAATCAAATCAATATATTAGTGCGCCCAAAAGCAACCGTGGGCCCTGGATCTGTCACAAAGAACATTTTAGCAATAGAACAAAAAACACATAACCTAATGGCGGATGCCAAGGATAAAAAAACGAAGAGTGTTCGCGCATCACCACATTGTAACCATAAAATTGGCCGGAAGAAAAAGTAAGAAAGAAAAATAAAGTGCATATGCATAATATCTATACGGGATTCTGCAAATGTGATAAGAACGTGCGTAATGTACACAAGAGAGGCTATGCGTCCCGGTACTGGTGAACATGAAAATATCTCACATTGTCAGAGTAAGCAGTTATCGTTGAAATGAAACTGGTTCTATTAACGGGAAAACTTCATTGCGAACGTTAGCGTCTTTCGAAGGCAAGAGGCTACTGCGAACCTAGCGAGCGATGAGCAAGCATGGTAAGACTGCCCTCGGTATAGGAAGAATACTCACCGTTCGAGCGAGCCTGAGCCGCGAACAACACAAGCATAAAGTCTGGTCGCGGTGTGCGGCAGCGGTTGTTTTGGCTGCCGATACGTAGTATGTATATTTCAGTTCGTCCGTAGCAAAGAAAGCTTCGCAGCCCCTGACCACGGCCGTGCCCTGACAATATCTTCATAGCGGGATTGCTACCGAAAAGTGACTGGCAGCATTTTAGGAGTATAAATTTTGGACACGAAGTACCCACAAAGAGTAGTCGACGCACGACAAGTACGAAATAAGCGATCGCCATGTATGCTGCGGCGTGCGATTGTCTGCGCCGTCTATTGCGGCCGCGCACGGGTGTTTAAATTCCGCGCGTGCACGCATGCCTCCTGCATAGGACAGGCATAAGACAAACGTCGCTGCGAAAGAAAAGGGCCCATCTCCCCGCGAGGGGGACTCGAGTAAATGCGTCGCAAAGGGGGTGGGTGTATTGCGTTAACGTTTAGTGTTTGGAGAGTTGGTGGTAGTGAATGCGTTGTATCAGCAGCTTCTTGATGTAGTTTGAATGAGTCAAGGATATAAGGCGCGTTCGTAGCCTTTCATTCTGTGTCGGTTTTGTGGCGCAGTGGGAAGAGCACCATGTACCTCGCGTCCCGCCCACAGGTAGTGAATGCGTTGTATCAGCAGCTTCTTGACGTAGTTTGAATGAGTCAAGGATATAAGGCGCGTTCGTAGCCTTCCATTCTGTTTCGGCTTTGTGGCGCAGTGGGTAGAGCACCATGTACCTTGCTTTCCGCCCGCAGGGTCGTGGGATCGAAACCAGGCGCCGGTAAGTATTATTTTTTTCTATAGTGTAGGGGGAGGGGTGCGGACCTGTTGTTGAGAGCGAGGAGGGTAGCGTGATGCGGGAGAGGAGGAGTGGGGGAGAGGGCGCACCTGGAACGGCTGTTGCGGACGCCGATGCACGCCAACGCCGGGTGACATCCTGAGTTAAAGAAGAGCTCTGCATTTAAAAACATCCCCCTCGCGAGGGGCACGGTCAAATGCAGAGTATTTTCGGGGGGCGCACATACCCGATTTTATCTGGTTCGAAAGAAATTGACAGCGAGAGCGAACGCCGCGAACCGCCCCATCACGGCACGACCGCGCCACGACCACGTCACGACTACGTCACGATCACGCCACAACTGTTGTTGCTCCCGCGCCAAACTACGACGCATGCGCGCCCCACCTGTTGCTGAACGCGATCCGAGCACGCAGAGAACACGCGAGGAGCAGCGAAGAGCAGGCGAGGAGGAGTGGGGGAGAGGGCGCACCTGGAACGGCTGTTGCGGACGTCGAGGCACGCCAACGCCGGGTGACATCGTGAGTTAAAGAAATGCTCTGCATTTAAAAATGGGACGATCACAAAGCTGGAAGACCAAACCACAAAACACATAAGCCGCCTGGCATGCGGTCAGAGCGGCGTTAGTTCTATTACCTGCATTATATCATCTTTCCCGAAACTCGCCGATTTTTCCTAGCCCGTTGTTTTTGCGGCACTCCCTGTCACGACCACTACACCCGACTGACATATACCTGCGCGTATTACGGGTACCTGTTTTCTTCGCGACCTCGGAATATTTGTCAATCATACCCTCACTATGGTGGTGGTGGTTATGACGACGACGACGACGACGACTTTATTTTGTCCAAAACTGGGGCAAAGGACTAAATCAGCACTGACCTTGTGTGTGACTGTGCATACGAGTAGCTCGCGCATGGCTGAGTATGTACAGGTTTTTGCTCCTCTCTCATTTCGCGCGGTTTCTCGCATGCCACGCTTCGCCGCTCGTCCAAGCCTCTCGGGTCGCCGTAGCCGATAGTTGTGTGCCGCGCTCCCCCCGCAATATTACGCAGCTGACAGTCGACCTCGTATCCCGCGGCAAGCAGCAGTCTGGTTGTTTTTCAACTGCAGGTATTAACCTAGACATCTGAACAACTTGTAGCTCCACAAACCTAACGCCGCTCTATCAATGCAACGGTCTGCCACTTCACGACGGGACACAAAAAAAAAAAAAAAATTAATCTATCAATCCACACAATCATCCAATCATTAAATGTTATTGTATATTTACAGTGCCCATGAGCAGCTGGACGCCTCTTTAATAGTATATAGGTATTGCAAACAGGACGGACAAAGACAGAAAGGGGGAACGGAAGTCATGTTTGAAGATTCACGGGCTCGAAAAGTTCAAATAAATCTGAAGGCAAAAACCTCGCAAAATGTAAACGACGAAACTAATACAATTGATACAGAACCCGCAACACATAAGGTAACATATCACTCTGAATACATCAACCACAAATTGCTTTACCGTTCAAGATACGCATTAAACTATATTGTCACACAGATGAACAAGTGGTTATACATTTATGAGGATGCAAAATACGGGTTTTCCTTCTTTCTAAAGCGCTAAGTTGTGCAAAGAATCGTGAAGAATATGAACGGTACATGTCGAGAAGCTCATTATTTGAACTTCACAATTTATTGGCGTGACAGAGATTTTTCTCGGTGCCTCTAGCTGCAACATGGTAAGGGCAAGATACTGCTGTGTCGTTACGAAAAAGCACGAACGTAGGGCGTTCAGCAATTCTGCCCAACCTTTCGTAGCATGAAATACTCTAAATTAAAAAGGAGGTTTATCTTTTTGCGGAGGCAAGTCAGAGATCCTACAGCTGGAAAACTTTACAGCTTAGACTACAGGTTACAAGTCCTGTTTGACAACCGTTCTTTGCCAAGCGAAAGGAGATTCATCTCACGAGCAGCCGTTCTCAGTTCAATCGACAGGCTCCGTCCTGCGAAGCACGGCGTATTTTACCAATGTAGGGCCCAAAATTTAGCACTTAAAGTTTCATCTGGCTATTCTAGTTCTTCCGAAATACATATTTGTTTGCAGTGGCTGCGCTAACAATTTCTTGTTACTTCTTCTGCCTGCAAAATGTCAACCAAAGTTTAGTAGAAAAAAAGGCCACGTATCTGCTTGCTCCTTGCAAATGACGTCGAAAGCCGATATCATATCTGCCGCTTCCAGGTAACGCTTCAATTCCTAATTGGGTTCTCGATTTCATAGTTCGCAGAGTATACCTAGTATCAAGATTTTCTTCGAACTTCTTGTCTTGGCACATACTAGTGCAACAGCATTGCAACGCCCGCCTCGCTGTGCGGCCACAAAAAACATCACTATGTTTTCAGGGGAAAACAACTTTAATGTGCATGCACCCTTTTATAGCGCTCCAGAATCCCCGCTGCCTCTGTGCGTTTGATGGAACGCGGTTCTGCGAGTGGCCCCGACTCGGCTGACGCCAGTGACTATACGGCACGATGACGTTCACCCCAAACACCTGTATACTATGAACGCCGTGCAGCTACGCACGTGCGTGACTCAATCGACAGTGCTCTCATTTTCCACGCGTACGGGGCGTGCGTTGTTCGATTCTCACCACTGGCTGTGTCGAAATTTCGTTTCTGGCTGCCGGTTATTCGAATGACAGGTCTCATATCTTCAGCCTTTATATGAAAACATTATCGCCATAGAAATGACAGTGATGCCGGTCACTTCATATTGTCTGTTGAAAATATTGTCACGTGTGCAGCAACAGGCGTGGATGTAACAGGTTCTATACGTGTGTTACAACCTCAAATTGCGGGTTCCCGTGTCGCTTCTGAAGCTTCGTCCGTCCCTTTGCCTCCCTGCATTGGAACATGCTACCATGGTTTGGAACACCAATATCATTCACAATCCGGAAGGTAAGTTCTTGTGCATCTACAAACGCCACTTCTCCGATTAAAGTTTTACACGATCTAATTTATTGCTTAGTTTGAACTCCTCTGCATTGTGTGAGCTTTGAACGAACTAAAGTTGTTGTTATCGCTGCTTTTATAATTGTTCAAGCACTTATTTGTTGCTCCGACCCACCGCGGTGGCTCAGTGGCTAAGGCGTTGCGCTGCTGAACACGAGGACGCGGGTTCGATTCCCGGGCGCGGCGGCCGCTTTTCTGGTGGAGGCGAAAAGCAAAAACGCCCGTGTGTACGAGATTTCGGCGCACGTTAAAGATCCCCAGGTGGTCAAAATTAATCCGGAGCCCTCCACTACGGCGCGCCTCATCGCCTCCGTTGCGTCGGCGCGTTAAACCCTACAATCAATCATTTGTTACTCCGACATGCTCGCAAAAGATTGCCTCGCCAAATTCCCTCGCACGGTCCCCTTTACCCCATGACCATGACTCATGCAATCGACACTGCCCTTTGTTCCACCGGATTTAATTGCTATTAGCTATTACCATAGCCTTTATCCTTTCGATTTCTCATCCGAATCTCTGATTCGCCATCCCATTTATATATTCTCTCCCTGACTCTGTTCCTCCCACATAAAAAATCTGTTGTCGTTATATTTTTTATTTGCAATGTGTTCGGTCTGACACGCCGCTTTTAAAACAAAGCATGTCGGCTCATATCCATCTGCCTGCATGCTTTGGCTAGCTCCTTTGACCCTGGCATACATGTATCATGTATACACATCTATGCGATCGATCACGCTATTTAGAGTCTAAATCACGTGATCTTGGTTTGATGTTCAATCTTTTTCTTCACCAGCATTTTTGTTTGACATTGTTTGCTTACTTGCTGTTGTATTTCATTTTGGTATTCCTTCCTTCCTTTTTTTGCCTCAATATGCCAGTGCGAAAACTTGGTCACTGGTTAATGGGTACCTTAACAAACATTGATTAATTTATTGTTATTAGTCGCTATTATTTTTGTCATTAAAGTTTACCAGTAAAGCGGTCATCACAACTCAAAGGCAAAGTGTGCACGAAGCTTTGGGAACGTAAGACTTCGAGCGAGGTCTCGGCGCCATGTAGCAATGGCAGCTCAACTCTCGGTGAACTTCGCCGACTCTCTTTCCTCCTCGCACGTATAAGAAGAAAGACAATGGTCCTTCCGCTCATTCGGCTGCAACTGTCGTTATTTTCGCGCGCTCGAAACCCTGGCACGAGCGGAGACCCCTGCCATCCGGGGCCCGCGCCGCTCTTGCAGAGCCCAGAATAGTTCGTCTCCAAACGCCAGGCGTGCACTTCCAGGTGCAAAGAAGCGGAGGACGCCCGTGTGTTTCACATACATGCGGCCGTAGCTATAAGCTGCAAGTGTAGCGGCATATGCGAGGCACAGGCGCGCTGTTGCCGCGCCTAGCAGGTTACTGTTTCCACAGAGCCCCTGCGCGGGTAGAGAGGGAGCGGATATTTCACTGTCGCTGCGTGACAGTCACCGAGGTGAATGTATACGTTACGACCGTCGGAAGCGCTGTGTGAATGATCGCTCGAGCGAACATTCAGAATAAAGTTTAACGCGGAAGACCTAGGTGTCTCATGAAACGCGAAAAGTGCCCGTAGTCGATGGCGGCAGCACGAATGGTACCAAAATGGCCGCCCCCGTAAAGAGAAAAATAAATAGGGTCCTTGTGGGATTTGAACACTGGGTGCATTAAAAAATTGGCCGCTTATCTGCTCCTTTCGTTGCAAATGTCGACGAAAACGATAGTCGACTGGCGCCACACCTATCCCCCGAGGCTGCCCACATGTGGCGGATACTCCAAACGCACACGTTCCCTCATCGTAATCAACTAATACATACACATCCACATCAATTCCACACACCCCACTGCCCCAAGTGCGGTCAGCTGGATACTCTGTATCACTCTCTTTGCGAATGTCCTGCTGACCCATATTCCCCACTCCCCTCCTCATCCCACTGGGAGCAGGCCCTGGGCAGCTCCGAGGAGTCCAGCCAAGTGCTGGTCACCTGCCGAGCTCTGGCGGTCGCGGCGGACCTCTGGTCCTCCGCCACGCCCCCTCGCTAACCCGGTTTTCTTTTCTTTTTTAATAAAGTTTTGTTCTCTCTCTCTCTCTCCCTTCTCTTTCCCGCTCACCTCTCATGCTGCTCCTCTCTCGTCTCGTTCCTCCCAAGATAACGCGCTAGAGGGTTTCTCAAGTCAATTTAAATTAAACCGCGTTCCATTGCTCGAAGTCGGGTGCCTCGATGCCGGCGCAGCCATACGGCGGAGACGTGCGTGAATCGAAGCACCTATACTACAACGTTTATAGAACCACGTTGCCGTGCTCCACGAGCGTTCCAAGCGGAATGTGAAACCTATCTAGTGGAACCTTTCGTTGCTGTCGCCGCTTGATTTTTTTTAAATGCCGCCAGGTAGCGCGGGAACAGCAGGAAACAGTTTTCTACAGTTGACGTAGCATTTTATGTGCTATCGCAAAAATCCGTGAATTTTTTAAATAGTGGAACACTGCAAATACCACTTATGTATTGATTTGCTGCCTTATATTTGCATAATGTGTTGTTTTTGTTCAACAATGTTGACAAGTATTAACATTAACACCAGACTTAGACGTTTATATTTGGCTGTGGGTATATAAGACTATTGCGCAGTTCGTGTTTCACTTTGGCCGGATGGCTGAATTGAGTCACAGACAGACAGACATACAGGCAGATAGACAGACTAAAATTTTTGAGTTTAAGTAGCCCAGGGAAGACTATCGTCTTTGACCAACAGAGCTCTAAACCGACACCCTGCAATAAGTGGAAAAATATTTGTGCACGCTTGGGACAGGTGCACGTGGCGACACTTTGCGTAGACGGGAGCACGCGGAAGAAGGCTCTGCCCGTGGGGCGGCTGCGGCCTGAAGTGCGGGCAGTATGCCTGTCGGAGTTATTCGCGTCCTCCGCTTCTGCGAAGACAGCCTGACAGCTTTTAAGTGCGAATGCACTTTATAAGCGACCCTGAATTCCGTTGACCGCCGTCCGTCCACATAGCAACAGCTGCGGGTGCGCGCGCTCCTCGTCTTCCTTGGCAACGGGGGGAGATGGCACATACCCACGTGGGGGATTGGCCAGGAATCTCCTCGTCTTCCTTGGCAACGGGGGGAGATGGGCGCGCGCTGCCTGGCCGCTGACATGGCACATACCCACGTGGGGGATTGGCCAGGAATCGGGCGTGAGAAGGGCTAATGCACCCGCTTAAAGGAGTACTGACACGAAATTTCAAAGCTGAGGTCCGCTCTAGCAATCAAGTACAACGACAACACAAATAGGTGTCTGTGAATAAATGCATCTTTCTTCCTTTGTAGTTGTGTGTGTGTGTGTGATCTCTCTTTCGCGAACATTACCGAACCGCGCAAATTCAACTCCTGCATTCGCACTTTCACATTTTTCCCCTCGGGGAAATGCGGGGAAATTTTTTGCAAAATCTGTCCTCTTAACGAGTGCCACAGTTAAGGCATAAAGTTGGGCTAGTTGGTTATCTGACTGCATTTTACTAGCGAAAAATAGACACGGACAAAGAAGAAGTACACATGACACTCGCTAACGAGTGCGTTCTTCCAATATGAGCATAGCGTCCTTCCAAGCGTTGCTGACAATCTAGGTGCGATGCCATTGCGCAATTATTCAGTGTTCGGCAGACCGCTGAGGAAAACATTAAGGGCGGCACGCTCAGAGCCAGCGGAGCTCGTTTTGAACACCCGAAGGTCAGACTACAATAGACAGCCCATTGTGATAGAACGCGAGTAAAGTTTCCAGCGCGACCCGCCGCGGTGGCTCAGTGGCTAAGGCGTTGTGCCGCTGAAACCAAGGACGCAGGTTCGATTCCAGTCCGCTGCGGCCGCCTTTATGATGGAGCCGAAAAGCGAAAACGCCCGTGTGTTCGAGATTTCGGTGCACGTTATTAAAGATCCCCAGGCGGTCAAAATTAAATTGGAGCCTTCCACTACGGCGCGCCTTATCGCCTGTGTAGTTTCGGGGCGTTTTAAACCCCGTAATAAAGTTTCCTTCATGGGAACAGGTTACGCGCCAGGCACAACTGGAGGAAGGAAAACTAGCTCGCATCGACACATTAATAAAGTTTCCAGCGCGTGTGATCTAGTGCAGGGAGCCGTGATGTTAAAATACATGTTGGACTTATTAAAAACATTGATTGGTCCTAATAACGGTGCCAATCTTAGCGCAAACTTCGCACTAATAATATTGATTTCAATGAAAACAAACCCGCCACGGTGGCTCAGTGGCTAAGGCGGTGCGCTGCTGAGCACGAGGACGCGGGTTCGATTCCCGGCCGCGGCGGCCGCTTTTCTGATGGAGGCGAAAAGCGAAAACGCCCGTGTGTATGAGACTTCGGTGCACGTTAAAGATCCCCAGGTGGTCAAAATTAATCGGGAGCCCTCCACTACAGCGTGCCTCATCGCCTGCATTGCGTCGGCGCGATAAACCCTTCAATCAATCAAACCAAGGAAAACAAATGGAGCTGGGGCGAATAATCGATCACTTCCTCTCCGTATACTCGTGGACGTCACAGGGACCTGTTTTCGCTATTGGGAGTCACCGACCAATGCCATCACCACGAAACATGAGCGTGCGGACTATAGTCACAAAGTTACAGACTGGAACATCTTCCGACAACAAGCAACCGCATCCACTGTAGGTGACATTGATCAGTGGACCAGTGACCTACTTAAAGCTGCCGATGAAGCCACCACGACAGTGGTCACCGACAATACCATCCGAAGCGTCGATTCAAAGCTCGTCCACATGATCGAAGCCCGCCAATCCCTCCAGCGAAGATGGAGGAAACGCCGGCACCTCCGCTCCTTGCGGAAAAGGATTGCGCAGCTCGGTAAAGCGACTGAGTTGCACAGTCGACAACTCAGCGCACAACAATGGCATGCCCTATGCAACGAAATAAATGGACAATTACACAGCAGTAAAGCCTGGAGGTGGCTTAGGCATTTAAAGGACGAAGCGCAAAGCAAAGGCTACCAGCAGCACAGGCTCAACCAAATTATACACACAGCAACCAAAACGCTTGGCGATCAAGAGCTACGAAGACGACTGAATAATCAATACCTGCCAGTCACCCCGATCGTCACCCACCCTGACCCCCAAGGTCCGCGGAATCCTGAATTGGATGCAGAGATCCAAGAATGGGAAGTTCGCAATGCGGCACAAACGCTAAACTGCCAGTCAGCAGCAGGACCGGATCGAATACATAACAAGATGTTACGAAACCTCAACGACACGGCCATAACGGCACTAACGGCATACTACAATAAGTGCTGGCGTACCGGGGTACTACCCAAGCAATGGAAAACCGCCAAGACAGTCCTAATACCGAAACCAAACAAGCCTCCAAGCATCGACAACCTCAGACCTATCTCCCTTACATCCTGCGTCGGCAAAGTCCTGGAGCATATCCTTAACAACAGGTGGCAACGCTACCTAGAGGACCATGACATGTACCCGACGACCATGCTGGGCTTTAGAGCCAAACTCAGTACGCAGGACGCAATACTACAACTATGGCATGACGTCATCGAGACGCCAAGCAAGGTGGACTGCAGGGCCATCCTGGGCCTCGACCTTAAAAGCGCCTTCGATAATGTCCAACACTCCGCCATCCTCAAGCAAGTTAGCAAGCTGGGACTGGGTGAGAGAACATACAATTATATCCGGGCTTTTCTCACGGATCGAACCGCAAATATACAAATTGGCAATACACAACTAGAGGAGCGCAAGAGAGGGAGCACTGGCACCCCACAGGGATCTGTCATCTCCCCGTTCCTCTTCAATCTAGTCCTCATCCCAGGGGCAGAACGCCTAATCCAAATCCCAGCAGTCAGACATTCAATATACGCGGACGATATCACCATATGGATGACCGGAGGTACCAATGGACACATCGAAGAATCGCTACAACGAGCGATAAATGAGGTCGAGGCCGGACTGGCAGACACTGGACTCAAGTGCTCACCGCAAAAGTCCGAGCTCCTAATACTAACGCCGCCAGGCTCGCGCAGAAGAGAAGCCGCTGAGAGCGCCTCTTGCATCGCCCTCCACGCGCAGGACGGAACACAAATCCCACACGTCAAAAGTATAAGAGTGCTCGGATACCACATCGATGAGGGCCGGAATACCAACCGCACGGCCCTAAACAAGCTACTGACGAGCATCGACACCACCACACGGTTGATAAGGAGAATATCCACGCGCAACGAAGGCATGCGCGAAACCAACCTCCTTCGCTTGCTACAGTCCTTTGTAGTCAGCCAGATCTCCTATACCGGCTCCTACCACGCATGGCTGGCACAGGAACGCGGCAAGATAAACGCCGCAATCCGGAAAGCATACAAGGTCGCCCTTGGACTGCTACAATGCACCAGCAACAAAGCGCTTGACACTCTGGGAGTCCATAACACCCTGGATGAAATATGTGAAGCTCAGAGATCTGCCCAAATCGCACGACTCCAAGCAACACCGACTGGAAGAGAAATACTACGCAGGATTGGACACCACACCCCGAACCACACTAGAACGCATGGGAACCAAAGTACGGAACACGGGAACGAAGCCAAGCTATGCGAACGGGTGCCTAGATCAATGTGTGAACAACTAGTCATCACTCCCCTGCCTAGAAACATGCACCCGGAGAGGGACAAAGAAAGAAGAAAGGCGAGAGCCAGGACGCTGGCCGAAACCTACAACACTGACAACACTGCCGTGTACGTCGACGTTGCCCGCTACCCGCACAGGACCCAAACTTACGTGGCGGTGGTAATTCGAGCTAGGGACGGTGCCACCCTTAATGCCGCAAGCCTCATGGCCCGGGACGCCACACAGGCGGAGGAGGCAGCGATCGCGCTAGCACTGAAGAGCGATCCGAAAATCGCCACTATAATAAGTGACTCCAAATCAGCTATCATCAACTTCAGCAAGGGCGTCATAGGGCCGCCAGCCCACCACATCCTGCCAAGTCAGAAAACGAATACCACATACCTCAGATGGTTCCCGGCCCACGTCGGCCCCATACCCGGCGGAACGGCCAACCAAAACGAGAGGGCGGACGCTGTCGCGCGCGAGCTTACACACCGCGCGGCGCCCCCCCGCCCCTCGAACTCTCAGGCCGCAAGGGACGACCAGGAAGCGCAAGGAAAAGAAGACGAACACGAGCCTCTCCTAGAGTATGGAGACATACTCAGACACTACAGAGAACAGCGAAAGACACAGCCCCCGCCGCATCCTGGACCCAACAGACACGAACAGGTACTGCTCCGACAGCTACAGACGAGATCGGTGATCACACCCGTTATGTGTGATCACACCCGCTGGCTCGTTATGTGTGCCCAGGACGCTTTAAAGACTACATGTGCAGTGTGTGTGCGCGAGCGCCCGCCACCCTCTCCCACATCTTGTGGGAACACGGGAAATCAGGTGGCGGACAGGTGAACAGTGGTGCAGTGCGCGTGTTCAAGAGCAGTGACACCTTGAGTGACAATGTTACGCCGTGTGGGAACGCTACCCCGTCCGATCTACCGCCGGACATAGTGACAATGACTACAGCGTCGGACTGTGAATCCCAGAGACAAGCCATCCAGCGGCTCGAGGAAGCCCTGGCCCGGCAAGAGCGAACGGAGAACTCCGCTGCCGTCGCGCCTTCCCCCCGCACTCCGAGGGTGCCGGGGAGGGCGGCGCGGGTGGAGGAAGCTTAGTAGCTTGAGCTGGGCCACCGGCCGAACACCCCTCGAGGCCTAGACTAGGCAGGAGGGGGGAGAATACCCCGAAGAGGGTTTTCCTCTCATCCCTCCCCACGCAGGATCACGTAATAAAGTCTTTCTCTCTCTCTCTCTCTCTCTCCACTTGAGCGTACCACTTGGATGTTAATGGTAACTGCTTTTAGTATTCTCCGTATTGTGTCCCCGCTGGCATCTCGTAGCGCAAAACTGGGAAGTTCTTTCAATATTATTTACCGCTTTTCGGATAAAAAACGCCCTTCCGCGCTGGAGTGAGGTTACCAACGGCAAGTTCTTTAAAATATAACAAGGTTGTATTTTTTTTTTCACCAATCGTCACTTTCGCATAATCGATTGCATTATCGGGTGCAAACGCTGCAAGGGCAAAAGAGCAGTAAGCGTGCAACAAAAAATCTGCAGAAATACAGAGAATTTTCTACTAATGCGTAGCATTGTAATGCGCTTGTCCGGAGTGTGAGTTTTTTGGTTTTCCGAAATCCTGTCCGACCAATTAAAGTAATTCCTCGTTATAACGAAGCCAGCGGGACAGCAAAAAATTTCGTTATAAGCGGTATTTCGATATAGGCAACCACAGGAGAAAACTACAGTAGTTGAGCTTTATTTGCGGCACAACTGCGAGGAATCAAAGCACAATGCATTCAGTGAAGCACAACTTTTTTTCAGGTGCAAGAAGGCAGTGAGATGTTGCTGTTTCATGTTCTTGCCGGGCGCGAGCAAACCCGCTCCAATTTTACCCAGCAGTGACTGGCGTCCGAACACCTCGCAGACTGCAGAACGAATTAGGAGAAGAAGGCAGTGGCTGCTTTTATTCCACAGCTGCAATTTGAGGTCGTGTTTGCTGAGCTAAAAAAAACGATTACACACTTATTGTGGGTACACAGCACAGTCATGAAAACTGACCTTTTCTGCACTACGGCCGTTGCATGATTACTGGGCAGTTTTGTCCCGCGGTGTGCAGCCGTGAAGTTTGCAAAACGACTTTTTGGGCGTCCCGCTCTCGACAACACTTGTAATTCTACGCTTCGAGTGTCAGTGTTCGCGCACCGTCGCGTCCACGCCATTGAGCAATGTCTAGGAACAAAGTTCAATCACAATAACACGCATTTCGACCATTTGTCTTAAATCTCATGGCGCAAACCGAGTATGACCGGCTCGAGAAAATCGCCGGGGAAACACCAGCTTGTCAACTCGCCAATTCACTGCCTGACTCTCCGCTGGGTCGTCGCCGCTCGGCGGCGCCTCCGCTCTCCACTTCGCTCTAAGCGGGTCAAGCTCTTCGTGCGCTTCGAGTAATGCGGCCTAAAATGCATGCGTTTGGGTTGGGACCAAAAGAAATTTCGAATAAAGCGATATTTCGAGTAAAGAGATTTCGTTATAACGAGGGATTAATGTATCTTCATTTACGCTATTATAACGATTACAGGTGGAAATATTGCCCAATCTGCATTAGTGTGGAAATGCAGGGCGTTATACGATTTGTCATTGTCCGTATTTTTCTATATTTTTCTAGTTTTTCAAAAATTCGTTCGACCAATTATCTCAATTTACTCCAAATATAACGATTACAGGTGGAACTTCCGCGAAATCTGCATTATTGTGGAAATGCGGGGCGTTACGCTGTCCTGGTTGTGGGGGTACTGGGCAAACGATGCTACGCATTAAGAGATAGTTTGACCAACCGATACCTCGACCCCCAAGCGGACTAACTGGTGGAATCGCGTACTTCCAAACTGGAAACACGTTACCATGGATTTGTGTGCTCACATGGAAACTAGTGTGCTCCAAAGAGGTCGAAGCCAACGGCTCTGTACATGACTTCGGGAGATTTACTGCGCCCCCCCCCCCCCCGACCGCTGTTGTTAGCGGAGAGGAGGACAGAGTATCGGTAAGCTGAAAAGACAGAAAAGGTGGGTGAAGTAGATTCCAATTTAAGCAACACACGGGCGAAGTGTTTCAGGCTCGTTTTTTTTTTTTTTTTCGTTTTTCCTTGCTAGCATGTTGGGTTAGTTGGGCCTTGGGTGGGACAATAAAAGTAACTCATATAGTCACACAAACGGGGTGCACTTAAATGTGAATGGGAGTTTAATTTAGGTTGCCCCAAAAGCTTGCTTTTTCTCCTCGTTTTGATAATGGAACACGCAGAAATAAATACTGTTTTATTTTATAAGTCTGGTTTGTGGACGGCACCGCTACTGGTCAAAACAGATCAACAAAACATATATGATGTAGCACGAGCATAGTTTTCCTCTTTCGTTCGGCCTGTAATCAACACACCCGATTCCTTCGGATCGCAGTCTGCTGTTTAATGATACAATATCCAATACGCGCTCTTTTTCATAGCACAATTAGTCTCACTTCTACAACTCGCAGTCGGACAATTTTAGCACATCAACACCGGGGCGCCTCTGCGCATGTCGCCTCCACAGCCAATCAGCACGCATCACAGCACCCACGTCACTCGGACGCGGCCGACGCACCAGGGGCCGTAAACAACTCCCTCACACCACTACCTGCACCCCACCTGCGCTCGCGCGCATACACCTCGAGCTCTCGCCTTGAAACAGCACCGCTGATCACTTCGAGCGCGTTCGCCCAGCGGAGGTGAAAGCGATTGCCCGTCCCGAGGCAGTGCGACGTACGTCCAGGACATATCTGCACTGACAGCTGGCGCCTTCCGGGGATAGCAGCAGCCGCTGCGCGTTGCACACTGCGTTCGACGAGGCCGACTGACTGCAGCACTGTTGGAGGCGTCGTTCGTTATCGCGGGGCGTCCTCCGCCGGCGGCGGGAGCAACTGCAGCAGCACTGGCGAGCGGCGAGCGCCGTCGAGCCTGCAGCAGACTCACCTTGGCTCCCATGAGTAGGACTGCGCCCTCGACCCGACCAGCGGCGGAACAGCGGCGTTCGCCAACGGACCCGCGAAGGCTCGGACCGTACGCCCGGACGGGGCGGAACGCACGGTACTCCCGCCATGATTAGCCACTCTTGTTTGGCTCCTCCTTCTGCCTTTATTGGTGAGGGTGTGCGAACTAAAGCGGAAAGTCGGGCAAGTTGGTTGCCGACCAAGATGTTGAAAGCACACTTGCTAGCAGATTCTTCAGACATTCCGTTTTGCCAAATGCAACGTCAGCGGGCGTGACAGTGAAAATAGGGCCCTCTACAATTCTTTTAATCTGAGCACAGACTAAGAAATTCATCATGCTAGAGAACATCGAGCAGGACTAAGTGAGGGAGAGACGAAACACGCGTCTTAGTCCTGTTAGACGTTCTCTAACACGATGAATTTCTTAGTCTGTGCTAAAATGAAAAGAATTGTAGAGGGTCCTATTTTTACTGTTAGGCACATTGACGTTACATCTGGCAAAACGGGATGTCTGAAGAACCTGCTAGCATGCGTGATTTCAATATGTCGCAGAAAGGCTGGGAAGCACGATTTTGTAAAGCTTCAATTTTAGAAAACTCGGTTTTGCGCAATTTTGTCCAGCTGTAACGATAATACGAGCTTAAAAACCTGCACCGAAATAGCGAAGTGCGAAAGTTCGCGCATATCTATTTGTGTGTGCGGGAATGCGGGGCGGAGCGCTTCAACCGAGGCTGTCTGGCGCTGCCGGCCATAAATTATGTGGCCTGTCTGAGGCCGGCGGGGGAGACTACGATGAATAATTGTGTCCACACCGGACAGGGGAGACTCTGTCCTCTCGAAACCGAGTCTACGGCGTTAGTGTGCACTCCTAGGAAGAACCGAATACTGGCAACCTACTTACACAGCTATCCACTTTCCCTGGAACGTGTTCACGTTCTGCGTTATGAGGGCTGAAGGGGAGAGTTAATGTCATATGAGTACGGTACAGCTTACGGTAATTGGTGCAAAACCGCTTTCACTTATTGCTGTCGTCAATAATCTTGAGGCTGTTTGCAACACCTTTAATTCAGCTGCGGCCTTCCCGAAGCATGCGACACGTTAAAAGCGTCTTCGAAGTATTACAGATAGCGGTAAACAGCTCAAACGACTCACTTGCACTGGAGGTTACCTGTCAGTGTACGTATTCCTTCAGACGTGTCAAATGAAATAATCCGTCTGATAAAAGCTTCACTTGGTGCGTCATCTAATGGCTTCGGTAGCAAAAATTTCCACAAATTCCGCGGAAGCATTCCCACTCACGCCTCCACAATCCCATTTTTATCAGTCAACAGATACCCTTGCATGCAGTGTCTGCGCTGACGCAGGCAACTTCGGGATCAGTTATCAGCGATAACACGAGTGCATCACAACAGTCTACTCCATGCTGCGCTTTCCAATGGGTCATGAGTCGAGCACTCCGTATGTTGAATGGCTTGGTCAGAGTTGCTCGAGTCACTGAAAGGCAAATGATGAAAGGAAATGTACGGTATAAGTGCAACTTGATCATTTGAGCTTCATCAATGCTTATAACCATGCCAGCTGTTAGAAACGCTCTATCTTTAATTCAGACATATCTTGACAAGAACGAAGTTACGTGCGATATTTTATAAAAAGTCGTTTCAAAGGTCACGACTACGCCTTTATAAAAAGTCGTTTCAAAGGCCACGACTGAGCAGGCGTCCTCTGTCCTTCGCACTGCTTGCTCCACAAATGATTGGCCAATGAAACCAAGGCCCTACGCTTTATAATTCGTTTATTAAACTCCACTTGCGCGTGCATTGCTTTCATGTTGTGTGTTGCCGCAGGTTGCGCATGCTGGGGGGGCTCATTTCTGTTTTTTAGAAGAAACTCCGCCGCAAACTGAAGATGTTCATCGGTAAATTTTACTATATTTCTCTTAGCTGCCCGTTTGCGTGCAAGCCGCGATCTGTTTTCCCACACGAGAGGCTCATCTGTGTAACAAAAGATTTGTGTATTTCTTTAAAAAACACTGCCGACCTTTGAAACATTGTTTTTGGCAGGAGTAAGCGGTGCAACATACCAATGATATCGAAAAGATGAGAATATGAAAACAGCAACTGTCTGGGGCAGTGATGGTGGAAGATGCCGGGCTATTCATGCGAAAATACCCCACAATGAGCTACAAAAATATACAGAAGACAAAAAAACATGTAGCAAAAATGTTATGCCTGCTTCAACAACAGTGTAATAAGCGATGTTCCAAATCAATCAGTTTCGAGAAGTAATCTCGAAACACGCATACAGCAGCCACAAACGAGGCGACGTCATGGGGATAATGTAAACGGGGACTTATAATGAGCAACATTCGACTTCTGCACTCAAAAATAATTTTTTCACTTGAGTTGGAAAGAACGAAGGGACTTATATTTCGCAATATCTCTTCGCAGTTTGTTCTACTCACGGTTGCCTCTCACTAAAACAACATTATTAAAAATATTAATTGAGCGTGAAAAATCTTTCAACCTTTTCTATCTTCACAACGCGTTGACCGAAAAACTAAAAATGAAATCCAAATTAATTTTTCTATTTCGACATAATTACATGTGCCCACAAGGCAAAGCAAAAGAAGACCCAAACGTCCCCTGACGGGGCCAATGCCTCGAATTTGCACATTAAACAGCAGCGTATACAAAACTATTGCCAATCAACCTGATACATTCAGTCTTAACAACAGTGGTAAGGAATATACAGACATATATACAGTGCATCTCTTGAAACATGCACAATATTGGAAATTTGGGCTAGTAGACACAAGAAATAAACCACACCATTCGTATTAACAATAACTTTCATGAGTTAATTGCCTTTTCGAAATAAGGCTTGTTCGATCACAAAAAATGTGCATTAATAAAGAATTTTGTTCGATTTTCTATTGTCTGATCGCTATAGTTTGTTCAGGGCCTCAGTTCACAAAGGTAATTGTACGCAGATTGTATATTTTTGAGTAAGCAGCGCAAAGTCACATTTGATATTATGGCAGATCAACATTTCCAACGAAAAATTGTAAAGCTGAGAGAAAGTAATAGTTTAAAGGGGCACTGACACAAAAATTTTGCATCTTGTTTTTTTTGTTGCGATAAGTAGCTAGTGACCTACTTATAACCTGTAGAAACCTCATTTGCTTCAGCGTGTGACGGTTGTTTAATTAGAGGCATTTTCAATGCGGCCAGTCGCAGTTTCGGTTTCAGCGAGTGCCGCGAAACGATGGATTTTGTGGATTTTGTGTGAACTAAGCTGACCACGTGACCTTCGGAGGGATATCACAGAGCAGAGCCGCCGTAGCACTGTCGAATCCGCATCGACGGCAGTTTCTGCGAATGCCCCCACGTACTGATCTCGTGAGGCGCTTAATTAAAAAGCGACCGTGGATGTGACGCAGGCGCTGCGAGTGCAAATGCTACCGCGGCTAAAGAACGACGCGCGACGCTCGAGACGGTGGGTGGCAAGACGCGCGCTGGGAGCAGCCGGCCGGTCTGCCTACCGTATAAACCGGAATATAGGTCGAGTTTTTTTCCAAAAAAATCCGCACAAAAGTCACCCCTCGTCTTATATAGCGGTCATTGGCAGAATGTAAATCGTTGTCTGGCAACAATGTGCAAGCGTAGTCGTCGCCAATCGCCATTCGTGTCGGACTGCTCTCTCGCTCTGTCAGGCCTTTATTTGATTTCGCTTTTCTCTAGTTTTTCGTCTTTTACTCGTATATTACGCGTGCGTGCGTACATTTCTGTACGTTCCTGTTCCGAGATGAGTGGCGGCAGTCGACGCCAGTTCACCGCGGCGTTTAAGATGACGGCGATTGAGTCACCGAGCAGAATGGGAATATGGCGGCGTAACGCCAGTTAGGCGTTTCAGAGAAAAGTGTGCGGTACTGGCGGAGCCAGAAAGCTAAGCTGTGCGCGTGCAACCCCCGAAACCGATCGTTCTGTGGACGTCAAGCGGTGCACCCCGAGTTGGAGAACAAAGTGGCGGACTTCGTCCGTGAACTTCGCTCACGATCGCTTCGGAGGCCATGCGCGGACCGGCTCCGCGAACTGTACAATGAGTGGATAGCCGGCGACAACAAAAAGACCTATACGGGCCGGTTGCGACCGTGTCAAGCTGGGTGTCCTTCTCTGGGCAGTCGCTGCCCGACGACATGGTTACACGAGCGTTCAGGAAGTGCTCCATCAGCAACGCGCCTGATGGCATGGAAGATGACAGTGCGAAGCAGTCATCTTCGGACGACTTTGAGAGCTCGGACGAGTGACTTCGGCAGGCATAGTGAGTGGCAGTGACAGACGGGCGTCGAAAATAAATATCGACATTGTGAGTGCGCTTCTCTGCCAAATTATTTTTTTTGTCAACTTTTCCTACCTCAAGGTAGGGGGTCGACCTATATACCGGGTCGACCTATAATCCGGTTTATACGGTACATGTCCGCCTACAGATGTGTTCGGCTTAGCACTGCGGCGGATATTCGAGTGCTGCTCTCGTAAGCGGTGCAGATGACAATTTTTAATGCAACCCGCCATCGCATCATTAACTCCTTTCTCATGTAAGCCACCATGGTAGGGACTTGGGGACAATTTCGTGCAGCGGTAACAAGCTATCACTCGAGCTACCTGCGCCGGCCTGGGCCACTTCGCGGCCGTGGCCGCCGTCTGCATAGCGACCGTGCGGCTAGCTCAGTGGGCTTTTCGTGCCTCCGCCGCGTTTTCGCATCCAATGGTAATAAACAGTAATAGAAACAGAGTGCCTGGAATCGCTGTAGAACTTCGGTCGCGGCCAGCTGCCCGATGAGCTGACGAAATCACGGCGCCTCCGCCGCCAACGATCGGGTCGTTCGTTCTCGAGAGCAGAAGCTCCGCCCTCCGGCTCTCCGATTGGAGCGGCGAGCCGGGCGAGCCGGCGAAAAACGCCGGCAGTGCGGAAGCGGCAAACACAAACTCGTGACGTGTTTGGACGTTGTTTATTTACACAATATCCTCGGGATGTCGATTGCGCGTGGTCCTCTGCTGGCTGCTCGGTTGCGTTTCGCACACTTTAAAATTGATTTTAAATATGTTCTAGGCTGTATTCACCGCTGCTATTTTGCATATGGTGTATATGTGTTCCCACCAATCTATCTCCGAAGTTATCTCGCCTTCAAAATTTTGTGTCAGTGCCCCTTTAAGAAATTCGAACATAAAGGTTTTCGTATTGTGTTTGCGGTACACTGCAGTTCTTAAAGTTTTTTCTGAAGTGCAAACAGCCGGTCAGCATCTGTTGTGTTGCACAAGCCCCAGACCAAGTGACAATATAGAAGGCGAGAATGCACCAGGAAGAGTGTAATTCTTTTTTTACATGTACTGGTGCAAGGTGCCTAAGACGATATATGAAGGCTACAGATCGAGACATTTTCATACGGATAGTTATAACGTGTTCGATTCATTTTAGGTCCGACCTGAAGTGGACACTTAAAAATTTACAAGAGCTTACAAGGATTTACAAGGGCATGAAATGATTCTGATTTCAGCCTAGTTTGATACGACCGATTAAATACAATCGTTTTCGCCTGTCCTAATAGCATGTGTGTTGTGCATTAAAAACACTTAGTGATATTCTCCAAACATGCCTGTTATATACAAATCGAATAGCCTTTCTTTGACTATTTCCTGATTTAGTGTCATTTACCTGCGTGTTATGCTCCACTATAACCGAGGCGTAATCTAATATCGGTTGGGTGTAGGTTTCGTGGGCCGTATGGCTCGCATGAGCTTGTTTTGCATTTACAGTCTCTTTAAAAGTTCTAGACCGCGTCAAAAGTACTGTAACACAAAGAATTCAATGCATAAGCCTAATTTTCTAGTGTCACCGAATTACTTGATCTCAGTAAGAAAGGGCCGTTATTTGTTTAAGCTTTTCGGCCTAACACAGCCTGGCCTCACCAGTGAGGAAAGCTATTTTAGTTTCTGTGTGTCCTATTAACCTGCAACATAGCCCTGAAACCCCGACAAATACTGTACGTAACATGATCGTTCCATCTGAAATCTCAAGAAATTAGTACGCGAAAATATTTACAGGTATTTACGGATGATAATGTGCGATCGTCGATACAATACAGAACCTTTAAATTTCTCGCTTTCACTTTGCGCTCATAGCTACTGTTTTATTCAAATTAACTTTCACCTGCCAGGTTGCGAACCATGATTGCAATTTGGCGAGCGCCGAATTGAGACGAGCCAGGTCAGTATAATTTTCCATTTTCTGATAACGTGTGCAGTCACCAAAAACACACCCCATTTTAACCGAGACGTCATTCGTAACGTCATTAATATGCATGAAGGAAAAAAAAATAAGGCCAAAAACGGACGCTTTCGGCATGCCAGACTCTGAGCTTGTCGTGCGTTGGAACACTCGCCATCACTGACGACGCTTTTTTTTTTGGCGTCGAGAAGACACGGTCTGGATACAACTAAGCCTTCTTTAATTATGACTGGCACCCTAACAATACTTTTACAGGTGACACACAATCAAAAGCTTTATTTTTTTTCAAGATCAGGGGAAAGAACGTTGAATTGGTCTCATTTATCTCAACAGCTGCAAAGTCATGAATGGCTTTGACTAACTGTGTTAGACTAACCTTTCCTGAAACCGTGTTGGCAAGTGCTAATTGTGTAATTTTTCTGTAATAACTGTGGTAAGCGCTTCGAGACTACTTGCGCGAGAATTTTCGCTTTAGTGCGTGATAACAAAATTGGTCTCTGTAAGACAGAATTGAGTTGGTTGGTGTTAGTTTTTGGTGCTGGTGCAAATTTTCAAGGCTTCCAGGCTTCAGGAAGTTCTGACTGTATGTAATAGTCAAATAATGTGAGCACCATTTGGCGAATATTACAAGAAACTCATTAGGTAAATCATCGATTCTAGGCAATTTCTGAATCAAGATCGAGGTACACCTTCTTGATATATAGAAATATTGATAATAGAAACGACATCTTTAAGTGAACGAAATGGTGCTCCAATACCGTCATTACTGCTGAAGAAGAAACAAAAAGATTAATGAAAGACTCCAAAGCTGGTAGATTTAGCACTTCAGTGCAGGAAGTCACCAACCTCTCAGCGGTGCCACAGAAAACTCTGTGCTCAGTCGGGGACAAATATAAGTGAGCGCACAAGCAGCGGCGTCAGTGAATATTGCCGTTGAACGGATGCTCAGCTAGTAATTTTTATGTGCATGGGATTTCTTCATCCTCGGACGAAGTCCACCGTACAGCAGAAGAATCTACCATCGTCGTCAACATAGAGCTTGGTTTACATTTGTTCTCTCTGGAAATCTGCGGGCTAACTTGGGAGTTCTGACGGAGTCGTCGCCGTTTTCTGTTTACCTCGCTGCACGTTTCCTCGCTTCTCGAAGGCTTATAATCAATTAGCTTTCTCAAAAGCTGAGGATCAATTCTTTTGAAATTAGGACGGCCATTGTTCTGTAAAATCGCTTTATGCACACCTGCTTTCACACATTCTCTTCGTGGACAGCTGACGATTTTTACGGAGTGTGGAGGGCCTCTTTCAACTCGACACGAACTTGACGGTTATATTTTATTGCCGACTGCTTTCTTCGTTTATTTTCGTTATAGCGTGGAGACGTGGTCAGAAGGCGATTGAACGCTGTACAGATTTCCCTCATCGTAGTGGCGGAAGCATGTCAGTTCAAGGGAAATGACTAGCTATATCAGCCGCCGCCAAAGATCAGCCGCGATAAGATATTGGGGTAGGGAAAGTGATGCAGAAGCATGTTGCCGGTTGGGGCGTAAAAGCTGAAGCATTGAGATAGGCGTGAATCTGAGATGGACCACTCAATCAAATGTATATAGACTGGTGCGACAGGGTTTCTGGCAAACGCCGGTGGCCTTTGCCACATTACACGATCATTGATTTGATTATGAGATTTAGCGCACCCACACCACACAGGCGATGAGGCGCGCAGTAGTGGACGGCTCCGGATTAATTTTTACCAGCTTGGGATATTTAACGTGCGCCAAAATCTTGAACACACGGGCGTTTTTTTTATTTTTGCCTTCATCAGGAAAGCGGCCGCTGCGGCCAGGAATCGAACCCGCGTTCTTGTTCTCAGAAGCACAAACATTACCCAATAAACACTCAGACGAGTCACGTGTATTTGCTGCCGCAAAGAAATAGAACGTGAAGTTGATCTATTTTGTGAACATCCACGTGTGAACACCGTCGCAAATACACGGCAGCCAGAGAATAAAATGACGTTTCAGAAGAAAACGCCGCGTCGCCGTTTTCTTCTTTTGTCATTCTGTACTTGCACTGGCCTACAAAAAAAAGGCCTACAAAGACGGAGAAACAAGACACGCGCGGTATTTGAATGTTTAGACAGCTGTACGAATATATAGTCTTCATCGATTATCAGAAAGCATTTGACTTGGTCGAAACCTCAGCAGTCAGTCAGGCATTACGGAACCAGGGTGTATATCAGCATTATGTAAGAATACTAGAGGATATTTACCACAGCTACCATCATCTTCCATAAGGAGAGCACTAAAATACCTATAAGGAAGGCGTCAGACAAGGAGACACAGTCTCTCCAATGTTATTCACAGCATGTTTGCAAGAAGTAGGAACAGGTGCGAGTAGGGCTTAATAGATAATACCCCAGTAACCTCACATTTGTTGATGACGTTTCCTTGCTAAGTAACTCGGGGGACGAATTGCAAAGCATTCTTTCCGCGCTGGACAAACAGAGTAGAACCGTGGGCCTGAAAATTAATATGCCCCGCACGGGGCACCTTGAGTAATCTTGGTGATGGTGAGTGGCGACACCGCGTACCCCGAGCCCCCCATACTTAAGCTGTCACCTACCGTGGCTAGAAGTTGAAAGGTGAAGGGTTAGAAGCCGTGAACGGTGGCCGTCGGAGCCTTGGTCAAGCTCCGGCCGATGGGCTCTCTGCCTGTCTACCAGGCAGGGAGCTCCGTGACCTCTTTGACTACCAGGGTAAGGTCAAAGGAGAAAGTACCCCCGTCTCCCTGCTTTCCAACGTATCATATGGCATTTTCCAAACTCCCCCAGACGTGATCGGCCCCCGAAAAGGGGCCGCACCGAAGTTTCTTTTCCTCCTTTGCAATCGATCTCTCTCCCAAAGCCTGATAATTTCTCGCAGTTTTTGATCATGGAATCTGTTGACAAGACAAAGCCCATCACTTCCCAGTCCGTGTTTCCAATCTCCAAGTTTCTTGAAAGCCTTATCGGAAAGTCGTACAAGGCTAAGAAACTCACAACGGGAGAAGTTTTGATAGAAGTAGAAAACAAACAACAATCCTCTAACCTCCTCAAGCAAACGCGCATGGTAGATGTTGACATCAAGATCACGCCCCATCGCACCCTCAATAGCTGCCAGGGCGTGATCTCTGATCGGGATCTAATGAATGAGACTGAAGCAGATCTGCTCGAGGGCCTCTGAGATCAGGGCGTGACAGCAGTGAGGCGAATCACCATACGCCGAAATGATGAAATAATTCCAACCAAGCACATAATCTTGACACTTGACCGCTCTAACCTTCCTGAGTCGGTCAACGCAGGTTTCTTGAGATGTCCAATCCGACCCTACGTGCCGAACCCACGCCGCTGTTTCAAGTGTCAGCGGTTTGGGCACGGCACAACGTCTTGTCGTGGTAAATTGACGTGCGCAAAATGTGCAGCACATGATCATCAAACTGACAATTGTAAATCCGAGAACTTCACCTGTGCCAACTGCCAGGGACCACACGCTGCCTATTCTAGGAGCTGTGAAAAGTTCAAACAAGAAAAACAGATCATTGCCTTGAAAGTCAACGAAAACATCACCTTCCCAGAGGCAAGGAAGAGGTTCGCCTCCTTCCCTCTGGGCAGGTACGCCGACGCAGCTCGCCGGGGGGCGGAGCGGTGTCTGGTTTCGGCGGGTACCCAGTACCGCGAGTCGGACTTGGTCCCCCCCCCCCGCCCCCCCCCCCCCCCTGGGTTGCCTATGGCAGCCCAATCCGCCTCCGCACCGCTCGCTCACCCAGCAGCGGCTGTGGTGGCAACGTCTGTTGGGGATGCCGCTGCATCCACTGCTTCCTCTCCACCGGCCCAAAGCACACGCAAGGGCACGGAGATGGAGACGGAGGCAGTGGCAGCGACCCCCTCCCCCGCCTCACTGCCTGCGCCATCTGTGGTGCTCCCCACGCCTTCGGCACTGGTAGCGCAGGCGAAGAACACCCGAAAGGGTACCACGTCTAGGGGGCCCAGTCCGCTGGGCACCCCTTTGCCTTCAGATGACGACATGGACGTCGAGCCCTTCCGGCTTTCATCGCAGCGGAAGGAACGGGCTGCGACGTCCAGGTCAGTAGAGAAGGCCAGAAAACCCCTTCCAAGAGTCCAAGCCCCGAAAGACCCTACATAAATAGTCACACTCCAGTAGCTCCGAACACATCATAATGGGAAGAGAAAACATAATACAATGGAACTGCAGAGGCCTTCTGAATAATCTTGACGATGTATACGAAATACTGCATGCTTATCAGCCAAGTGTAATGTGTGTTCAGGAAACACATTTAAATTTAAACACACAAATTTCTTGAACAGTTACTTGATATACAGAAAGGACAGGGATGGCTGCACGCACTCTTCTGGCGGTGTGGCCATAATTGCCCAGAAATCCTTAGCCTGCCACCCTGTCACTCTGAACACTGTCCTTGAGGCTGTAGCAATTCGAACAATAATATTTAATAGGTTGATAACGGTATGCTCCATATACATTCCTTCTGATGTTTCACTTTCGAGCTCTGACTTCGAGGCGCTGGTTGACCAGCTGCCCGAACCGTACATCCTTACAGGCGACCTTAATGCTCACAACTCTCTTTGGGGCTCTTCTCGCACGGATGCCCGAGGTCGCCTGATAGAGAAATTCCTTACATCTTCAGGAGCATGCCTTTTCAACAATAAACAGCCTACATACCATAACATAGGACACAACACATACTCATGTCTTGACTTGGCTATTGGTTCTGCAATTCTCTTTCCATGTCTTGAATGGGGTGTGGGCACAGACCCATATGGTAGTGACCATTTCCCCACTTCATTAACGCATATAGGTATAGGCCCGAGCAGTCCATCTTCCCATAAAAGGTTTAATGAAGCAAGAGCTAACTGGAATACATTTACAGAGACATCCAAACTACACTACACGTCCATAACACACCTACACGTTGAAGAAGCTACCCAACTGCTCACGGCGCACATCCTCGACGCCGCCGATAGGTCCATTCCCCACGCCTCTGTTGCCCCGCGCAACCAGCGGAGGCCGTGGTGGAATGAGGACTGTAGGCGGGCGCGAGAGGCCCAGAACAAGGCGTGGGGTATCCTTCGTCGGTACCCCACGTCGACTAACCTCCTCTTGTTCAAAGGGGCCAAGGCGTTCGGAAAACGTGTGCGCCGTGAGGCAAAACGCGATAGTTGGCGTACATTCATAACATCAATTAACTCCTACACAGACACACGGAAAGTATGGACAGGAATACGCAAACTCAAGGGACATCAAACACACAGCCTGCCTCTGGTCAGTACAACAGGGGACACACTTGAAGACCAGGCTGACACACTCGCACAACACTTCCAACACGTTTCCAGTTCAGCACACTACACAAACACCTTCATGAAACACAAACTCGCGTCCGAAAAGAAGCCTTTACATGACAATGACAGGTCAGCCACCTCTTATAACTCCGAGTTCACGCTTCATGAGCTGAGGGGTGCTCTGAGCACGTGTAAACCCTCAGCTCCAGGCGCAAACAACATTACATATACAATGATAAAGAACTTACACAGACACTCTTGTAACACTTCTTCACCTTTTCAACAAGATATGGCTTTCGGGGCACATTCCAAAGACTTGGAGGGATGCCATAGTTGTAGCATTCTTGAAAGAAGGGAAGGACCCTTGTTCTCCCGCTACCTATCGACCCATTGCCCTGACCAGCTGCCTGCGCAAGCTTCTCGATAAGATGATAAGCCGGAGGCTCCTGTACTTTTTGGAGTACAACGGCCTTCTCGAGAGCTGCCAGGCAGGCTTCAGGGCGGGGAGATCCACAAACGATCAACTTGTGGCACTAGAGTGATACATTAAGGATGCCTTCATAAACAAACAGTTCTGTTTACTGTGTTTTCGACCTCGAAAAGGCCTATGACACCGCTTGGTGTTATGGGATCCTTACAGACCTCAAGTCATAATACTTTGAAGCTATGCTGGCGGCGCGCTGTGTGGTGGTCATTTGTGGGCATGCCTTACACCGTGGTTTGTTACAGGGCATGCAACCAGTAGTGTGTGGTCGGCTGGTACTGGATTTGGTGAGAACGTCACCGAAATATTTGTTCCGTGTATAAACAACACGTGGTGGCTATGGAAATATTCTTTTTAGGCGCTCACTTTCAACAGGGATATTGTGATGTTTCCTTAGTACGGATGCAACTTTCGGAGAAGAGGCGGAAAGGGTCAAAACAAGGTTTGTTTGTTGATTGGGTTGTGGAGCTTTTTTACGGTGAATGTCGGTGCGGTTCAACTGGTTAGCTCGTGTAAACGCGTCATCGATAACCTGGTCTGGGTATTTGTGATTCAAGAGCGCGGTTTTAAGTTCTGACCAACCCTGACCAAGTCCTACACCTCAATATCGCCAATACGATTCTTGAATCAAGAAATGGTACCATCAAATTACTTGGCCTCCAGATTAGCAGCTGCAATAGCCCCACTACATGGATCCGTCATCTTCGGGCAACATGGCGCTCCACCTTGCACCTCATTATCCGTCTATCAAATAAATACGGCGGCTCACACCAAGACGCCGGTCTCAAGCTTGCGCGTGCCGTTGCGCACGGCCGGCTGTCTTACGGATTCCCTGTATATGAATTCCGTCCCCGGAATCTCAGCGAACTAACCATATTAAACAGACACCTGATTCGTACCATAACAGGCCTACCACGCCACAATAGGACGGACATGCTGGAACAAGCAGTGCCACTTCCTCCGATCACCAATATAGTGGAAGAAGTCAAGCTGCGATTCCAGAAGCATCTCGAATACATGCCACAGGGACGAGCCATTCTTAAATGGGACACCTCGAACAGCAATTTCGACCCTGCAATCTTTCCTAAATCCATCCCACCTTGGGAGACACCTGCAACCGGCCCTATCGGACGACGACCCATTCCCCGACGTCAACGAGCAGCTAGGGAACAGTATACGTCCGCACTCTGGCCAATGACAAAGCCCACGATGAAGTTAATGTTTTCATCGATGCCGCTATCCAAGGCATAACAACCGCTGTTGCTTGGACTTTCCCCGAGGTTCCACAACTAGGTGGTTCTCGTAACATTATGAACACCTACGGCCTCTCGGATAAAGTGGAACTTTTTTATTGGAATTCTGGGTGCAGTTCAAAGCATCCAGACCCATTGTTCAACCATCCACACAAAGCAGTTCCGCATCATCACTTACTCGCACGTTGCACTCGGGGAACAGAATAGGACCTTCACACCTAACTCTACGGCCACAAACATCCTCTACATAGTACGGGACCTGTCTCATGAAGGAATCACGATACGCACTGTCTGGACATCTGCCCACACGTCTGGAGCGGACGGCACCCGAACGGCGCACAACGCTGCCCGGGAGTGTCTACTAAATCCTCCTAGTGTTCTCGACACCACTCCAGCGCAATCTGACCCACCGAGCACATCTGAACAACACTGGCAACAAAAACGTCGTCAAGCTAGAGCCCTCAGCCGGCACCGGCTAGCCGAGGCCTCACCTCCTGGTTTCCTCGCCCCACTAAAGACCCTTCCCAGAACAGGAGAGGTCTTCGCCAACAAAGTTTATGCCAACTCGGCCTATACCCCTGATGTGATATCGATGTGGACGAACCCAAGGCGTCCCTCCTTACTAAGGTGCCCCCACTGTAGCAGCAACGAGAAACCCAACCTTTTCCACCTTATTCGGTCATGTGTAGCCTTCTCAGACGGCCTTGCGCAGTTGCTAGCAAGCGCCACGGTTCCGACGTCGGCGTTAAAGCATGTCGAGTATTTTAGGGTGAACCCCCAAATGTCAGAAAAAATTACATACTTTTCCCTAAGAAATGCCCCCTATAAGATGGTTTAATGGCTGACCGACTACCTGTTCAAGTTCACCAGTCACAAATGGACACCGGTGCGCATCCATCTTGCCCCACCAACCGTAATGTGCCATCAAGAACTATGCCGCACACCCCCTCCCCTCAAGGGAAGTCCAGTGTGTGTGTGTTGCTCCAACGGAACCTCGAGAGACCGCTACAGTGACAGCTACAGTGAAGCTTGAACAATACTTAGATGTACTACAACTACTTAGTGGTGTCTTTCCCAATCCTCCTTTCCATTCCCTACCCACAGGGCTTTATAGCCTCCTCTCTGCAATAAAGTCATTCATTCATTCGAACAGTTTTTCATTTTGCGTCCCACGAATGTTGTGGAATCCGAGGTTTATTCACCGGTTTCGCCACTCAAAGTCGTCAATATCGAGTTGCAGATCAGCGAGCGCTTTGCCGTGATTCTGTGTCTCGATTTTTCTGAAACTGCTTTTCAAGTTCTTTATCTCGTCTTAGTTCTTCTTGTCAGTGGCTGGTATTTCGTCATACTTTTTGACAGCGTATCCGCGAACTTTTCAAAGTTGTCTACAGTTTTCTTCATGATTAAAAGGTCGTCTAGCTTCGTTAGTATTTTCGCGAGTTGCCTGTTGGAGGATTTAATCGTTCAGCTACAGAATCCTTAGCGGAACCTGTGACAGTTTCCTCCATTTTACAGGCTACACAGCCCCATTCTTTTATCTGAGGTTCGGACATTACTCTGTGGGACGCAGGCTACGAGCCGCTGCATTTTCCGAGGGTGGTACGAGCGTGAGCACTTGGAACATCTGATTGTACATGTATAAGGCTTTATTTCCTGCTCGCTTTCCGGACTTTCATCAGTCTTCGACATTCTCTCAAAGCAAAGGAAGTAAAAGAAAGGGCGGTCTTCGAGCTAGCAGACAACCAGCAAACAGCAGCGGCTGCAGCAGTGCACGCGAATAGCGCTAATTGAAAGATGCCAGAATTAGGACTGTAGCTAACCTCGAACCGATAAAATAGTGTCCGTACACGGAATGGCACGCCGCCGCCGCTGCCATTTGCTTTGTCTTAAGTCTTCTATTCACCTTGATATCGTGGTGGAAGGCTCGAGCAACAAAACGTTACCTCGGGCTGGGTAGGGGTGGTGTAGTTTTTAAACACGAAAGTGTTTTATTCCCGGATACACGAAGATTTCGCTGACGTCATATCCGTCACGGAAGTGACGCCAGTACAACGAAGCAAGCGGCCCGCACACAGGCTCTCCTTGCGGGGAAGCCACCTTTGGTACTAAGGAGTACGTTATGCTTACGGTTGTTCTTTTTTCGGGTTTTATATTTTAAACAAAAGTGGTTTATGCCGCGATTTCCCTAGATTTCATCGACATCATATTCGTCATGGAAGTGACGCCAGTACACCTTTTCCGAAGCGACTCGCCAGCAGTACGTCGCTCGCCCAGCCCACCCACAAGACAGCCGCCGACCCGCAAAGAATGCTCAGCTGCAGATGTCGCTCCACATGTTACTTTCGTGTTTTACCGATGCCTATGACAGAGGAATCAACCACAGTTTTTTTACGCACTTTAAATAACACCATGCGGTTCCATGCAGCTAATAATTAATGGGAACGATGTTGACGCGTCTCATCCTGGAACTAAGACACGCCACTGATGCTGCCCCGATGCTGCCCAACCGGATGTACTATTAGGAAGCCTGAAAACGTGAACGGTTAGGGTTGAAATAATAACATACGAAGAGAGTGAGAGAAAGCGTTCTTTCAGGGACCGAACTTTCTTCAGAGCCGGGA
Source organism: Haemaphysalis longicornis (assembly GCF_048455015.1). Classification (NCBI taxonomy): domain Eukaryota; kingdom Metazoa; phylum Arthropoda; class Arachnida; order Ixodida; family Ixodidae; genus Haemaphysalis; species Haemaphysalis longicornis. The sequence goes on from NW_027526460.1 coordinate 131,799,980, forward strand.
TGTTCTGTTTGTGCACAGCGTGTCTCCAGAGTGATTGGCGGCTGAGACGTATTGGTTTACGTATTGTTCTTCCTGGAAGTAAAAGAGCAAGATTGCGTATTGGTTAACATAAGGTGTTTAACTCTAAAAAAAGTAGGGTTGAAGCGCTTACCGTCTGCGTGTCGCCTAAACTGTCTTCTATTCTTTTCTTTCTGGGTTTGGTACATGTTTAGGGCTGTTTAGGGCTGTTTTGGGTTTTGTACATTTTAGGGCTGAATGCCTTATGCGTTTTTTATTCCCATTGTTTCGTTGGCTGGAACGAGCCAGGAAACCGGGAGGCTAGCGAAGTCTACAAAACACGTTTTTTTTATTAAAACGTGGCTACGGTGCTAACACCTGGCAAATGTGGGGCCATATTTTTGAATTCGTAGATTTTTTTTACCTAGCCATACTTTATGTCAGCAGTCAGCGACGTTTGCACGTGAAGGTCTGACGGGAACATCGTGTAAATGAGGTTAAGCGAACTTAAATCACCACGAAGCTATCTGATTTTGCACGTATTCTGAAAATAAGGGCCCAAGTTAACGCTGACAAAGAAAATAAATGTTTTTAGTTGAAATTGGTTGAAATTGGCATCAGTACCACCATACCAACGAGTAACGTTTCCCCAAAAGCGAGCGACCCAGCGTTATGGGGACCTCTTCTCGACTTCGTTAGTTCTCCGTGAATTCGCCACATCGACCGGAAACGTGCTTCCGGCTGGCTAAGTGGCTGTGTGTGCTTTCGTCATTTTGACGTTTCGTGACTTTAACCTCACCAGTTCGAAGGATTTCTTTTCTTTTTTTCTTAATCGCCACAGGCGCATAATTTATGAAAGACTGCATGAAATGCAACGAACATGAAAACGTAACTTGCTTTTGGAATCGAATAAAAACGTACTTTGTAGGCCATGCCCTCTGTGATTGGCTGAGAGGACATGACATACAGTAAGCGTGAACGTCGCGAACGTAAAAGTCACACGATAGCAACTTCCGCCTGCGTAAAATTCGCGTGATTTTACTTAAAGTTACTCTGCAACCCTTCCTATAAACACTTTCACAGTATCTTTCGCGTCTGAAAGAAATCACTGCGAAAGCTATAGTTATCGCCAGCACGGAGTGGCACTGCGTGATTTGATTGTTGCAGCAAATACGCCTTCCGTTTCTGCTCTGCTTTTGTGGCTTTCTTTTCAAAGTGGCTATCGAATGAGTTCATTGCTGCAACGGAAGGAAAGCCAGCCAATAGCCGCTACACCGCTGTAATGACGTAATTCCAGTGGTCGAAGAACGCCAAGACCGGAAAAGAGGAGACGGCGGGCAAGGAGGAGGAACCTTTATGTAGGCGTCACATCGAGCTGGTTAGTAGGCGGGGTCCTCAGTCCAGGACTCCGTTGGTGCGGCTTGCGTCTTCGCCATTTCAGCAAGCCAAAGCTGCTTACTTAGGTCCGATATGGCAAGTTCACTCTCCCACTGCTCGTATCTAGGATTAAAATTGGTCATTTGAGCAATTTTCTAAGCTATCTGATGCGCATACAGCAGTAATTCCTGGCTGATGTACTGTCCGACCCCCTATTCTAAGTGCTGGGTGTATTGGTTGAATACGTTCTGCAAGAATTTAACATTTCAAAAAAAAATTGAAAAAAGTGTTTCGGGGTACCTTTAAGAGCTTCACATGGCGGCTGCTGTTGCCCCAAACTGTATAAAAGAAATTTATGGGCCTTCGGTGCCGTGAATGCCCCGGCAATTTGCACCAGGCACAGTTTCGCACGAGCGTCTGTTTAAAACGGTTTTCTATCTAAAAAAAACCATCATTTTGACAGTGTCTAAGCCGCAGATACGGGGGCATTAAAATTACGTTTCCTGTTTTGTTTTTACGAGTAAAACTGAACCATTGCTGGCGCTAAGCGGGACACGGACGAAGAAGTACACTCACGAGTGAAGCGCACACTACCAACTGTTTTTTTAATCGCGACAACATAACTTATACGGAAACATTCAGATGATGTGACAGGAAACATTAATCATTCTCGAAGAACAAACTAGAGGATGTACAATAATTAATACTGCGTGTGCGTTGGCCTACAAACTGTCTAGTAATGCTATTTCCGTTGTCGTCAATGCAATCGATGGCTTACCAACACAGCTTTTTTTTTCTTTTGGAATTGCGGAGGCTTGCCATATCTCGCGGTGTGTGAGCTATACCCAAATAGGATTGTAGTACGCTCAAATTTCGCAGAGCAACCACATCCTTACCCTTTACTGTGTTATTCGAGAATGATTACCCTTTCCTGTCACGTCATCTGAACGTTTCCACACAAGCTATGTCGTTGTGATTAAAAAAACCAGTTGGTAATTTGCGCTTCACTCGTTCGTGTACTTCTTCGTCCGTGTTCCGCTTAGCGCCAGCTATGGTTCAAGTTAAAAACCAACTAGCCCCATTCCAAGCTCCGATTAGCAATAAAATCGCAGTTGTTGGTTTTGTGTGACATCATTACAATGGGGGAGTACGAAAAAAAAAGTCGAACCGCCTGTTTTATTCTTTACCGTGCTGATCGATTTGCAGTATGGATAGGGACCAAGGAGTTGCTTCATGAACAGTGGACATTCTTGTGCGTGAAGAAATGTCGTCGCTGCTGGTTGATTGCCGATGCATAATCGCGAGTGTGTGGGTTATTGTAGCAGCGAAACAATTTAAACAGCGTGGTAAAGACGAAACTAAAGGAAGACTACACGTAGGACGAGCGCTGGACACAAACCGGAATTTTTCACTCGCACACAAGATACAGAAACAGCGCAGGCGTTGACACGGGAGAAGTAATCAGGGGAGATTTTGGGACCAGTTATGGTTGCTAAGTATCTTCAATGCAGATGAAAACTGCTGCAGCACAGCAGCCATGCATAACAATTGCCGAAGAAAGAAATGGATTATGTGAATCCGCACTTGCGACGTGAGCGAAACTGAGCTGCCCGACTACTTTCTCATGAAATTCCCCCTGACTATTTCTCCCGTGTTTGCGCTTGCGCCGATTCTGTGTATTTTTGTGTGTCAGTGAAAACTTCCAGCGGATGTCCAGCGCTTGGTATACGTGTTCTCCGCCGCGGTGGCTCAGTGGCTAAGGCGTTGGTCTACTGAGCACGAGGTCGCGGGTTCTATTCCCGGCCGCGGCGGCCGCTTTTCTGATGGAGGCGAAAAGCAAAAACGCCCGTGTGTACGAGATTTCGGCGCACGTTAAAGATCCCCAGGTGTACAAAATTAATCCGGAGCCCTCCTCTACGGCGCGCCTCATCGCCTGCGTTGCGTCGGCGCGTTAAACCCTACAATCAAATCAATCAGTTATACGTGTTCTCTCCCTTTAGTGTCGTCTTTACCGAGCTGTGTTATAATGTTTCAGTGGTGGGTGATTGTTTAGAGCTGGGCTCGTTTTATTCTTTTGATTGCCATTACGTTTGCAGCCTCGTGAAAGTCAATTGCGCACGTAGCTTACGCATTTAGCTGTCGCTTGTCTAATATGCGCTGTTAACGGCCACCCATCGTATATGCGCAGAATCATGCCACTCTGGTAGCTACCACCACAGCTTTACTCAGTGGCGAACACGCTCGCAGTTGACATGACCTCGATCACCGTCGCACTTCAACACGACTCGAACATTCTTCCCGATGCTAGTAAGTGCATACCGAAAAACATTTGCCTTGCTTTCGTAATTTATTTTCGCGCAAGAAAAAAAAGAGCTGTGTACTCATCCTATTTTCGTCCGTTGATTCGACTTTACTGGGTCTGAGAACCCTGTATTTATCTCCGCTGTTTCTGGCATTTCTAGGCGTTTTTTTTTAACTCGACGACCTCGTTAATGAACTTTGCTTGATGGTTAAGCTTCCTGTACGCTTTCGCTTACCGACAAAACGACGCGTGCATGACAACGCGGAGAGTTCTCGCCGCAGCCGGCTGTGTACGGTGCCAATAGCTGTAGGCACGAGTTCGCTAACGCGAACAAAGTGAGCCGACCAATCGCGGGGCCCAGAACGCGGGTTTCGCCACTCTGCCCCCGTGGCGACATCAATCAACGCCGCTTTCGACGGCGTGTCGAAACGGCCTTCTTCCTTTCGAACGGCGTCCCCCGCGCAGTAAGGACGCCCGCCATCCCCGCAGCCTAAGTGCGCGCGCTCACGTCTTTTATCTGTCTCACGAAGCACTGTTAAGACAACAGACGTCCGACACCGCACGGCGCAGCGCTTGCGAAGCGGTCATTGATCATCCCAGAAACGCGGAGTGACGGAAAATTACAGCATGCGGCTTGTCTTTACTGCAGGAATCCGGGCGGCTGAGCGACGCGGAAGCGCGTCGCCTGCAGCGATGAACTCCGACGGCGCTTACGTCAGTGCGGACTACGAGCTCGAAACTCGGCGGCTGTCGCACGACTTTGACAACGACACTCGCGACGACGACGACGACAGACTCTGCAACGGCAAGATCCACGACGCCGCGCACGAGGCGACGCGACACCAGCATCAGCATGGCCACGGCTTCAGCAACGGGAACGTTGTGACAGACGGTTGCGACAAAGACCGCGTGTCCCGCAAAGGGAGCTTAGTCTGTTACAAGGAGTGCTTCGGCCACGCAGCGGAAGAATGCAGTAACAGTCGCTGTTCCAGGAGGGGAAGCGTTGTCGGCCACGTGGACGGGGGCGGGGAAACGCCGGAAAAAGGGCACGTGTTCTGGAAGGGCGGCCTTGTGGGCTACTCGGAACACGCCGCTGACATAACGGACGAGAACCTGAACAAAGCCGGCAGCGTGTCCCTGAAGCCGGACATGACGGGAGACACAGAAGAGGACGATGAAGACACGTCTTCCGCCGAGTCGGGCAAGAAGCGGCGATCTTTAGCAGTCGTCTACGACCAGGAGTCTCTTCTAAGTATCTTCAAGCAGGCGGCATTGCCCTTCTTCCTGGGCGGCCTGGGTACGGTGTTCGCGGGTCTCATTCTGGACACTGTGCAGTTCTGGCCGGCGTTCCAGAACGTCACCGAACTCTTCATCGTGGTTCCTCCGTTGCTGGGCCTCAAGGGAAACCTGGAAATGACTCTGGCAGCGCGTCTCTCCACGCAGGCCAACTTGGGCAACATGGACACGCGACGGCAGCGCTGGGGCATCGCACTCGGCAACATGGCTCTTGTTCAGGTAAGCACGAACCACCGCTGTAGATGCGGGTAGATCATGGGAGCACATCTTCAAAACAAGATCGGTGCTGTGATGTTATACAAAACTGTCAAATCATCAAAATCGCCCAAAATTTAACGCGAAGCTAAAGAAGACGTTCGCAATCTTCATGCACGTCGGCTAACATCTGTGTGTGTGATGCCAGACGGCCAAATCGTGCTGTTGAAGAACGTTGGATACCCCTGATATAGACCTTATTTCAACCTTGTCACTACCTAGATTCTATTTCGCACCTTACCATTGCCTAATAGTGGTGCGTTTCCTTTTTTTCGGTTCCAGGCGCTTGAAAATATAGAGGCTGCTCTCCATAGCAACCATCCTATCACACACATCATAATTCCTAATCACTTAACCATTCCACCCTGATTTTCACTGTTAGCAACTTAGGCGCAAGATAGGTTCTGCATGGGCTGAAGCGTTTAGTATTCGCGGCGGAACGTATGCCGTATGCGCCTATATAATAGCTCTTCGTTTTAATGCACTTTGAAACGGTCGCACCAGACTCATAAATGACAAAACAGTGAAAAAAAGAAAGCAAAGAAGAAACAAATAATTCTTCTCCAAATGACTGCGCACATTGCGGCCGACATGCGTAGCCTTTCTACGTGTTCTAGGGTATGCGAACAATGTATTGCTAGAGGCTCAAACGAACTGCTGGCAGCACGAGGTTGGGCTACTTGGTTCATTACTCGTTGTATTAAGCAGCGCGAAAAACGGAGGCAGCAAAAGGCACATACAGCACAATCCGGGACTTTCAACTACGGTATTTATTGAAACGGCGCCAGTATACACTTGATAACAACGATAAAAAAGGAGAGGAATAGGAGGAGCCGGGAAGTTATGTGACGGACTAGGCGCAATCAATCCAAATGGCATGCTTGTCGCAACGTGCCCGCGCCGAATTTAAAATGCTCGATGTCAAAGGTGTCAAAAGGGAGTAAAGCAGTTATCAATAAAACATGCAACATCGTTTTTTGCCTTCATGTGCCCAATTTCGACGCCAGAAAGTGCTAAGGGCTGCTGACGCAAGAACGAGCCTTTCTTGCCGTGGCAAAGGCTTCGATGACTTACCTCGCGGCGATATACTACTTGTTTCGTTTTAGAACAGCTAACTTGTGCAAAGAGGCTGAATAGTGGCGCATGCCTCGCAATGAATCTCCAGCTTACTTCGCGTGTACACCCGCCCAATTTTTTACCAATATCACGGGAGCGTCGACCGTTCGGTCGATCAGCGCCGCGTGACGGAATGATACGGCAAACTCGGCGAGAGTCGCCGCGTGCGCACTAAGCAAAGGCCGCTGCTGCCGTCGTCTGCTAGGCTGTTCCAAAAGCAGACAGCCGCCCCTGATTTTTTTGTTCCCTTATCACACTGCCTGCTATACATGAAATTTTTCTGCAAGACCAAGCACGTGGCGCAAACAGAAAACCGAGTAATCAGCGTTGTCAAATGAACCTTGCGTTCAGCAACGTTGATTACTGTTTTCTGTTGGCGCCACGTGCCTGGTCTAGAAGAAAAATTTCGAGTTTAGCAGGCAGTGTAATAAGCGAATAAAAAAAATCGGGGGACGCTGTCTGCTCTTGGAACAGCCTAGCAGACGACGGCAGCAGCGGCCTTCGCTTAGTGCGCATGCGGCGACTCTCGCCGAGTTTGCCGTATCATTCCGTCACGCGGCGCTGATCGACCAAACGGTCGACGCTCCCGTGATATTGGTAAAAAATTGGGCGGGTGTACAATCGCAGGGAACTACCATGCTCGCGAAGGCGATCGTTAGCCCCGCGGTTGGTCTGTCCATGTATGTCCGGCCCCACAAGCGTATCTCGCATACCACTCCTCCTTGGCAGGAAACACAAGGGTAAAGTGCTGCACTGCGTGTCATTAAGACAGGAAAGGGCCGTTACCATTTACTTTCTTGCAGAAGCCGCCGTCTAGTTTGGTTGGAGCTGAAAATATAACTTCGACGCTTGCTTTGGCCATCACTGTCTTGATCTTGTGCGAGACACCGTGGACGCACGATATGTCCGCTCGCCTGAACCCTTTCTATTTGGTGCTGTTACTTGGGTCTTGGAGCTTCGCGCCACCAAAAGGTTGTCTGTGACCCTGCGCAGAATGTCCACGGGGAAACCAGCGGCCAGCAGTCACAGCCCTTTAGTTTTAAAGCTTGGCTTGGTCACGTGGCCGAAGAAGCGTTGCAGGTATTTTTCTAAAAGACCGCTTTGCAAATTCCACGACTGACCAGGCGGACTACGCTGACGTGTAAGGGAGCTGCCTTTCTACTTGAGATAAGCGGTACGCGAGCGGTCATCTTGTACGTCTCGTCATGTCTCGCACAAGATCAAGAGATTGCGAGGGCAGGCTTTTAAGTCATACTTTCAGCTCGTAACAAACGTGGCAGCCTGTGCAAGATAGTCAACGGGGACTGGCCTCTCCTTCAAGATGCACAGTGGCATGCGGCTCCTATGTTCCTTGCCAACGAATGGTTTACGGCATCTCTTTCGTTGTGGACGGCCACACACGCACTGCAGACAGGCCGCTGTGTTAACGATCGCCTTCGTCAGCATGGCATTCGCTGCGATCGTCCACGGCGAGCAAGCTGGAGGCTCATTGTCAGGCATGCCAATATTTGCACAAGTTCGCTGTTTTAAAACGATGCAAGCATGCCACAACGAGGTGAATTTTCGAAGCCTTTGCCGTTTACAAGAAAGGCTCGTTTTGCGTCAGTAGCCCCTCTGTAGCACATTCTAACGTCGGGATTAGGTAGTAGGCACACGGATTCAAAGAACGTCGTTCTTAGATATACAGGTTTTACTCGCGTCCACATGATTTTCGTTTGTATTTTTGGTATCGAACAGTTCACCTTTTGGTGCGTGAGCTGCCATTTATGTCTATCGTTTTCGTGGACGTGAGAGATAGTCGACTAAGCTAAATATAGAAAACATAATCGCCGCAACGTCGGCAGAAGTGCTCAACAGCATTACGGGGCGGCCAGATGCGTTAGAATGCTGGCTTCGGACGCGCAAAAATGTTGAGCGGTGAAGTCAACTTCAAAACTGGGTTTGTGGCAAGGCAAATTTTAACGGGACAAACAGACAAATGGGAGATGCAAAGCAGATACTGTAATCAATCAATCAAATAATCAACCAATCAATCAATTCATCAACTCATCAATAAATCAATCAATGAGGCCAGGCGTGATTGTAAACAGCATAATTGGCCCATAGGCAAAAGATCCAAGTGTGGAGCCGCGCTGGCACTAAGGTCAGTAGTGCGCTGACAAACCAATTCAAGTAAAAACGTTTTCCCTTGACGTGTTTTCACATAGCACGATAGTCTCTAACAATCAGCAAACACATCCTGTGCCTTAAATATGTGTAAGCGCAAAAAAACCAAGATAATACACAAGAAAGAAGAGACAGGACGTGCGCTTGTCCTGCCTCCTTTCTTGTGTATCGTCTTTCCTATTTTGCGCTTAAACATATCTGAGAACCATGAAACAACTAGCCCCCTAACAAGTTTCGTTAAATTATACATCCTGTGCCCCTTTCCAACGTCGGATCATCCGCTTTCGGGACCCCCTTTCCCCCTTGCAGCTGCAGGCGTGCGTGCTGTCCCTGCTGTCCTCGGTGTTCGCCATCGTGATGGGCCTGGCGTCCGACGACGCCTTCCGCTTCGACCAGGCGCTCTTCGTGGCCGCCTCCAGCATGGCCACGGCGGCAGTGGCGAGCTTCCTGCTCGGTGAGTGCCGCATCTCCCGCTCGTGTTAAATATTGGCGAAACTCTTGGTACTGCGACTCGATATGCGAAACCTTGGGACCATCAGCGGGGATTCATCCCCCATGGTTGCCTGGCAGTGACTTGTTCCTAATGCCGGCGACCTACAATCGTGTAGCTGCTCTGGTGTGTGGAGAGAGAGAGAGAGAGAGAGAGAGAGAGAGAGAGAGAGAGAGAGAGAGAGAGAGAGAGAGAGAGAGAGAGAGAGAGAGAGAGAGAGAGAGAGAGAGAGAGAGAGAGAGAGAGAGAGAGAGAGAGAGAGAGACATCTTTAATGGGCAAGTGAGGTCAGCCAGGCTGGGCGCAAGCTTCTGAATTCCCCACGCGCACAAATTGAAAAGGAAATATGTATTTATTTGACTAGCCACCGCATTCGCTAGTGTGTCTGAAAGCTGGCGATCCATTCGTGAAATATTATTGGAGCATTGTGGGCTGACCTACTTCATATCAGCCACTGCTCATGAGAAACGTTGTTTAAAGTTAGCTACCGTAAACAAAAACGTTTCTTCATCCAAGGGACGTTATTTTTTTCAGATTCGGCAGATACGAACGTGATGTCAATAGAGCGTCTATACTTGCGCAGCCGTTCGCTCTCTTTGTGAAAAATACACTGCCACTTTTTCTATGTTATAGAGAGCTCAAATGAGTGATAAAATTGGCAATGTTTCATTCGTAAAACGAGTTCAAGAGGGAGCCGCTCGTTGCGACGACATGTTCTGCACGTTGAACGGGTTTGAACATATGGCGGACAGCCGAATACGTAGAAGTAAGACACCATGAGGGGCTGCTTATTTTGCACTCGTTATTTTCGCTGTTTGTTTGCACTTCCGTCATGCACCAAACGGTGCAGCTCCACCAATTTTTTTAAAGACGATAGTCTTTCTTGGGCTACTTAAACCCAGAAATTTTGGTCTGTCTGTCTGTCTGTCTGTCCGTCTGTCTGTGACTCGATTCAGCCACCCGGCCAAAGCAAAACAATGCCTGCGCAATAGTCTTATATAGTCACAGCTAAATCTACCCGTCTATGTCCGGTGTAATGTTCATACTTGTCAATATTGTTGAAGAAGAACAAGACATTACGTAAATATGAGACAACAAATCAATACAGAAGTGATATTTGCAGTGTTCCTTTATAAAAAATAAAACATGCTTGACTTGCGAAATTAACTACTTCATCAACTACAGAAAAAGAATTCACTCCGTCGTCACCTGCTGTCGCCCGCGCCACTATAGCTTCTTGCGACATTTTAAGAAATCAACCGGCAACAGTTACGCAAGGTTCCACTAGATAGGTTCCACGTTCTGCTTGCAACGCACGTGGAGTAGGGAAACGCGGTTCTATAAACGTTGAAGTAGAGCGCCTCGATTAACGCGCGTCTTCGCCGTACGGCAGCGTTCGCATCGAGACACCCGGTTTGGAGCAGTGGAACGCGGGAAATTTAAAATGATTTAAGCAAACCTTTGGCGTCTTTACCTTGGGAGGAGCGCGACGCAAGAGGAACAACATGAGAGGTGAGCGGGAAAGCGAAGGGAAGCATTTACTTCGCAAAAGCCGATAAAGACTATCGTCTTTTGACGGCATTTGCAACGAAAGGAGCAGATACGCAGCCAATTTTTTAAAACTGAAAGATCGTACGTTTCGTAGCTCCCTCGGCTTTTGTTCGACGAGCAACGATGCGTTATTTGCCGAGAAATCGGTAAATAAAGGTGACATTTCTTTTCCCCGTTTCCTTTCATTTTTTCGTGACGTAGCCTTCGCGCCATAAAGTGGGAGTCCAGGGCGTAAATGGTCGGCGCTAGGCGCTCTCACGCTGTCAGCAGTAGCTTTTACGTTTCCATGCCATGGTCGACCCCAGAGACCATTTCACTGGCCGAGGAGACTGGCTTAGACTTATGATTTGTCACCGACGGAACGCTTGCAGGGCGGCGTGCCCACGTACACCGGAAACAAACACCCCATGAGGCCGGCTGCGAGCAAAGCCCCTTCAGAAGCAAGAAACTCCGTTTCAAATATAGCCTGTATTCAATAGCGAGGCACGCATGCAGGCAACCATGTGAGTGCGCCGTCACTGGTTACGTCGGGCTCCGCGGGATGGCGGTACTTGTCTGTGCTAAGCGCATGATATGGGTTGGACATTCCAAGCTCTAGACCGCCGAACGCAAAATAATGCCTCGACTCCAATTTCACTGCAATTAATAACAATTCTGTTGACACCGCCGTTGAGAATCGGATTGAAATGGAGCAGACGACGCATGCCGGTGTTATATTTTTCTACGGCCTGCGGCTGCAGTGGCACAAGCAGCGCCATGTCCGTTGCAATTTCGGTGTTGCCAAACGAAGAAATTGACAGCTAAACGTTTCAATGAATACCACCTATCGCACTAGCGCGACTGCCCTGCTAGGCGTCGCTCAGACGGGCGCATTCATCTCACCTCATCTGGCGGTCATGACCATCTCATATTCGCATGCGAACAGCGTGAAATACTCGCTTGCTGAGCCGACCGGGCCCAAACATACCGAGGGTAGAGCTCACTGATCTCCACTAGAGTTGCTGGATGGCGCTTCGAGCTCTCCGGCGCACGGCCGCCGGAAGTTCGAGCGCTCGTCCCGGAAGTCGGGCCGTTCCAGCATAGCGCATGCTACGCATGGGCTGGTTTCGCACGCATTCCGCCAAAAATGCCTGCTTGTTGCGCCGTCAACTGCACAAGCAGACCAGAGAAGTCGTCTGGGAAGACGTTCTACTTGGAAGTATTACAATATTCTGTACGACGTGCGTGATAGGCAGCGAAACGCTAATGTCATGTCAGTGTCGTTTTTAAGCTGTGGCTCTTGTTACGCTGATTCCCTCGCTCTAAGCCGGATTTATACCGGCGTTGGGTGCCAAACTAGGGTATAATACCCATGTTACACGGCGAAAGTAACCGCAGATAAGTTTAACCGCGGTTACTGAATTTTAACCGCGGTTATCGCCAACTGCGGTTTTGGATGTTACACGCGAAATTGCAAATTTGGTAACCGCAGTCCCTTTGATTATGAGCGCAACAAAAATAAATTACTACACTTTTAACTTCACGATAAAAACAAAAGAGAAGCAGTGTAGACAAAAAGAAATATCGTTAAAGCATTCGCTTCTGACACAAACGCAACGCACTCGTGCGCGGCGAGAAGAGGGGCTTCCCCAACAGCTCGCAACCGGCTTGGTTTGCTGTTCGGTGTTGGGAACTTTCAGCTTAGCATCGCGGTAGATATTTGACCACCGCTATCTGTACAACTGGGAATTACAATCCGTAGCACAATTTTTCACCGCACTAACATCCATTTTCTCTAATGCGGAAGTTCTTTTCCGCGATCAGATTGATTTCGAAGAGCGGCGATGCGATAAGCTGTTGCTGCCGTGATCTGGGCCGGTTCGGGCCGCAAGCAGTGCCGTGCGGGCAGGCGCGCCGGCGTGTTTACAGGCACGGCCGACGCGCGCGCCGATCGTTTCCGAGTGCTGAAAACGCTTCAAGATTGCCTGCTATATCCATTTTTGGCGGACGACGCGCGGAATTTGCAAATTTAGCACGGATTTTGTCGTAGTTGATCGGGCGGATCGGGAAACGAGCCGCTGCTGACGGGCAGTCGCGCTGATTGCGAGAGCGATGCAAAGAACGCAAGCGCGTCTTGGGGACAGTTTTCGGGCGCCCGCTATTTGAGAACCTTTGTCTCTTCCGAACGCCAGGTTATTTTTTTTTTCGCCTCCACTGATGCGCCGCCACTTGCGTCCGAACTGAATTGTGCGATTTTGAGCACTGCGGCTGCGGAAACTGCGGTTAGCGTGACCCATGGATGGCGTGACCGAACTGAGGTGGCCAAGCTCAATTTGCGCTAACCATGGTTAGCGACGTAAGCGCAGCTTCGTCTGTCGTGTAACGCAGCAAACTGCGGTTTTGTCTAACCGCGGTTTGCTTAACTGTGGTTAACTGTGCCCGTGTAACTATAGCTCTCCATCCCCAGGCAGCAGGCTCTGCAGTGACCCCTTTACTGACAACTGATTTGACAGAACGGGCGCACGAACGCGGCTACAGCCTGACGCCGTGCCCACGTTGTTTTCTTTCTAGCATAAATCCCTAGCATAAATTTCTTGCATAAATCCCGTTAGAGCTGCGTCGTCTCTCAAACCAAGACCCAAGTGACATTTTCGTTCTCCTTTGCAATTAAATTCTGCTTCATATTAGCGTCGCATATTTCGGTATAGCATAAGTTACGATCTGAACGCAATGTGTATGGCCAAAATGTAATAAAGTTAGAACAAACTGCCAAAATGCTCCAATGGGGACGCTTATCAGCGGTTGAGAAGCGTAGCAGACGCCTGACTTCCGGGACGAGCCGTTGAACTTCCGGTGGCCGTGCGCGCGCCCGGCCGCGACAGCGGCGAAGCGCCATCCAGCAACTCTAGTGGAGATCAGTGGTAGAGCTACGTGACGCAAGATTGGTTGGTTGGTGAATACCTCAACCACCGGCAGTAAGTACCCTGGACCTTTCACGGGCGATTAAGGTTTGAACCGGGCGCAATAATGCTTTACCGATAGCAACATCTGCGGAGAACGGAAGATCAGAAGCTCAGAGGGGCCGCTTAACCACCTTCAGTGCATCTTGTTCCTTTTGCCGCTTCGTGCCGGGGAGGGAGAGAGAGAGCGAGAGAGAGATGGAGAGAGATGGAGAGAGATGGAGAGAGATAGAGATAGATAGATAGATAGATAGATAGATAGATAGATAGAGAGGGAGAGGGAGAGGGAGAGAGAGAGAGAGAGAGAGAGAGAGAGAGAGAGAGAGAGAGAGAGAGAGAGAGAGATTTATTACGCAATAATGCGAGAGTGGTTCCTCAGTCCAGGTGACCATGTGCTGTCAAGCTGCCGCAGCCCTGGTCACAAGCAGGAGCTGGTCCTCAGGTCGACAGCTGGACAGCAGTATCTCCCACTGCTTAGGGGAACGGGACGGGTTCAGGGGCGGAAGGTGCGAGTTTTTTGTGCAGTCGAATAATATGTGCGTCCGAGTTCTATTAGGCTTGGGCGTTCACGTGCACAAAGGGTTTTCGAAAACGAAAATGAAAGCATGATGGGTGGCTGAAGCGCGAGGGAAGCAGCCTGTCTCACAATATATAAATTTAATTTCATTTATTTGATTTATGGTTTCCTGTAGTCTGTGTAGTCTGCACTGTAATTGATTGATTGTGGGGTTTAATGCGCCGACGCAACGCAGGCGATGAGGCGCGCCGTAGTGGAGGGCTCCGGATTAATTTTGACCACCTGGGGATCTTTATCGTGCGCCGAAATCTCGAACACACGGGCGTTTTTGCTTTTCGCCTCCATCAGAAAAGCGGCCGCCGCGGCCGGGAGCTCGAACCCGCGACCTCGTGCTCAGCAGCGCAACGCATTAGCCACTGAGCCACCGCGGCGGGTAGTCTGCACTGTAGACTAATGCTGTAGTCTACATTGTAGAGTATTGCTGTCGCCTGTTTTTTTAATTACATCAGCTCACGAAAACGTTTGATTTACATTTGTTTCACGTGCCCAATTACGTAAGAACTGTTTACTTGAGGAAAGCTAAATGTATGAGCTCTCGCCGTTCGCAACACTTGTGACGTCACAAACGGTAGTACCCAGAAGCGTACGGTGCGTCGACACCGGTTTTCACGTTTCGGGCATTTTATGCTTTATTAAACTGCTGCTGGTTGCGAGAACCGTCTGTTTAGATTCTAGGCACTGAGATTTACAAATACAGGCCAACTTGTTCCCACCCTTTAGTGTCATTTTAAGCATGAGGCGAGACGTGAATAAATAACTTTGTGAATAAAAAAAAATGGTGGCGAGGACTTCTCGGTGGAGGCCAGATGAAACTGGAGACAGCTGATATGAGTCGAAGACGCGGAATGGCAAACACTGTACAGTGAACCGAAAGGGTTCTTTACAGTGCATACAAACCTAGCCGTCCCATTCGACCGATCTACCTTGTACGTGGACTGCTGAACGAAGAGGAATGTCGCTGGTCCTACTAGGTCTGTGTTTGAGTCTGTGTGCATGACGACCCTGTTAAGTCGCAGGTTCGGAGTCTAGCGGTAGTGATAGCCTTGATTCTAATGAAAGATATAACTGCTGCGACTTCTCTGTCATTCGTTGAAAGAGCAGTAGGCTCTAATAGGACTGTTGGAAAAGACTACGAAAAATTATACGCAACCCGAAAAGTCTGAGAGCGTAATCCGATCACGCCACGTAACAAAGCCGGAGCGGTGAGCGCAAAATATATCAACGCACCGGAGGTGATACCCTAATTACATGGCGTTACGCAGAGACTTGAGAGTGTCGGAACGATGTATGGCGACACATCGTATATATTCTCGGCCATAAATAGGCTTGGGAAATCGACCGCGGTTATTGAAAGAAGGAATTCATTTCAAGATCCTTGTGCACGCCAGTCACCTTTCTCTGTGAAACACAAGAAATAAGAAATAATTCGTGCCTTGCTACGTCGAAGTGGTATACGTAACCCGTCTACGTTACGACCATGTTTATAAGCCAGATAGGCAGATGTTTCAACATTAGATTGTGTGAGTACAATAGTTCTTTGACAGGAAACCCGGAGACGCACTTAACCGGGTACCGCAGAACTTGTGCATTTACGCACGTTTTGAGCGCACAAGAGCAGTGTACCGTGTACACGCACTAAAACCAGCGCTTGCGCGAGATAGCTGAAAAGTTTTTCATCGGAGGATCTCCCACTTTTTGTGTTCGACAAGCGTCGGTTGCCTTCTTAGAGGGCGAAGTTTCATTTCTTGAGAACATTTTTTTTCGGAGTGATAGTAGTATGATTTTGAGCAAAGTTTTGGTACATGCGCGGTATGGTTATACTATGTATAAAATAGTTGTTTTGCCGGTATATAAATACGGCTGTTTGTGAGCGCGGGTCCCGTGCCTTCTTATCTCCGTGTTCGTAAAGTTTGGCGTAAAATGAATATTGTAGATGTGCGCCCTAACCGTGGAGCATTATTGCGGTTGATGCACACTCAAGTCAATTGCAGAGGATCTCCCGGAAATCAACAATTGAAATCAAGTATCCAGGTGACAAAACGTGCAAGCTTAAGGTCCAAATCGCGTTTTGATCGTAGAAATGGCACCTACTGATAACTAATCTACTCAAAATCTATATCCAACAGATGAGACGAAAAACTTGAGGTCCAAATAATGTTCCCATCTAGAGTCCGTGTCCACGTCCTGAGAACGCATGCGTCGGTGTCCTTCGTTGCGTAGGGACTGGAATATCTGACAAGGACGCTCGTGAACGCCGTACAGTCTTTGTCAAAATTTTGTGGGACACGGCGACCGTGGCCGGAGCAGGCGCGCGGCCGAACGGGGGCGCTGCGCTTGCCGCTGTCGGCTGGTTGCGTGGCTAAAGAGAGCGAGGGGAACTTTTGCTCTTGCTTTTGTAGTGTGCCCGGCGCGACAAGTGCTGCGCGAAGTGCCTGCGCTGAAGCGAAGTGGACTGCTCTGAGAAACCGGCGCCGCTGCACTTATCGCACCAGCCATACTACGAAAGGGAGCGCGAAAGTTTCCCTCCCTCTCTTTAGCCGCGCAACCAGCCGACAGCGGCAAGCGCAGCGCCCCTGCTTGGCCGCGCGCCTTCTCCGGCCACGGTCGCCGTGGCCTACAAAATTTTGACAAAGACTGTACGTGCCAAGAGAGCCTATAGGTACGAACGGCTCGCCGACTCGTTTAGAAATCGGTAACGGTGACAGTTGTATTCCAAGGGATATCGCACCATCTAGATATAATCGTTGCGCTATACGGTGCAGCCATACAAACCAAGAGCCATATAGTGGCATCAATTCCACAAATATGAACGTACTTCATTACTACGCACTCGCGGCCCGCGGCAGAAACGCGGCCCAGTTGGTTATGGCGACAGGTGGTTTGAGAGGGCGACTATTATATATCCATACTAATTATATTGCTGCATGAGGCTCAACGTATAGTCCAATAAAGAAAAGACGCGGGGGGGGGGGGGGGGAGTGAGTCTGTTTCTGCAGCACTCTTTGCACAAACAGCGAAAGTTGGGACGTTTACTTAGCAACAAGTTTTTGCTGTTTTTTTCTCGGAAGTGGTTCATTTCGTCACGCCAGATCTGCAGATTGTAGCACGCGTCCGTTCCTGCAGCTGCATCCGTACTGTGTTTTGAATGCGGAGCAACAGCCGAGCCGAGAGAATGTGCGTCACATTCGAACGCGCACGCATGTTTCGTCCGTTATTTTGACTAAAGTGGGTCGCTGGCGTCATTAATACAAAACGCGAACGTGCACGAGGCAGCCGATGCGTCTCCAGCAAGTTCTAAAGAGCGGATGCGAGCGGAGAAACAAAACAGGGCTGACGCAGAAGTGCATAAGCCGGCGCAGCGCAAACATAGCGAATCACATTGCAAGGTTCCACTTTGCATGCCTTGTGATGCCCGGGCATTTCTTCTTCACCGCATTCAAAGTTGTGAATGTTACCGGCGGCGAGCAGTTGGCTTACCAGCTGCTTTTGTGGTACAGGTCGAAGCAGCAACAGAACATTCCTCGGGGCATTTCAGCCTGCTTACGTGGTTGGAATGCGAAAGCATTTCTACGTCCCCTGGCGATACTCACCAAAATCTTGTTTACTGATCGTGTTCGCGTCTCTTCACTTTCGCTTTTTCGTCTTTTGAGCCAGACCACACTACAAGCTAAACCCTTCCCAGAATCAGTTTTCTGTTTGGGTGAATCTGCTCAACTCACGTGCTGTCTTCGGTCTCGCGATAGGGCGTCAGCGCCGCACGCTCTAGGCTATCTCGTCTTCCGCAGTTGGCAACGTGCTGGTGTGGTGGGGTGGTAAAACACCAGGCTACTGCTGCAGGGCCCGTGTTCGATTCCCGTATCAACTTCAATACGAACCACGAAGAAAGAAGTATTCGAGGAAGGGAATCCGCTGGGCTGGGACAGCGCGGGCGGGCTGGCGAGGAGGAAATGCAGCTTGCGCAGCAGCACAACAGATGGCGCATCAAGCGCGTTGCCCTAGTTTACATGTTCCTCTACGGACGCGCAGAAAAACCGCAATATCATCGAATATATTGTAAAAATTCTCAGATTTCTTCCTGTAAAATAAATAGAAGTGCTGGACATTTTAGCAGCAGTTATTAATAAATACTGCCCTAGTTACAAGCCCTACCACGCTTGAAACGAAGGGCTATAAGGAATCCCGGAAAAGACGACGTCTGCCGACGCCGCCTTCCCACCACGAGTGGTTCACTCTCGCCTCTCGCGGGCTTCTCAGATTTGCGCGCGCTTTTCATGTTGCACGGGCAGGGCGGCGAAGTTAGGACAACCTAATATGAACTAATGGCATAGAGGATAACAACCATCATTCACTAGAACTAATCACACCTAGATTCTCAACCACATCTTTTAAATGCATAGCATTTTAGTAACTCACAATGTCACGCGGCGTTGGCGTGCCTTGTCGTAGTCCGCATGCGCGTCTTGTCGTAGTCCGCATGCGCGCCTTGTCGTAGTCCGCAGCCAGGAAGAAATAAAATAACAGTTTCCGGCGCCCGGTTTCGAACCCATGACGCCGCGGGCGGAACGCAAGGTGCCCGGCGCCCTACCGACCGAGCCACGAAACCGACACACATTTCGACGCACCGAACGCGCCTTATATCCTTCACTCATTTCTCGTTTGTTTCGAAAGCGCCACAAGTTGTCCCGCGCCTCCAAAAGATGGCGACACGGGTCCCGCAATCAAGAGATACGACTTGCCGGCGCACCCCCTCGGAAATGCTGTGCATTTGATCGTGCCCCTCGCGAGGGGGATGTCTTTTTTATTGTAGGTTTCGTGTTCTAAAAAAAAAAAAAATCAAAGCCCCTTCAATGATGTTTGAAACGCGAAGATTTCTACCGCCGAAAACCGACTCCAGTGAAAGTCCAGTCGCGCGAGGGATTCGTCGGCGTCGTCTGCCCACGACGGCAGCCGGCTATGCACTGACTGACCTTGAACCGGCGAGCCTTTTCCCTTTGGCGCATCGCGACAGAGGGCGCGCAGTGCCATGCCCCCGCCGTGACTTTATCGCGCCGCCGGAGCAAACCCTGTTCCGCCTCCTCAATAATTCTTGCCCCATGATACGAACTCTACTTATTGCCTTTTAGGAGTACCCTACTTTATCAAAATTACTCCTTATACACACTTTTCACAAATTCTGACATTCTTGTGTTTCTTTTTTTTACCTTTTATAGCGGCGGCCATTTTTTTTCTTCACCCGACAGCAAAGCCAAATTTTTGCATAGTCGAGCACTTAGGGCTTTTACCTAAAAATGCACCCTGGTACGGATGTTCTCTTAATAACCAGGATATTTTAGTTAGTCTGATTTCACTGACGTAAAGGTAGTAGTGGTGGGGGACGGGGTCTCGCAGCGCAAATGTTGGTACAGCACAATGAACCATAAGTGTGCTGTTGTATACACAAATAACGAGATAGCACTGCAGCATTAGCGTTATTGAGAACAGCGTGCAGGAATGTTGTTACGGCTCCGAGGAAATGGCCGACTCGAGGATGCGGAGCTTTGAGTCTGAACATTGAGTAAATGGCCGACTCAAGGTTCAGATGCTACACTCACGGTTCTGAACAATTTTCGACGTGAATAACAGTCAACTGATAGCGTTTTGCTTGAATAAGAAACTCACTGTTGGGTATATGGTATACATTTTTTATTGAGATAACGGCGATACGAGGTGGTTTTGTTATCGCGAACGTTTTTGCACGAGCCTGCCACTTTAAATTGGAGCCTGAGATGCATTATCGTGCCGCGCTTCTTTGCTTGCGTCCCCGAAGAGCTTTGGTTCATTATTCTGAAGCTGCTATTCTCGGGTAGTGGCGCTGATTTCCTTTGCTGCACAAAGAAACGTAACCAAAATGGCCCTATAGATTAGTAAATGACCCACTTCGCTTCGAAGCTGAGATTGCCGCGGAAGGACTCAGAGCTGGCTCATGTTCCGGAAACCAACTCTGACGCTGCTGTTACCCACGTGCCGATGTAGTTTTACAAGTCGTATTTCAAACGCATGTTAACTTTGTACACCACACGCAACCTTTATCGGTGCTATCAGGGTAGCAGCGCTCAGTTATGCCATAGTGATAAAGTCAGTGTTCAAGTCTCGCTTCAAAAAGCCGCCGTTTCGACATTACCTCGTACTTGGCAGCGTGTACCTCATGTTGCCGCGAAGCAGTGTGGAAGCGTTGGTAAAAACTCCATGGATGAGACAAATAATTAAAGCAGTTGGTATGCAGTCGAAGCAGGATGATTACTGAGAGGCGCCACCTTCGTCTCGCGCATGCGCGGTACGCACCGGCGGTTCCTCAGACCTCCTGTGATCACTGCCAAAAAGGCAAGTTTTATTGGAGTGGTGCTACGACAAGCTAGGGATAGTACCGTCTGCTCACGGACAGAAAAGAGCGAATTTAATTATTTATTTATTTATTTATTTATTTATTTATTTATTTATTTATTTATTTATTTATGCCAGTCTTCTGTA
Source organism: Haemaphysalis longicornis (assembly GCF_048455015.1). Taxonomy (NCBI): domain Eukaryota; kingdom Metazoa; phylum Arthropoda; class Arachnida; order Ixodida; family Ixodidae; genus Haemaphysalis; species Haemaphysalis longicornis. The sequence continues at coordinate 131,820,552 of NW_027526460.1, forward strand.
CAGGATTAATTTTCTGGCCAATCTAAGCACGGCGTGCTTGTAAAGTGACCAGGCAGTGGGTGAAACAACACATTTCAATTACATTTCATGAAAAGTAACACAATAATACTTGCGTATGTACACAGAACACGCCCGAGAGCATGAAACAAAGCAAGAAATAAAAAACGCACACACAAAATGAGTGTTTTCTTGCTCCCGAACATTCATCAAAAGAAATTTGCACCAATAGCACACTCACTTACAGGAATACAATTCAATGCTACTTCAAAATTGTACAGGCATAAAGGAACATGAAAATAAACACATTTAAACAGTTCTTTTATTGGTTTCATAACCAGGGTTCGGTATTTTTCCTTTGTGCCAACGCTATCCAACGCTCTACGGTGGGTTAGCTTCTGACTTTTTTTTTTTAATTACTCAATTAATTTCTTGTTTTTCTTTTGGTTTCCGAGCAAGTGCAGTATATTGTGATCCCATACGAGAGTAACGATTCAGCTAGCGCCTTATACACTGTAAGCTGAACTTGAATCGTTGGATTAATTCCGGGGTAATAAGTGGGCCAACGCCACCTGCTGCAAGGCCTAACCACCTCGGAGACCGGCACTACCGGAGACCAAGCTTTACACCCACTACCGTAAGACAGGCTGCCAATATTTAGGGCACCATGAGTTTGCAGGTACTGTAGCGTATCCACGCAGCATTTCTATGTACATTTCTATGTACGTGTCTTGGGCAGCATATGTGAGGTTCTGGCTCACTCTGCATCAACTCCACCACGCAGGTACGGTGATGGTCGTGGTTGTGGCGTACTCTGGCCGCTGCCGCATCAATCCGGACAACGTGGCCACCTCGGTCGTGGACGCCCTCGGAGACATGACCACGCTGGCCATCCTGGCTGGATTCTCCTCGCTCCTGTACGGACACATAGGTACGCACGGGCAGTCTCGTTTCCGAAACACGTTGAGGTCAAGAAAAACTCAACCTGCCGACGAAGAAACAAGCAGGATTGTCAATTGATCCGTCACTTTTTTTACATGACTGTCCCGCTCGTTTCTAGTGAGAGCGGTGTTAAACTATATTTAATGATTGTCTCCTGATTGGTCCTATATCTTGCGTACTTAATTCCCCAGGGGAAGTCTGGGGGCCTTGCTGCCGACCAAGGGGTTGTGTTGTGCGCTGCTGGAGGGATTTGGTATTCCGATCCGACCCTGAACTCAACGTGTAAAGATATTTTCCCCATCTTAACCACCGTCGGCCTCCTCACCAGTGTTTCGAAGTCAGCCATGCTACCGAAAATGGAGGCCCGAACCCGTCTCTGAAATGTACGCCGCGGAAAGCAGGTCAGCTCGCTCATTCCACTCGTCAAAGCTGTCCCCGCTCTCCCCCGAGCGCGCGGCTTTCTCTTTGCGGCAGGCAGCCAGTCCCGACATCGATGTCTACGCGCCTATCCCACCTCATTGACCGAATGAAGACGGCCGCTTCCAGACGCCATCGAGACCGTGACCTTGAGGACAGAGCGCGGTCTGTGGCGTCCGTCCTTTGGCGGCGGCCCACTGGCCCATCAGGCCGCGCACACAGGGCCCTGCCCTCCCTGTAGCAGCGCCTGCAGCCCGGCCTTGCGCAACATCCCGTTCAGCCAGTGGCGCCTATGTCTGACCGTGTGCATACGCAGCCGCATTCGCGAGGTTTCGTGGCTCGAATTCGTGCCGCTGCCCTTGATTGAGCTCCACGCTGGCCGGGAGCGGCACAGTTCAGCCGGGCGTCCCTATACGCCTTATCAACCAGGCTGTTTGCGCGAGACCTTGGGAAATGCACTGAATTGACCCCATTCGTTCGTAGCGTCCTCTACACTCGTACGTCGGAGCAACTTCCGAATGTGATTTGCCATACGTACGCGTCGACAGGAAATGCCCCAGTTTAATGTTATTAGAGAAACGCGCGATAATTGCCTTAGCGTCGTCATCATGTCGAATTCGTATTGAAACTATATAGGAGAGGGAACCAGATGCAACTACGTGCGGTTGTGGGCCACATTCTAACCGGCGTCACGTGGTCTGTGGCTACAACAATCCACTTGTTCCCGGATTGTGACGTAAGCAACAGACCTAGGAGGTTCATTCCGACGTTTTGGAAGGGTCTCGTCGGTACAGCTATGGTCTGAATAAGTGCGGCTGGTTTCATCGACGTAGTTTTCCGTATCTGGCAATCACGGCTGCACCGGACGCAGTGGATGACATCGGTTCGAAGGCGGGCCAGTAGCACTTAGTCTTAACCTTCCAAGTGTGCATGCTGTGCCGAGCTGTTCGGGAGACGGGTGGTCGTGGCACACTTCCAAAATTTCGTCGCGAAGGGCTGCAGGCATGACTAGAAGATCATTCGCTATCGTTTATGGGTTCGAAGTTTTTCTTGACGAGTAGGAAGTTTTTCAGGCTGAATGCAGGTAACTTTCGCTTGAAGGCCCTTGGGACGGCGAAACATTTAGTGCATTGTGTTCAGAGCACGACCAAGCTTTTGATCGTAGACTGCACCTGGGCTTGGAGGCGCAGCTAGTATATATGGCTGCAGGCTAATTTGCATCGCCCTGTTATTTTTTAGTCTTCGCCAACAACTCGTACGCACGGACGTTTTTACATCAATCTTTAGTACACAAAGTACCAGTAGTAGTAGAACGTTTTACAGAAAGGGAGGACCACTGGCCAAGGAAAGAGGAGGGATGGGGAGGGGGGGAAGGTAAAATGCCGGGAATTCAAGGCTTAGTTCGTCAGCTGTAGATTAAGGAATGGACGAGTTCTTGACGCCTCCAACGGGGCAGTGCAGAAAGACGGATGTGGCGTAGCAAGAGGCTGACCAGAAGAATCCACGTTGTGCCGCCGCCGTCGTCTCTCACGTGTGTGCATCCGCGCAGGTCAGCCGTGGATCGCGAGCGTGTTCGCGGGGAGCCTGGTGGCGCTGTGTCCGCTGTGGGTGTACCTGGCGCGAGGCCACCCAACTTCCCGCAAGGTGCTCGCCGTCGGGTGGTGGCCCATCATCGTCGCCATGATCATATCCAGGTGAGACCACTACGCACGCAACCACGTGCGAGAGTTCAGACCGATTATCTTGTTGTTGTAACCAGGACCATTTTGAGAGGCATCACGCAACAGAACTGGCTTGTCGTTCGATTCCTCTTCTATGTGGTTTTACTGCATAAATGACGCAAAGATTGGCTCATAAATTTTGAAACGGTTCACTGGGCGCATTCTGTAATCTGTTTTTTTTTTTCTCTTTTTGTTGGCCTCGTGCTTGCTCGCTTGTAGGGCGAAACACTTCAGTTTTCTTGCGTGTAGCGTATTGTGTTCAACGTGACGCAATACAAAGACGAAAGCTAAGCGTCAAGCGCGAATTGAAAATAGCTGTTTCCAGCTATCACTGAACACAAAGCCGTCCGGTAACCCGTTAAAAATAAATCAATGACGTCACAGCCAAAGCAATGAGTGAATTAGTGTAATAGTAATGGTTTATTTTCCATAAACTGTACAAGGTTATGGGGAAAAAGGTGCACATAAGCAACTTGACTGGCCCTAACAACCCGTGCAAATGGCAGCACCAGTACAGAAGCGCAACGATAAACAAAATATACAAAGCATAACGAGAACAACTGCACAAATATACATATATATTGTGGTCTCTACCTCACAATATGCACCACCCTAGCATTGCACAAGGCATGCACTCATGCACATTGCGAGGAGCCACCGCGGGTTCGAGCTATTTGAGAACGCTCACGGAACTGAGACGCCGTCGCGCCAGCTCAACACCGCCTCTGTTGGGCAGGGGTAGTAGGGGGCGACAAAGGAATAAGCCCAGTGTAGTACATCAAAAGAAGGCGTTTATTCGCGCCAACCCCTTCAGTTACATTTCAACATCCCCGTGGGTGAAAAGGGGCGATGGGCGATCTGGCGCCACGCGCAAGTGTGCGTGTCATCAGCGCGCTGAACCGGTGGGCTCAGCAATAAGGGCAAAATCTGGGGTGCTGGCCGATGGGCTCGCAATAGAAAGACACTGTCCTTCCGTTCCCAGGCGCGTATCGCACGGCGTGATCGTCGAGTGTCAGGTACGGCTAATATGTGAGCGAACGGACTGAGGGTCAACCGAAGGCACGGGCAGGCAGCCGGAAGGGCTAGCGGGCTTAGAGCCGGCGCAAAAGAGCTGCGACCGGGCGGCGAGGAAAATAGTTACGCTCCTTCGGCTGTCCTCCAGAGCGTCTCCCCGGACTATCCTCCGCGCAGGGCGCGCGTTCGCGTCCCGGCGAGGGTGGGGTTCGGGAATCGTTCAAACGGGCCGATGAGGTGAGGTTAGCTAAAACACCGGGGCGGAGCCCCCATTTCGTGAGAATGTTTTATCGCCGCAACGGTCGCTGCAGCCTTCACCTCAGGCAGGAGTTGGAGATGACGGCTCGGCTCTACACAGTGGCACCGAGACGAGCCGGCAACTCGGAGGAGAGAGAGGGAAAAGCGCCGCGCAATGACAGAAACCTAGCGATCGCGCAATGGCTCGGGCGCCAGGATCCCCACAATGTACATGCACAAATACACAGAAACATCAATACATGTGAAAGTGCACATTAAAAGAAAACACGCATTACCACCGTTGGACAAATGGAACTTAGATTATCAGGAAAAGTACGCAGGGTTGTGCGTGTGCAATGTGGTGAAATAGTGGAAGTTCGTCATAGTATTTTAACAAAAAATTAACTTGCACCATAACATAGTAAGCGCTGGGATTGTGACACAGCCACAAGCATTGGTATCTGGGATTGTAATTTAGACTGCCCATGTTTTGTTTAACACAATATAGATAACGTATACAGGTACTGTGTCGATGACGTTTGTTTAGTACCTTCGTTATTGCTTTAGGCTGAATAATTGCCGGAACAGGTGGATTAATATCGTTACGCGGCGGCAGGGCAGAGGACACGAACCATGACAGATGAGGCGATGATTCAATGGGCAGCCGTGACTCTACGAACGCCGGGACTATGCTACGGGCGACTATTCGTCTTTTCCGGACTGGGTTGCTGCCGACTTCTCTCTCGTGGCAATAACTTTAACCTCCTATGAAACGGGATAGCACTTCTAGCATCAACAATAAAAGCCAACAGAAAGTGTTTGGAGGGCTTGCGAAGTGTGGTTTTTAAAATTACATAAAGTGACCTAAACATTGTGTAATTACCTTACCAGGACCCTGGTACCATGGTCCGAGTTTTTTCGGCAGGTTTACAGAATTTTTAGGCTAGAAAAGTGCGTTCGAAAGGTTCCTTTCTCTCGCGCGCACTCCTAAACGAAATTTGCTGAGATTAGTAGTCTACGACGACACATTTACGACGACGACGACACAAATTTAGCGGATTGCTAGCCTGTTTAACTCGTGCAATCTAGTATAAGGACTGGCTCTTTTTTTTTTAAATTTTCATCTAATACCTTGATCCGGAATTGGCTGTTGGAGTGTGCTGTTTGGGAATAACGGCACAAAGTGCGCTTGAAGAGCCAGCGCTGCTTGTACAGCAAATTCCATATCTCCCGCTCCATGAAGCTCGCTTTCGTTCATGTGCGCATTCCTTCCGAGAAGGAATATCTACACGAAACTTTCGCATTGGACAGCAGTGCAGCATTTGTAGCCACCTTCGTAAACCCCCCCCCCCCTACCCCCCTAAAAGAAAAAGCCTCTTCTGTATATGCTAGGCAGTTTTCTCCCATCGTCTACGTCAGGCTTATATTAGTGCTGTGGGTTCTTTCTTTCTTGTGTGTGTGTTCTGTGCGTTAAACACGTATGTTGGGGGCTTCCAAATTCAATTGCGCAGTGCCGGCGGATACATCCTTGATCTGGCGGTGACTCACTTCAGAGGACTGGCCGTCTTTCAGCCCGTCATCAACGGTGAGCAAAACTTCTTTCTTGCTTGCTTGCCTGCCCACAGCTTTGTCGGCTTGTGCGTGCGTGTGAGGAAAAGAGAGAGAGAGAGAGAGGTAGGGAGGAAGGAAAGGAGGGAGGGGGGAGGGGGGAGAGAGAGCTACTTTATTAGAGAAGGATGACCACTGGTCACGACGGCCGAAAGAAATGGGGAGGGAAGGCAAGGAAAAATAAACAAATGCTGACCGTTCTCAGTCAAGTGAATAACTGGACCAGTTCTTGGAATCTGCAGTTAATGGGTCAGCTCATGGTAACCGCAATGGAATCAGGAGTTCGTACAGGTTCGACGAAGGTAGAGAACGCGAGATGCCAGCACGTGCCGTGTGCGCAGCGTGACAGCAACGGAGCTCTTTTGTTCGCAGGCGTGAACGGCAACCTGGCGGCCATCCATGCGAGTCGCCTGTCGACGATGTTCGCCCAGCGGTCGGAGCTGGGCCGCCACCCCGAGCACGACTCGCGCTACTGCGTCGACCCCCTCACGGGACTGTGCAGGCGCAGTGAGTAGCGGAGTCTGTGGGAGAACGGCGTTCGGTTAAACGTACAGCCTTTTTTGCCTGCTGGTTGCGCGGCCAGAGAGAGTGGCCAGAAATTCCACTCTTGCTTTCGTAATAAAAGTGCGGTGCGGGGTCGGTTTCTCGGAGAGGGGAGTCATGTGGCGCACTGGTGGCTAGAGGTATGGGAATCCGCGCTCTTCACAATGCCATTTGTACATCTTTTATGAAGCTGCTGAAGTTATTTTTTGATATTACCCGCGGTCAAATAAATACCAAATTGAACTTCAATGTCCGCTCTAAAGATCAGAGCTAGCGTCGTGAATAAATAAAAAATACACCATCCCTTCCTAAAAAAAGTTGGGAGGAGCGCGAGAGCTTTCTAACATCAAAAGTGCGACTTTCGCGGAGAGTGCGGCCAACCCTTGTTGGGAGTGCGTCCAGTCGATCGTCAAATCTTCAAAGGCCGAAATCGCGAACGACGAACGAACCCGTGCGGCGATTTTTCGCGCACTCAGTAAACGCATCTACGATCGATCTAAATGTATACCCCATACGTTGTTTATAAGATAAATGTGTTGTACTATTGTACTCCTTCATTATCGATGCGTGTGTTGTATCTAGAACCGTTCGTTGTTCGCGATTTTCAAGTAACCGGTTTGATACAATGGAAGCCCGGCTTCCCGCACGAACCGTGTGCCCAAAGGCCTTATCAGAGCTTTCCGGTCACCCAACCTGTTTTTTTTTTTTTTTTTTTTGACAGAATGCCTTCGGTTCCATTAAGAAAGCTTTCGCTTTTTTGCGACCACACGCTCCGTACACAGCAGCGAACCATGCAGCGAAGCTGCAGCATGCGGCCGGTGCTTTACGTGTGATGCGTGTCCTACCCATTTCAACCAACACATTTGGGCTAGTTGGTGATACGGCTTCGACATGATGAAAAGGCGCGACAAAATGGGGACTAAAAAAAAGCCAGTTACACGGGACGAGTGCTAGCGCTCGTCCCGTGGAATTGTTTTTTTTAGGTGCGGAGTACCTTAGGACCACGCAATGCCCGTCCGCGTCCGTGCGCACAGCATTTACAATCGCAAAAAATCACACAGCTAGGCACCGGCAGGATTCGAGCCTGTGTCTGCTAGACGAGACAAGGTTAGTGTCAGTCGTCTTACCCATTGGGCTAGGACCGTGAGCTAGTACCCGAGAGTTAAACGGCTTACCCTCTCGCCTGTTCCGGTGCGGAGTACCTTAGGACCTCCCACTGTCCGTCCGCGTCCATCCGTGCGCACACCACCATCATGCGAAAATCAAGCGAAATTGGATTTGAGCCGTGAGTTGCAGTTTCATTTATGGAATAATCCAGGTGCAACTCACGGCTCAAATCGTACGACGATCGAGGCGCAAATGGGATGTCACTCGGTGCGCAACTTGGACGTCATTTCGAGTCACCGTACTCCGCACCCTCGATCGCCATCATCCACGGAGTGGAGATGCTGCCATTTTCTAATTTTGTCTCCGCTTTGTCGCGCCTTTTGCCATGTCGAAGGCCTACCTACTTCAAAGCGCGCGCGCTCTGCTGCGATACACCCAACCAGTAACTCTACCCTTACCTCTAACTCCTATGCAGCCGTTTTTTTTTTTTGCGCATGCGCATGGGGTTGCGCCCGAGGAGGTTTTTGCGTACATGGGACCGCCGGATTTTTTTTCGCCTAGCTATATAGAGCTTCACTTTAAAACAAATGGCTGCCTGTCTGCTTGCTTTGCTTCTGATGACGTGGAAAGGTTTGAAGGTTTATTGAAGGTTTAAAGACGGTGGCTTTATTGCCGCCCCTGTCACGTGTGTGCATGGGTCACGTGGAGCACCAACAGGCGAGGAAACGATAGCGATGGAAAGCAATAAAAGACGCCGTGTTCCCTACTCGGTAGAGTGCGATGTCCTGTTCGGGCTGTGATGGCACTCGTCGATGACACCATACACTGGATGAGCTCGCGCGTGGTGCATTAATGATATATTGCAATTACATTTCTTCAGAAAACCAATTACGAATTTTGTTAATCGTCGGGATGACATTCACCCAAATTCGATGCGTGCTGTGGCGTGCAGACCGACAGGCTCGGGTGTCCCAGCTGCTGCTTCTGCTGTCCATCCCCGGCCACGTGCTCTTCGTGCTGCTCGTCTTCGTCATCAGCGATGCCAACAGCAGGCTCACCGTCGGCCTCATGCTCTCCTACCTCGTGGCCTCCGTCGTCCTGGTGCGTGTATGCATGCACACTGAGAGCAACTCCTAAAAAAAAAACGGGCTCTATCCTTTCGTTCTTTTTATAAAAGAGATATCGAAAGACGCGCGAACAGAAGCAAATAATATGCTCACAATATGTGGGGTGAGTGGTCCTCAGGACCTTGTACTAGCCCGGACTAATCTGTTCCGAAGCATTCGCACACAGCAGCAATCAGCCTACCAACATATTTCTCTACTTCATGTTAAAGGAGTACTGGCACCAATTTTTGGCATTAATGTTACTGCACAGTTCGCTTCCTTTAATCAACAGAATACCCTGGGTGAAATATGAGCGGCCTGCGACGCGAAGAACATACTTCATTTGGACCTCATTTATCGCGCCGACGGAACAGCGCGCGGAGTGGCCCTCACCAAATGGACATCAGTGTGGCATCATCCCGTGATAGCCAGAAGAAGTGACGTGACAGCGCTCGTCAAAAACTCGTGACGTCACTTCACGCGCGCGGCCCCGCGAGCGGCGAGCGGGTGCCGGCGCATTCACAAACGGGTGCACGTAGCCAGAGCTATAGGCATGGAGGAAAGAATACTCCATGGCTATAGGCATAACCGCTGCCCTGAAAGGCACTGTTGGCAAAAATAAAGTTCCACACACGGGAAAGGGAGAGATAATATCGCCCGGAATCGCAATAGAAGTCGCCATCAGGATTTTTATTGAAAGCAGTCATCGAATTTCCGCCGCAGTGGCAGGCCTAGCACCATCAGGCAGCTCAGCCTTTCAGCTCCAGCGGCGGCGCGGTCGAAACAACGCCCCCACCGGCCTCCGCAGTGTTTTGACGTCCACACAAAGCGGTGAAGTCATGCCGTGATTGTGCCATATGCGCCTTTCGGGATGAAAGCGCAGGAATTTGAAACAAACGATTTTCAGGCCGTACAATGTAATTATTTATTGCGCGCTGAAGTATTTAAAGTGCTGTTTCGGGTTCGCCAGACCATTAGGCACCGATTAAAGCAATAAAAGTGGAACATAAAATTTTGGTGTCATTACTCCTTTAACGCTAATATCGCAAACAGGAACGTAACCTCAGCGTTGTACACGTGAAGTTGTAATAAACTCGGCCGATAACATGGAAATACAGGGGTAACACAAAATGCCTGCATAGAAAAAAATTTGTTCGCGAGGATGAAGTACCCATCACTGGACAGTTTGCTGCTGCTCCCAGCTTACACGGCTGCAAGACGGGCTGAATTAAAAGTAGGTGACTTGATTAGACTATTCAACTGCCCATTGTGCGCGTAATTGAAGTTCTAGGATGAATTAAGCTAAACGAAGTGCGTCCATTTTGTTATCTGCGTCAAAAGAAGCGATAGAAAGCGTACTTTCAGGAGAATTTTACGTTGAAACAGACGTCAAATGTGATTTAGGGCTGGATATTAACGACGCAGGCCAATTAGCGCCGCAAGTTCGATGGAAAGAAGCCGGCCACGGAAATATTCGCATAAGAGTAGAGACTCCGAAAAACTACTGAATCTATGGTTCGCATATAATAACGTACAACCATGCCAAATTTCACTATGCTGGGCATACGTCACCAATGTGTTTGACGGTGTAGTTTGGAGATGTTTGCGACGCTCCGATTTTTGCACACGCAAACGGTTTTTCTAACAACGGTTTTAAAGTATGGTGTCCCCTATGAAAAGTCAAATTTTGACGGTAAGTGCTAAGAAATCTACTCTAAAGCATACGTCAGCAAAAGAGTAAGAACTCACTCATACTCAATCACATTTTTTTCCATTTCCGCTGTGCTCACTCAAACTCAGACTAAAAAAATCGTCTATACCCAAACCCACTCGTACTCACTCATCGCATACTCATCTGTAACGTTGATGGGGCGAAAAGCGAAAACGCCCGTGTATACGAGATTTCAGCCCACGTTAAAGATCCCCAGGTGGTCAAAATTAATCCGGAGCCCTCCATTCATCACCTGCGTTGCGTAGGCGCGTTAAACCCTACAATCAATAAAATCAATCATCTGTAACGTACTCACGTGAACTCAAACTCATACTTCATCTGTACTCATTCGTACTCAACTCACATGTACTCACTTGTACTCGTATTCATTCTCTACGTACTCGTACTCAACTCATCTGTACTCACTTGTACTCATAGTCAATCCATACTCTCGTATTCGTACTCAATCTGTACTCACCCGTGCTCTTCTGTACTCAGTTGTAGTCGTACACAATCTGTACTCACATTTAGTGGTATTCAAAAGTGTTTCTACTTATTTTGTTTTCGCAATCAACCACTTGAATTCACGCGCTGCACTGGGTCTATGGGATCTACTACGCCAGAGCCGGAGAGGCATAGAACGCTTCCAGACCACACTAGTTGGTTCTGGTTTCCCTGTAACCCTTTTGTCTAACTGAAACAGGCGAAAGCTTTTCTGTTTATTGAGTGTAAAGCGGCTTATTGAGCGGCTTCAGCATGCGTAGCGCAGGCTAGCAGCCTTCCGCATCCCTCCGTTCGAACAATTTGAACGAAGGAAGTGCAGCGAAGATACTCATGCTTCCCTGGACTTTCACTATGGTAACCCCGTGACCAGCGGTTTCCGGGAGGGGCAACACCGCGGAAGACGGAATGGAGAGAGAGGCAGTACTCCCCTTTAACACCTCATTGTACCTTTTTGCAAGGGGCCGCGAAATGCGCTAACCTCGTGCATGCACGTTGCGACTCGCGTGCGGGATCAAACTCACAAGTTCGTACTCGTGAGTACAGTATTCATGGGTACTACTCGCTAGTGCAGGTATTCTCGAGGACAGCACTCGCACGTGCAGTACTCATGAGTACTACTCGCGAGTACAGTACTGTAATCTCGAGTATTGAACTCACGCCCATACTCACTCATCACTGTACTCACTTTTTTGGGTCTGTACTCACTCATCATAATGCTCACACATGAGTTCGAGTGCAAATGAGTACAAATGAGTGCACTCACGCGCGAGTACCCCGACCTATGCTGTCAAGTATACTACATACCGCCAGCCCTTAGAAAGAGTTTGTGAACGCGCAAACAATGGCTACTGTGCCATAAGCTCCTTTAATTTTCGTTCGAAAACGACATTTATTTCGCATTGGACAACTAAGTCGTGGCGACGGGCGACGTTGCGCTCTGAGCAAGCCCTTTTTTGGGGGGGAGGAGGAGGGTACAGAAAAGACTGTAGTTGTACCACAATGCAGATTCACTCGTGTTTATTTGAAGCAGGAAAATAATCGGTTTTGGCGCTATTCAGTCATTATCCTTTCCTCAAAAGACCCCGAGGATTTTTTTTTTATAACGCTGCCCCGCAGCCAGAAATTTGAAAACCATTCAAACCAACCCATTAAAACAGACACCAGGGCACAATCTGTAGTATCAGATCCAGCTCGCTCATCAAGGGATGTCACAATAAGAGAGAGCAATACGTGAGCAGACGTTTCGTACGCTGATTTGCTAAACAATCTGTTGTCTGCGCAGCTGACCTTGCTCCTTTACCTGGCCCGTTGCGGAGCCTACTGGATGTGGCGGCGTAAGATCGACCCGGACAACGCTCTCATCCCACTTCTCACTGGCTTCGGAGACATGTGCGGCACCGGCTTCCTGCTGCTGGCCTTCGTCTTCCTCGAAAGCATCAACGATCCCAGCGTCGTCGGCTTCACGGGGGGCCACCACGGACCAACGTTTACAGACGCCTCCTTCAACGAGACTTCCACCGCCATCCTGCCCGCAAGCTGAAAGAGAGGACGACGGCCGTGCCGGAAAGAGGGACCACTGAATCGAACCAGGCTGCAGACACAGAGGCCTGGGGCCTGGCTGACAAACCGCGCGAAGCTGGACTTCACCGCGTTCATCCACATAATGGCAGCCGCGTGTGGACAGTTCTACTCCCACACCCAGACATCTGGAGCAAGGGATGGTTGGCATCGTCTGTTAAACGACGTTGAGTTGCCACTATTTGCCGCTACTCGCTTCGGACGAAGCAGCACGAGCTTCTCGCAGACGAGCAAACATTTTACGACGACTTTCCGGATGAAAGAGAAGTTCAATTATCATGAGCGCGTCTCAAGAACACTGCACAGGAGCGTAGCTGTGTTTGCACTTAGTCTGCCCAAAATATTCTCGTCTGAATTCGCGGCCATATTGTAATGGAAAAATCAGAAAAAGGAGGTCAAATTATTCTGTTCAATCGTGCCAGAATGGCAACGGCGAGTCGTGCACATGAAGTTCAACGTGTGGTGCATAAAGCTAAACATAGTATAGCCCGGTTATTCCTATCTCAGAACTACACCTTCACCGAACAAAATAGGCAGCGAAAGACGCCGAGCACGCGAAGAAAAAAAGTAAAGTGGTGTGTTTAGGTGCACTTGTCGCTTGCACAACTGTGATCTCCACTTGGGTGTGACTGTGGGGTGGACAAAGACGGAACACTTACACTACCACCGCGATGCTCTACGATCAAGACAGCTCGCCTGCCTGCCGCATCGGGTGAACGTTTCGGGAAATCATGTTAACGGCCACTTCGATTTAGAAACCGAAAATAGTTTTTTTTTCGATAACAGACGTCTTGCTGTGTCCATTTTAAATGAAACGACACCCCTCTAAAGGAGTGGCCTTGACTTGTACAGTTTTAAAAACGTTGACAAAGCAACATGCTGCTTGAAAGAAGAAACCAGGAATGTACATTTGAGCAACAATAAAGACAAGAATTCGAACGCTCACCATACGTGGCTCCTACTGTCAAAGCTGCAGGTCTTTAGGTACACTTGTGGTACACTACCATGGGATTCGCGAATTACAGCTAAAGGAAAAGCACTGTGTTGTTTTCAGAGAACTTTTAAGCGATGCCTCTTTTGTGACTTTGTAGCATGACGCCCCTTAGCAGTGGGCGTATGCAAGTGCACACCACATTTGGTTAGCGCCAATCTAGACCAACGCAAGACCTCTTTGACGGATTTTATGTTTGGAAAGTATCGCACCCAGGACGTCCCACAAAGGTAAGGAATCCCGTCGCTTTACCCCAGCAACGGACTGTTACACCCTGGAAGAAACTGAGGTACAACAGTAATCAGAAAAACTTCGTAGCATGGGAACGCTAAGTGTGCGGCAAGCTGTTTCCGAAGATCAAACGGAAGGAGGGAACTGACACATCGTTCATTGCGCGAAAAGGTTTTAAAGAAACCCAGATGAATTTTTTTTAAATGAGAAGTGGTGACGGGTGCCTTCACTTCTGTACCGTCAACGAAACAGAATGGCGCCACCGGGACGGGTTGGGACCGAGCAAATCATGGCTTCCGTTTGGCTCGCTGCCGGCACTAGTTTCCCTGGAGTAGGTTTAGAGTATTGGCACTCTTTTCTCCGATTGTACCGTGCCGCCGCCGTGATCATTGGTCAGCTAGCATCACGTGACATTTGTTTACGATGAGACGGTTCATGGGCGCCGCCATTTTGTTGTTTATGCGTTTTAGTCGGTCAACTATGTTAATCTTAGCTTGCCTTCCTTGCTTTGAGGCTGCGTGTGACTGGCGTCGTTCCGAACGCGAATAAAAGATACTGCGTCTCGCAGCTTTTCGGCTGCAGAAGTATGTCGGAAGATGCCGTTTTGCTGCGCCTTCGGTAGTGTTATTTACAAATGACCTCGTCAAGATTGGTGGTGAGGCCGTAGAAGCGGCAATCCGGCAACCCTGATAAACACCAAAATGGGCGCCGTTGCTCACTTGAGTGTCTCAGTGACGGTACTCTGTATTAAATGCAGAGCATTTCAGTAACTCACTATGTCACCCGCGTTGACGTCCGTAGTCGTAGTCCGCACACCTCCCCCTACACTATATAAAAAAAATACTATCCGGCGCCTGGTTTCGATCCCTCGACTCTGCGGGCGGAACCCAATGTACATGGTGCTCTACCCACTGCGCCACAAAGCCGACACAGAATCGGAGGCTACGAACGCGCCTTATATCCTTGACTCATTCAAACTACGTCAAGAAGCTGCTGATACAACGCATTCACTACCACCAACTCCCCAAACACTAAACGTTAACGCAATACACCCACCCCCTATGCGACGCATTTACTCGAGTCCCCCTCGCGGGGAGATGGGCCCAATTTTCCGTTGCCTCAGTCCTCAATAATGTGCGAATAACGACGCAGGCAGCGTTGATTCCCTTCCTCCCATTACCGTAACGTATAATTTAACATGATGTAACGTAGTTTTGAGCATGATGTGACGTAATATTTAAACATCGTCGCTTCTCATCGCTGTATCATAAGGTCCGCGCATGGTAGAGGTTTTCTCAGTGGTGCCGCGCAACAGTGATTCCCCAACAGTTCTAAACGAGTGCGCATGCAAATAACGCTACTACGGTACACGTGGCAGTATTACCGGGAACATTCGTGTTGTGTGCTCAAGTTGGGGATCGCGATCGCGAATGACTTGGAAACGCGACTTGTGTCCCCTCTTCCGTTCATGCCCGTACGCTGGAAGCCGTACAAAACAGCGGACGTTTATCAAGCGCAACCAACGCGTTCGAAGCCTGGCGATCATTGTGAATTCCAGCAAACAGTGAACATAGAATTCCGTATAAGCGCCAGACGTGTGTCACAGGCCGACGTCACGAAATCGGCATATGCGAGGAGCTGATTGTAATTCCACTGCCCTGAAAATTACTAACAGTATCTCAGAAAGCAGTAATTATTCAGATGACCGTGCTACGGCTGTAAACTACGATGTAAATCTGTTTTGTGTGCTTACATAATCTAGCAAAGCACTCATGCCTGACCACGCCAGTTGCACTTGCCAATATCCTACCTCAGATATTGATCACTACCCTGGAAAAACCAATGTGGCCTGAATTTTGCGAACATTCTACGAAATAAGTATGATCGACAATGCCAAATTCTACGCGGAAATCAGCCCACGACGAAAAATTTAATGATGGGTCCTCTTGTCGCGAGGTCAGCGCTCGCGATAGATCATCTGCTTCATATATTTCCGAGAGCAGCGCGGATGCGCGCTTATATAGTACCCGCCGTGGTAGCTCAGTCGCTAAGGCGTTGCGCTGTTGAGCACGAGGGCGCGGGTTCGATTCCCGGTTGCGGCGGCCGCTTTTCTGATGGAGACGAAGAGCAAAAACGACCGCGCGCGATAGATTTCGGCGTGCGTGAAAGATCCTCAGGTGGTCAAAATTAATCCTGGGCCCTCCACTACGGGGCGCTTCATCGCCAGCGTTGCGTCGGCCCGTTAAACCCTCCAATCAATGAAAGAATTAAATCGCATCAACGGGCTTATACAGTAATCAGAGACCGCGACTAAACGCTTCTTCGAAGCATCATGTGACACAGGGTGCTCGCAGAATCTAGCACAAACTGAAATCACAGGGCCTTATCAGATGTCACACTCTTTCAACGATAGCGTTTATCGCTTGGGAACTAACTTATTACTTACAACTACTACTTACTTCCTTACTGTATACTTCAAAAAATGCCTCCTTGAGTGATCAGCTGTTCGTTAAAGTAAAAAAAAAACAAAAACAATAGGAAGGTGAACGCGCAGCTTGTGTGTGTGATTACTAAAACGTTCATTCCTTGATTTCGCTCCGCATTTGTACACGATAGTTGATCGTCTCCCTCCCTCCACCCTTTTCCCCCATGTCTTGCGAAATTTCAGTGCATTTCGCATCCAGTTAGTCTGCTGAGTACTATCTTGCTTAAGTTTTGGCAAACATCCTTGGAATTTCCGAAGCTGCACTGGGTTTTTTCATTCCAGTTTGAGCTGCTCTATTTCTTCCGGACTTGGAAGTCCATTTATTTTTCCGTGGTTTAATTAACTTTACTTGGTCCTTGCTGTAAGGCGTGAGTGGGCACATATTTAACCAAACACAGCCTTGGAACATACTTAAAATTTTCGCGGGGCATATATTCCCATAAAACGAAGAAGTTATTGTCAAGTATTGGGTAATCGCAACCCCGGAACATATTTTTCTACGACGTATATATTCGAAACAAAGCCGCTTTCGTCGTCCGCGCTGCAAAACGAAACCAACCTCTCTCTGTGCCAATACCATGTCTAAACGAGGCGACAATAGAATTCACTTGTTCCTGGCTTATTCGGAGGTGACAGTGGTGATATGCTGCTGCCGTCGCCGACGCCCGTAAGAGCGGCCTAGAAGCGCGCAGAACCGCGACCTCGGGTAGCTCTTGGAGTTCGACCACTCTACCAAGACGCAGCTGTTTTTCTAAGGGCTCTAAACGTACTATTGGCTTACAGACATCAGCATAACAAGTTCTTTAGAGCGCGGAAAGGCAAAAGGAAGCGAAAGAGAACCAAAACACTACTTGAGCCCCTTCAGACACACAACGTTCCTCCCGTAAGTGCCGCGGAGAAGGAGCGGCAGGCGGCGCAGCAATCGCGAAGCTCGAGGCGTGTACACTATCCTCTTCAGGAACAATGGTAGGCTACCATTAATTATCTGAGAATGCCTGAAGAATGTCCTGCATTCCATTCATATCCGCCTCATTATCTCTGCAGAAAACTAAAGTAATGCTCAATAGCCTCGGGAAAGCAGAGCGGTTTGAGATGGGTGGTGAGGCAGTGGAAGTGGTAGGCGAATATATCTATGTAGGACAAGTAGTGACCCCGGATCCAAACCATTTGGTGATGATATACGAGGCTATAACTTGGCGCTTTACTAAACAACTATAAAGCAAACTTAGGTAGGCTCAACGGGTCATGGAACGAAAAACGAGTAACACTTAGGGACCGGAAACGAGCTTCCTGGATGAGGGAACAAACTCGAGTATAGATGATATCATGGTTCGAGTATATAAAAAAAACTGTGGTTTATTCCTCTGTCATAGGAATCGGTAAAACACGAAAGTGAAATGTGCTGCGAAATCTGCAGCTGAGCATAACTTGCGGGTCGGCGGCTGTCTTGTGGTTGTGCTTTGCGAGCGACGTCCAGATGGCAGGTCGCTTCGGCAAAGGGGTACTGGCGTCATTTCCGTTACGGATATGACGTCAGTGAAATCTTGGTGTATCCCGGCATAAAACAATTTCGTGTTAAAAAATAAAACCCGAAAACGAGCAACTCGAAGCATAATTTACTCTTTAATTCTAAAGGTTGCTTCCCCCCAAGAAGACCCTGTTTGCAGCGGTGCACCCTTTACAGGCCACTTGCTTCGCTGTACCGGCGTCACTTCCGCGACGGATATGACGTAAGTCAGATCTCCGTGAATCCAGGAATAAAACACTTTCGTGTTAAAAATGGACTTGGGCTGGCCGTGTATGGAGACGAACCCACAACCGGTGGACAGTTAGGGTAACAGAGTGAACACCAAGAGAGAGAGAATCAACTTCTATTGAGCCCATTAAATGGTCAGTGCACGCAGGCGCCAGACGGGGTGGAACCTTCTTCGCGGGTCTCATATGCGTCCAGCAGCTCCTGGCCCCTGAATGCAAGCGCGAGCTGTGTTGTCAGGTCGGGGCTGGACAACAAGGTCTCCCATCGCTCTCGGTTGTTGGGGTTGGGGAAGTTGGGGGAAAGCGGTGGTGGGGGGTTCTTGAGGTGAGTGTACTCGGCTATGACGTGTGCCAGGGTGCCTTCCTCGCTCTTGCAGAACGGGCACTTGATATCGTACTCCACCGGGTACATTCTCTGTAAGAGGGCGGGATGAGCCAGCGACCCCGCCTGTACTCTGCGTACGGTTGTCTGTTGGTTCCTGGTGAGGTGCCGGTGAGGTCCGGGGAACCTACACCTGGCTTCCCTGTATAGCTCGGTAATGTCTCTGCAGCTCGTGATGGGGCGCGGCAGTCTCGGCTCGTCCTCGGCCCA
Source organism: Haemaphysalis longicornis (assembly GCF_048455015.1). Taxonomy (NCBI): domain Eukaryota; kingdom Metazoa; phylum Arthropoda; class Arachnida; order Ixodida; family Ixodidae; genus Haemaphysalis; species Haemaphysalis longicornis. The sequence continues at coordinate 131,839,091 of NW_027526460.1, forward strand.
AGAACTGGGTCTAGAAGAAGGGGAAGGCCAATAATGCGATGGAGGAATGAAATACGGAACTTCGGGCGTAAACTGTAGGCTCGAGTAGCGCAGGAAAAGAGCGGTTATAGGTAAATGGGGGAGGCCTTCGCCCTGCAGTGGACCTTAGCGCGAGCAGGGTGATCAAGATGTAACTCCGGTTTAATGAAGTCACATTGATCGAATAAACTTCAAGACGGCAAGCGCGATATCAGTGCGCCCGCCTGGTGAGAGGCGTCCTGCTTTGGTTAGGTTACATGTCGTTCAAATGGCCTTTTAAGTGCGAATGTACTTCTTAAGCGACCCTGAATCACGCGTCCACCGCCGTCCGTCCGTCCGCACCACATACCCACTTAGGGCGATTGGCCAAGAAGAGTTCCTAATTTAGCACATACCCACTTAGGGCGATTGGCCAAGAAGAATTCTTTCGCATCACCCGTGCATTCCCACTTCCCCATGTACCTCTCCGCTCTGAAGGACCAGGAGCTCCGCAGGGTGTGCGAGGGCGGCCGCAGGGAGTTCACGCTCGCGCTCCTAAAGGTCCGCTCTCTCTCGGCGCATGCCCTGGACGTCGCCAAGGACCCCGTGCTGGCCAGAGTGGATCTCCTCTGCTTCACCGAGACTTGGAACAACTCCGGCTCGGACGTCACCCTGTGCGGGTACGACTTCGCGGCCAGGGCCTTCACCGAGAGGAGAGCCGGCGGAGTGGACGTCTTCCTCAAGCGCTACCTCCCCTTCAGCGAAGAGCTCAGGCGACAACAGGACCGGTCCCCGTTCCTAGTCCTCCAGCGCGCCACCGCGCCCGCCGCCCCGCCCCGAGCCTGCCCCCAGGCCACCGACGCCATCGACGACTGCTGCTTCGCCAGGAGCGGTAGTCGGGGCGAGTACTGCGGCGTCTACCTCGTCGGTCACGTCTACGCGAACCTCGTGTCGCACGCCGTATCCACCTCGCCGGTCAGGGACGAGTCGGCGTACAGTGCCGTCTACACCGACGCGTACTCGGGCGACGGAATCGTGGTCTTCACCCTCTACCTCGCGCCAAACATCTCGCGCGACGACGTCGTCGAATACGTGGACGCGGCGATGGAGAGTGTGGCCAGGCGCGTAAAGCCCTCGGACCCGGTCGTGGTTGTTGGGGACTTTAACGTGGACGTGCGAAAGGGCTGCGAGTGGTTGATGGAATACATGCTCGCCAACCACTCCATGACGTGCCTACCGCTAGAGGCTCCCACCACCATCAACGGCAGCTACATCGACCTGGCCTTTGCGAGGAACTGTCTGATACGCGCGGTCTTGCAACAACTCTTGACCGTACATTTCAGTGACCACAAGGCGGTCATAATGACCGTCAACTACAACGACAACACCAACAAGTGCTGAATAAAGAATACTGCCGTTTCACTTTACTTGCGTGTGTGTGTGATCTCCACGAACATACACTTTAATTCACCAAGATTTCCAGAGAACGACTAACGGGGTGTGTGAATCCCCACTTGATCACGCGGGGGTGTTAAATGCAACTAACGGGCGAATGCCAACACAGTTCAACATAACTCCCCCTCATAGCATCACCCGTGCATTCGCACTTCCCCATGCTCCCCTTCGGGGAAATGCGGGTGAATTTTTTGGAACGTGATGCCGCGGGACGACCTCCACACTTTTTGCAGTCCCCAAACTCGGACACTGTTACTTACCCATAGAGTACCACACAGCCGCAGTGCCGACATTTCCCCGGGTACTGTCATTTCGTGCGAGCTCTGAAACTCGTACAGTGAGATCAGCACAAGCTTATATCCTGGCTGATGCTGCAGCAAAAAGACCAATACCACCGGGTGCGCGGATGTCATGATATACACACCAGTAACAAAATGCTAGTCCTGGCAATCTACATCACTCCTAAAGAACTCACGACGCCTTCATGAACAGGCACTTTTCATTACAGACGATAGCGAGACACGCAAGTGGACATCGTGGACAACTTTAAGTTGATATTGCGAAGCACCACAAAGACTGGTTTCCGACATTTGACTCAGTCAACCTTGGACTAGCATGCTACAACGACCTCGATAATCGAAATACACGTTACAGGTGGTGCCGTTCAAAACAGCAAAAGCGTAACAAGCGCACAGAGATTTGAAGTGATAACTAGGCTTCTTTTCGTACTTGCCGTGCAACCATAAAAGGCACGGAGAATGAGACAAATGCGAACACAAGCGCCGATTGTACCTAACTTTTACAACAATCTCGATCGCCAGCCAGTCCCATTCTTCGCCAGCCTGGGGTATTTTTCTGGCAGAACTATACCGCGATGTATGACAATGCAATTAACAGGAACAGAAACAAGTCAACTTGTAGTACGCAAGGGGCGGGCGTCCACAACAGCTTTGGGGTCCCGACCAGGGCGAAAAGAGCATTCAAAACTGCCCAAAACGCAACAGGGTCTCAGATGTCAAGCGAGTTCTCCGACACAATGGTGCTCCCGAACGTGATGACCTCTTCCTCCCCGGCCGCGCCGTACATGGTGTCGGACGCCTTCGGGAAGAAGGAGCGCACCAAGGCGCGGCCGAGCGGCTCCTCGGCGAGCTCCTCGGCGGCCTTGGCGGCCTTGCGGTCCTCTTCCTGCACGGCCTCCATGGCGCGCTTGGCTGCCATGATGGCGCCCTCGTCCTCCACGGGCTGGTCGTCCTCCAGGGTGGACACGTAGTCCTCCTTGGACTTCATGCACGAGCAGGTGACGCACACGAAGCTCACCACGACCAGCAGCAGCACGAGGCCGCACAGCGCCAGGCGGAGCGGCTTCAGCAGGTCCCTGGGCCGCAGCGACGAGGAGCCTACGCAGGCCGGGCCCCGGGGCGGCTGGTTGCCCGAGCAGGTGCACATGCCGTTCTGGCAGTCCGACGACGTGGCGTCGCACTCGTCGCCCGCAGGGTCGCACGAGACGCGCACGCAGGCGCGGCCAGTCGGCGCGAGCACCATGCGGTATCCGCGGTTGCACACGCACAGCTCGTTGATGCAGTGCGAGTTGTTCACCGGGCACTTAGAGTCCGGGCACGCTTGCACCGCACCCTTGGTGCAGAGCGCGTGCACCTCGTCGAACTCATGGTGGCAGACGCAGCGGCCGCCCAGGCAGCGCAGGCTCTCGCCCAGCACGAACGCCCCGGCGGGCTGCCCGATGTTCTCGCCTACGCAGTCGTCGTTGTGCAGGCACACCGTGCGCTCGCACGCTCCGTCGCGGTACACGTAGCCGGCCAGGCACTCGCAGTGCAAGTTCACGCACCGCGACGGCCCGTGCTTGGCCTCGCACTCCTCGTCGCTCGTGCACTCGCCGCGCCGGCACTCCGCGCCATGCCGGTAGAAGCCGCGGGGACATTCGCAGAAGGCGTTTGCCTTTGCGCACGTTGCGCCGGTAAAATTCGGGCAATCGTCTGCCCGAGCACACTTGAAGGAGCACTGTCCCTCGTCACCAATGCCGTTCCATCTGGGGAAATGTTGTGTGCTGCCGCACTTACAAACGCTTGTATTATCGCACGCAGCTCCGATCGGGGCGCAGTCTGAGTCGTTGGTGCACTTCATGGCCTGCTGGACGCGGTTCAGTTTGATGTGCAGCGACAGGGAAGCGGTCTGGTTGGTGCCGCGCAGCTGGGCCCTGAGCAGTCCGTCCAGGAACGTGTCGTGACTGGCGACGTCGTCCTTGGCGATGCGGAACGGTATGCGCTCCCAGTAGGTGACGTACGTGTCCGTGCTGCGGTACAGCGTCGTGTGCGCGTGCACGAGGTGGCCCTTGACGCGCCACGTCACCTGCGTGTCGCCGTATGTGGTGAGCTCGTAGTAGATGGCGGCGCGGCTGCGCGTGTGGAACACCAGGTGCGTGGCGCCCGGAGTGAGCTTCAGCCTCAGGCTGAGTCCCAGGTGGCGCTCGGGGAAGCACTGGTACTTGCGGTTCTTGCCGTAGAACCTGCGGCCCGGCGGGCAGGTGCAGGCCTCGCACTGCCTGCCCTCCGTCTCGTTACAGGTGTACGTCGGCGAGCAGGCGTTCGCCGGGACGGCCTGGAGCTGCCAGCGGATGGAGCGCGTCGCGGTGGCCGTGCGCGCCCAGCAGGCGTACTCGCCGGAGTGGTCGCTGGTCGCGTCGAAGATGACCAGCGCATGCTCGAAAGTGCGCAGCGGTGCGAAGCTCGCGCGGGCCGGAGGAACTCGCACCCAGAAGCGGTTCACGGGCTTCCCGTCCCGCGTGCAGGTGACGCGGGCGTCCGAGGACGTGCGGATGACGTACGGTAGGCGCACGGCACTGCCCACGGCCCAGCGCTGGGTGCCGGTGTGCAGCGGGTGCAGCGTCAGCGCACAGCCGCGTCCGACCAGCAGCAAGATGAGCTGCACAAGCTGAGAGGCCGGGCCGAAGGCGGAGTCGGTCATTGCGCTCCTCCGGTCTCCGAACGTGGAAGGTTGAAGGTTGCCCACGGCTTGGGGCTGAGACCTGGAATGAACAACCCTGACTGCTCGAGATGCGCGTGCAGTTGTCTTCTTTGTCAGGTTGCGCCACGTGACGTGCAGGCATGCGCGCGCCCAAAGAAGACAACAAAAAGCGGCAGACTAAAGAACATCATGATCATCACCACCACCATCCTCATTATCATCATGATTACAAGCAGAAACATTACATGGAACCATGGTACGAGCGGAAAGTTGAAAATAGGCCAATTTCCAGCAACATTTTTGTCGCATATAAAATTGTACATTCTTCAAAAGACAAGACTAAACTAAACATCAACACACGAACTAACGTAACAGTTACAGTAAGTTACAGTAAACTTACCGCCACGGAGAAGTAAGTGGCCAAAACATCAAAAAGAAGCGGGGCATTTAGTAACGTTACTCCAGAGCTTAGGTTCCTTGAAGTGGGAGGAAGAGAGAGAGAGAATGGACAATGGACATTTAATAGAGCAAACGGTGGTGGTTGAGCCGTCATTCGGTGGGGTGGGTTCGCCACAGTCCAGGTACCCCTGGGCCTTGGCTGCAGTCCTTACACGGGTGACCAGAATGATCTGGTCAGCGTGACGGGAGCTGGTCAGCAGGCCCTCCCACTGCTCTAAGGAAGGGTTGGGATAGGGGGTAAGCGATGGGGTGCTTTGACAGGCACAATTAAATTTATGGGAGTTCCAGTTCATAAAATACATTTTACAGTATTTTCGAGACATGGCAAAATCGATGTGAAGAAATTGGGTACATTGTGATAGCGCAAGTACGGAAATCAGAAGGAAGAAAACCACAGGACGAACCCTAGACCTCAATTGAAAAGTTTCCAAAGTACATAGTGCTTGTATTCACTGGCGAGGCGTACATGCTGGCCTCCGTGTGAGTGTTCCGTCACTCGTTACGTCGGGCTCCGTGGGATGGCGGTGCTTGTCCGTGCTAAGCACATGACTGTGTTGCACGTTAAGAAACTCTACCTCACCAAACGCAAAGTATTGCCTTGAGTCCAATGTGAGTGCGATTAATAACATCTGTGTTGACGCCACCGTTGAGAATCGGGTTGAAACTGAGCAGAGGACGCACGCCGGGTTTTTTTTTCGTCGGCGTGCGGGCGTATTGTTGGTAGAGCCGCGTCATGTCCATGGCGCATCGGCCATGTCTGTGGCCGTCTCCCGTGTTGCCAAGCGAAGAACGTGACAGCTAAACTATTAACGAACACCACCCATACACGCTACGTCGTCGGCGCATGCGCCAGAAGGAAGAAAAACCACACTTCTGCGGACAATGCCACAGAAGGTGCACTGATAAACGCGCCGCCTTCTTGGCCTATACAATATGCCTTGTATATTTCGCGTTCACGTTGCCTGCTTGACCTGCGCAAAACCTGTGTTTTTTCGTATGCTGGAGCGCATTTGCACCTGCGACACTGGTCGGCAAAGTGCCCCCCTCGCATTACAGCCATTACTGCTGACCGATGCTCTATCAGTCCGTCGTTCGGGCATCGCCCCGCTTGTCCAATGTAAGGTTAACGCCAGGGCAGCGGAATGCAATGCACTACACCAGTACTGCAGAGCACAAAGCGCGTGGCGTGCATCTTTGAGCACTCAGGTCTTTTCGTTTCGCAGTTGCCTTTGTGACAAATTTGCGCCAACTTGTGCGGGGCCAAAAACTCGACGGACACTCCGCATTTTCCCGCCACCTTTTGTACCGTGAACTACACTGGCCGAGGTCAAACAGTTTCCCGTGGTTCCTGGCGAGCCGTGCTGCGCATGCGTGAGGAGCAGTGACGTCACACGACGCACACAACGTTGCTCGCTGCCCGGCGTCTCTCACAAACCCCACGCGTCCGGCGTCTTCGCCGAACCGATGGCTCGTGCGTCGCAGCAACACCGGCGTGCGCCTGTGAAACCAGCTTAGCTCTGGGGCAATTGGTGACGCTTCTCCGGAGCCGCTTGATAAATATACATGTGTCACATAATACGTATTAACGTACACCGTGTGTGTATCATTGAAGCAATAGTAAGCATGGTAATCAAGCTAATCCTAGGCAACCAGGAAAGCTAAGAATAACCAGCTGAACCATAGCTCACGGTACTTATATCCTGGCATAGCCGAGCTAAGCCTCTGCTAATTTTTTTGAGGAGATGCAGAGATGATGAGTGTAAGGAAACACCGCTGCCTCACTCTTTCAGACTGCTCATTTCGCTCGGTGATGTTTCTGACGCCGTTTATTTCAGCGACAAGGCTCTCCGCCGCTCTGGCAGTGGTTTCTTAAGGGAAACCAGCACTTCTTAAGCGCTTGACCTGTGTCATGACGCTATCGACAACCTGGTGTTCCCTGTAGTACTTATCTAGATCGAGGCGCAGCCAGTTTTCTTGCTATTTTTTGCTATAATTTTTCAGTGGGCCGAATTATAACTCAAAATTTCCCTTTCAGATCGCGGATTATACCTCCAGCATACGTTTTCACGGTTCAAGCATATGCATATGTAAAGTTACGGGAGACACCCGTTTTCTGGCATTTCATACGTGAACCCAAGTCCTTCCACATTTGTTCTAAAAACGTCAAGAAAACTGCCGACAAGACTTTTTTGAGGCTCTACAACTTTTTCAAAAACCAAAACCGTTCCAAACCTTGGCAACAGTTGCTGGGTCTAGGGGAACGAGGCAATACGCTTGTGAAAAAAGGCTAAAACTAATTTACTTAAATTCGGTCACGCCATACAAGAACCTATACACATTCCTTCCCCCTGAACAACGTACTCGTCACTAAGATGCACCGCAGTGGAGGAAGGATACAAACTGGGCAATTATAAAAAATTCTCAACAGATAGCCGTACAGAATTGTGGAAGGCCACCGGCCCGGAGTCGTCTATGCAAAGTCTGACAGCACATGCATAATCGCATTATGAGGCGGTTAATAAAAAAGACCCTCGACGTCCAAAAAAGGCAGTAACCGATTCCCCGGAAAAGTGCTGCTCAGACAAAAATTCAGACACAAGTTGGCGCAAATATGTCGAAAGTCAACTGCGAAACGAAAAGACCTGAGTGCTCAAAGAAGCACGCCACGCGCTTTGTGCCCTGCAGTACTTGTAGTTCATCGCATTCCGCTACCCTGGCCATAAATATTACATTGGACAGACGGGGCGATGCTTGGACGACACACTTAGAGAGCATCGTTCAGCATTATTGGCTGTAATGGGAGGGGGCACTTGACCCACCAGAGAGAGAGAAGGCTCTTTATTAGAAGAGAAAGCGACCCACCAGTATGCCACCAGTGTCGCAGCTGCAAATGTGCTCCGGCATATGAAAAAAAAAACAGGTTTAGCGCAGGTCAAGAGGCCATTGCGAGCGCGAAATCTACGAGGCATATTGTATGGGCCAAGAAGGCGACGCGTTTATCAGTACGCCTTCTCTGTCATTGCCCACAAAGGAAGTGTGGTTCCTGATTAAAAGATTAATTTGCACACGTGTAGATTTTTAAGCCCTCTCTTTTCTCGTTTTCTTCCTTTTGGCGCATGCGCCGACGACGTAGCGTGTATCTATCTGGTAAAAATTTCAGTTGAAGTCTAGCGTTAGTCCTGTGGTTTTCTTCCTCTTGTGTTCCGTTCCTTCGCTATAGTTATAATGTACCCAGTATCATCAAGCCAACTAGCCCAACTATCCGGCCTTATTGAGAAGAAAATAGTATTGAGAACCCGGCCGCGGCGGCCACTTTTCTGATGGAGGTGAAAAGCAAAAACGCCCGTGTGTACGAGAAAAAAGATCCCCAGGTCGACAAAATAAATCCGGAGCCCTCCACTACGGCGCGCCTCATCGCCTGCGTTGCTTCGGCACGTTACACCCTACAATCAATCAGTTTTGAGAACCATGAAACTCTAGGATATTCAAGGGTCGCGAACTATTAGAATTACAACGAAAAATACATGGACAGAGGCGTAGGCAGCGATACCAAATATTAATTTGAGCCTAGCTGCTAACATGGTATCCTTGCTATGCCAGCACGGGAATCTATGTATGAGTTCAAGGAGGGAGGAATAAACGTTTATTGTGCACACCACGATGTGCTCAGCCTCCCAAGTCCAGGAGGCCGCGAGTCCGAGCTGCGTCCAGAGCTCGTTGCACCAGGGCTTGCTGTCGCTCTGGTGCTGAGCTCAAAATTTTGTTAATTCAACTAGATACTTCGCTGAAGTTTTGGCCTACTTACAAAAGGTTTGTAGGAAGATTGTGTTGAAGCGTAGAATGCGCCTTTTCTGTGTACACGTGCGGCACTGCGGCGTTAGCGCACCGTGTAAGATATGGCGGCCTACCCTGCCGCCGGCTTTGTGTGGCGTAGTTGTTGCGCGGCCTTGCCGCCGTGGTAGCCGCAGTCGTCTGGAGTGCTGGTGGTGCCGGCGTCACTGCGCGGGGTCGTTGTGGGGACGGCGTCGTCGTAGGGGACGGCGTCGTAGGGGACCCACACGTCCCGATGTGGGTCGCCTATGGTTGCCTTTGAGGTAGCCCAGGTTGCAGTAGGCAGCAGCACAGATTGACGGGCGTAGATGGTGGACGCGGGCGCCCGATCGTCACCGCGACTCGGAGGCTGGGACCGACGTGATGTCGGCCCGCCCCAGCCCAGGCTTGCGTGGCGTTCTCGATGGCCTCACCTCCCCTGGCTTCCTTCTCCGGGACCGTCCGCCTCTCATGCCGACTGCTCCTGATGTCACCTCTCGCTCCTTTTCAGCACGCTACTTTATTTCTCCCGGAGGTCGCGGCATTCTTGCAGTGGCTGTTCTTCTGTCTGCCACACGGGTCACTGCCCCATTCGCCGCTGCCTGACTTGTGTTATTCGAAGAGTTTTTCGATTGGTCACCAGCTTGGAGGCAAATTTAAACTTCGTCGCCTTCTTCTTTGTCGTCCATTCTTTCAAAATGCATCGTCACCAAACCGATTCGGGGAATACCTTCTCAACCGTGGCAGGAATTGCGACAAAAAAAGGCTTATTTCAGATGCTGCGACCAAAACGCTCAACAAAACATGATATTCTCCTCGAAGAAAAACCCACGCATACCACACTGCACTTCATAGAGCAGCACCACAGGCACATACATGAAACGTCGCACCCAGCAGGGACTGTTCGCCCACTACCACTTGTTTTAGTTTAGAAATAACATCACGGCCCTGGTAACATCCTGCAAACGTGAAAACCAGGCTCATCAGATCGGCACATTTGCGCCAAAAACGTACACTTGTAAAAGGTGGCCCGGACAGGCAACTGATCAGTATGACCACGCTCTTGTAGCAGCATCCGCCGCAGAACCATCGCCATCGGTAGTCTGTGATAAGGAAAGAAGAAGAACCAAGTCGGTTCCCAGGCTCGAACACCAGCACAGTGTCTGAATTTCTCCGTGGCCCTGACCTGCCGGCCACAGGCGCTGCGTAACATTTGTGGGTGTGGGCTTCTTTACGCTACGGCCGGCCCCGCAGCATAAAAAAAAACTGTCGTTGATTTTTCGGTCATAAGAATCGGTAAAATACGAAAGTGAAATGTGCAGTTAAATCTGCTGCTGATCATGATTTGCGGGTCGGCGGCGGTCTTGTGGGTGTGCTTGGCGAGCGACGTCCTGCTGGCGGGTCGCTTCTCCAAAGGTGTACTAGAGTCATTTCCGTGACGGATATGACGTCAGCGAAATCTTGGTGTATCCCGGCGTAAAAAAACTTTCGTGCTAAAATATGAAACCCGAAAACGAACAACCTTAAGTATAATTTAGTCCTTAGTACTAAAGGTTGCTTCCCCAAAAGAACACGCTGTGTCATAGAGTTTCATACAAATAACTAGAGGGGAAACTGGCGCTAGTGTCAACGCGAACATGGCAGCGGCGCTTACGCTTCAATGGGAATGATGGGTAGTTTTGGAACCGGATTGCGTAGGATCAAAACGGGCTTATGGCTGCGCAAATTGTGTTTTTTGACAAAAAAAGCTTGTATTGCCCGGTTCTTCGTTTACAAATTACATGGTGAACAAAAAAGTTAGTGACGAAAAACCGGTTTTGTACGAAATAAAACTGCGCGTTTAAATAAAAAGCAGACGCGGAGTCGAGAAGGTTTGTGGAGCAGGTTTGCCATTTTCTGCCAACTACAGCAGGACGCGGACTTCCTTAAAAACTACTTGTAAAAGTTTCGGCGCTGGTGGTTTGTAATAGTAAGAGAAGTTTTGTGCTCATAATAAAAAAGAAACCGATTACCTTTGGAGAAGTTATTCTTGGGTAAATTAGTGACTCCCATCAAGCTGCGTTCTATCAGCCGCCGGTGCTGCTGTTCTACGCCGTAGGAGCCGGCGTTCCCATGAAAGGTCTGGTTGTTCCAAGCGATTCGCAACCGTCGTCAGCTTTGACAATACATTGCTGTGCGGAATGAGCAGCGCCGCAACTCCTAATTAGCAGACAACTTCGCCGCACAGGGCGCCGTCATTTGTGTTGTCATGATCGCTGTGCGGCAGTGCATTGATAAGCCACCCAATTCGCAACTCTGGTTGTAAAACATTCCACTCAGGGCAGCGTCAGCGCACGCGAGGCATGCAGTTCAAGGAGAAACGTATTTTTGATCACTCCTTCAACACCCCGCCTAGGCAAATGCGTTCATGCAAATCCAAAACGAAAACGAAACTGCCTGCAATCTATAGTAAGTTCCACGAGCCATCAAGCGCCAATCCGAATCCACAACTACCCATCACGCCCATTGAGGCGTACGATCGCAGCGCCAGTTTCCCCTCTAGTTATATTGTAAGAAACTCTATGCGCTGTGTGCACGGGTGCACCCTTTACAGGCCGCTTGCTTCGTTGTACTGGCGTTATTTTCGTGACGGATATGACGTCAGTGAAACCTTTATGTATCGAGGAATAAAACCCTTCCGTGTTAATATTAATACGTATTTGAAACCCGGCAACAACACCCGATAGCAAGCTGAAGAAAGAGTGAATAAACTTGTTTATTGCTTAAAACGGTTGAAATAAATCTAAGCCAGCCTGGCCAATCCCCCACGTGGGTGCGTGCCATATTACATTAAGGAACATCACGAGACGCACGCTCACGTGCACTCGCCATTGGCTTGGTATTTTCCCGCTTCAGTGACGGCACAACCAAGAGCTTAAACAGCTCTGCTTTTAATAAATTTGCGTATAGCTTAAAGCAATTAAAAAATCTAAGCCAGCTTGCACAACAGTGCAAGCCGGATGTCCCAGCAGAGCTGTGTTCGTCTCACTAAGCTAAACTCGACGAGCGCCATATAAGTTATACAGTAAAGCCCGCTTATATTGAACACAGATATATCGAATTATTGCCTATGTCGAACCCTTGTGTATTTCTGGTAAAAATGACATGCATTTAAAACCTTTTATATCGAACGCGATTTTGCTCACAATGGATATATCGAACTCTCCCGCGCGGGATTTTTCGCTCTCCTTAGGCATGCGGCAGGTTTTCCCGCAATACATCGGCGCGCAGCGGGGGTGCGTGTGTCGCTTGCGACTCGCGCGCCAGCTCGGGCGCGTCCAAACCGGCCTTGGCTGAGTTGACCAGCTCCACGCATGCCTGCCGTTGGCGCCGAAAGCGCCACATTGGGCGCTGCGGGCTGCGGTGTTACCGAACTTCAAGTCCGCGCCAATCGCTGTCCGCATTTGCTCGGTTCGCTGGGTTCACCGTTATTCGCTTGTATCCATGCTTGACTCCGCTCTGTCGAAGACGCCGAGGACTCCGTACCACTTCCGAGCACGAGCGAAGCCGTCGCTGCCGTGGCCCTGGTAGGCGATACTGCAGTGCCATTGAGGGCAGCGGTCTTGTGCTTGTCGACTGATTAGATGCCGTGGAGCAAGCAGCCACCAGCAACGCGTTGCGCTCCAAGACGCAGGCTGCACTCACGCAGTTCTTTCGCCCCAAAAATTACGCCCACCTCCCCTCGCGGGAACCCTGGTGTGATGCGACGCTGAGGGGGGTTCAAGCGCAAGCGGAGAGCAACCGTCGACCGAAAGGCCACCGGAGAGCGGCACACCGGTTATATGCGCAGCGCGCACGAAGGACAGGAGACCGCGGAGAGAGAGAGTACTGCACATGCGCAGCACCGCGCGCAGCGCCGCCCACCGGCGTAGTGAGAGCGCTCTGGGCCGCACACGCTCTCACCTGGGCACGCGCCGGCGCCAGTGCGTCTGCCGCGGCTATGACGCAACACAATCCACTTTAATCCAATCCAATCCAAATCCAATCCAATCCAATCCAATCCAAGCCAAGCCAAGCCAAGCCAAGCCAACCCAAGCCAATCCAATCCAATCGAATCCAATCCAATGCCCCTCGCGAGAGTGTTCGCTATCGGGAGGAGAGGGGGAGAGTGGCTGCGGACAACGGACGCACGCGGACAACAATGGACGCACGCAGGAAGGACAGGGCCACCGACAAGAGATGCTCTGAGCGTCGTATCTAATAAATGATTGTTTTCTTTCCGAGAAAGTGTCGTATCAATAGTTAACTGCAGGGTGGTAAGAGCTCAGAGTTCGCTGGTGACTCCGCCGGCAAGATTGCTTTCATGTAAGTTTTTATTGCTTCACTTTCTATATTGAATTTTTGCTATATCGAACTATTTTACAATCCTCGCGCTGTTTGATATTAGCGTGCTTTACACTATAAACCACATAAGGCTTCGCGTAAAACTTGCAGGACCAGCTGCTTCCGCTCAGCGTTGCGCACAGAGCTCGTGGTAAACAGATTCACGCCAAACCAAAGCCGGTCGCAGGCGCGGCAGCTGTGCCCGTACTCGATGTCCAGGAATTTTCGCTGAAAGCGGCCGCTTTTGTCAGACGCGGACGCGTATATATAAGGCTCCGTGCGCTGGTGTTTCGAGCGCGACCGCAGCGCCACCGAATAGCGGCGCCGTCAAAAATCGGATGTTGGTCACCCCAAAAGAGCGGCTTACCGGGCGGAGATTCCGCAGTCGTTGTGAAAAAGTCGAGCTAGTAGTGTGCATTTCTGTACGTATTGCTGGGTCTACGGCTCCGCAACATTTAAAAAAGGTCGCGAGGAGGCTGACGAAAAAATAGTTTATCTGGGTTCCCTTGAAACGAGGCGGAAAGGCGACAGCGATGAACCCGCGCAGTGCGACGGGCAATGTAAACAACGCCGATCGACTTCTGGCCATAAGCGTTCGTTTTGCTGTTTTGTGTGAATGTGGATTATAGCCTAGGATCTTGTTTCTGGGCACGCCCGCCATCAACTTCGCAGGGGACCTGCGACAGCCGGCGCCCGGCGAAACTTGAATAGGCAACGCGAACTTCATCGGTAAGCAAAAACAGCGCGCCAGCATACACCCCACCAATCTTACCTAGTGCTACGCAATATGACGCACAGTAACGGTTGACACGAAACTGCAGTGATCCCACAGGAAACCACCGCAGCTAAACGAATGGACCATTAATATGCGCGTCAATCATTTTGAAGCCGTGGCGGCATCGGTCGTTTTCTTTTTTTCTTTTAGGGGCGAGGCTCCTAAAGCCATGGGTCTGTCCATCCCTTGTGTCTCGTGGTACGTGACCACCGCATGCTTTCGGAGATGTCGCAAAGTGGGCCGCGTTGCACGCGCAAGAACCGGCTGCAACCGGCAGCGCAAACTCGGCACCGGGAGCGCGAGCTTGTCTGTGTTCGCCAACGGAGGCGCGAGCGCACGTGCACTGCGAAGGGGAGATCACGCAAGAGATCACGCCACGAACGCAGGCAGTCGTTCTCGGAGATCGAACGAGACGCAAGGACCTTTGCTCGCTTCCTCTCGTCTTGTTCGGGCACAAGTTCGCCCTAAATGAAAGTTCTTTCTTTACCGTTGTGTCCCATCCAACGTGACAAATTGTGGTCGAGGTGCGGGGTAGTCCTCGATGGCGCGGGGTCTTTCACCAGGTCTGGGCCTGGGAGCATTGACTCCGAAAATAAAAGTTGATTTACGCACACAGTCTTACGTCTTTCTTAATGATGTAACGGGCGAACTTTCACGGGAGCGTTACGGTTACCGATGATCTCCCCCTCTCGAGCTTCGCCCCACTAATCATCATTCATTCCGTGGATATGGCGTGATTTTTTTGTCGCTGAGCTTATGCTTCTCCGGCATTTTAGCATTACCTGTTGCTTATGCTTTATCGGTTATTCCTCTTCTGTATTATGGTGCTCATCGCTGCTTACCCCTTCGTAGGTGTACGCGCGGAGGTTCTGCCCGTGCGGCCTCGGCGGCTGCTTTGACGCAGATATCGCTGCCAACTCCATACGACTAACATTTCGTTGATTCGGACAGAGCTGCAACACCGGCGTTGATACCGGCGCTACAATTTGGCAATAGTTGCCCGGTGCTCACAGTTATGAGTTGACGAACATAGCAACTGCATCAGCATGTTTACGCGAGCCGTGGCACCCGGCCTTGCGCGTGCAGCTTCCCCTGCCTACCTCGCTTAGACTCACTGAACTCATAATAATGTGCAGAGATGCGTGAGCCGCGTGCTTCCAACAGAACTCATAACCATTCACTGTACCCGCCTTTAACTAACAGTCGCAGCCCAGGGTCACGCCCGTTATGTGCCCAACGCCATTGCTGAAAACATCGGACGGGTCCGTTGATTTGATTGATTGTGGGGTTTAACGCGCCGACGCAACGCAGGCGATGAGGCGCGCCGTAGTGGAGGGCTCCGGATTAATTTTGACCACCTGGGGATCTTTATCGTGCGCCGAAATCTCGTACACACGGGCGTTTTCGCTTTTCGCCTCCATCAGAAAAGCGGCCGCCGCGGCCGGGAAACGAACCCGCGACCTTGTGCTCAGCAGCGCAACGCCTTAGCCACTGAGCCACCGCGGCGGGTGGACGGGTCCGTTGCGTTCGCTAGCTCCTCCCGGACGCAGTAAACATCGTTTGAGGCGTGTAGCTGGCGACCGCGTTTTGAGGTTTTCTTAGACAAAAAATTCCCCCGCATTTCCCCGAGGGGGAGAATGTGAAAGTGCGAATGCACGGTTGTCGGCCCGCTTGCGGCGCTTGCGCTCGGCCCCCGCAGCCCACCGCCTCGCCGCCTTCTCTTCCATCTCTTCCATCGGGTTTGTAGTATCACGTGTACACCACGCAGTTATCAAGCCGCTATAACGCCGCTGAGTCGCCAACGCACGCCGCTGACGACGTAGTTTGAATGCGTTAAAGATATAAGGCGCGTCACTAACACTGATATCAGCGTCGCGTCCGTGGCTTGGTCGGTAGAGCGTCGCGCTGCGGCCGCAAAGTCCTCGGATCGAAACCTGGCGCCGGATGCTGTTTCTTTTTTAAATATAGAGGAGCACTGCGGACGCCGCCGCCGCCGCCGGCGGTGGATGGTTTGGGGTCGCTTATAAAGTGCATTCGCACTTAAACGAAAGCGAGCCAATATTTCCCCCGTCTCTAAAACCGTTAAACCGAGCGCGCTCGTTTGAGCAATCAGTCATCGGAGCGTTACACGGGCAGTACGGGGAAGGGCGCAAGCGACAACCACAACACACGGCCGGGCTGGAGGAGCGGCGGGCGCGCACTTTCATACGGCCTGCGCTTCGGGTATAGTTCCCACCTTTCACCGCCGCTAGTTCGTGGCGCTGCGGAGCAACCCTCGCTAGGGTGGGCTGTCCCTATCCGCACGCCTCGCGCGGATTATTTTTAAAACTGTCCGCACGCCTCGCGCGGATAACCTTTAAAACTGTCCGCACGCCTCGCGCGGATAACTTTTAAAATTGTCCGCACGCCTCGAGCCCGAATGCAGCCAATGCAGTGCCGTGTGCCGAGTTTCTTTTTCCGGGTGTTATTATGGACGCCCCAGTTTCTTCCGCACTCAACTTGGATGCTATCCCCGCGTGTTACGTTGTCGTGGCTGGTTACTTTAGTGTTCGCTAGTACGATGATTTCCTTACCAAGTGCAGCGTCGGTCTGACGCTCAGCTTCGCGTTGTGTGCTGTCCTGAGCAAGCCAGCTCACAGGTGAAGCCGGCGTGCTAAGCCCTCGTCGGAGAAACAGCGACCACGACGACACCGACCCATCTCCTGAAGAATCGAGGACGAAGTTTGCCACCGCTAGTTCTGCACTTCCTATCCTACAAGCCACGTTGCAACAATGTGCCAGAGATCACCACACGAGCAAATGCCGTGCTGCGATATGGCGAATACTGTGAGGTGAAGATGATTGTGTGCATCGGGGCGTAGAGCTCGACGTACTACCACATTCGGCTTGTGATTGCGGTGACGGCGTAGCACACGGTAAATGCGCGAATGAGGTGGGGCCGAGTGCAGGGTGCGTTCTCTGCGCTATCGCCCTTCATGTCGGCGCATTCGGCGGCTGAGTTCGATGCTTTCATGGGCAGCGATTGCTGCAGGCAGCCGTTGCAAGCAATGCGCGGTTGCACTAGTCAGCTACGGTCGCCTTGGCGTTTGTTTACCGCCCGAGGTTCTTTCTTTCAACGAGGTTCTTTCTTTCTACCCGCGTAACATTGAAGGGGAAAAAAACGTGATTATCGCACGGAACTGATAACCTGAGCATGCGTGTGTGGTTATATTCTGTGCAGACATTGAGTGCTTAGTATTGTTCTGCTGGTGCTTGCTTGCTACTGCGCGTATTAGTTTTCAGGCTAGAGGAACAGGCACAGTGCCAAAGCGATACTGAATCAAGTGGTCATGCATTGGTTTTGAAAACAACACGAGGGTACGTAGAATAACGCTCACAGCACAAAATAAAAACTACTAATGGAAAAAAAAAACTAGCGCTGTTTGCTGTCCTTTAATGTGCCCGTTTTTTTTATTGTGAGCATTATGGTTTACCCACTAGCTGGCCCCCTCATGTCCTAGCTGTGCTAGATGTGATGAGGCGTCAAAGACCCTTCGAAAACACTGCGTATGAAAAATCAGTCGACTTCGTGCCTATAAAAATTTAGTTCGAAATTACAGGCGCTCCATTTTAAAGCACTCGCTTTTGTGGAAACTGCTGTTGTGAGAAGCGAATCTGATGCATTTAAATAACACACATCATTGCCACATTCTTGCTAGGTAGCGGCACATTGTATGCACTGCTATTATGAGCGCGTTAAAGCATTATAAATGTAGTATTCATGCCGAGAGAGAGAGAGAAATCTGTACTATATAGGCAGCCATAGTCCAGGTTGCCTGGCCGTCTCTTAATCTTCATTAGAAGACGGCCAGTCTGCAAATCGCACAGAGTTCCTCACTAACCCAAATGCCATGACCACCAGAAGTTCTTGCATCGACTTCACGTCCACACCATGATCCGCGCTCAGCCAGTCTTCCCAGGAAGCGTGTGGCGGCAGGTATAGTGGATGGCACCCCCAGAAGAGGGGTAGTACTGGTGGGGTGTGAAGGGCAGTTGGTTGTCGGTCAAGTGGGGCAGGAGGATTACATTTATATAGTGGACACGAGGCTGGGCAAGAAGGGAAGGGGTTTGTGCATTTCGGACCATAGATGCAGCTTCACGAGACAGGGTGAGGTGGGGGACCTGGAAAGACTGCCTGGTTCTAGCACATGTGCAATATGTGGGCTTGGATATACAAAGCTTCTCAGCAAAACTGTACACAACTCAGGATCTACTATGATGCCAAAGAGGGCACTGGCAAGCATTTCATCACACGAGTTCTTGGTGTGTTACGTCTTTCCTTTGTCATTGTTCCAGCCATGCTGTTTTTTCCTGTTGTGCAGAACCAACACACTGCCACTGTTGTATATATAACCACATGATGCGACATGTGTTGACCCCTAGCCAAAAATTTTGTGTGCGTGCATCATGTGTCGGTCCAAATTTTTCTGTTCAATATACTCTATATGGTAATAGAGGAGCTAGAGCCAAAAGCAAACACTTCAAAAGCTAATTCCAACCTGTGCCACCAGTGTATACATTCACTCTTGAGAAGGGGAATTATATCACAGTCATCACACTGTGTGCCTTTGAAAGTTCTTTCCAGAGAGGATGTATCCGTTAATCTTTTGTATTATGAGTGCATGAGACGGCACACAAATTAAAAGAGTAGTTACTCATAATGTTCAGTTCTTCCGACGAGACTGATCTGGGCCAGTCTTGTTAGACCATAGGCAGTGCAAGTGTTTCAAGATATGTACTCGCTCGTGTTGTGGTGTTCATCAATTTCCTTTTCTTGGGTTGGTGTTCTGCCTTTTTTTTTGCACCGTTTTGCCTTTTGAATTCGTGCGAAGCTTGAAATTGTTTTATGAAACAGTAAAGTTCCAACTTCTAAAAGATTACACACAGAAGAAGCTATTTGCATAGTTGCTCAAATTAGAAATTTCATGTCAGTAGTCCTTTAAATCACCTTTATTCTTCACAGGGGCAAGGAAGATGAGAACAGGGCTGCTTTCGACATAGGTGCCTTAGTAACACCACTCTTCACTCAGCACAAAGGAAAAAGTAAACACAAAATTTCGTTTCAGGTTGCTATAAAAGGACCATTACCTTGTTCATAATTTTGTAATGAAAAGGGAAATAGGTGACATCAGTGCCAGAGAAAGGTGCCCGGAAATTGTTTTCATTTATGTCAAGGGCAGGTAGAATGCAGCAGCTTCTGGTGGTATTATGCAAAGGGAGGGGTAGTAATGTGGAGTCATATGCGTGATTGTTAAACACATTATTGTTGCATTTTATTGAGTGCCGGAAATACCACAGTTGAAACACCTTACATGATACAATTTTAATGTCGAGGCAGTGCTGTTGCCTAACTCACCGTGCTTGTGATGTCAGCTTGTGAAATGAGAGCAGCCTTAGTAAAACTTTACTGAAAGAAATGCTGAAGATAAACTAATTTGAAATCCACTTTCACTCGCTAGTAACTTTTTTCCGAAAGAAATTGAGCACAATAAACCTTTTGCCCAAACAGCATCATATTGTTTTCATTTTTTTTCTGGATCATGCTCCTCACCTTTTCACCCACAGACGATAACTCCGGGTGGTTGATGTTAGCCTCAACTGTAGCTCATGGTCTAGTTTTTAGGTGAAACTGCAGACATTTAGAGGGTGTTTTTTGGATGGAATCGGTGCAACAGAAACGAAGAGAGGGGAAGAAACATAAAGACTGTCGCTGGTCTAACAACTCATGTTACACATGTTAGATTTATCACGTAGCCATAGCTTTAGCCATGAAAAACATTATG
Source organism: Haemaphysalis longicornis (assembly GCF_048455015.1). Taxonomy (NCBI): domain Eukaryota; kingdom Metazoa; phylum Arthropoda; class Arachnida; order Ixodida; family Ixodidae; genus Haemaphysalis; species Haemaphysalis longicornis. The sequence continues at coordinate 131,858,750 of NW_027526460.1, forward strand.
GCTTCTGAGTGCACGACAAACTTTCCCACTGCACTACAACTAACCTGAAGTTGATATTTGAAAGTGTTCGGTATTTTTCAGCAGGCTATTCGACCGAAAATGGTACCCTGGAGAGCCAATGTGCAGCGAGTTCATATATAGTTTCACTATGCCTGCCTGTGCAGAAGGAGCTAACATGAGGCCAAATGTGAAAAATATGCAAGATTTTTCAAGTGACAAAGATTTAGTCTCATCTATATGCATTAAGTTGACTTAATTCCTGAACCATATACTGGGTCTTTACAGTGACATTTCACCCGTTGTCCACGGGTAGTCACAAGATTCTCCACACCACAGGAATACATGTGAGCAAGAAATGCCAGATTCCCTCTCGGGGAGTTCGTAGAGAGTCCAGGACTGATAATTGAAAACCCCTACCGTTGTTGCATAACGACTTCTGTTGAGCACTTTTTGGCTTCCAAGTTTTTTCTACTTTTCTACATTTTTTTCTTCCTTTACAGGTTGCCTTTTAGAGTAAAAAAGGGAGACCTAAATGGGATTGAGAAGAAAGTGAGCGAAAGGCTGGGAAAGGCAGTAAAGGAAAGGACAGTGAAGAGTAATCATAGCGGGAACGGTGCAGTGCTATCAGCAGTCTCTCACACAGGTCAACAACCAATAGACTACCTTCACTGCACACACTGCCAAGAATGGCCTTGGTCCCACAGTGGATGATCAGCACCCTCCTCAGCAATAGGTCGGCCGGTCAAGACTGCATTTGTGTGAGAGGAGCTTCCTCCTCCTGGAAACAGCGCAAGGCAGGGAGCAAGACATTAGAGGGCAGAGATTTTTGAGCTAAAGAAAACAACAGAACCTGACGGCGGTAACTTGGCAAGGATTCACATAAGGCGAAGGGAAAATGTGGTCGGCAAAGTGGTTACAAACATTCAGGCTGTGCTCTTGCAAATACCTGTATAGAGATCTTGAACAGCGACCAACGCGACAAACTCAAAGCATCACCAAGCTACTTCAGGTGCTTCACTGTGTTGATTGAACTAGCATACACGTTATCTTGGGTCGTACAATGCTTACAGCATTGACAGCACAACATACGTCTAAGAGTACGAGTACAGGTGACGACGTCTGGGTGGGTGAGGTTGCGGGGGTGATTCCCCCTCCTCTCAGTGGAATGGCTACTTCTGATTGATTGATTGTAGGGTTTAACGCGCCGACGCAACGCAGGCGATGAGGCGCGCCGTAGTGGAGGGCTCCGGATTAATTTTGACCACCTGGGGATCTTTAACGTGCGCCGAAATCTCGTACACACGGGCGTTTTTGCTTTTCTCCTCCATCAGAAAAGCGGCCGCCGCGGCCGGGAATCGAACCCGCGGCCTCGTGCTCAGCAGCGCAACGCCTTAGCCACTGAGCCACCGCGGCGGGTATGGCTACTTCTGTGTGCAACACAAAGTGGGCCTGAGAAATAGTAGCAATGGCTCTACACCACCACGAGGGAAGGTGTTACGGTCAGAGAAGGCTCGCTGTGAAAATGAGGATAGAGCACCAAGGCCACTAGCAACTGGAGGAACTTCGCTCTTTTTTGCTCTCATTTACAAAGTTTACGCCGTCACCGCAATCACAAGACGAATGTGGCAGTACATCGAGCACTACACCCCGATGCACACAATCATCTTCACCTCACAGTATTCGCCATATCACAGCACGGCATTTGTTCGTGTGGTGATCTCTGGCACATTGTTGCAACGTGGCTTGTAGGATAGGAAGTACAGAACTAGCGATGGCAAACTCCGTCCTCGATTCTTCAGGAGATGGGTCGGTGTCGTCGTGGTCGCCGTTTCTCCGACGAGGGCTTAGCACGCCGGCTTCACCCGTGAGCTGGCTGGCTCAGGACAGCACACAACGCGAAGCCGAGCGTTAGCAGACCGACGCTGCACTTGGTTTACGTAAGGAAATCATCGTACTAGCGAACACTAAAGTAACCAGCCACGACAACGTAACACGCGGATAGCATCCAAGTTGAATGCGGAAGAAACTGGGGCGTCCATAATAACACCCGGAAAAAGAAACTCGGCACACGGCACTGCATTGGCTGCATTCGGGCTCGAGGCGTGCGGACAGTTTTAAAAATTATCCGCGCGAGGCGTGCGGACAGTTTTAAAAGTTATCCGCGCGAGGCGTGCGGACAGTTTTAAAAATAATCCGCGCGAGGCGTGCGGATAGGGACAGCCGCTAGGGTGCCTGAATGTTCCTCCTCGCCCGCCGCTCCGTGAAGGGTGGAGACATTCTTTGCAGGGTCCCTCGCCGCCTCGACCGGTTTTCGAAGCCACCGACCGCCATTACGATTCCCGCTCCTGCGGCGGAACCGCCGCGGCCGACGTGCTGTAGCTGTCTGGCTGCGATTAGCGGCTCAAAATGCCTGGTTGCTGCGTGCCTCTGTGCACAAACCACTGCAGGAATGGCTGGCGCATGTTTAAGTTTCCAACAGAGCCAAAAAGGAGACTGCAGTGGACCGTAAACGTAAGACGCGACAAGTGGACGCCTACGAAGGCGTCGTGCGTGTGCAGTGTGAGTATTGCGAGCCTCATTTCGCTCTATTTTACTTCGTTCGCATGCATGTAGTGACAACTATTGCATTGTAGTAACACGTGTTGCACGTTTGCGTTGTACAACAATGAACGAGGCTGGGATGTCTCTGTTCGCCCCGGAATCGTAAACGCATTAGTATGTGATATGAGCGAGAGAGCCATGTGCTTGCATTATGGGGCTACAGAAAGCCATCATTGTGCTTGCGCCATAGCTAAATATTTTAGAATTGAGCTAGGCATGAAAAGAATCATACGTTGAGGTTCGCTTTACGTCTATGTTATAGGCTTCACGCATTTTTTTTTTCTGACATTTCCCACAGGCTCACTTCGAGGAGAATTGTTTCGAACAGAATCGTGCAGACGGCTGGAAGAAGTTAAAGCCAAACGCTGTGCCGACAGTGTTTCCGTTCAGAGGTAAGTCGTTGTAATATTTGGCATTATAATTACGCAGGTAAACTTGCTGTCCTCAATTCTTATATTTTGTTTTATTTCATTCACACTAAGGCGCTGGCACTTTCGGTCACCATTCTGTAAAGTATTTCGTACTGCGCACGCACTGAAATCAATACAAATATAAAAAGTTCCAAACAGTAAAAACTGTCTGGTAGACCTCGTTAATAACACAATGAATGACAAAAATTTAGCAAGCACTCAAAGTGGTTTTTTGAACATTAAGCAGTGATTACACCATCACAAACATTTAACAATAGCTATCAAAGAAAATTTATTAAATGCATATGAAAAAATACTCAGCAGCAGTGATACAAAGGAAAACGGGATTAAGGAGTTAGTGCAATATTTCGTGTTAAATTCGGGCATATTTTAAATATTTAGTTCATGAAGTGAATGAACCGTAGAATTTGCCTTCGTTTCACCGGGCATAGAGCTCCACGCTGGCACACCAAGTTATTTTGCAGTCAGTTTGCCATTGCTAGTGCTTGCCTTATCCAGAATTACAAAAGTGAAGCGAGCAGAGAATTAGGTGCGATTGATTGTTAAGATGCTCCCGTGCAGACCCCCTTATAGATAGGTTGTTTTGAACAAATCAACACATAAATACACAGATCTTTACACCGAATAGTTTGTTTACGTAGAGCACACTTAAAGTACAGGGGCATGAAATTAGATAGAAAGGAGAAAATGCTATGAGCCAGAGAGCCTCATTTAAAAAAAAAGCAGGTTCTCAATGGATAGCGTATGTATTTAGCCGTGATGAAACGCAGTAGGAAAGGCGACTCTGAATTGTTGCATAGTAGAATAATAGAATAATGCATAGTTGTTAATAAAGACATGCTTTGAATAGGACTTAAATTCATGAACTTTCATACAATCGAGAACCTTGAACACCTTGTTGCTGTTTCGGCAGGAAATAGTGATAGTTCCTTAGATACGAAGCTTTTTTTACTCGAATGACATAGTCTAGATTCGGTTGTTTTGGTGTATGTGATTGCATGGTAATAGTAATTAATAATGCAGAACAATATCATTGCCATATGTTTATTTTCGTATCCTCGGTATCTTTATCTTATTTATTTTGGTTTACATTGTTTTAGCTTCTCCAAAGCCGAGGAAGCCACCTAAGGAAAGAACAAGACCTGTGCAATCTTCCGCCTGTCAAGGAGCCTTGCCGACTCATGACGAAACATCTACGACTGGTGCCTCATCCCATGCAAGCGGGGAAACGTCAGGATCGCTGACAAGCAGCACCGGAATGCCTCCAGAACAAGTTTGCAGGCCATCAGCATCGAGCCCAAGCAACACACTGGAGGACAATTTAAGCTATGCGGAAGGTTCGTCCCCTGCCCCGCTGTGCATTCATGTACGCGACGTACAATCGGCTCACAGCTCATGCGCAGAGCTTAATAAGCAGCTCGCAGACGTGACGAGAAAATACGGCCAGCTTCAGGACGCTCACAGTAAGGCAAATGCAACCATTCAGGGCCTTAAAAAGAAAGTTCAGAAGCTTGAAAGTAACGTAGAGAACATGGGAAAGCGAATGAAGTTTCTGAATGAGGACCAAGTAGAATCCCTTTCTCGAAAAGGCAACCAGGGGAGCACCTGGTCGCCGCAAACAATCCAGCAAGCGCTTAAGATTAAGCTGTCGTGTGGAACGACTGGGTATGAAACCCTAAGAAAGCTTGGATACCCCCTTCCATCCAATAGGACCCTCACAAGGCGCCTCCACGGACTAGAGTTCATGCCAGGAATCCTAACTGATGTAGTGAACCTGCTCAAGTTAAAAGCTTAAACCATGGAAGATGTGGAGAAGGACTGCGCTTTGTTTTTGGATGAGATGGAGATTGCAGAGGGGTACGAGTTAGATCGATCTGCAGACGTTGTGTTTGGCGGGACAACTTTGCCCTCAAGACCAGACGAACCCGCACAACATGCACTGGTGTTCATGGTGGGCGGCCTCACGCAGAGGTGGAAGCAGGTAATTGCGTACCATTTCACTGGGAGCCACGTCGATGGCAACACCCTCAAGGAGTACGTTCTCCAAATTGTTCGTCTTTGTCACGACATTTCACTAAGAATTCGGGTTGTGACCTGCGATATGGGATCGTCCAACCGTGCGATGTGGCGAGAGTTGGGCTTTTCGAGTCACAGAGACTCTCGCACTGTCTGTTCTATTGCACACCCCTGCCTTGAAGATAAGGAACTTTATTTTAGTGCGGACGCTGCACATGTGCTTAAGAATATCAGGGGCCAACTTCTGAATTCGGAGGTCTTCACTCTGAGTGAATCAGCTGTAAAGGAGCATAGTTTGCCCTCCAATAAAGTAAAAATTAAGCACGTACGCGCTGTCATAGAACATGACAGCGACAAAGAACTGAAAGTGGCACCGAAGCTGTCAGAAGTTCATGTTAGTAAGGGCCACTTCTCAAAAATGAAAGTGGGAGTAGCCGTGCAGTTTTTTCGAGACGCTCCTTCTGCGATCAGATACCTGATAAAGCAGAAAGTTTTGAAACCAAAAGCGGAGACTACGGCATGGTTCTTGGAGCTCGTGTCGAAATGGTACACCATTATGTCCTCACGACATCCGTCTACCGCTCTAAGTCTCCAAAATATGGACAAGTACTACTCGGCTATCGACACTCTGAAACTGGCGATTGAAATCATGCGAGGGATGAAGGCAGGAGGTTCGGCTCAGTGGAAGCCGTCTCAAGCAGGCTTATTGATAGCCACTACAGTCGTCCTTCAGCTTCAGGACATTCTTTTGAAGAGTGAAGGCTACGAGTACTTTTTAACGAGTAGAATACTCCAGGACTGCCTCGAAAACCTGTTCTCGGTCATACGCCTAAGGAAACCAGTGCCGAATGCTTATGACATGAAGTGTGCCTTGAAGCTCGTTTGCGTTAGCCAGTTTCTGTATACGCCAACGACAACAAGCTACGATGTCGACGATGGTCAATTTCTGGTTGACTTGCTCTCAAAGGGTCTGCAAGAGCACGCCGAAGCTGAACCAGAAGCCATTGACGACAATGAAATCCCTTTCGTCGAGGAGCTGTCGTCAGTGGACTGTGGCATCCTGTTTCACATCGGCGGGTTTCTTCTAAAAGGCATCATAAAGGCGGTTGGCGCATGCGATCATTGCAAGACTGCAGTGTTGGGGACCAGCATCAGCGAGCATTCCTATCTGACCGCGCTGAAGGAGTACGTTCGCGATGGCAACAACCTCCACTATCCAAGCGACGCTGTTATGCGCACGCTGAAGTACTGTGAGGAGCTTTTTAGGGGCATCATCACGTGGACGGACAGCGTGCTCACAATGAAGTCACCACTACAGGCCGTGACCACATATCTCAGCAAAATGTCGCGATGCAATCTGCAAACATGTGAACAACACAAAGAAACCGTAGAGAAGATGCTTATAGCAAGCTTTGCAAGGCTCCGGCTGCGCATACATCTTCGTCAAGTTGCCAAAAGAGTAGTGGATGGCAATGCAAGCAAGACGTGCGCAGGAGTGAACTTGCCCTGAACTTTCTAGACTTCTAACTTGATTTGTAAATAGAAAACTGTAAAGTTGTGCGTTGTACAGTTTTGCGTATATATATGTACCCTTTAAGTATTTCACGCTCTCTTTGATTTCCTTCTAATTATTGTGTTGGTGTCTTATTTGTTGCATTGACTGCATTCAACAATTCATGCTGCGAACCATGGTTCTGCTGTCAGTCTGCGACACAGAGCCCACGCGCTGGTAATAAACGTGTTCCCCCCCTACCCGAACGATGGGAGATCTTGATGTCCAGCCCCGACCTGTCGACGCAGCAAGAGCTCGCGTCCAGGGGCCAGGAGCTATTGGACTCATATGGGACTCGTGAATAGGGTTCCACCCCGTCTGACGTCTGCGAGCGTCACCTGAAATGGGCTCAGCGAAAGTTGTTTCTCTCTCTGTTCCCAAGCTCGTTTTGCTTCGTCGGAATGGTTGTTTTGGTTTTGTATCGCATGCTGCACTGCTCACAACTGGGCACTGTATACCTGCCACTGAATTCATTGTTTAAAAAACCCCATGTCTCTGTGGTGGTATCTTGTGCAATATTTTTAATTGATCAAGTGAAGGTGCTGAACCAGACACCTTTTGGGATTTCATTCCATCATTTTGAGTATTATAACGAGATGTGGCTGTGTGTAGCAAACTGGGAGACTTCCTGTCGTAATCAGTTCCCCTTGAATTATATTTCATGACTTCTTGCTTTGTTTGCTTGTGTTTGTTTGTTTTTAACTTTTTACCAAATGATCCCCAATTCTTTTACTTTTAATTATGAATCGATTGTGAATTGATTTTCCTTTTTTCTGATAGTTTTCTTTCAAGTTCCCCCCTCTATTTTTGAAGGTAGGTCCACCCCCTCACCCAAAATTAACTTCTGCATGCTGCGCCACTATTTACTGTACCTATTAAATGCCTTCGCCGATTACGCATTTTTGTTGAGTTACAAGCGTACATAAATAGGGCTTCTTGGCAGATTTTTCTTTTTTCTTCATGTGTTAACCGCGGTGCTTTAGATAAGCCTCTGCTATTTCGTTCATTCACTTTTAGCTTTTGTTTTCCCCTTGGAGAAACAACTACATACACTAATACAACAACTGAGTGTCCTCGCTTCGGCATTTGCGCATTATCTTGCATATACAAGGCAGTATGCTTTTTGCGACTATGATTTTTGGCAAAGAACGCTCATGAATAATATCAGTTAACTGCGAAATCAGACAGACTTAGTGGAAGAACAGAGCGATTCATGTAACATGCCTGTCCCGCGAAGTCTTTGCACAATACATTGCCGGTCGAACGCACTATAAGACGCAACTTTTTCGCAGATGAGATTTAACACCAAAAATAACTACCAAGAAGCGAGCCTCATTGATGCATTATTATGCGTGTTACATTTAAAAGTGTAGAGACATTGCGCTGACTGTAGTTTACAAAAAAAAAAAAAAGGGAGACGCACGTACGCGGTAGCGCACGGATGCGCCTCTGTGCGCCGTGTTTCTCCCGCTATTTCATCTTGTCGACTTAGCTAGCGCAGTGTTTTCACTGTGAAGACGTACAAACAAGCCCACAAATAAGTTCTCCTTCACTCTGGAAGCGGTTTGTGGCCACGGAATGCGTGTGCATGTAAGAATCCGATTGCACATCCCGTGCTTGCAGCGCGCTACCCCAGCGGCGGGGTCCAACATGGCGGCTTCCGTAGCAGACGACGCAGTTGTCTCCACCCGTCACGGAGGGGCGGCGAGGAGGAACATTCAGGCACCCTAACCCTCGCTAAGGTCCCTGAAAGAACTAAGGTAGCGCCAACTGCTCCCTCCTTCTCCGCTGCCCTCCTCTTTTTTCTCTCCCCTCACCCGCGGCGCCGCCGTCCCTTTAACTCCGCGGCGGGGCCGCCATATTTGTTGGCCACTTGAGAGCAGACGCCCTCGCTACGCTTCAGGGCGCTCGCTGCAGTTTGCTCTTGTTTTCGCGCCGAAATCGCTCTTTGGTAGCATTTATAGGATTTCTAGAGCCCCGTTTTACCAACAGACACTGAGTGATAGTGTTTTGTTTTATATTTTTGTCTACAAGGGGATATTTGCGGGGCGGATGCCGCTGGCGCATACGCACAGCGCGGTTTTTGTTTACGTGTGCGGCATTCTGTAACACCTCAGGATAGCTCGTGAATGCGAAAGGATCGAGCGTGGACATTTCAAACTGCTCTGTTACGGTAGTTCCGTTCTTGCATTCGCGTGACTGTGGTCGTGCAATCACTGCACAGAGGTCTTGCGCACGGTTCGCGGCAGTATACAGTGCGCTTCATTCGCAAATGCCGTAGTTCGAGCGCTGCGCTGGCGTCCTTGCACTCGCCTTTCTTGCGATAATTGTGTATCCTCAGCGGCGTTCACTCTGCGCCCGCTTTTACTAACGACCTACAGCCTACCTTAATTACGCGCAGTTTAGAGTGCTTTGCCGTTTTTGTAGAAATGTTTCCTTCACCTTCATGTCGTTATAGGCTGCTGTGAGTAGACTAAAAACATACACATGCTGTTGTGCGTGTGTGCACGTACAGCGACGTGAAAAGCCCCTGCTTCCCCGACTTCGCAGCCGGATACACTAAACTACACTCGCGGCCGTACGTTCATGTGCGAACCTAGTGAACAACGCAGACTTGTAATTCTGGGAATACGCGCCAGAGAAGACTGCGATCAATCGATCGGGTAAACTGAAATTACAGTCCCTCTAGGTACAAATTATGTAACTAGTTACTGCAGTTAATTAATCATGCAATACGTTTTTTCACCGGGCGCGGTCGTTTACAGCCGTTATTAATGGAGGCGCCTCGACAGAATTGTTTTGTGCTGGGATATATTCTGGCAGATTTGTACATTGCACTAACACAGGGATACACCCGAAAGAAATTCGAAAGAGGACCAATGTCACGATGATTATCAAGAGAAAACAATAAATCACAAAAATGAATTGGTGCCAGCAAATAGATATTTTATTGGAACAAACGTCCGTAATGACGTCGTGCAGGTGGCTTGTGCTGCTGACGTGGCTTCCCGTGAGAAAAAATGTTGGGAGTGGCTTTTGGGTTTAGTTTTTTTAACGCCAAGCTTCTCCAATATCCGTTGCTCAAATTGATCCGTGAAATAATCCTATTGAGAAGGGAAAAGAAATGTCGCCACCGAGTTTGAGATGCGCCACAAACACTCCGCAAATATAGGCAATAATGCATTGCAGAAGGGAGTTAGTGACTGTTCTACCGTAGCATGGTCAAATTCGTGTTCGCGCATCTGCTCAGTGCCGCGTCCGCCCAACTCGCTACACTAAATCCGTTTAGCAAGCGCTTTGCTGGACAAAAATACGTCTGCTGAAAATAATATAGTCGCCCAGTGTGTTTTGGTTCAAATCGCAATGACTGGATACGCTGCGCCATTGACTACTAAGATGAAGTAAGCGCGCACACTGCAAATGTACGGCATCACGTGTAATGCAAACGTAAGTCGTAATTAACGTTCCTCTGTGCATACACGGAAGAAAGGGCGTACAGCCGTTACGGTGCGAATATGCATTTGAAGTGCTCATTCAAACGTGCGCGAATTTAATAAAGCGATAACAGAAATTGCGCATCAAACGTACGTCAACGGCGCGGTCACTATATATTAGCTGACCTTAAATTGTTTTACCTAGCCGCAATTTTTTTTTCTCGCAACAGCCTCAATTTGCGCCGCACCGACCAAGCCCATATTACGCAGCAAATCACTCCGATGTCATAACAACGGGATTATAATACCACCCGGGTAGCTAACACACAAAACATGACTTCACGCCAAAAAGAGCGTACACGCACTCGGAACGCACACGATACATGGTCAGACGCAAGCTGCCGTCGGCCAAAACAAGTATGAATTCAGGTGAACAATTCTCGCGTCACGAAACCCTTATGACAACTGACTGAACATGCTACGCCGCTGATATTGATGCTGGAAGTTAAGCGCGCACATGACAAATACACGGCCTCTTATCCAAACCAAAGCTTACGACGGGACGAACTCGGCGCTGCGCGCAATGCCTACTCAGAACAAAGCGTGGACGACGGTCGCGAAGGGAATAAGCATTTCTTCGTAAGTGACCGCTCAAGCTCGCGCAGAATTTAACAGAGCAAGAACAAGCATTCAGAAACTTACCTCGCAAAAGAGTGATGGTAGCGTCGGCCTGAAGTATGCCCGTTCAAATCTATGCAACCAAACTTTTCTCCTTTCTGCATCGCGTTTCCCGGACGGAATAACGAAGTCTTGCGCCCTGCCTGACGATATTCGCGCTGCCTAAGGCACAACACATCGACACCGAGAAGCAACCTAAAACGACACCGGTGCGACATTTTTTCGAAGCGAGCAGCTAATTCCGGTACTGAAGCACGGTGGCGACGGTGGCTCGGAAGCCAGCAATGGCGTCGCAGCGGCGGCGTTGCGCAATGTCCCAGCCGGCGAGGCATCGGCGAGGCGACCCGGCGGCGGAGCAAAAAAAACAAAACCACGTGACTTTTCCCTTGGCCAATGGCGCGTGGCGTTCGCCGGCGAAAAAGAAAATGGCAAAAAACGAAGTAAGAGAGGAGCGCGGGCGAGGGCGAAAGGCGGCGAGATCTAAAGATGGCGCTACCTTAGTAATTTTAGGGACCTTAACCCTCGCCGGTTGACCCTGACCTACAGCACGGGATGGGTAGAGCGGCGGCGCGCGCGCATTTGCCACCGCCCTAGCCCTGCCGTGGCTACACGTGATACCTGTCCGTGTAAGTTTACATGTGCGTCATTAAAATAGGCGACTCCTTCTCCCCTTCTGAATTTTCGGTGTAATAGGGTCAAACAGCCTAACATTACCACTCGGAAGCGCCTAATCAAAAAATTGAAAGAAACATTTTAACTCGGGGCACATGAAGAGAAATATGCGAGGCCTTAGACTGTATTTTATGAAAATGGTGAGGCAGGCAATAAAAGCGGCATTTTCCGTGACTGAAATATCAGTTCTTATTTTTCCTTTCAGATGATGCCTTGGTTTGCACACGCACAGGGCACGACCAGTGACGCGAATGATTTCCCGCCGAGGGAGATGTTTATCGCTTAGCTAAACATGTTTCTGCTGCTCACGCTCCGGTCGGGCTGAGCGGACCGCTGGCAGCTAGCGCACTGTCAAAAACATACAGCTAAAACTCTTAATCATGCCACTGAAGTGCACAACGAGTCATCTTTTTGGTGAGATATAGCAGCGAAGGCATTCATTGGTACCGGTGATATTCCGCGGCAGATCCAAAAAATTTCCCCGCATTTCCCCGAGGGGGAGAATGTGAAAGTGCGAATGCACGGTTGTCGGCCCGCTTGCGGCGCTTGCGCTCGGCCCCCGCAGCCCACCGCCTCGCCGCCTTCTCTTCCATCTCTTCCATCGGGTTTGTAGTATCACGTGTACACCACGCAGTTATCAAGCCGCTATAACGCCGCTGAGCCCTTACAAAAATGATTGTTGAGTTTCATAAGAAATTTTGTTGAATTCACTCAACAAACATTGTTGAGTATCCAAAGAATTTCTGTTGAGATTGTGTTGAGGATTTGTTGAGTTTTTCAGGAAAAGTGGCCACCGTGGTTTCATTGATTTTCCGTTGAATTTCTTACGTCGAATTCCCATTGAGTTTCTGTTGCCTTTCCGTTGAGTCTCCCCTGAATTTCGTATTGATATTTTGTCGAGGTTTTTATGAGTGCCCAATGTGTTTCTGTTGATATTTTGTTGAGATTTTTACGAGTGCCGCATGCGTTTCTGTTGATATTTTGTTGAGATTTTTACGAGTGCCCCATGCGTTTCTGTTGATATGTTGTTGAGTTTTACACGAATGCTCAATGTGTTTCTGCTGCGATTTCTTTCAAAGGTTTTTGCGATCATTGTAGGTTGAACAAGAATCTACATTTTATCGCACCACCAATACACGAGTTTATGGTGTGGCAGTAGTGCATGTCATGTGACTAAAAATTCTGCCTCATGCAGACATGCAAAAAGAAAAACAAGGTGTTCAGCGTGCACTTCTTACTTTATTTCCCGATTCAAAAGCGATGATAGGTTATTTTTAATGTAACTGGCGCTCACACCTGGAAACTTCTGGCCCGTGTAGCCTGCAAGAGATAGAATGAATTTATGATTTACTATAAAAAATGAAAACGTGGTTCTCAGAATTAGTAATAAAAGTGTGCAAAAATAGACACTTTCCCAAAAAGCATAAAAGGGATGCACTGATCTCACTGTACACATGAAGAAAAACGGGTGATTAGCTACAAGTTGACAAAGATGACAGCTTTGTTCTTGGCACTCTAAATGCAAATCATGTGCACTCACCGACCACAGCCTTCACCCGCACCTGGTCCAACCCTGGCTTTGTAGGAGCGTCGCCCTGGGCTTTGCCTTTCCCTCCAAAGAGAGTTTTCCCCTTGAGCTCCTCCGGAGTGAAGACATGGCGCAAAAGAGCCCTGGCAAATTTGCCAGGGCCACTCGCACACGCATGCACCAGCTGATCCAGGTACCCCTTCTCAATTAGCACACCGCCCCCAATGTCAACCTGCGAGCAGAAAATAAAACCGAAACAGTTGAACCAACATGCACTCCAGGATCGAGACAATGAAGAGTTTGAGTACCCATGAACAATTTCTCAGAATATTACAGTAATTCATTTACAGATTTTGGCATTGATCTACTAAGAATTCTTTTTGAATAGATTTAATTTAAATGTATATTTTTAGTTTTTATGGGTGAACATGCATACCTCAACATGCTTTCGGCTTGTTTAAACAAGCGTTTCAAGAATTCATTAAAGTGTTTGCCAAGTGCCCACTGCAGTACACCGTGGGTGTATTGCTTTGTGGTAGAAAGGCCAAAAAAAAACCATTTGGGTGCTGTTAGGTCAATCTGGATGAAAGGTTATGTGGCTAAAATAGTCAGATGGCTGTGATGCACACAAAGTAGGCAGTACGATGCCTTGCCCTGACTCATGCAACTATCCATAAAAAACTGACCTTTTTTAGCACCCGATTCAGCAAAATAAAATGAGCAGACTGTTATTGATTTTTTAAATTATTTAAATTGAAAAGAGTGAACCCTAGTTACAACTAGGCCAATTTGCTTCATTTTTTCATTGGCTAGTAGTGCACGAGGGTCATACGCGAAATGTGGTTTGCGGCGTGGTGCTAGCAGGAACTTTTTGTGTGGCTGGTGTTCTTTCTGCAGGATTGTGGGTTTGCGAATGCCTTGTCGTAAGGAGTACCCAGCATTGTTTTTGGTTCGAAATTCCGCACTGCGCTGTTCACGCCTCCTACAACCACAGACACGAAGCAGGCTGCACGACGAATGCTAGCACAGCGAGTTTTTTTTTTCTCTTGAAGCAAATGCTAGGGCAGTGCTTGAAGATGGTATGACTTGGCGTGACAATTGGACAGGTGTGGACAGCGGCTCAGATAAGGTAATTTTGCACTGTCTGTGTCATCTCCGTGCGCTGATTGCCTTATTTTTTTTTCATTGCTTCAAATGACTGTGGCTCGAATAAGGAAAATTTATGCACTTAAAGCTGCAACGATATTTCATGTGGTGGTGGCGTGTGATAAGAGGCACTGTTTTTACTGTGCCCCCCCAGGCATGCTGCGCACTTCTTGAGGAGTACGAGAGTTTGAGAGGTGCTCTAGTGACAGTATTCTGGTATGTTGAGCGCATGACCATCCTCCGCCTGAGCTTCCAATGCTGAGCGATTATGCACAGGATCTGGGTGGAAACGACTGCGAGGTAAGAGTGCAATAAAATTACATACAGTGGCGGTACAGAGATTCCACCTGGGGGACAAAGATTTTCAAGTGTTTTCTTTTCAATGTAGATGAAGCATAAATTATAATTGATTGATTCTCGGGTTTAATGCACCAACGCTACACAGACTGTGAGGTGAGCCATAGTAGAGGGCTCCGTATTAATTTTGACAACCTGCGCACCTTTACATGCGCCGAAATCTCGACCACATGGGCATATTTTGCAGCAGACATGATAGACAAGAATTTCCATCCTGCACTGGGCGCCACCAATTCTTTCGGACTGCGGGGCGAGCAGACGACGCTGAGTCCCACGCTGTTGCTCCGTGCCATGCGTGAATATCAGACGCCCCGAACGGCATCGAAAATCGGTGTAATTTATTTGGCATTTCAGCAGCAACAAGTTTAGCAGTGCCTAAGGAGAACGTTTAATTCTTCCAAGAAGTGTCCCGTTTGCCCATCAATTCTGTTCCTAACCCGCTAAGGTGGCGGGCCAGTCCACACCACTTTGTCCTGACAGGCATTGCCTGTGAGGCCACGTTTCGTCCTGCCAGCAGGACGCCTGACCTTTTTATCCTCAATTGATGTTTACTTTCGGAATTCTGGGAAAATTGCCGTCATTGCCTTTTACTTGGCGATGTTCAGAAGCTACTTGTCCGGGCAGGCGTGATTACGTCGTTACTGGCTGCACCAACAATCAGCGTAAGCGCAAAGTGCTCATGCAAGAACCGTGCGAAGTGCACCATGACAAAACAAGTGTCTGCATGTGCGGAGTCTATTTGCTGCACAAATTTCCTGCGTCGCTTGAGTGTCACCGTAAATGGGTCGTCGCGCTAAATCGCAGACTTAGAGCTTGGCAAATTTGCCAGAATGAGCCCGGTGGTACGCTGCTTTTGGAAGCGCTGTTTAATCACCCTCATGCTCAATCCTTATCGCACGTTTCTGTTCTTTGGAGGTATGTTTGGTCCGTTTCATCCGACGGGAAGCCATCGAAAATCAATCAGACACTTATGCTGCAGCTTGGGTACGCGAAAAATTCTCAAGTAACCCTTGTGAAAACCGTGCTGATATTCGAATGTGATATTATAAATAATTAGCAACTTGAGAGTGGATGAAATGTTCCCTGACCTAGCGTATGGTGCTTGTTAGGAAAATTTAATGGTGAAGTACCGTCCCTGATTTAAAGACTGGTGCTACCTCGGCTATCCTCCAATCACTGAGAGTAGTGCCTGTCATGAGAGACTGCGAAAAAAGTGCCGACAAAATCTACAGACTGCGGTATGTACTTTTCGGTATAGTGTGATTAATAACAGTATGATCTGAAGTAGATAATATTGTAAGCTTACTTAAAATGGAAAGTAGCTCCACACCAGTTTGTATTGCAAATTCTAAACCATATCGAAAATCCTAAATGTTTGCTTGGCTTGATTACATACGGATACTTGCTTCAAAGTCAGTTCAATTTCTATTCTTGCACTTTAGCCATTGGCCCCAGATTCGCTTCAATATCCCTGCTAAGCAATGACACACTCAAAATGCACAACACTGCTTCATGAAACTGTTTCAAATAACCAGGGGCTAGAGCACTGCTAACATGTACACATTATGACAGGTTCCAACATGAAATAACTAACCTGAAAGTACATAATCAGTGGGTGCATTGATGTGGCAGCGGTGCCTGAACCGATGCGTTGAGCAAATGCGCTGGCTTCTGAATGGGTGGTCCAAGCGGTCAGATGATGGATGAAGGATTGACTATTCCTGGCGGCAAAGCGTACCCAGCACCAAGGAAAGGCCAGGCAGTACTTGGGTACAGCAGGTGCAGTGTCAGTTGGCCATGGAGGGCCCTGGCAAAGCCTTTGAAACTGGACTGAAAGCCAGCCAGCCAACCCGGACAGCCAGCAGCAGCACCTGAAAGTGCATAATCTGTGAGTGTGGTGGCACTTGATGAAATACAAGAAAAGCACACACAAACCACGAATGCTTACATTAAGCAGATTATTAATCGTTAATGAGTAACCTCCAAGGCCCTAATAAGAACATTCCCGCAACACCCAAACTGAAATTTAGGTCACAGTAATGTATTTATTAGGCACGCAGGTTCTGTGAGTGGGGTATGCCTGATATATGCAAAGCTCACTGCTATGCTAATTTGCATGGAACGCTTGCTAGCAGCCCATATGCATCCCTAGCTTTCAATCGGAACTGGTGTGTACTAGTTGAGGCTCCTCCATTTCAATGCCTGGCTTGCCTTTGCAAGTCCGATTCTCCAATATGAATAGAGTTGCGTGGGCAGGCGCCCCTGCGAGACCACGCGCGCGCATTTCAACTTCAATTTCCACGTATGTGAATGTGAGCTTCACGAGTACGGCACGCATACCACGACGCATATCGCGGCCCGAAGACCACGAGACGGGTCGCGACGGCGGCAGCCGGTCTCGCGAGCGTAATAGCTGCGAAGCGCACTGCACGGAATTAACAGTCGCCGCAAAGGCACTGTTTGAGAGACACATGACAAACAAACGCCCCGGTGTTTAAGAGCCTTGCGTGATGTCAAATAATTAGCTGCCGCGTTCTACAGCGCGAGCATCGCAACAAAGGTCTAGCCTCAGCGTAAATTGATGCTGACGGCTGCGGAAACGGTAGACTGGTAAATCCAAGGCGCCAAACAAGTATGCTATATCGCATAGGCTCTGAGAGCAAATGAGATGGGGGTCTACCGAATTACTGACCCATAAGCACCAGAACTCGTTCCGAACAAGAACAGAAAAACAAAAAAATGCGTACTCACCCCAGCAGAAACGACGTTTCCCGCCTAAAATCCTTCTTCACGCTCGTCTTCCCCTTCAAGGACACCGACACTTAACGCGCGATGATCGTTGAGGCGATGATCGTTCTTCCCGTTCCCGCGTGTTCAACACACGCGTAGGTTGGAAGGACAATCATCACCCTATAAAGCTTTTATAACTCTGATTTAAGCTTGAAATAGATAAAACTGAACAAATCGCCCCAGCTACCACTCCGCACAAAACCAACTCCATAAACAAACACACAAAAAGGGAGTGATAGTTGCCAGACTGCAATAACAGCATTTCTATGTTTGACGAAAATTGTGTTATTGGTAATTAACTTCCTGCTTTTAAAGTATTAAAAGTGTTTATAACTTAAATTTGAGGTTATTAAACGCAAAAGCGAATAAAAGTAAACTAACTGACATATATACTTAAAGGTTAAGTCTCCTGCCACGCGCGTGGCACGAGCTGCGCCCCCCTGGCAACAGCTGCTGCCACGCAGAAGTGACGTCAAGCTAAAGTAATCACGTGACTTCCTGTGACGTCACAAAACAAACGTCATATTTACGTCATTTGATCATGCCACTTTTTTGTGTTGACGACGGCAGCCGGGTGTTCGCGCCTTGTGTCCCGATGTTCTCCGCCCGTGGTTCGAATGGCAGGCCTGACGCATCGTTACGTCCTTATCTCCCTGTACAGCGGCTGCCTCGCGGCGCTTTTTTCTTGTTGGGAGGTGTGCTTGTAATTATTTAGATTGGGTATTTTTTGTGAACTTGCTGTTGCACGTCTTGGTAAGCCTAACGCATTGTTTTCTGCACGCTGCTTCGCCCCGCTTTTAACATGCTCCTAGAACTGTACTGTTGTCGTTTAATATTTTGTAAGCTTCACGTTGTTTTGCAGTTCGCGTGCTATTTGCTTTACGCGCCTGCATTTGTTGTCTACTTGTGCCTCGCTTCTTCCATGCCAAGCCTTGTGTTCTGATTCTGGAGTGGTGGCTCAATTATAAAACGTAATGATCAGTATTTTCCATCGCGTCGCGCCGTAGCGAGCGACGTAGTGTCAGCGTGTGCACGAATCGAGTGTCGTCAGGTAGCGCACGGCATCATCGAACGCAATCCGATCTCGCATGTAGCTTCTGCAATTTTTCCCCCGGGGCAGTAGTACTGTCGCCGAGAAATGTATCCTGACTATTCCACAGAAACGATCTGTGCACGTAGCGCTGCAGAATCCGTGCAGGGAGCGCAGTTGCACTTCCGTGGGTGGAGCCCAACTGCCCGTCCAAAGATATATCTATTCAAGATACCACTGAAACCATTCGCTGACTGGCTGGCTTCTTGTGCAAGGAGGCTCAAGCTCCAACTGTGCAAGCATGGGAGAAGTGCAGCCGATAAGATCGCCGTGTGAGCCAAGTTTGGAACTTCTGCTAATAGTCCTTTAAAAGTCTGGTGTGCATAAGGTTTAACAAGTGACAATTCAATTATTGTTCATCTATGCTCAGATTTGTTGCTTAGTACCATTGTGCTTTCAACTTAGGAAGTCTTAATGAAATGATAGGCAAGGCTTAAAATTACTGCTTGGCTCTTATTTCCCTTTCCTTCGCTCCAGTACCTTTCGCCTCCTCTAACCTGGTTAGGCAACAGAACTTCCTCCTGCATCTGCTTTGAGTATGCATTTTGATAGGCTCGTTCCTTCTTTACTCTTGTGTTTGGCTTGGTTGGAATTGAACATAACCAGGCACAATACTTTCATTCACTCTCAGCAGGATGGGCTAATGATGATGAGAGCTTATCTCGGAGGCTTGCAGTCTTTGCACAAATTCCAAGTGGCTGTGACATCTATATGCCCATCCCAAGCACTCTGCGGAGTTCAACTTGACACTAATGTTTGTATTCGCAACTGGTGAAGCGTGCTTAAGCGTCTACTGTCAAAGCCTTTGGGGTAGTGAACAGGAAGAGTTTCCAATTGTGAGGGGACGTTTCACATTCTATTGCTTTTTAACTCCGCACTGTGTAAACTGTTTTGGAAAATTGCTCAAGTGAATTTACTTAGTGGTAAGGGGCTTTATAAAATGTCCCAACAATGATGCAAGTCTCGTCAGAAGCCAGCTGCTAGAAAACACATTCACGGGTTGTGTGTTGTGTGCCCATTAGCTGTTTCTTTTTCTTCCACAAAACGGGCACTGAAACAATCCTTTAAGCCAACAGGCGTAAAAAATAGTTCATCAAGTACAACTTCGGGGTAATGGTTGGTGTCGAGCGTGACATTGCCCACTCCCAAGAGTACTTCCTAATTCCTTGTGCAAGAACTGGAGCCAAGGCCACGTGCGTAGATGTGAATGTCTGTCGGTGTTTGTGAAAGTTGCAGTACAGCTGGAAGGTGTATGAATCACGGGTGGCTTTAACAATAAAATGACTGCTGAACGTACTTTTGCTCTGGTATCAATGAGCAGCATGTGAGCATTGATAAGTGCTTCACTGTTGACATTTTTGTTACACAAAAGCAGGCCATGTTAAGGCCCCCTGGCAAATATTCATGAAAAACACTGGACCAAAAAGCTGCCAACACATGGAAACCATGTTGATCACGGCACCTTTCCTAGTACTTCAGTACCGTTTATCAGTGCTGTGTTTTTTCCCCCCAGCTAGTAAACTATCCCAGCGTTGCACCTTAAGCCAGAAATCAAACACTTGCTTGTCAATGACAAGTGATCTGCCAAACTTCCGTGTCTATGCAAAAAGTGAGTAGCTCTACTTTCTCTGCACTGTTTGTGCTGTGAAGTTCCATTTCTAAACAAAATGCCAGGGTTCTTCTGGAAGATGCACAGCATTAAAACCTCAACAAAAAAGGAATAAGCAAGCGATACTCTCTTGCACTACACTAGAGCCCTGCGGGAAAGCCAAACCAGCAAGTGATCTTTTTCTACAAAGCGCTGCAGAGGAGCCAAGAAAAAGATTCCTTTTTGCGGACACCAAAGCTACGCTGGAAGGCCAAAATGTGTGGTGTCTGTTAATGCAGATTAGCTGCAAGACGGGCATGTTCACGCAAAGATTTATGAACCAGGCTGGCGGGGTAACAAAATCATTGAATGAGGTTACAACAAAATGTGTTATGAAAAATGATATAATACTGTTTGCTATAAATAGCAATTAAAGGTATAAAATGGTTCTGACACCAATTAAATGGCCTGTTGGAAATCATTGGCAAAACCTAAAGAGCAACATTTCATACAGCTGCAATTGAGAAATAGTAAAGCGTGGTTGGGGCCTGAATTCAGCAGGCATGCTCCAGCTGAGAATGTATAACTGCAGAGCAAAACAATTATAAAGGCCTAGGGAAAAGGTGAGCTTAGTTGAGTTTACCACCAAGGTATTTGGTAGAGAGAATAGTTACAAAAATAAAGAAGCAACATGGGAAGCTTTATTTTCCCTGATTTAAGTTTATCAGCACTGAGCTTCATGTTCTGCATGTCCCATTGAAGAATGTTACACCTGCATGCACTCGGCACATC
This sequence comes from Haemaphysalis longicornis, assembly GCF_048455015.1. Taxonomy (NCBI): domain Eukaryota; kingdom Metazoa; phylum Arthropoda; class Arachnida; order Ixodida; family Ixodidae; genus Haemaphysalis; species Haemaphysalis longicornis. The sequence goes on from NW_027526460.1 coordinate 131,879,425, forward strand.
ACATTTTACGGTATAACACAGTTTACTTCGAACATAGGTAAATAAGAGAATATTGCATAAGCAGTTCATTTATACGTGAAATAGAAACAGCAGGGTTTTTAAAACTAAGCCCGTAAGTGTGCTGAATGAAAGGGACCAATGATGAGTTTATGTTGTCACTAATAACAAATTTCAACGACCTTGTCAGAAACAAACCCCTTCCATGGAGGGACTGTGTGTAATCAAGATTTTTTTGATAAAAGGTTGTAAATGCCCTGTAAATGTATGTCAAAAGGTATTTTAACGCCCTAGTCGTGGCCTGTGAGTCATCGGCGCTTTTTTCTGGTGTTTAGATGATCAAGGGCTGTTGTACGGGATCCACCTTCTCTTCTCACTTTGGTCACCATCTTTCATAGTCACTGCATTCATGTGCTTGGTCAGGGAGCTAGCAAGCGAGGACGACAGTCGGCACCAACTATCAGCTGAGTTCCTTCAGGCTGGGACAATTGCTGGAGAGGCTAAACAATGTTTTTAAAATCCCTGAGAGCTTTCACTTTTTGTTTTGTTAAAGAACATTTAGGCAACCCTTCAACTGTCCGAAATAACAAAAATGACTATTGTGCCCGTTAAATAGTTAATCTACGCACAGTGAACGATGGCACAAAATCTATCAATGCGAACCTACCCTTTGAACCTGCTTAATATTTAGCAGAGACTCACTCCATTCATTAGCTGTTTTATGGCACTGTGGGTGGGCTACTGGTTTCCACCTATGGAGCCTGTGGGCCGCACTAGTTTCCAGTCGTCCTGGCAAATGTTTTTGGAGACTAGCACTACCCTGCAGTGTACGAGCCATGGATTTCTTGGGTTGGCCATGTGAAATTCTAGTGAATTGTTACAAGCCACCAAAGAAAGTGAGCATTTGTTTATCGACCACTGTTTTGTGGCCATGAAAAGTTTCGTTCATTAATTAAAAAGACTAACAAATGAGATCAATTTTATTGCAAACTTCAAACAAATAACTGGTATTACAGAAAATGTGTAAAGCAGCTGGAGCTCCATAGCCACTTTCCAGCTATTTCTCCATGCCATCAGAGAATCTTGTTTGTGCGACTAACAGATACCGACCTATTCCACTGCAAAGAAACATAACTGGGCGATTGCAGTGGGGCCTCTAGTTCCGTTTGATCATATCACTTGAGTGTTTACGTACAGTTAACATACTGATGACTGTGTTTATAGTGCATGCACATATAACATCAATGTAGTTTGAAATTGGGATCTTTTGCACCATTTCTTTTTGTTAAATTCGCCCCATGATAGCCTTGACGTTTGCCTATCAATTACATTTGCAGCATGCTCGCTGCTTATACCTGTTTACACAAACAATCCGTAGATGCTTTCACGTTCCAGGCACATCTTAAGATTCTCTTTGACGTTGCTTATTGAGCCTGTGCAGAACCCATAGGTTTTCATATGCTGGAGTGCATGTAGGTGTATTAGACATGATGGCCGGCCAAGCGTATACCCTTCCTATTGCCGTCTCTACAGCCTCTTCTCTGACCCTATCGTCTGGGTGTGTGTCCTGAATTAACTTCCTTTGCATGAGGGACTCAGTCAAGTCTGGCCAACATAGCGTACACCACGGTACAGTGAGACGTGAAAGTTATACCAATGCAGTGGCTATGAGATGAAGCGTCTAGCTAGTCTACCTTTTGAAGGTCGCAGGTCCTAAACTGTTGTAGAATCATGTATCCTACTACGAAATATTTGGTTTCTACTAGGAAATCTTTTTAAGCGCTGAATATCACGCAATTATGATCCTTGTGGCGCATGCTCACAAGACTTTTCTGCTCATAAAACGTATCGTGGGTGTAAAACAAATTTTAAGCTACAATTTCGCCCACTAGAAAATAAGAACTTCCCGATTTTCGAGTTTTCCTTGCTAATATTTCAGAAGAGGAGATCTACTGTAGTGGTACGTACGTGGTACATGTGTGGGGACACCAAAGATTACCTTTCCTATTCTCGGCGCAATAGACCCTATGCAAAATGCGCCCCGCCATCTCACGTCGACTCCGGTAACTAGGTCCGCCATTTTGGTACGGTCGTTTGAAACCGAAACCAATTAGCAAAACATAGAAGGCGGGCATTGACCGCTCTTGGTGATGGACTACAATGCCGGAGCATTGCTTCGTGCCGCAGAGCACGCAATGCGGAAATACCGGTTCAAATGGAGAAAAGGTACGTGAAGTTCCACGCTTTTGAACGAACTTTGTGACGCGAACTGTGCCGGCGCGAGCAACCTTTTTGACACGCTCGGCGCGGTGCGCTTGGAGCGAATATTTGTCGTTGGTTCGCTAAGCGCGGGGCTCCGTAGTCGCTGTCCGTATGAAAAATACAGCTGTGTTGGAGGTCTGTTGTCCAGCCTTTGTATTCTAAATGAAGCCTGAGCGTGCGCCGCCTATTCACGCGACTGACAGTGGCGCTCGACCGGGAAAACAGCACCACACGTTGCCAAAATTAGGCTGTTTCTTTACTCGTCCCTGTGGCTCTGCGCCCGCTTCATTTCATTGTTAAATGGTACCGCCTAGCCCCTACACGAGCTTTTATCTTACCTAGGGCTGTAAACAAACTTTTCTTGCCGCACTATGCCGTCACGGCGCGGTTGAAAATTTCCTCTGTGGCGGGCGCGCACGGTATGGGAGTGTTGTTGGTTTCTTTACGTTGCATTTTGCCGCGTGTCGTTGCTGAAGTGGCGAACTCTGTTTTATGATGATCTAACGGTGAAAAATTCGAGCTTTTGCACTTGGTTCCCGATTTGCCGGGCTGAAAGGTTTGTTGTTACGTCAAGTTAACTTGGTGCCCATTGTCATTCCAGCAACGATGTATTTACTGTCGAATATTTTGCGACTAAAATACACACTCACTCCTCTAGTTTGTCACATGCTGCATGCATGCCTCCGACGTAATGATAGTGGCCATTGATGTAGGTAGCTGAGACAATTTTCAAGTTTTATTCAAAAAGAAAACGGCCACAGTTGCATCAGGCCGCCGCGCATCAGCTTGAGTGCTTTTGCGTTTTTGTGGATATAACTGTGGATATAAATGGAACAAAAAGAAGCATTCGCGCACCCCTGCATGTTGCGGTCTAGTAAACAGGACGTTGCCCAGCCTCTGCGTGCTTGCGAGATGACCACGGCGAAATGTGGCATGAATGCTTGCTGGTAGCTCATAGGTGACCCTTCAGGTGCCATGCCAGTCCTTGTTTCTGTCACTGGGGGGGGGGGGGGGGGGGGGGGGGGGGAGGAGTGGGAGGCCAGCACAACTGGGGCAAAAAACTAATTCCCAAGACTACCAAGTTTTCTCCCAAGAGCCTGCACGGCACTTTGTTGCTGCTCGCATTGATCCTGTACTCGACGTGCATCGAACAGACGCATTGGCAAGGGAAGGGAGGGGCCATTTTATCGCGGGCTTCTCCAGTCAATGTTTTGGACACTCGCTGGCTTGATGCCCTGCTGTCTCGGACGTCCCCACTGTTGTGGCAGCTCAGTGCACGCAAGCTCCGGTGGCGCCTCTTAAAACCTTCGGCTTGCAAGAGGGCGAGTAGGTGCACAGCAGCCAGGATGTGACTCCATGCTCCACTGCAACCCGCCGGGCACTCGCACGATGCCTCCCCAATCGCCCCACTGTCCGTCTCAAAGGTGATGCACACAACATAGGGCCGGCCACTTTTCGTCTGGGAGCAAAAGCAGCTGCTGAGCACATGGATGAGGCCCAACCTGCAAGAACAGAGAGAGTATCAGTAAATAACACCCAGGGAAAAACAGGACTAGTCCGCTACAGTTTATGGTAAAGGGACAGAGCAGAAAGAAGTGGCCGCAAGGAACAGACTCAAAATGACCAGATTTTGTGTCTTGCTTAACACTGTTGCAAGGGCAATAACAGACTCAAAATGACCAGATTTTGTGTCTTGCTTAACACTGTTGCAAGGGCAATAATCTACACCTCAAACAGCAATGATGTCAAAATTGTTTGTCAAGTTCGAGCGTGCAAGTATCTCTGCATGCTTTGTTAATGCATTTTTCAAGAGAAGGAAGTTTAACATTTAAAAAGCTCAGCGTGGGTAATGATACCAGTACCCGCATAATCGTGTTCGTCATAACTTAAGCAAGCAATAATATGATTATCTGGAACTCACTTCCAGAATCTTTCGAGATAAGCAGGTACACATTCGGGCTATACCGATGACCCATCGAATTAAAAAAAATCTTCTAGCTCAGTGAGTTCGAGCTAACGAGGTTTTACTGTATTATCTATTCGTGCACACCAAAAACATGCGCTTTAGAAACAAACACAACCACCCCACCACCAAAAAAGGAGAAGAAAGACACACAAACAGATTTTTGCGCAGAACATGCACAATAAATAATGAACACACACAAAAAAAGAAAATTCAAGGCGTATGTGCGCTTTTGTAGTTGACTTCGCCGCAAAGCACGATTGCTTTGCGGCAAACGCGCGGGCGGACGACCGTCACGGAAAACGGCCGCAACCTTTCCGTAAACATCTTCGCCAAAACTCATCCCGTAAATTCCATGTACAGCATTTGAAAATACCTAATCCACCCACTATCGGTACGGTCTGGCGATTGTCGCTCTCCTCTTTCAGGGTTACTGCAACAGGGTCGCCGCTACGCATTTGAGTGGTAAACAACGATGAACAAAGTGCTCTACAAATGCTCATACCGGTTAACTCGCGTCAAGTAAAAACAAAGAAGGATTTACTTACTGCGAGTCGCACGTGTTTGTCCGCACCGATGAAGGCGAGCAATGCACCTCGGTGGCTAGGCGGCATGCCCTGCTCCGCTGCCGCTCGGATGGGTCTTTGGCGCGGCACCCTGAGTGGTATGAGTCTTCAGACACAGTCGGCAGCGCAGGCAAGTCCTTCGTCCACAATCCGCGGTCGAGAGCCGGAAAACACTGTCCAGTTTGAGCCATACCGCGTTACCGTCACCTACTCTTCCACAGTAAACAATACGAGACTTCCCGATCGGCGCCCGTACCAATATGGCCGACGGTCTCGTTTACATCAGTGTTGCTAGATCACCAAGCAATTTCGCATAGGGTCTATTGTCTGTAATTGTAATGCGCACATGTGCCTAGTAAAAAACGGTAGCCGCCACTACCCTTCGTCCTCGGCACTGTACATGTAATTGTAATGCGCACATGTGCCTAGTAAAAAACGGTAGCCGCCACTACCCTTCGTCCTCGGCACTGTACATTCTGATTATCTTTTGGCGCTGCTAAGTTGTCTTCATTTCGAGAACACACACCGCGATTTCAGGTCGCCCATTTAAGCATTCTGGACTTGCCGTGGTGCAAACTGTTGATAGCAGATGCCGCCGCGCCGACATGCGTCGGAAGGTTCACAGAATTAGCTCGGACGGTGTCTTTTCTTGTGTGGAACGTAGCTTGTTCGAACGAGGCCAGTCGGCTGTGCGATGTCGTCTCACGTACGCTGAAACTGTACGCAGGTACCATCGGCGTACACCAAGCATAACCAAGCGGTCACAGGTCAACATTACTCGAGAGCGGCTATTTTGCTGCGGTCTGGAAAGGCTGGCTGGGTCCCCACGCAATACATAATCACAAGCAACTTTCTCACGTTTTCAGATAGTGCTTCTAACAATATGAACTCCGGTTTATCTACGTTGTCGGCCCGAGAAAATCGGAGCTTCGTCACGCTTTCGGATACGCGACTCCATGTGCGCGATACGGCAGCTGGCAGCAGCAGCAGCATCGCCGGCTGCTCCCGCAAGAACAAAAATTGTTTGTTTAGAAAAGTTTTAGCAGTTCAATGGTGCGTTATTTTGTACTGCAAATAAAAAAAAATGTGTATTTCGGACTACACTACACAAAATAATGACAATTATTAATGTTATGACGTCATTATGACGTCACGCGTGGCAGCAGCCGTTGCCAGGGGGGCGTGGCTGCTGCCACGCGCGTGGCAGGAGACGCTGCCATACTTAAATTGTAAAGAAGGTTTTAAAGTTAGTTTTGGTTTTGTTTTCACGGCGGGTTTCTCTACAGAGGAGGTGCAAGAAAACGAACTACTTTGGGTTTAGGAAGAGGGTGGCAAACGTCGGTGTGATTGAAAGCAAGGAACAGGCGCTTACTATGGTTTTAAAAAAGAAGTGGTAATAAAACCTTCACTAGGAAAAAAAAAACGTACGACGAGGATTCGAACCACGGACCCTCAAAACAGTAATCGGAGGCGTAACCACTCGGCCATACAGGCGGGACTTCAGCGGGCGTCTAAAATGATTATATAACTACGCAAGCCGGCAATGAAAATTGTCGTTTGTGTTTAGTCAATGCTGCATTTTTGGAATTCTGGCAGTTCTAACGCTTGTTTCTCACGCACCGATCTTGCAGACGAGGTCACATTGTTAGTACTCCGAGCGATTGAGCCGGAGCTCCCTTATTTGACTCAAGCAAAGCTATCGCAGGTCACCCGCGATCTTTTCTTCGCAAGCCACGGTAGCCACGAAGGAAATGGCATGCGCCGTTGGAATTGTGGCGTTGGTAACGCTTGTTTGTCACGCACCGATCTTGCAGACAAGCAACATCGCGCTAAAACTACAAGCGATGTCACTCCTGGCATGTCAGGCGCATACAGCAGCGAAAACCTCTGAGTTTGTAACAAGTTGGGGATAATGCAAGGCAATATTAAAGAGACCGAAGCATGTGGTGGCGGCGACGTAATAAGTGCAGCAAACAGGTACTGTGGGCGGCAGCGACGAGCGAAAAAGATGAAACATGGGCCGCCCCCGCCGGCCTGCGCAGAAATGGAAACACGCAATCGAAAAAAACTGTCCGGCCGATTCAGTTTGTTGTTGACGAAGAGCAACCGAGGCTTCAGCAACAAACGATTGTGCTTGCCGTGGTATGAGTCAAAGCATATCTTGACATCGTTGTCGTTATGCTATCGTCCGTCTAGAAGGGAAAAATCAGAACGCAAACGTTTTCGTCTAGCGTCTATACCAGATATAGACGCTGCTGTTTAATGATATCTGGAGACAAATTTTTAGCTGGTGGTGAGCAGCGGATATTTTGTAGTATGGACAAGTGAATTTTATGGGTTAACTGAATGGCTGAAATTGAAATATGCACTCTAGAAACATTGATAAAACAACAGTATAAACAAGAATTTGAATTTTGTTCGATCACACTGAAAGTGCAAGTTACCAGAGTTTGTACTGTACTTTACCTTGTGCTGTATCTTGTACTTTGCATGCTTCCAATGCTGACAAGGCAGAACATATATTGTCTTCGAGATGTTACACAAAGCATCAGACATGACGCGCTGATTTGTGCGATATGTGACATGTTGTAAGAATACCTTGAAGACAGGTTGCAGAACGTCTAGGACTCATCGTTGAAATCTTTATATCATGAACATGTTGTTGATCTTCGACATGTTGTTTGACTCTTTACGATATCAGACCTTTATAATCTTGCAGTATATCGACATCTAGTAGAAGTCCTTACCATTAAAGGCATGTCGTTATACTTATTCGACAAGTCGTTGAAATCTTTGCGATATTGGACCTTCATGATGTTGAGGACAACGAAATGTCGTTGAATTCATAAGGTGTCGACAACATGCCGTAAAAGTTATGTGATTTTCGTTGAAATCTTTGTGATATTGAAGACATCTCGAAATCGTTATGATATCATGCATGTCGTATGGATATGTTGCCATATTTTCAGCTGGGATATATACGTACCGGTACAAGAAAGCGCTGAGAGTTGCATTGTGAAAGCTGGCTACCTGTACAAAATATGCTAAGATGCTGCCTAATTAGGCTCATACATCCAGGACAGTGGGTATTAAAGTTTTAGTGCACGTGGCTGTCCATGTCGAAGAAGCATGCAGATAGTATTTGGCATCAGTTGCTGATGATTTGCCCACAAATAATCACCATGAGTCACTGAAAATACAACAAAAAGTCAACAAGAACTCCACAATAGAAAAATCATTGTGCGGACCACAACGAAAATTCCGTTGTGTTCTCAATGTGTAAACTCAATGAACATTGAGTTTCACAAATATCACCATGAGTCACTGAAAATACAACAAAAAGTCAACAAGAACTCCACAATAGAAAAATCATTGTGCGGACCACAACGAAAATTCCGTTGTGTTCTCAATGTGTAAACTCAATGAACATTGAGTTTCTGTTGATTTTCCGTTGAATCAATGAGAACTCAATGAAACGTCAACAGAAATTCAGAACCCATTTTTGTAAGTCGCCAACGCACGCCGCTGACGACGTAGTTTGAATGCGTTGTTAAAGATATAATGCGCGTCACTGACACTGATATCAGCGTCGCGTCCGTGGCTTGGTCGGTAGAGCGTCGCGCTGCGGCCGCAAAGTCCTCGGATCGAAACCTGGCGCTGGATGCTGTTTCTTTTTTAAATATAGAGGAGCACTGCGGACGCCGACGCCGCCGGCGGTGGATGGTTTGGGGTCGCTTATAAAGTGCATTCGCACTTAAAACCCGTGCGGCAAGCGTTGTCGGCTCGCTCGGCCAGAGGCGATGCGTCGACTAACAAAAAAGAGGGTTGGGAGGGTAGAGGGTTGGTTCGAAGCGCCCTCACTCTGTCAATAATCTGCTGTATGGTTTTGTTGTTGGGTGCGCAGGCCGTATGAAATTGCGCGCTCGCCGCTCCTCCAGTCCGGCCGTGCACAACATCCGATAAATGCCTCCAGTGGCCGTAGATGGCACTAGTTGTTCAGGCGCTTGTATCGCCACGATACCAGCGCACGGAGCCTATTGGCGTTTCCTAGTCAGCGCAGCCGAGGCACTGGTCGGCGACTTTGGCTATTTCGGTTTCCGAAATTGTGGCGATCCTACCGGCACGGTGCTGCGGCGTGGCCCTTCCCTTTCCCTCAGCGTTTCTTTCTTTCCCCACCGTCAACGTTTCCGCGTGTCCTCACGCATGCGCAACAGCTCACCGGCACCAATATTTTTTTTTTTCTTTCTCTCGGCGCGCACGGCGGGCCAGTTCGGTACGTGCGTGAGCGAGCCGGCGTGCGAAGGGTTGCGCGGGTTGCCTAAACGCCTCCACAGGCTGAAAGCTTCGCTGCATTATAAAATACATTCGAATGTATTCTAAATATGGGGCAGCGGAGGAAGGAGCGTTACCACTCCTGCGCAGCTCTGTGGTGCAGCAACACAGGGCGGTACAGTTCGGCCAAGTTTTTCGCCTTCTCCAAAGACGACAGGTAAGCAAATTAACTTTGAGAAGTAAACGCGTTTTAGAAGTAAACGCGCCTGGCACGCACACTCTTGCTCGCAAGATCAATTTGTGGTGGCATTGCCGTTTTTTGATTACCTTAGTAACTGCTGGAACGTCGATTCAGTATACTTATCAAGGTATTTTTTGTTGTTTCGTGCAGCAGGTATGAGTCTAGGTTTAGGCCCCAAGTCGAGGACGGTTTGCGACTTCATTGGACGTTTCCTCCGGTGACTCTCCTCAATCCATCCAATGTCATCACGACGCACCTGCTCACAAGAAGGCAAGCTCAACTGTACGCGCTTCTTGCCTTTCACGGCATACCTACTAACACAGCGATTGGTCGCGTGGAGGTGCTGCGCCCCAAGCATTTTTTCCTCCGCCGTCTTGCTCCAAAACGTCTATTTGCGGCGAAACTGCTGCCAAGCGTTGCTTCAGTGCTCCGAAAAATTTGACGTAACACCGCAGTGTTCAATGCAAGTCGATTTTCACATTTGGAAGGCCAAACCGAAATGCATGCGTTGTCTGCTGCCACCATTGCAAGCGTTTCGCTTATTAAAAATAAATAAATAAAACCAAGCACATTTGCCCGCTTTGCTGTTCAATCTAAACTGCGCGCCTGCGCCTTGTCATCTTATCGCGAGTGGGTTTGGTGTTTCATAGTTCTGAAGTTAGAATGGTCATGCCGTATCGGACAGGATGAGATAAGAGGCGCTGCCCAGACACGAGCTAGAGGGTATAGCTTGTAACAACCTGGCCGATATCTGCGGCTTACAAACAGGAAAGCTTTTTTTTTCTGAGTGTGTCCCCCCCCCCCCCCCCCCCCGCCTTCCCTTCCACCCCCGGTAAGCAGACTATTCATTCACGCGCCATTAAAAGAAAAGATTGGTTGCGTTCGATTTGTGTTCTGTGTTCTACGACGTGCACATGGTTGCGTATTGTTTTTTTTTTTTTTTTTTGCGTAGATATAATCCAGCAATGAGTGTCTACAGTGCAATCATTGTGTTGCAACAGTTTTTTACGGCTGCATTTTGTTGGTGTGAACATGATTTCTCCGAAGTGTATGCAGGTTAATGGGCTGTTCAACGCTTTCTTTCAGAGTTTGCGTTAACTCACCCGAAAGGCAGGGCTTGAAATACGCGTGCGTGCTTTTGTTTAACATATAGGCTCCCAGTTATTGTTTCTCTGAACTGAAACGAATTTTTTTAATGTCTAAGGAACATTCCTGTCTCGAGGTGAGCCCACGAAATAAGTATACACTCAGTGGAACTTTCAAGTTCTTTTCTTCTCCCGCCGATGTGTGCGCGAAAAAAAATCTGTGTAGGGACTAGAACTTTCGACGTTCTTCTTCCGTAATCAAGTATTGTGTACCTAAATGTGTATTCATGGCTGTAACTTTTGCGCAACTCTAGACGGAGACAGATACAAAAAGGGACATGAAGACCTGTATCTGTCTCCGTCTAAAGTTGCGCAAAAGTTACAGCCACGAATTCAGAATACCAACTAGCCCGCCTAACCGTGTTATTGTAAATGTGTATGTAGCACGTTTTTTTTCCTATTGTACAATATTGTATGCCTAAATTTGCATATGTCATATTTTTGCTTAGCACAACACTGTGTACATAAAATGTACGTGCAATATATGAGTGTAGTACATGTGTTTTCATGACTTCGAATCAAAGACGTCCTCGTATGAATTTTGAATAAATGCAAAGCAAAAAGAATGTTTGTATAACACTCCAATTAATGTCGCCACAAAGACAACAATTCGACACCAGAAAGCATACTATTACCTACATGTTTTCTTCGTTCAATGATTAAACGCGTAATGGACACATAAGAAACGACGGGCGGCGGCCATTTCCAGTCATCGCCGCCGCAGCCGCCGCTCGTCCAACTTTCGCGCCTGGTGCCATTGCCGAGCGGCCCATGAGGCAGCGACCGGCGGCAGGCGGAAAGTTGGCCGAGCGTCGGTTTTTGGGGCCGGCGCGCGGCGGCCCGGCCTGGCTACCGTGGGAAAAATGACGTCAGCAGCGTCATCGACGTCACCCACCTCCTTTCTCCCCTCGCCACTCGTTGCCATGACGATAAGTGCAACGTTTTTTCAGACACCAGGTACCACTAGGGGAGGGTTTGGCGCTGTTGTTGCGAATTACGCGGGACCACGGTGGATGCTGCAGAGGCCGCCCCGTGGCCGAGGGACGAATGGCATCGTCTAGGGGCATGTTTGAAGCTATGTCCACGTGCATGTGGCCCTCAATTTAATCCCACAGAACATGTTAGTGTAGTGGTTCTGCTCCTGCGAAGCAAATATCCTAACCCCGGGTTCAAATCCCGTTACCGTTTTTTTTTCGTTTTCAATGGCTTTTCTTATTTGATACGTATTAACATTTGATATCACACATATAATCTATTTATGAAATCTTGCCGCCGATACGGTTTGCTCTGTCATCCCATCCCTGTCATTATAAATTTAGCATTAATATTTAGCATTAGATTTAGATTTAGCATAAACTTAGCATTAGACTTAATAAATAGGAATAAAATAGTCACAGTAGCCGCGGAGTTCTATACAGATCTGTACAGCAGTCGGGACACCCAGGATAATGCCGAAGAAGGAAGTAGTTGAGAGGAGATAGACATCCCACCAGTAACGACCGAAGAAGTAAGGAAGGCTTTGAAAGAAATGAAAGGGGGCAAAGCACCTGGTGAGGAACAGATAATAGCAGACCTCTTGAAGGATGGCGGGCAAATTGTTCTGATTGTGATTGTAGAATTTAACGTGCTGATGCAACGCAGGCGATCAGGCGCGCCGTAGTGTGGGCTCCGGATTAATTTTGACCTCCTGGGGATCTTTAACGTGCGCTGAAATCTCGCACACAAGGGCGTTTTTGCTTTTCGCCTCTATCAGAAAAGCTGCCGCCACGGCCGGGAATCGAACACGCGTCCTCGTGCTTAGCAGCGCAACTCCTTAGCCACTGAGCCACCACGGAGGGTCAACTAGTACTAGTAAAACTGGCAAACCTGTACACGCAATGCCTAATGACCGCGAGTGTACCGGAATCATGGAAGAACGCAAACATTATCCTAATCCATAAGAAAGGTGACATGAAGGACTTGAAAAATTACAGCCCGATCAGCTAACTGTCAGTCGTCTACAAGGTACTTACCAAGGTAATCCCTAACAGAATTTCTGCCAGCTTAGCTTTCAGTCAACCTAGAGAACAAGCAGGGTTGCTTAAAGGCTATTCAACAATGGACAATATTCACACGAATAATCAGGTGATAGAGAAGTGCGCTGAGTATACTGGACCCCTATATACAGGGTGTCCCAGCTATCATGCACCAAGATTTTAAAAAAGAGAAATTGTGTAACTCGAAGAAAACCTAGTGCTTAATGTTTGCAGTACTGTGAAGAAGCGGAGAGTAATTTTTTCGTTAATGAGACTTAATTAATTCATTGTAATTAATTATCTAACTCGAGAAATCCTGTCCTATAACTAAAGTGTCAATGAGGCACTTGTAGGTAACCACGAGGGCCATCTAACTGCGCTATTTTCAGTGACGAACTAATTGCGTACTCATTTATTTTGACTGATAAAGGAAACCCGCGAAATATGAAAAATACCACGTGACGACGCTTACGCGCGCATTGTAAAGCAGCGTCCCCTAACAAAGCGGATTGAAAGCAACTGCTTCCCGTGTTACCCGCCCGAAGAGACAGCGCATCACCTTGATAATACTAGCATGCATGGAAGGAGCAGCAGCAAGATTCGCGGGACGCGTGTGCAGATAAAGAACAAACTCGGTCGCGATTTCTTCTTTCTTTCCTTTGTCTATTTCATTCTGGCTAACTCAGAGGCAGCCTGTTTGAGGGCGTTGCTTTACGGTGCGCGCAACCTATCTAGTAACGTTGGTGCGCGCGGAGGCGCCGTCACGTGGTATTTTTCATATTTCGCGGGTTTCCTTTATCAGTCAGAATAAATGTGTACGCAATTAGTTCATCGCTGAAAATACCGCAGTTAGATGCCCCTCGTGGTTACCTTCAAGTGCCTCATTGACACTTTAGTGATTAGGAGAGTATTTCTGGAGTTAGATAATTAATTATAATTAGTTAATTAAGTCTAATTCAAGAAAAAAATACTGTCCGCTTCTTCACAGTACTGCAAACATTATGCACCTGGTTTCTTTCGAGTTACGCCTTTACTCTTTTTTTAAATCTTGGTGCATGATAGCTGGGACACCCTGTATAGCCTTCATAGATTATGAGAAAGCATTTGACTCGGTCGAAACCTCAGCAGTCATTCAGGCATTACGCAACCAGGGCGTAGATGAGCATTATGTAAGAATACTAGAGGATATTTCCAATGGGTCCACAGCTATCATCATCCTCCATAAGGAGAGCACTAAATTACCCATAAGGAAGGGCACCAGACAAGGAGACACAATATCTCCAATGTTATTCACAGCATGCTTACAAGAAGTATTAAGAACATTGGATTGTGAACAGGTGGGAGTAAGGGTTAATGGAGAATACCTAAGTAACCTCAGATTTGCTGATGACGTTGCCTTGCTAAGTAACTCGGGGGACGAATTGCGAAGCATGCTTACCGCATTGGACAAACAGAGTAGAACCGTGGGCTTGAAAATTAATATGGGGAAAACTAAAGTAATGATCAGTAACCTCGGGACAGCACAGCGGTGTGAGATAGGTGGCGAGGCAGTGGAAGTGGTAAGCGAATATATATACTTAGGCCAAGTTGTGACCCCGCATCCCAACTATGAGGCAGAGATAATTAGAAGCATAAGAATGGGGTGGAGTGAATTCGGCAGGCAGTCTCAGATAATGAATGGCAGCCTACCATTGTTCCTGAAAAGAAAGTGTATGACAGTTGCATCTTACCGGTACTCACCTACGGGGCAGAAACTTGAAGGCTCACTAAGAGGGTTCAACTTAAATTGAGGACGACTCATCGAGCAATGGAACGGAAGATGGCAGGTGTAACATTAAGAGACGAGAAGAGAGCGGAGTGGGTCAGGGAACAAATGCGTGTTAAGGACATATTAGTAGAAATTAAGAAGAAGAAATGGACGTGGACAGGGCATATAATGCGAAGGCAAGCTAACCGTTTGTCATTAAGGGTAGTAGAGTGGATACCTAGAGAAGGCAAGCGCGGCAGGGAGAGGCAGAAAGTTAGATGGGCAGATCAGATTAAGAAGTTTGCGGGGATAAATTGGTCGCAGTTAGCACAGGACCGGGATCATTGGAGATTAATGGAAGAGGCCTTTGCCCTGCAGTGGGCGTAGACAGGATGATGATGATGATGATGATGATGATGATGATGACGGTTTGCTCAAATGCACACTTGCACGCACCCGTTCGGGGCCGTCAGCTCATCGCCGCCAATTACATTTTCGCTCCTCGACGCTCCATCGCTACCCAGGTACCGAGTTTATTCGAAGGCCCCGGCGGCGTACAACGGGAGTACGGGGATCTGCACGATTGTCCGGAAGGGACTCACGTTCGTGGAACACGATATCGCGGCATGCAACATCGAACACGCGTTCGTTGAGATCATCCCGGGGATGAAACGCAAGGACAGCGTGTTTTTCCTCAACGTATACAGTAACCTCTCGCAGCATAAGCACGAATTCAAGACGCGCCAGTGCAAGGTGCTCCACGAAGCCACTCACTCACGGTTTCACTCACGGTGTACACTGTAGATGGCGCGGCGAATTTACCCAGCGTTCCCCACGCGGAAGTGCCTGCTCGCCGGTGGCGGCATCGGCGGTACGGCTTTGTCGTCTGCTTTAGCGATGGATGCTTTGGGCCTGTTTTGGCGTAGCTTCGCGTCCATTGCGTGCTGCCTTCGCACGGCTTGATTAACTTGTTCGACAGCACCTTCAGGGTAACGGGCACCCGACGGCTAACATACGTTAATGTTTGCAGGGCGGGAAATCAAAATGTACAAACCACACACAGACATCTGGCCGCTAGAGAAGCGCTACCTTTTGCGCACTGCTTGCCACGAATGGGCCTCCGTTTTCTAAATTGCTGAATACCAATTCGGTTGTGTTTTAAAAGGTATTACAAAAGGCGAAAATAGCAACTGGTTCTGATAAATAGCGACTATAAAAGTTCCCTCAGCTTTCTCGCAATTTTCAAACTTACTAAACTAAGTAGCTTAAATCGGTGTAAAATGGGAATCGCTAAGCTCACATGCCGAATTGTTTCGGTGTCTGCGATTGTGTCGCGCGGTGGTGTAGCCCCGGGCGAGCACATCAGGATGGCTAGGTTCCGCTGTATCACCCTTCGAAAGACGCTCCACTCCGTTTTCTGCCGACGCACGGCCGGGCTGCGCTATTCTGTTTCGTCTACTTTCCAATGGGGGCGTGGCCTTCGGGGCCTCTGTCTATAGAGGTAATACTACTGACTCCTCTGACCATAGAGTTAATACTCTCTGACATCTCTGACGTCGACGGCGCGCTGCCATCACATCCGCTGCACGCTTTTCCGTGGCAGTGGCAGCTCGGAGCTGCCCCAAATAAATTTGACGATTTACCGGTCAAACTTCTAAACTACAAACGGGAACATATGCGCTTTTGAGATGATTACGTTAGGCGCCGAAAAACTTTCGAATCCACGCCCGCATCCATTGCGAAGTCACGCTCTAGCCTAGCCGATCCGCTGAGCGAAGAACAATGTCGCGCACTGTGTGCAATAACAAGCTGTGCTACAGTGTAGCTGCTGCGCCCGTAAAGTTTCTCTTAGCTGTGCTACCACCTAATCCCTCACTGGGTTGGGTGGGTAGTGGTGACTGGGATGAAAGTGCGCCGTGTGCTTCATAAGCCGTTGTATTGTGAGAAACCGTGCGAAATTCCCAGCCCAACTTTCCGAACCTGCGATCTTCTATTTCATCGTCAGAGGATTTACTGCATGACTTGATGTGTTTGTTTCTTTTTTGCTTTTTATTTACGCATTACGGTGTGCTCGACACCTGAGCGAACATATTTCGTATGCCCAAACGCATCGCCGCTTATCTTTTGGTTTTTGTACCGACCAAGGCGGAGTGGCACTGTGTTCGTGTATCCGCTCTGCAAGCATCAAACAAGGCTTATCATCTCAGGCTGATCAAGCGTACAAGGCTCCCACTGGTTGAATACGTTCAATAATGCCTTTGACAATGCTTTTAAGACGAAAAATAGCGTGTAGTACTACCTAAATTAAAAGATAATGGCGACGCCAGCGCCGCTCTTTTTCGTATTGTAGCAAACACTTGTTTAATTCAAATAAATTGCACAATTTTGTAGTTTTGAGTATGATGTTGTTTCCATTTTAAATTGCGTAAAGTTTCTAATAACAATGTATTAGTAGCTTTTTGCGAAACTGGGGCTTGCGTTAACATGCATGCTACGAGGCTTTTGGCTGCGGTGGCATGCCTGCGGTGGGAGCCGCTGTGTCGTGCCACTTTTGTTGCTACAGGGGCCCTATTCTCGACTGCACAAATTGCCGGCAATTTAGGCAATTTTCCGGAAGTCTTTTCTGATTGGCTTTCAATTTTGGTCACGTGCTTCCGGCTGACAAAGCGGTTGTGTGTGGTGTCGTCATTTTGACGTTTCATGTCGTCAACGGACACCAGTTCTAAAGTTTGCCTTATTTCTCGTTACTAAAGGCGCATAATTCTTGGCCGGCAATGAAAAATCAGACAAAATGCGGCGGACATGACAACGTAAGCCTGTCTTTGCTATTCAACAACAATACTGCTTGTAATACACACCCCCTCTGTGATTGGCTGAGAAGGCGTGACGTAATTTAAACAGTTGGCGGGAACGATTACGTCATGCACTGGCAACTTCAGCCTGCGTAAAAGTGACGTAATGCTACGTAACAGCATGAAAATGGCGGTTGTTTTTGTCGCAAAATACAAGCAAAATAGGGCACAATATTGCCCCGGCTTACGGCGCCGCGAAATGTGCGGCAATTTGCAGCAGGCGCAGTTTCGCATGCGCGCTGTTTAAAGCATGTTTCCTACCGAAACAAATTATAGTTTCAACTGCTTCCAAGTCAGCGATCATGCGACATACAAATAACATGCAGTATTTTGCTTTTATGTTTGGCAATGAAATAAAAAATATTTGTTTGGCGTAACGGCAACATAAGAGGGCAGTACAAGCCTCTCCATGACAAAGAGAACCCAATGCATGGCATTTGTCCACACTTGTCCTAGTAAGCTGTTGGGTCACATGATCGAACTCAAGAGAAAAATAACAATGAAAAGTGACTATTTAGTTCATTACAGCCCTGATTGCAGTCGAGCTTGACGAATGAGTGAATCGGTGACATCGGTGTGCTCCGCGGTTATCAGGCGTAGCGCTTCGCTGCTCTTATGTGTCATAGAAGCGATAGTCGCGGCCGTCTTTTTCTGTGATCACGCCATAAACTTGTAACATAGCAGCAGACGATGGCGTGGCGGCGGTGGCGGCAGGGAAGGTGATAACGCAACAAAGCTTGCATTGAAGCAGAGAGCCCAGCTATGTTAATAAAAGCGATTGAAAGAAATAAATAGACACGGTAAAAAAATTGTGTGATGTTCTTTAGCTCGACATCCGCCTTTCGCTCGCTTTTGGATCAACGTTACTCGATCGCCTTGTGGTGTTGGCGCCAAGTCTGACCTCCAGAAATGTGTTTTTCTTGTCAGCCTCAGCTACCGTCTTAATTTTTATAGTACAT
Source organism: Haemaphysalis longicornis (assembly GCF_048455015.1). Classification (NCBI taxonomy): domain Eukaryota; kingdom Metazoa; phylum Arthropoda; class Arachnida; order Ixodida; family Ixodidae; genus Haemaphysalis; species Haemaphysalis longicornis. The sequence continues at coordinate 131,897,444 of NW_027526460.1, forward strand.
GCCAAGTGTTTTTATATCTTTCTTGCACAATATTTGATACCTTGGTAGCGATCTTTATCAATGACTCGTCAAATTACACTGCATGTCGTCATAGCTATAGGTGCAGCACGTCACTGATTGCTTACGTCGTGCTTACGCAAAAAAACATGGGCGAAATGCCGGCAATTTGTGCAGTCGAGAATAGGGCCCCAGGCTTGTAATTGGACTGATTGGGCCCCTATTCTCGACTGCACAAATTGCCGGCATTTCGCCCATGTTTTTTTTGCGTAAGCACGACGTAAGCAATCAGTGACGTGCTGCACCTATAGCTATGACGACATGCAGTGTAATTTGACGAGTCACTCATAAAGATCGCTACCAAGGTATCAAATATTGTGCAAGAAAGATATAAAAACACTTGGCGTGTACTATAAAAATTAAGACGGTAGCTAAGGCTGACAAGAAAAACACATTTCTGGAGGTCAAATTTGGCGCCAACACCACAAGGCGATCGAGTAACGTTGATCCAAAAGCGAGCGAAAGGCGGATGTCGAGCTAAAGAACATCACACAATTTTTTTTACCGTGTGTATTTATTTATTGCTATCGCTTTTATTAACATAGCTGGGCTCTCTGCTTCAATGCAAGCTTTGTTGCGTTATCACCTTCCCTGCCGTCTGCCGCCACCGCCGCCACGCCACCGTCTGCTGCTATGTTACAAGTTTATGGCGTGATCACAGAAAAAGACTGCCGCGACCATCGCTTCCATGACACATAAGAGCAACGAAGCGCTACGCCTGATAACCGCGGAGCGCACCGATGTCGCCGATTCACTCATTCGTCAAGCTCGACTGCAATCAGCGCTGTAATGAACCAAACAGTCACTTTTCTTTGTTATTTTTCTCTTGAGTTCGATCATGTGATCCAACAGCTTACTTGGACAAGTATGGACAAATGCCATGCATTGGGTTCTCTTTGTCATGGAGAGGCTTGTACTGCCCTCTTATGTTGCGGTTACGCCAAACAAATAATTTTTATTTTATTGCCAAACATAGAAGCAAAATACTGCATGTTATTTGTATGTTCCATGATCGCTGACTTGGAAGCAGTTGAAACTATAATTTGTTTCGGTAGGGAACTTTAAACAGCGCGCATGCGAAACTGCGCCTGCTGCAAATTGCCGCACATTTCGCGCCGCCGTAAGCCCATAGAGTTTCTTATACTAAGAAACTCTATGCGTAAGCCGGGGCAATTTCTTGCCCTATTTTGCTTGTATTTTGCGACAAGAAGAGCCGCCATTTTCAAGCTGTTACGTAGCATTGCGTCACTTTTACGCAGGCTGAAGTTGCCAATGCATGACGTCATCGTTCCCGCCAACTGTTTAAATTACGTCACGCCTTCTCAGCAAATCACAGAGGGGGTGTGTAATAAAAGCAGTATTGTTGTTGAATAGCAAAGACAGGCTTACGTTGTCATGTCCGATGCATTTAGTCTGGTTTTTCATTGCCGGCCAAGAATTAGGCGCCTTTAGTAACGAGAAATAAGGCAAACTTTAGAACTGGTGTCCGTAAACGACATGAAACGTCAAAATGACGACAGAACACACAACCGCGTTGTCAACCAGAAGCACGTGACCAAAATATAAAGCCAATCAGAAAAGACTTCCGGAAAATTGCCTTAATTGCCGGCAATTTGTGCAGTCGAGAATAGGGCCCTTGGTAAGCTGTCAGCTTTCTGTCCATGAATTGTAATGTAGTGTGCCCACTCTGCGAAACAACTATTGGTGGTTGAGCATCTATATTATCTTTCCGGCAGTTGTGGAAGGCCAAATATTGTGCTTCGTAACTCGTGAAAAAGTTGTGCGCAACATTGCTATCTTTTGGGAACGCTTTTTTTTTTTCTGGGATAGAGGTATTCAGTGGGCAGGTGCCGTGCGTGACGTTGACTGTTCTAGATGACGAGCGGCTGTATTGCTTTCATTGGCCGATGTGCTTCAAGCTGTACCCAAAAGGTCGACATGTCAGCAGTGGACCTGTATCGTCTAACACTAATTGGCACAGCCTGTATCTAGGCCAACCCACTATGTTTCTCCGTATTTGTCTCGTGGGTTAGCAAACACATCCCAGTGGAGCGATTTAAATCAAGTCCTGTAAAACCGGCTTCACTAAGCCCAGACGCATTGCTAGAAAGTCATCTAATAAGGGGAAATATAAGCAGTGTGACAACAAAATGTAGGGTTCAAAAACCTTTTTTAAACGCCCAGTCAGTGCATTACGTCACTTTTTTTATTCTTATCGAGTCTGAAGGTACGAGTCTATCATAATTACGCATGTTAATTTGTCTGATTATGTGTTTACTTAGCATGTATTAGGCATTGCAGTTTTTTTTTCATTAAGGGCAGACTTTGCGGGCAGACTTGCCAAAGAATGCTGACACATTAATATGGTTACACTTCTCGTCATTGAATTTTTTAGTAAAAAAAACTACTGAAATGCCCCCTTAAATGCTGCTCATCCGATACCGTTTTCACAATTTTCACAACAGTTCTTGCAGTGTCCACCATGTGCCCTTAGCAGACAGCGAAAGACTTGTGGAGGCATGCAGAAAAAGATTTGATGCATATCAAATAATTGGGTACCACTGCGTAGTTACCTGTTTTCTGAGCATGCCTAGACTGGAGCTATCTATTACAAAGTACTGCTTTGGTGCATAATGGTGTTTATTTTGTGAGGCATCCAGTTTCGCAAAAAACACTTTATTTTATGTTAGCTGAAAGTGATTAGCTTTTTGCCTGATAGCCCTTAGACTGCAGTTCTCTGAAACTTAAAATCTGTCCAGATGTACATTGTTGGTAGCTGTTTATTTTGTGTTACTCTCCAATGGTACATTTTAGGCAACTGTGTGTTTTGTATGACTCATTGATCTTGTTAGTTTAGCTGGACTTGTCCTGGCACCAATGATTTCTAATATTTTAAGAAATTCAGTTTCCATTTTTAATGTTTAGTTGCACCGCCTCTGATCTGTGAGGTGGCAAATGTGGCTATTAAACACAGAATTCCTGCTCACATTATTCTCAGCATATTGTAGATAGCATGTTCTTAGCTTATGAATGAACCTATGATTCCAAGCTATTGCCTTCACACCTACCTCAAAAACATTAGATTTTAAAACTAATGTAATATCGGAGTGTCACCTCAGACCAAGTTATGAATGTATGTGGTACTGAGGGTTTTTTCAGGCATGCCGGTTGTTGCATTTTAAGATGTCGGATACATAGAGATAACCCAGATGAGGGGCAGGGCGGACTAAGGGGCAGCCTTGGTTGTCTAAACAAGGAAGACAAGCATCATCAAAAGCCATGTACATTCTTAGCTATCTGATGTAAGTACTGCTATTCTTTGTTATTATTAGTGCACTTGGCCGTTTTTCATCATCTTATGGTGGCTGGAAAGCGGAGAAGGAAGAAGTCAGGGCTACTAAGCCGGCGTATCGTGTCCAATCGGTAAGAGCGACGTTGGTGACCACAAGGTGGAGGAGGCATTATTATAATCCGAAAAGAATAATGCACTAGCTGAAATTAAAGCACAGCTCGTCAGCAACAAAACACAAGGCTTGTAAACGAAGCTAAGACGGTGTTGGATACTCCTGACGTGGAAACTTCAGGCTCACTCACAGAGCGGCTGCAGTCCAACAACGATGAGTTGAGCAAGCTGAATGCCGAGGTTAAAAAGTTTTACCCGAAGACCAGTTCGACACAATTATAAGGTACGATGACGCCACGAAAGGCATGCTGGGCCAGCTAAAGGCTAAGAAGAGAGCGCTACGGAATGGTCAACGCCTGCCGAGGTCGACAGCCCCAGCACCTTCTGTGGTGGATTCTCAGAGTGGCGAGCGTCATCTCTATGGAAGCTCTATGAAGCTCCCAACGCTTCAGCTCCAAACATCCAATGGCGAGCTGTGCCAGTGGCTCAGCTTTTGGACGCAGTTTAAAGGAGCCATGAAGACAAAATACAAGTTTATTTTATTCGAAAGATTTCGTGTTTTATGGTGCCGCAGCGCTTGTCCGGATGCAAACGATGCTGTATTCACTGAGAAATTAATCAATGTAAGTTAAAAGTTTGATTTTCCCGCTTAATCGTGCGCTTTCGTGGTCTGCAATAACATCACAGGAGTCGACCTCTCTGCAGCCGATTGGGAAGCCTTGTTTACCGTTAGTGAACCTAGATGGCGCCACCATACCGTGGCAAGCCGTTTTCTGCCTTTGGTTTGTTTTTGACCGCATTTAAACCTGGCTTGTTTTTGTTCAGGGAGAAAAGAATCGTTCTGAAACAGTGCTCGCTCGACAGATATGGCCACGTAAGACACGGTTGCTTGCTTCAATCGGCCAGTGTCGTCTGAGAGAAGTCCAAAGCTTCGCAGTCCTCTGCAGCTAAACCAAGCATAGTGCGGACAGTACCAACAGCAGTACGCATCGGTACTTCTATATTTACGTGTGCTTTCATAACTTGCACTGTTATTCCCACCATTCTTACGGCTTCAAAAAGGATGTGCCCTAAATTTAAGCGCAAATAGCTCATTCAGCAAGCTTACAAGCTCTGCCTAATTTGCGTTTGCTTTTACCGGACTCCACCAATTGCAGAGCTGGCTGGTATGACATCGAAAATGAGCTAGTGGGTCGCATGGCCATTCACTTTTTCCTAATTATATAGCTTATTTGAGCGACGTTTACGTTAAAAGTGGCGTCAGTATGATTCTAACGAGGCAATCTATTGAATGAACGAAACTTGTGTTTTCTTTTCATGGCTCCTTTGAGGCAGCCATCCACTAAAATCCCAGCCTCAACAATGGACAGAAGTTTCATTACCCTTGGTCGCTGCTGGATGGGTCAGCTGCTGCATCCATTGCCAGGCTGCAACCGACGGTACCCTGATGCCGTGATACTTCTATTTCAACGCTTTGGTGGCACGCCGGATTGTACAGGAGGTTTCTTCACACACGTACTCTGGGATGATGACAAGCGTGATTTTGACATTTGAAGGATCCCCCTTCGAGCGTAAAGGGTTCGCCAGCCCGAACCCGCCCGACGAAGTAACACTGCTCCGCATGAGAACGAATCACCGGTTTATTCCGGAAAAAATTCCCCCGCATTTCCCCGAAGGGGAGTATGAGGAAGTGCGAAGCACGGGGTGATGCTATGAGGGGGAGTTTGTTGAAGTTTGGTGGCATTTTGCCCGTTAGTTACATTAACACCCCTTCGTGATCACGTTCGGCTTAACACGCCTCGTTTGTCCCTCTGCGGAACCGCTATTTATACGGACCTCGACAAGCGCTCGACCGCACCTGCGCTAAGCCTGCGCTCGACTAAGCCTACCGCGGTCGCACGTGGAGCCCGCCGACACAATGGGAAGGGAAGAGGAGGAGCGCACCGCACCGCAGCGCACCGCAGCTGCGAAGCGCCGACCGGAGTGAAGGGAGAGGAGGCGCAGTCACGTGAGAGAATGCAGAACTAGCGGGTTTGTAGTATCAAGTGTACACCACGCAGTTATCAAGCCGCTACAACGCCGCTGAGTCGCCAACGCACGCCGCTGACGACGTAGTTTGAATGCGTTAAAGATATAAGGCGCGTTACTAACATTGATATCAGCGTCGCGTCCGTGGCTGTCTCCTCTGTGGAAAACGCGAGACGGCAGAACACGTCCTCACAGATTGTAACGCCGCGGCCGTCTTCTGGGACGAGCTGCTGACCGCGTACACCGAGCGATGGGACCTGTCGTGGTCAGGCCTCCGGCACCTGAGTGCGCCCACAGAGAACAAGGCGCTTCGGGACTGCGCGCTTGTCCTGGGGCTCCACTCGCTGTGGAGGGCTCGAGTGGATGCAGTGGAGTGCGCCAGGAACCCCAGGCCTACCTGGAGGCACTTCACGGCAAAGGCTGAATGGACAGTGAGCGTGTTGGGGGCATCAGATTCTGACACGGAGCTCCGCGACTCACTGCAAAAAGGATGCCAAGCACTGCAGCGCTTTAAAGAAAAAGAGATGCAGCGCTGGCAATGGCTGTGATCTTGCCTCACTAGTACTTTGTAGAGACGCTTTTCCCCTCTGAACAGGCTTTGTACATCTTTGTCCAGAGTTTACACTCATATGTGAACATGTTACCTTCACACGATTCCCAGTTCATGTACTCTGATATTACACTGCCTCAGGATGTCATATTTTCCTGCTTGTTTGTTCGTTGTTGCCACCGCAGTCCACTACGTTGCTTACTCTGCGGCTCAAGTGAAGGCACGCCTAAAGGTGATTGGAGTCCCTGCGGCGACAGTACGTACGCGTACCAGCATTGGTCACCGCATCGAGCGTGCCAGTGCATTATGTATATATGTATATCCTTGTAAATAAAAATTGTGTTTGGGAAAAAAAAAAGCCGCGTCCGTGGCTTAGTCGGTAGAGCGTCGCGCTGCGGCCGCAAAGTCCTCGGATCGAAACCTGGCGCCGGATGCTGTTTTTTTTATATAGTGTAGTGGCCTGGCTGGCGCGCCGAGAGAGGGTGTTGCGAGCTGGAGAGTAGTAAATGGGCTTTAGGAGAGTAGGCGAGGGGGGAGAGGAGGCGCTATGCGAGCGCCCTCACGCGTCGGAAATCCGGCGCCGTTGCTAGGCACGGTAGCTAGCTCTGTTGCTAGGCTGCGGACGGAGGACGGCGGTGGAAGCAGGAGTAGGCCCGACTAAGAAGTGCTTCGCACTTAAAACCAAGGCAGGAAAAAATAAACAAAGCATGTTAGGAGGCAATGTAAAAAGAGTACAGTAAGCAAGCACGGAAAGCGCGTAAAGAAAACCTTGCGGCGGTTGAAGCACTGCTTGTCCAGAAAGTTACAGCATGGTGCTGTACGCTCACGACGACGTCTTCAGTCCCTTGTGCCGACGTAGGGTGAAGAGCGTCCGCCGCGGACGCTGGTTGCTTCTCGCTGTCCAGGCGTCATATGGTCGTGGCTCGCCGCCGCCCGCGGCCGCAGCTGCTCTCGCGTGTCCCCCGGTGCGCACTGTCCAGCTGCTCCTGTGAGCGCCGCTTTTAAGCCACTCTGTTGGTTGTGCGCATGCTCCGGGTTCTGTTGCACTACACGTGTTCGTTGCGGCTCACTGTTCATCGCACACGCGCGCACGGGCACATGACGCACTGACGCCACTATCGGTGTTCGACCGGCACTCACAGCAGTGTAATCACCCTCCGCGGGCGCACGTAGGGGCTGCGTCCCTACACATTTTAAGCAAACACTACGTCTCAGTGGGTGGCTAAAGGAATTGTGCGGCTGAGCCCAAGGACGTGGCTTCGATTCCTGGCCATGGCGGCGGCTGTTCTGATGGAGGAGAAAAGCAAAAATGCCCGTGTGTTCGAGATTTCAGCGTGCGTAAACATCCCCAGTTGGTCAAAATTAATCCAAAGCATTCCACTGCGGTGCGCCTCATCGCCTGTGTAGCGTTGGCTCGGTAACCCCATAATCAGGTCGCAGTGGGTCTGTCGTATGCAGCAACAGTGTTGTTTTAAGTGCGAATGCACTTCTTAAGCGAGCCTGAATCGTCCGCCGCCGTAGTCCGCATAGCAACAGCTGCGGGTGCGCGCGCTCCTCGTCTTCCCTAGCAACGGGGGGAGATGGGCGCGCGCTGCCTGGCCGCTGACATGGCACATACCCACGTGGGGGATTGGCCAGGAATCGGGCTAATGCACCCGCTTAAAGGAGTACTGACACGAAATTTCAAAGCTGAGATCCGCTCTAGCAATCAAGTACAACGACAACACAAATAGGTGTCTGTGAATAAATGCATCTTTCTTTCTTTGTAGTTGTGTGTGTGTGTGTGATCTCTCTTTCGCGAACATTACCGAACCGCGCAAATTCAACTCGTGCATTCGCACTTTCACATTCTTCCCCTCGGGGAAATGCGGGGAATTTTTTGAATAAAGTTGCATAGATTACAGAAAGCGTCACTGCAGTTTGGTTCCGTCAGACGTAATTTTTTTACTTGACCTTTCATTGAACGTAACTTCCATTTCCATTTACTTATTTATATATTTGTTTACAACACTGCTAGCCCTTGCAGGTTTCAGTAGGGGTAAAAGGTGAACAATACACAATGTCCACATAAACAACAAATCTAGCTATCTTCAAAGTTTTCAGAGGATTTGCATCTTGTGAACACCTCGGGAGAGAGAATTTCAATCACCATTGTACAAAAAAACAAAATTTTTAATAATACGCAGTGCACTGAAGAACAAATGGATTCAATTTCGGGTTCTGTCAGATGGGACTAATTCTTTACTGTGTATTACAGCGGACATCACTTTAAGGTAAATTTCAGGTTACATCAAGCGTAACTTGAAGCAAATGGATAAGGTTGCACAAGACATAATTTTAACTTTTCACTTTGGGTTACGTCAAACAAATCCGGCTAAATATTTTGCATAGCATGCGTTTTAAAGTCAGCTTCTTCTGCAACAAACCAGCCATACAAAAAAGCCTAACACACTAAAGGGCATGTATATTTATGAGTAACTTTAGCAATAACACACAGTTTCTCAATTTGGCATGGGTCTACATATTTATTGGAGTTGGTAAGTGCATGGAAAATATATAGCTATCATTCAGCAATATTCTGGTTTGCCTTGACAGCATGCTTTGCCGATTATCAAAAACCAAGGCTAGCACTCTAATTATGGGACACTCAGTTCTTAGCTAGGCGTAATGACAGCTTTTTCGCTTCTACTTTTTTATAGTGTAATAGTTAATTTCAGTGCCTGTCAACATCCTCAAGGCCTGCAGGACAGCACTTCTTGTACATGAGTCTGGCTTGAAGCAGTTGAAAGAAGTGGTTTATTCAATTTTTCGTAATAAAGAAAGGAAACAAAGAGGTAACAAAAAAGACTCCCATTCCCAAAGACATGTGCACATAATGGGAATAACGTAAAAAACTGAAAGATGTCATGCAGGAACATCAAAATTTGAGTTCACTAGTGTCAGTCGGGCATGTGGAGAATATTTACGTAAGCACTGTGCATAGTAAACACTAAAAAGAATAGTATACAACCAATGCAGGCTGCCGGTGATGAGATATGGGGCAGAAACGGCGGCTTACTTTAAGAACAAGAAAGAAAACTAATGTTGCCTCAATATGCCATGAAATAAAGAACGTTGGGAGTAACGCTTAGGGTCAGGAAAAGAGCTTATTTGGATTGGGAAACAAACTCACGTGTAGGATAGTATAGTTAAAGTAATCTAAGAAAAAAAAAATTGCCCCCACCTCCCCGAAGGGAATCGTGAGGAAGTGCGAATGCATTTTTTGCGCCGAGAGTACACGGCGTAGTAATTCTGCCATCGCCTTGAGAGGCGCAGTACCGGCGAGGGGGAGCTGTCAGGCAAGGGGAGAGGCGCGCGCCGAGGGTGAGTGCAAACCTAACGGGGGGAGAGGCGCGCCAGCTGCAGAGCATGTGACGTCACGGCGCGAGGAGAGGGGGAGCAGACGCAAAGGCGCCAGCGCGCGGTCACGTGGGAGTGTGACGTCACGGCGCGAGGAGCGGTGCGGGAGCCGGCGCGGGCGCGCGCAGCCACAGAGCGGGAGGCGGAGCGCGCGCGGGTCACGTGGGGTGTGACGTCGCTGCGCCGTTGCTACAGACGCTCCTCTCCGCTCCTCGCGCCGTTGCTAGGGGAGAGGGGGAGGAGCAATGCGGACGGCGGATTCAGGGTCGCTTATAAAGTGCATCGCACTTAAAAGTAGGCTTGGGGTGGCCATGTAAAAAGGTGAAATGGCAACCAGTATTACCAAGGAAACTCGATGGAGAGGCGAAGTAAAAAAAATCGGGGGGCAAAGAATGGACTCTGGTGGCTCAGGACGGGAGCTGTCGGAGGTCAATGGGAGAGGCCTTCCTCCTGCAGTGCACTTAAATAGGCTATTGGAGATTGATACTGAGTGTGTGTGCACTTGTGTCTTTTCCCAGGTGGGATGTACTAGAAAAGCAGCGTCCAGAACTTGCCACAGTCACAAATACAGAGCCAAACTTGACGTAAGAATATAGAGTCATGAGCAACCTTCCCGCTGCAAGGCAAAAGGTAGATTTGATGCAGAAAAAAATTGCAACCAATGCGTTTGAACAGTGAAAATGAACCTACACTACACTGTTTCAATGGCATTACTTTAAGACAGATGATCCTAATTTGACACGGCAGACAAAATGTAGAATTGGCTCGGTTGTGCCTATTACAGGCTGGCTTTCAGTTTTTAATGCGTATTGTTACACCTCAATTTTTGTTTTTAGTTCTGAAAAGTTTGCTTGGCAAGTGTGAAATGTTTCATGTCCCCCAGAGCTTTCATTTCCACTTTTGCAAAAAAAGCTACATCACTGATAAAAAATTTACCGCAAGGCTTAATTTTGCCCGTCAACTTTCCTTACAGGGACATTAAAGGCTCAATATTTTACTTGAACCGTTGGAACTCAAGTTTTAATTCTGCTTTGTGACCGATGACGCTTTGTTTGCAGGGAATCAAAAAAACCATGTAGCGCTTTATTCATTTCCCTCCCATCTTGCATGATGTGGCAGAATGTGTATGAACTGCCACGTAGTCCTTGTTAAAACTTAAGCAGGTTTGGTCCCTTTTATTAAACTGTATGAACGACCACAGTTAAAGGCAAAGCTGATGCCTAACTTAGTTGCCTATTTGCTAATTGTAGTACACTACAGTAATGAGCAAAAGATGTTTAATGTACTACACTTGGTCGTTATGATTTAACGCACCCATAAAGTCAAGGCACTTGTATACAGCCTAGAGGTGTGCACGGGCTCTGGCTTACCCAAAATCCCGGGCCCGGCCCGGCCCACGGGCCGGGCTCGGGTCACCCGAATTACTTTTCACCCGTGCCCGGGCAGGACTCGGGCTGAAATGTAAATGCTTCGGACGGGCCGGGCCGTCTGACGGCCCGCGCCGGCCCGGCACAGTGAAGCAAATCACAGAAACTACATGTTGATGACGCGGTAAAAGCACGGGTCAGGTTTCTTTTTACATTCCACGGGACTTATCGTTAGGCCCTGAGGCACATGTGGGCGTATGGCAAGCCGGTAAGGGTGAGAGATCTGCAACTGCATGTCTTGGGATGAACAGGGCAACACATGCGGCTCAGCGACACACCGCCTATAGGGAAGTACAACGAATGACCATTCATCGTGACTAGTTTCCACCTCTAAGTGCGGGTAAAAACAAATTTTCAAGATGGAACACTTTGAACTTGTTACGAATCGACCCGCGCCGCCGTACTTTCCCCCATCACTCCTCGGCAGTGCGGCGAAGCCACTGCGTGCGCCTTTCAGCAGTCAGGCGCCGATTTCACGTTGGGACAAGCTTCGGTCAGACGCTTCGCTTTCGGCGCATTTCAAACTTCAACGGTTGTCGGCCCGGCGAGGCACGCCGCAGCCCGCCCAAGGACACAGAGGCCCCGCGATCGCAGCGGAGTCCTCCACTCTCCCCTCTCTCGGACTCAACGTGCGCCGAGGCTACCGACTGCTTACGAACCCTGGAAAGAGCGTTGTGTGTGTCTGTGAAGTGCGTAGCGTGCGCAAAATGTAGAGGGAAGGCTGCTTAGACCGTTACCGCTTTTGGGTTAATAGAAGCCCCGCAAGCGCTATAACCCATTCCTGTTAGAGCAGCGAATCCATGCTGTCGCTCTGCTCGAGTCCTGTATGGCAACCTCGTCTGTGAAGTGCGTTCCTTGGCTTCTGTTCACCTCTCGCTATGAAGTAAACAGTTACGTTAGCCTACGGCTTCTGGACTTCTTCGCGGCTGCAACAGCGGCTGGCCGCTCGCTTCACCCCGCTACCCCACGTATGCCGGAGGCTACGGAGCTCGGATCGGGTGCCCCCAGTCGGTCGCAACAACTGGTGTCAGCGCTCGGATGACACGGTTGCAACAAACTGCAAACACTGCCAGAGAAACCTGCGTCTCCGTCTGTTTTCTGTAGCAGTGCCCTATTCAGAGTTGCGTTTCCTTCTCTGAGCCAACCAAAGTGAAGCTGTCAAAGACTGAGGTGACAATTCAACTTTAGTTTTGCTCTTTGTTTCTGCGGGAAAACATCGTGGCGAGCGTAGCTGGTGGTAGGAGGTGGCCTGTGTTCTAGGGCGTCGTGGCCGGCAGACGAACACGAAAGGAAAAACGCAACAGGGGAGTAGGGTGGTTTAAATGCGCCAACAGCCGTCTAAACAGTAACACTTCATATGATTGAAACTTTATAGATAAGCGATTTGAGTCGGTAGAGAACGTAGTGAAGCGGCAACGATAAAATGTGCATAAATGCACACGTGTACTCTGCGTCTCGATAAAAAGAAGGGACCGAGTCCGACAGCCCTATATACTCTTAAGAAAAGGAAACGTATACTGACGAAACAACGAAGCAAGTACACATCCTGTTTAAACAAACACGAACCGACTGGTCCCCTGGCATACAGGTTCCATTTCTGGATAAGAATCGCAAGAATCAGGTTCAAATGCCCAAGGTTGCCTTTGTATTTTTAATTGCTTGTTTTAATTCATTTAAGGCACATTATGAAATTTTACACAAAATGGCAGGTGGATGTGTTCCCGTCAGGTGAGCTCGAGCTCTGTTTTTGTTTTACTTTTCAGAGGTTTGGACCATTTCGGTTTCGGCTACTTTTCTTGAATATTTTTCAATGTTATTATGAATTTGTCCGTGGTTGGGGGGTTGTCGGGTCATCTTTTTTTAGGTTGGGTGGTTCGGTCACCTTTATGTCGGTTTCAACTCTTGCGTATGTAGCTGAGCGAAGGACAGCTACGGTAGGGATATGTGCACGATTTTTATGCTTAATTGGGGTTGTTTTGCCCGTTTAATGTTCGATTTGCCTGTTATCATTTCCCTTAAGGTGCATTTTACTGCCTTTTGGGTAGTTTTCGCTTCCAAACGTGCCCCAATCAGGCGCGGGCCCCTACGGTATTTGGGTTGGAAATGCGAGGCCGGGCCAGGGCGGGCCAGCCCGGCGGCCTTCGTCGGGTCGGGCCAGGCCTACTGCGATAAGCAGGGGGTCCGGGCTGGGCTCGGGCACGAATTTTCGGCCCGTGCACAGCTTTAGTCGTAATCGTTAACGTCCCATGGAAACTATGTGGCAGTGGTTGTAGACTCAAGGTGGCCAAGTTAACATTTACAAAAACCTACATTATGAATTTGTTTTATACCTACCTGACAGAGAAACGAAGAAATGAAAACGCAGGACGAAAAAAGTGAAACAAGAGAAATCGAGCTTTTTTTTTTTTTTTTTCTCCGAACACGTTTGAACCAATTTGAACCGGTTCGAACTGGTTCGAACCGGAACGGAATGGAGCTCTGGAGCCCAACCGCACCCGAACCCGGAGGGATTTACCCCAACCCGAACTGGGGCGCTTTTCTAGAAGGCCAGAGTTCGTCCTACTCCTGAGTTTCCAGCTGCCAGGGTTAGGAAATAAGAGATAGTGGAACATTCCATACACCTCGAGCAAAACCGCCGGATTCGCGCGCAGCACGCCTGGCATATTTATCGCGCTGTATTGGGGCCGCTTACGTTGATAAAGTATGGCTTGTGCTACCTTCCGCGTTCAGCACCATCTGAAATCGCTCTGGAATACTCATTCGCACGCATAAACTAGATAACCCCACTGCTACTTTCAAATCCCCAGCCTGGCTGTTGGCCACGCCCGGTGCGGTGAGGTCAGTTTTAAATGCAGATCATTTCTTAGCCTCGCCTCTTCCTGCGTCGGACGGCGTCCACAGCTCCGCGTCCGCAGCAGGTGCGCCTCTCCTCCTTCCCTCCTCTCTCTCAACAGCAGCTGGCGCGCGCATGCGTGGTAGTCAGCCCGTTCACTCCGTCCCGGTCTCGGAAGTCTCGGCGTAACAGGTGCGTGATAGCAGCGTGGTGGGGCGTGGAAGGGCGCGCGCTGCTTGCGCATGCGCGCTCTCCCCCCGTACTGCTCTCCCTCTACAGCGCGCGCTGCAAATATAAAGCGGCTAGCGGTCGCTCGTGCTTCAGTCACTGCGTTGCTCCTTGCTTCCTTGGTTGACGCTCGCTCCACCCTAACGCGACTTTACTCTCCTCTCTCTACCCCAAACCAACACCAACGCAACTACGACCCAACTACCCACCCTAACGCGACTTTACGCGGCGTTAACGACCCCCAATGCTCTGCATTTACTCGTGTTCCCCTCGCGGGAAGGCGCGGGAATTTTTTTCTCGATGTTCTGTTCTGACACTGAATTATCTGTGCTACTTGGCTTGAGGGTAGTCCCAGTGCAACTGTGCGGAAGTACAAGCCAAGTAATCAAAGGGCTCCACTGTAGCGAATGGAACGCGCCCTGCCCCCGACCATGAAATATTGCTTTTGTTTACGGCTTGCTTGAGTGTGCACGGCGGGTGCTTATTAGAAATCGTCCCGTGTCAACAGCGTGTTGGAGCATTGGCGAGTAAGTTTTAGAAGTGGTGTCATTTTTAATTAGAAGTGGTGTCATTGTTGTCTTGTGCAAAGTTCTTGTCGCTGTTAGCGGGCATCAAATGACGACTTAGTGGCTACAACGCTACGCCCACACAAAGTGGATGCCATGGGTGGGCGTGGTTTCGGTTGTTACGCAGCGCCCACGAATGGGCTGGGTGTGTTTGTCTGATATTAGAACTTGGAGGAAACTCGGGCATGGTTTTTCACGGCTGAGTTGAACTCGGGACGCACCTGGTGGCTGCTGCTGCTGCGTGGTTTCTTTTTATGGTCGCCGTAAGAGGCATATTTCTACTCCGACTGGGGAATTTCAAGCTCGTTCTTAGCTCTCAAAAAGTGCTGTGCATTGGTTGTGCAGTCGTCTGGCGACAGACCCCCGTTTGCGACGACTTAGAGGCGGCTTTCGCTCAATGACCGTCGAGGACCAAGTGTGCACTGCGATTTTACGCGACGGGCAGCTTCTACAGAAGCGATGGTGGCGACCGCACAATCGGCCACCACCAGTCGACCGTCAACCGGTGTGTGCGCAATACGATCGGTGGAGACCTGTTTCCAAGGTCTCGCCTTTTTTTAGGTGATTTGGCGGACATGGCTTCCGCAGGTTCCTACCGCCCGTATCCGCGTCTGCAGCCCGAGCGTGCGTTTCATTTGTCGTCTGCTCGCAAAACAGTTTCGAATGAAGCGTTGCATGACTGTGCGTTTTGTTTGTTATCTGCACTGCAGAAAGACTCCCTCGAGAGGTTGCGTGACGCGCCTGTCTTGTGAAAAGGTTTCTGGCAGGACAGCTTATACGTATTACATATACGGTCAAGGAGACAGTCGGCGCACCTATAGCCGGTTGAGGTAGTTTATTCGCCGGGGTGAAGCCGATAGGGACGCAGGTCCGAGCGTTTGAGATAACCTAGCTCGTTTCTCGCGCATGCACCTTATGGGGTTCATCTTCTTCCCCTGACACGCCTTGGCCGCATAATCCTCGCATCTGGATAGGACATAATCTACCTTCCTCATGGTTGATGCTGCTACAGCGCATGCCCCGATACATTGATGGCCTGTTGCATCTGTTCAATATCCTCGCCATAATACAATCTTGGGCGCGTGCCTATTGTCAGATACGATCTTTACACTTTTCAACAAATTTTGTTCGGCGTCACCGTCGTATGGCAAGAAGCAGAGCATGGAAAGCAAATAAAGGGGAGAGCTAAGAATTAAAGTAACCGCGTGACGCCGGAGGGAGGGTAAGCGGGAATGGGAAGAGCGTGAAAAAAGAGAGGGTTATGAGGGGCTTCAACTGTGTGAAAAAAACAAAAAACGCTGTGGATAGCTTCTTCGAACAAGAGCGTTGAAGAGCAAAATGAAATAAAACAAACAACTGTGAAAGAGAGAGAGGGACAACCTTTAATAGAAAAGGATGACCACTGCTCACGATGGGTGAAAGGAATGGGGAGGGAGGGTAAGAGAAAATAAACAAATGCTGGTCGTTCTCAGTAGATTCAATAATTGGGCCAAAAGTTGTTGTCCTTGTTGCTATTCCTTCTTTCGTAACACATTACCACTTGGGGGATTGGCCCGCCATTGGAAGCTTTGAGGAACTAGAGTGCGCGGTTCACAAAATTCATACCACTTTGAATTTGAAAAGTAACATTTCTAGAATAGTGCGTGCAGAGTGAAACCTTAACTGATGTCAGTGGAGACAGGTGCACACCACCCTCCCAGGATCCGGATTCTAGGGAGGCTGTGGCATGTTCGAGTCTGCTTGCACACTAAGACGAACAAATGAAATAGAAGAAACTGACGGAAACACGTAATAGTAGAAATGTAGCCTTATAAATCAATCCGTGCCGAAAGACAAAGAAACGAAAGCGAGGAAAAAGGCGCAAGTGCAATGCATTAGAAAAGTGAGGTGAAGCGCTCAGTCGGCGGGGACGACGACGACGACGTCGCGGATACATGCCCGTGGAGGGATTGTCCTCGTTTCGGCAGAGTCGAAAAAGAAGAAGTTGCAGGCCACACGATCCGATGACGGTGAACTTTTATCTTTATAAATCTCGTCTGGCTCCATTTCCGCAATGTCCTTTCTGCGACGAACTGGAAAATTTAGAACATTTCCTATTTAATTGCCGCAGCTTCTCCCCAATGCGACGCACGCATCTGGAGTCAACCTTTAGACGCCTTAACCTTCCGCTATCTAGTTACGAGGTCCTGTCACTAGGCGCTTCCGCCCTAGGAGTCTGCCACAGGGATGTTGTGTCTGCCCTCCATTCTTATGTTGTGACGACAGGCAGGTTTTCCTGCTAGCCAGTTAAACATTCACACATACCTCATTTTTCTTCCTGAATCTACTTTCGTATTATACATATTTAAAAAATTCTGTTGGGTATTTTATTTTCTAAATTTTGGGATCTAAAATAATATAGGTCACATCCTCATTAGGCACAAAACTTCTTGGCCAATCCCCCGCGTGGGTATGTGCCATGGTGGGAGGCAACCAACCAACCAACCAACCGAACGCGAGTGGCCTATGAGAGACGGCCACAACGGAGCGGTGAGGAGGCCAGAGGGGAACGAGGAAGGACGGCCATTCCAGTGGAGGGGTTCGGAGAGGACGGTTCGAGGAGAGCGGCGTCCAGGCGCAGATCGGGGGCTCATCGGGTCTCGGGGACCCAAGCTCGGAGGGATCTACCTGACGCCAAGGCCTCTCCTGACCAGCGTCCTATTCCCCAGTGCCTTGGCCCGTGGCAGGCACACGCGCTGCGTCGTGCCCCGGTCCTGAACGACCACGGCCTGGAGATCATCGTCTACCGGCGGCTCCCGGGTGCCGACTGCCCACGGCCTTCCGTGACGTGGCCACGACCGTTCCGGCCACGACCGCTCCCGCAAGTACCGTTCTTGGAGGAGCAGCGAAGGAGCTGCACCGTCAACGGCCCAGCACGCGAGACTTCCCGACACGGCCCTCAGCGCAACGCACCGAGACACCCCGACGCCCCGAGTCCTACGCCACGTCACGGTGAACTCGTTATGAACTTTTTTGTGGCACTTTTCTAGCGCTTAGGTTTATAGGGTTTCCTGTGCATTAGTTAGACGTTTTGTGTTTTGTTAGCTCTCTGGCAGTCTATCGTCTACGTATTATTGTCTGCATCGTGCTTTGTTCTGTAATACATGTTTTCTTTATAACCTCTCAAAGCGCCCTCGTCTGATTAACTGGTGACTGTGTCTACCCCCCAGTCGCCACTGAATACACACTACTCAAGAACCTGCAGAGGGGGTTCCTTCCCTCCTCACAAGCACGTATCGCCAGGCTTTCGCCTTAAAAGCACGTAGGCAGACTGGAGTGCTCCTAGGAAATTTTGTGTCGAAGAGCGGAGGGTTTCGATAATGTAATACGAGCAGCAACTGTTTTGAATTTGGCGCGCTTCTATCACCCGCTCTCTTTTTTTACCAGTCGGCCATGGTCACGTGATTGCACTGTCTGCCACCGACGGCAACAACTGCTTCTAGGGCGAAAAATTCCACACAAAAAGCTCATATGAACGCCTAGAGTAAAAAATAAAACGAACTTTCTAGTGATATACAGAATAATAAATTAAAAGTACAATGAAATAAAGTTGTTGGATTTGCTTGCCCCAGTAGCCAACCAGTGGAGCAGTGAAGCAAGAGAAAAGATGCGCCACGCACTAGTAGCAGATCCTTGTAGCGCGCTGCCCTCGACAGATTGCGCCACCTCAATAATCAGCAAATAGCATGATTGGCATTTTTGAAGCGTTTTAACCCTGCCTTACCTGGTGGGGGGTGTCGTTGATCCCTGAATGTCTAAGTTAGGAATCGTGCTGTGTCGACTAGGGAAGACCGCACCCGTGTCGTGGGTTCTCAGTGAACGGTTCGTTGGTTTCGCCGTGATTGCAGAGGGGCGGCCCTGCGTTTTACGTTGGGGTAGCCCCTTCCTCCTGGATGCCCTCAACCTACTGACCATCACCTCGGCCCTAAGGACACGTCATCATGGCGTCTTGGGAGGCTGTTCAGCCCCCGCGCAAGGCCCATGTCTTCTACTTCGCGGCCCCGAAGGACGTCACCGTGGATGACTTGGTGAATGCCCTAGAGGGAATCGTAGGCCGTTATGGCCTGGACACCCTGATGCAGCAGGGTGGTTTCAAGTTCTGCGCGGTGGCGGCTACGGCTGCTGCTGCTCGCAAGCTTGCCGAGAAAGGAGCCGTTGTCGTGAACGGCGTTTCGTGTCCTGTGGCCTGCATGGGCCCGCAGGTCGTCTACATGACAGTGTACCGCCTGAACCCCGTTGTGAGTAACACGGAGCTTGCGGCAGCACTGAGACCGTATGGGAAGGTCCTCAACGTCAGCCAGTTGGCGTGGAGGAGCCTTCAGCATATCAAAACCGGCATGCGACTCGTGAAGATGGAGATGGCGAAGGCCGTCCCTAACTTCATGAAGATTCGAGGGTTGAAGGACCTGTTTGAATACAAAGGTGTGCGAAGGGTATGTGCCCGCTGCGGCCAGACCGATCCCCAAGTTAGCGCCTGCAAGACCCCCTGGTGCGGCCGCTGCTCGGAGTACGGCCACGGCGACGTCGACTGCAATGCCCAGTGTCGCCGCTGCAAGGGCAACCATGCCACCGCCGACTGCCTGCGGCCGCGCTCCTATGCGGATGCTGCGAGCAATTCCTCTGCGACGCCTCGCGCGCCCCCCGGTCAGCAGGCTCTTGAGAGTACAAGTGACTTTCCCGAGCTGGCCCACGCCTCCTTGGGCCAGCCTGCCGAGGAGTCAAGCGAAGGTGCTGATCTGGGCGTCACCCCTACCGACAGCCAAGACATGGAATTGGAGAGCTGCATGTCGCCTTCGGAGGAAGAGCTTGCACCTGCGGCAGAAGCCACGTCATCGTCATCGGACGATACCTCCCTCTTCACGAGCCTCAGCTCTTCCTAGAGCAGTGACCCCGAGGAGCATGCTCAGCACGAGCCAGGGCGTGCACTGGAGAAAAGCATCGCTCTCCCCGGTTCCTCGAGCGGCTCGCGCAGCCTCCAGAAGGAACAAAGCAAAACCGGCACGAGCGGCAAGGCAGCGGTTGGCCGTTCTAGTCTCGCCTCTAAGTCGCCTGTAGCCGGTCACAGTACGGCCAGTACCAGTGCTGCCCCGACGCCCAAGGTTACGGACTTCCATCTCGTCAATCCTGTCAGCCAGGTCGCCGAGCTGCAGAGTTCCCCATCTCTCCTGGAGCGGCTCGAAGCGTGCACGAAGCAAAGTCAGCCTTCTTCGGCAGACTCAGGTGATGTGGGAGGCACTGACGAGCCTGCTGGTCCCTCCCTCGTTGTTACCGACCCTCGCCTCGCCAACCCGATCAACCGGGTGCACGACTTGCTTCCTCCCCGACCCTTTCCACCGGATCGCCTAGATGCGTCCAAGCGGGCGTTGCCGTCGTCGCCAGCAGACACCGATGATGCCGACGACAACAAGAAACTGTGCGTCGAAGTCGACGTGCCGTCCGACGATAGTGAGTTTTGAGGATGGGAGGGTTAGCGTGGTTTGTGCACTTATCACCTTATGCTGGTGCGTTTTCTTACTTTGAATGTCCAGGGCTTTCGGGACTTGGAAAAGCAGAGGGA
This sequence comes from Haemaphysalis longicornis, assembly GCF_048455015.1. Classification (NCBI taxonomy): domain Eukaryota; kingdom Metazoa; phylum Arthropoda; class Arachnida; order Ixodida; family Ixodidae; genus Haemaphysalis; species Haemaphysalis longicornis. The sequence continues at coordinate 131,917,531 of NW_027526460.1, forward strand.
GGTGATGCACTATGCTCGGGCGCAACACGTTGACCTCTTTTCGCAGGAGTGCAATTTTCGTACTCCACGCGACGTTCTTTCTTTTCGCGAGAGCATTTGTGTGCAAGCTTTTTTCACCTTGTCGGACAGGATGGCTTCGGGCGTAGGCGTTGTATTTCTCCGCGAGAGCTTGCGCCGCAAGGCTCATTGTACTTATGGGATCGGAGGGCGCGTGCTTGCAGTTGATTTTTTCTTTCTTGCTCGTCGCGTCCGAGCTGTTGTAGTGTACGCACCCGCGCAGCACTCTGACTCTTCCTCTTTTTTCGCATCCCTCGACGCATTCCTGCTCGAACCTTACCCAACATTTTTGGTGGGTGATTTTAATTGTGTAACCGACCCTCAGCGTGATGTACGGGGACGTGGGCAAGGTCGACCCTATAGCGGTGCCCGGGAGTTAAAGGACCTGATCGGTCAATTCCATCTGTCTGATGCGTGGGTGCAGCTCCACGGCGACAGGTTTGTAGCTACTTGGGAAAGGGGACAATCTGGCTGGCAGTCGGCTGGATAAGTTCTATTTCCCACCCGAGTTGAGCTGCTACTTGGAATGCTGTGCCGTCCTCTCCTTCCCAACTGGGGCTCGTCGAGTGTCCGATCACCGGCCCGTGTTAGCGACGCTTAACCTTGGCAACTGTGCGCCACGCCACCAGATGTGGCGAATGGACGAGCGTCTGCTGACCGACACGGACAGTTCAGCAGCACTTAATGCTTCGTTGACCGCTCTGTGCGAGTTCGGTTCTCTGCCTTGGGATGAGTTGAAGGACCACTGGCGCGTGCTTTTAGTAAAGGAGGGTCGTGCGCGCAAGGCGCGCATCACGGCCGCACTTAACGACACGTTGTGGAGGCTTCGCATCGTACAGAGAGGGGGAACCTTAACCTTCGCGATGCGGGACTACGTTAACCTGCTAAAGGTACGCTACGAGTCCCTCTTACGGCAATCATCGCAACCGGCGAGCCGTGCGCAGACCTTGGGCAGGCCCGTCTCGGACCCCTCAGTACTTCGGCATATTACAGCGGGCTCTCTTGACGAGGGTGGGCTAGCTACAGTTCCAGAGGTTACACTCGCTGACGGGTCGGTTAGCACGAGGGCTGAAGATATAGCCGAGGTTTTCGTGGGACATTTTGCCACCCTTTTCTCGAGCGAGAACGCGTCGTGGCATGCAGAGGATTTTTGAGGACAAACTTAGTGCGTTTTGTGGGGTGCTGCCGTGTGTGCCAGATCACCTTGTTGATTCGCTGTGTGCTCCCGTGGATGCTGACGAGCTCGGTGAGTGTGTTAAAAAATTGAATGGTGCATCGGCGCCTGGGCCTGACGGGATTCCTGCTGGGTTTTACAAGAGGTTTTTCCCGGCCATTCAGGGTGAGCTCCTCGACATGGTGAACGGCTTTTTTCTCCATGGAGTAAGGCCAGAATCGTTCCGTGAGGGTCGCGTTATCTTGATCGCGAAGCCAGGCGGGGATCCCACGCAGCCCCAGGCGTATCGACTGATCACACTCAACACGGACTACAAGATCGTAGCATCCAATTTGGCTAGACGGACCAGTGCCGTTTTACCAGACATTATCAGCCAAGCGCAAACGTGCAGCGTGCCAGGTCGCACGATTTTCTCGTCCCTGGCATTGACGCGCGATTTATTCAGCTATGCGACGAAGATTAGCACCTCTGGCTGCTTCATCTCCCTAGATCAAGCGAAAGCCTTCGACAGAGTGGAACATCGATACCTGGCAGGCGTTTTGCGTCAATACGGCTTTCCGGCCGACTTTGTAACGTTGCTTGAGCTGCTGTACTCGAACGTGAGGGTTAGACTCTTTGTCAACGGACTATTAACTAGTCCGTTCTCCGTCACCCGTGGGATAAGGCAGGGATGCCCCGTTGTCGCCTCTGCTCTCTGTCATTTGTCTAGACCCGCTGCTCCGCCGTATCGACGCAAATACCGTTATCCGCGCCTTTCCGTTGCCAGGCATAGGCCAAGTCAAAGTGTCTGCGTATGCGGACGATGTGTCCCTGTTCATTCGGGACGAGGACAGCTACCAAGCGTTTATGCGGCTATTTTATGAGTACGGTGAGCTGTCTGGAGCTCGACTGAACAGGGGCAGAAGCATGGCGGTGCGCTTCGGCACATTTGCATCTAGCCTAGCGGGCGATGTAGATTGGGTTACGGGTGTTCGAGTACTTGGTGTGGTTTTCCATTCCTCGGGTGAAGTGGCGCGTAGTACGTGGAAGCGCCTCCTCGAGACAGCGGAGCAGCGTCTTGAGGTTGCGTCAAAGTTCAGACTTTCCCTCGCAGAGCGCAGCTACATAATTAAGTCATCCGTCTCGGCGGCGCTTTTTTATGTAGCGCACGTAGCGAAATCGCCGCGCCATTTCACCCGTCAGCTCGCCACGAAGTTCGGGTCGTTCTTTTGGGCGGGCAAGACAGAAGTAGTGTCGCGTGCGCTGTTGAGACTGCCCGTACCGCCGCGCGGGAAGAGTCGGAGTGACACGACCGAGCCGGATATCAACCTGAGAACGAGGGACGGGACGGCCATCCCGCACGTGAAGACGCTACGGGTGCTGGGGCTGCACATCGATGCGCTGAGGCACAACGGCCTGACAATTGCGAAGCTGGACGCGAAGGTGTCTACGGCCATTCGGCTCATCAGGAAGGTGTCGACGCGGCACGCGGGGATGAAAGAAGCCAGTCTCTTGAAGCTGGTGCAGTCGTTTGCGGTCAGCCACGTGGCCTACGTCGCGGCTTTTCACGACTGGAAGGCGGCGGAGCGGCAGAAGGTGGACGCGATTATACGCAAAGCATACAAGGCGGCACTGGGGCTGTACACGCACACGAGCACAGAGCGACTCCTGGAGCTGGGGGTGCATAACACGCTAGATGAGATAGCCGAGGCGCAGCGAACGGCGCAGCTGGCTAGGTTAGCGCGAACTAGGACGGGGCGTTCGATACTGGAAAGAGTGGGATACCGCGGGGGGCTGCAAGGGAGTGTGGGCCGGTCGCCGTTGCCGTGCGGGCTGCTCCGCTCGTTGCAGGTGCCGCCGATCCCGAGACACATGCATCCCGAGGTGGACCGAGAGCGTCGACTGGCGAGGGCGAAAGCTCTCACGGCCACGCACGCGTCGGACAACGGAGCCTTCTACGTCGACGTGGCGAGGTACTCGGACCGCCCGGGCACGTACACGGCGGCCGTGGTCGCAGCGACCTCCGGGGAGCTGTGCACGGCGTGCAGCGTGCGGGCGCGGAGCCCGGAGCATGCGGAGGAGCTGGCCATTGCGCTGGCGCTGACGAACCCGAGGTGTACGACGGTGATAAGCGACTCGCGGAGTGCGATCGTGAACTTTGCGACGGACAACGTGTCCCCGTGCGCGGCGAGGGTGTGCGGGGCCCTAGGACACAGAGCGGTGCCGGTGACGGTAAAATGGTTTCCGGCACACATGGGCCCGGTGAGCACGGGCGAGAACCGCAACGAGGCGGCGGACCGGGCGGCGCGCGCGCTCACCAGCCGCGGCGCGAGCCCGAGCCCCCGACCTGCGGAGGACGACGACGAAGTGGTGCCGATCGCCTCGTACAAGGACGTGTTGGACGGTACCGGGAGGGCAGGCGGACGTACCCGCCGCCCCACCGTAAGCTCACGAGACAGGAGGCGGTGACGCTGCGGCAGCTACAGACGCGAGCGGTGTGGACACCGGTGGTGGCGAAACATGTGTGCCCAGAGGTGTACGCCAGTGACGTGTGTGCGGTGTGTGGCGAGGACCGAGCCACCATGGCGCACATGCTGTGGAAATGCAAAGTAGAGGACGGTGTCACAGACGCGTTGCCGCCGCGCCTAGCGAGTGCGGTGGCGAGTGTGGACTACGACGCCCAGCGCGAGGCCGTCCAGCAAGCGCTGGAGGCTCTCGAGCGCCAGCGGCCGACAGCACGTTCTCCTCGGAGGCTGGGTGCGAGTAGGTAGCGAGCGCCGGGTGGCCGTCCAGCGTGACGTTCAGGCCGCGTCTTTTTGCCGGACAATAAAAAACGTTGTTTCTCTCTCTCTGCCCAAGTCAATGGGTGGTTTCAGTCTGCCTTGCTTGCAAACCATGTGTAGCGTGCTGGCCGTACGCGCAGTGTTCGACCTTGTGGACTCAACTGAGCACCCAGGGAGGGCGCTTCTGCAGTACTTTATGGGAACTTACCGCTCAATGTTTTATGACGAACGCATTGCCGGTCCCTCTGCTGAGCAGTCACCGCCATTTTATGCCTATGTAGTCAAAACACTGAGAAACGTCCAGTCTATCTTGCCAAGCCTAAATTTCAGAGAAAGTTCAGCAAGCGAATTGTGCGAAAAATTGGCAATAAACCAATTAGATAATCAGCAGACAGCAAGATCACGTGGTGTCCGTTGGCATCAGCTGACTTCGACGGAGCTTCCTTCGGTGTTAGGGATTTCGGATGGTTGCGTGGATGGCAAGTTCTTCCAACGTGTGACCGTCTGGCGAGTTTCGGCATCGTGCGTTCCTCACGGTGCCCGCACTGCGGGCACACTGAAACATTGGAACATGCCTTGTTTCAGTGCCGTGTAGCGGTAACGTTTTGGACTGTGCTAAGCAGGTTGTTTGGTGTTACACTTAGAATGAGCACACGTTCAAATGACACGTTGGTGAACTTCCTGATGTGTGCTGGGGCTTTTGTATTGTGGCGAAATCGTGGTGCCACGTGTCTTCGCGCCCGACCGCAACGGGCGATGTTTCCATTGTTGTGGCGTGTGCGGTCAATCCTTATGAGTCACTTGGAAAATGAGTTGGCAGTTCTAGGCGGAAAAGCCTTCCTGTTACGCTGGTCCACGCGTTTCATAGTGGCCAGGAACAACATCCTGAGCATCACTATTCTGCCGTATTGACGTTTGACGAGTTTATGAACTCTTTCTGTGAACGCATGTGAACTTTTTATGGATTGATTTCGGAGTCGCTTGTTTTACCACCATAGACATTTGTCGTGCAAAGTGTTGACTGCCCGGAGTATTAGGAAACTGATTGGATTTTGTTTTTCTGTTTTTCGGTCAGCGCTGTTACCACTAGTCGCTGCGTGCTGATATGTGGTTTTATAATAAATTCTCTTCTCGTTTTAACCCTGCCCCAAATATTAAGATGAGCTTATTATCACCACAGCTCCGCCTCTCCTGAGTTTTTCTCAAACTTGGCCCTTCTGGAATAGCACCCCCCGAACCCGCAAAAAATTCCGGTTCGACACCTTGAATGTGGCCACATCTCTCGCAAAAAAGTACGCAAAGTGGAAGTGACGATCAAAGGACACGTTCGACCATTCGAATCGCATTGATTGCATCGCAAGGAAAGATAAAATGACCTCGTAATTTTTATTCCTGCAAACCGAATTCCCCATGTTAAAGAAGACGGCAACCTAATCTAATAAATTTTTCGCGACATACAAAAGGTAGTTACAAAAGCACAAGTTGCGGATATGACTGGCCAAGTGCAGCTTACTTCTGCAAGACTTCCGGGGAGTAATTAGAAGTGTCATCAACGCACCGGACGTAGGAGACTTTCCTGAGCATAGGTAGGAATGTGTGAATATTCAATCCATGCTAGCAGAAGAGGTCGACACCAATAAGATAGTTCATTTTACAGCGTCTACGAATTGCCAATGTGTACGCATAAATGGCGCAATAGGAAGAGCTGTTCATAGCTGCGCTCGCTCGTACCGTTGATTGCCAATTTGTCTCTTAACAGGCCACTGAAACGACTAATATTAGCGGAAGAATTAAAAACAAGCAAAGAACACGTACTGCTACCTTGCAATACAGATACAGTATCTGACCGATTTTTTCGACCTGAAGGGGAACGAAAAGTAGTCAAATTAAAAGAGCAGTCCGAAAAATTTGCGAACCGCAATAACAAAGTTTATGGCACTTAAGTATGACAGAAGAAGTCCCGAATGGTTAAGGACAAACCTGCTGAAGATGTTGCTTATAAGTCAGCGTCACCTGGTGCACAAAAAATAGTGACTGAAAAAAAAAATTCCCCGCATTTCCCCGAGGGGAAGAATGCGAAAGTGCGAATGCACGAGTTGAATTTGCGCGGTTCGGTAATGTTCGCGAAAGAGAGATCACACACACACACACAACTACAAAGAAAGAAAGATGCATTTATTCACAGACACCTATTTGTGTTGTCGTTGTACTTATTTGCTAGAGCGGATCTCAGCTTTGAAATTTCGTGTCAGTACTCCTTTAAGCGGGTGCATTAGCCCTTCTTTCACCCGATGCCTGGCCAATCCCCCACGTGGGTATGTGCCATGTCAGCGGCCAGGCAGCGCGCGCCCATCTTTGAAATTTCGTGTCAGTACTCCTTTAAGCGGGTGCATTAGCCCTTCTCACGCCCGATTCCTGGCCAATCCCCCACGTGGGTATGTGCCATGTCAGCGGCCAGGCAGCGCGCGCCCATCTCCCCCCGTTGCTAAGGAAGACGAGGAGCGCGCGCACCCGCAGCTGTTGCTATGCGGACTACGGCGGCGGACGATTCAGGCTCGCTTAAGAAGTGCATTCGCACTTAAAACGCACCACCTATGACCCGTTTTCGGCTTCTGACATTGCATCCGCCTCCGAATACAATTCAAAATTCTGGCCTCCAACATCAAAGTTTCTTGCCCACGCGGGAGTCAATCCCATCCCCAATCAATCCGAAGCTAGCAAGGTGCCTTAGGATTGAATGTGGCGTTATCCTGGAGTCGCCCGTGGCTCTGTCACGGAAAATGTTGCCCTGAGAATCAAACTTCTGGCTGCGTTCTGTCTGAAATGTCTGCTGTTCATTTACATGGCTCTTAAAAGACATCTGGTGGTTGTTCCATAAACGTAATGTCCGGAATGTCCAGCAAGCCCTAATTTTTGGAGTCCAAAAAAACGGCCGGCAACTGTATACCGCGATTCCTTGAACTCGCTACAGTGAAAAAAGCTGTGCTGCACAAAATAAGGGGTTTGTTTGCGGCACATAAGAATAGTAAACAAAATGAAATGCGAGGAATGGTCGCGGTTCTTTTCACAGTGTTTCTGCAGTTCAATATTACAATTGAATTTGGTAGCTGATTGAGGGTGCCAATATTAACCATGCCGTTATCAAAAATTTTAAACCGAAATGGCAATGCATTTCTCAATGTCATGGAAATATTGGGAATGGTACACGTGTTTTTTTTTCGCATAAAAGTATGGCAATGTCTTCAATTTCCTCCGGATGTCAGGATATTGAAAGGTTTACCCTGCTGGATACGATGTCAACACCGAAATTAATGTTTCACGTCAGATATCTGTGTACTACAGCAACCAAGCCAAAGACAAACCAAGAATTCCAACACATGCAAAACGAGCATTTTGCACGACACACAATACCAGACAAAAGAACGGGACGTGTAAAGTATTCGAATGAGAATTGTAATAATCGAATTCCGACATTTCACAAAACTAAGCTGTCAGAACGGCTATGAAAACAAAACTCTGCTAGGATGAAGGGGTCGAGGCACTTGAACGCGCTCTGAAACTGTTCATTAAAGCTAAGGATTCTGCCATAGCTTCGCACACTTTCTTTGGACTCAAGGCCTTGGAGGGTATTTTCACAGAGTCGGTTGAAATACGTCACGAAAAAAAGCTTGTTCTTTGAGAATGGTTTCAGCCTCCCCACTGGTATGTAAAACGTGTTCCAGTCCGGAGTTTTGTGTATTTCTAGGACGGTCCTGACGGCGAGGAACAGAGGCACGTCTTTGAGGAACGTCATTTCGAAGAACCTCCAGAGGCACTTCATAAACTGTGACACATTTCCTCTATTTTGTATTTCAGCTTCGTCGAGAACCTGTTTCCAAACCCAGGTGGCGAGGTCTACGCCGAAAATAGCATCGTTTACAAACGCCCAGTCTCCGAGATCAAGCCTAGCGCTGGTGAGGGTCGTAAAATCTACAAAAAACGCCGTGGAGGGTAGAGGACCGTGGGACAGTTTTTCAAGAAACTGCAAATCGTGACCTGAGGGAGAGAGGAGCACACCCTGGAGCCACTCGCTGAGGACGAGCTTGTTCTTCCAGTAGGAATCGGTGGCCTCTGGAACGTTCCAGTCTGGCGGGAAGAGTTCGCTTGGGAAAATGAAGTGCAGCTCTCTGTCGAGGGATATCTCAACACCCGGGAACAGATCCTTCACGGTCGTCTGAACTGCAGAGAGGAGCTCGTTGATGAACGAGCTAATGATATTTTCCAGGTACTGGTAATGGGGGTATTTTAAGAGCGTCACCGCAGCCCACAAGTGGCGGTTCTGTGCAAGTTCGCGGGTGCAGCCGTCCTGCCAGGGTCTCTGGAAGTCGAGGGTGTAGCGCTCTGCGGTTCCGACCGTCGCCAGGTTCCACGCCGCCAGATGGAACACGTAGAAGACTGCCATATCCGTCTGGGAGACCGAGAAGACGTGCATGAGCCGCTGCAGGAGTTCCCCCTCATCCACCTCGATCGTCATGCGTGGCTGCCACAGACTGCTTTGCTTTAGCGCCGTCTCCCAGAGCGTCTGGCCTCCTCCTGCTGCCCATTTCCGAACCATACTTCCGCGCTTTGTGTCGCCGCTCGACTCCGCACGCCCTGCTTTCACAGCGCCCAAGACGTCGCTGTGAACGGGACTGACGTCCAGCATAACGTCTCTCAGCTCCAGGACCTTCGCTGTATCCCCCACGCGGTTGAAGACCTCCGGACGTAGGTTCAAAACTTGGTTCTTCCATGCTTGCACCCTGCACAGGGGTGCTTTGCGAACGTCCGTAAAACGGACGCTCACAAAGAAGGGGATGCGAAACAGGGCCGTTATCTTGAGGATGAGGGCCGGTATTTGGATCGAATTCGTTGTCTTCAGTTTGAGAGCTTCGCGAAGGGCGATGGCAGCATTCGTGAACGCGGCGGTCGGGCTAAAGTCATTGGAGGAGCAGCTCTTGTATATCTTCTCAACTGAAGCGCTGGCCTCGTCAAGCGCGTCTCCGTGAAGCGCCGGGAGCCAGTGCCGAGTGTAGAACGCACTAAGCTCGTAATCTCGACGGGTAAGCCTTTTGTTCGTGTCCGCGCAGGCGTACCTGCAATTCCAAAATTATAAACGCATAAATGCATATGCAAGGGGGCAAGGAGTCCAAAAAAATTTCACTGACCACTTATAGAACTGCCCAGAGAGGTGATGGAGAGATTCTAATGAAAGCACCAACACTAGTGAGCAAAGGACAGGAGACGCTGCGTTATAAAAGGTAGGCGAAACTTCTTTTTGTGAAATACCCGTACTTTATTTGTCCAGACAATGACGTAAAAACATTTTTTGTTCCTCTTTTAATTTTCCCGCTGCTTTACAGGAGCCCTGAAGCCAAATAGCAGCTTTAGTTTTAACAAAACTCCCATTTTCCTAATCTGCTTCGAGAATTTGTACTAGGAAGGATGCTTGAATAGCTGTTAAATCGCACCTTTAAAAACTCCTTTCTCTTCAGCCTCTCCCTCACAGTAATTGAGTGACGCAAAAGCGTTGCATGGTTGCGTCACGATAACCTGGAAACGTGCGGGGCAGTGATGAGGTCTAGCTGATGAAAAGAAACACGCACGAAGCTGCTTGGTTTGCATAGGTCGAACCAGTCTTGCTCTTCCGTACTGCCCTCCCTTGCTGCTCGGGGTAACAAAGTATACGCCTCGAGCTTCGCGATCGCTGCGCCGCCTGCCGCCGCTCCTCCGCGGCGTTAACGGGATTTGCGCTGCGTGGCTGATAGGGCCGCGTGCAGTGTTTAGGTTCTGTTTCGCTTCTTTTCGCCTTTCTGCGGCCTGAAAAAAACTTCTTATGGTGACGTCTATAGGCAAAGAGTACGTTTAGGTCACTTAAAAAGCAGCTGTGTCTTCGTAGAGTACGCGATCGCCTGCAAGAGCTACCCGGAGACGCGGTACTGCGCGCTTCGTCGCCTCGTCGCCGCTCTTCCGGGCGTCGGCGACGGTAGCAACATATCACCCCTGTCACCTCCAAAACATCAGGCACAAATGAATTCTACTGTCGCCTCGTTTAGACCTCATACTGGCACAATGAGAGGTTGGCTTCATTTTGCAGCCTGGACAACGAATGAGGCTTCGTTTCGAATATATACGTCGCAGAAAAATATGTTTCGGGAATGTGATTAGCCAATCTCGGACAATAACTTATGCCTTTTATAAGCATATCAACCATGCGAAAATGTTAAGTATATTCCAAGACATGTGCGTCGTTAAATATGTGCCCACACACCAAGGCAAGTTAATGAAACCACGGAAAAATAAATGCTGTGCAAGTGCAGAATTAAGAAACATAATTCTCTAACGGAAATAAAAAAAAAAAACAGTGCAGCTTCTGACATGCTAAAGACGTTCGTCGAAACTTAAGCCAGTTAGGGTTCACTAGACCAACTATACGCGAAATGCACTGCTATTTCGCGAGACATCGGGTAGGGGGGGCGGGGAGGGGGACGCTGTGTACAAATGCGGAGCGGAATCAAGCAATGAACGTTTTAGTAATCACACACACACAAATATTGCGTTCACTTTCCTTTTGTTTTTCTACTTCAACGAACAGCTGATCATACGGCGGCCGCATTTTTGGAAGTATACAGGGTAGGCTGTTCAACAAGCGATGAAAGGTGTCGTAGGAAGAGAGTGGTATGTGATAAGGCCCTCTGATTTCAGTTTATGCTTTACTCTGCTGGCTCCCTGTGCCATATGGCGATATTTCGAAGAAGCATTAGTCGCGGACGTGGATTATATTCTAAGCCCATCTCCGCGCTGCTCGCAGAGGAGCAGATGAATGTTTGCGGGCGCTCACCTCACGACAAGACGACTTTGTCGTGTGCTGATCCCCGAGTATAATTATGCATTGTCCATTGTACTTTTGTTGAATATTCCCGAAATTAACACAGACTGGCTTGTAAATGGTGGTGATCAATATTTGAGGTATAATATTGGCAAACGAAACTGACGTGCTGTCAGGTATGAGTGCCCCGCTGATTATGTAAGCGCACAAAACCAATTTAAATCGTTGTGTATAGCCGTAGCATGAACATCTCAGGAACCAGTGGTTACGGAGACAGTGCTAGTAAATTCAGGTCAGAGTAACTGCAATCGGCTCTATCACTCGCCGGTTCCGCGCCGCTGGCCTGTGACACATACCTGGCGCTTATACAGACCGAATATACCACACTAAGATCGCGTCAGAAACATTTACACTCTCGTAAACACGACTCATTTGCGAACAGAGTGACTGCTTCACATAAGCATGGTTTTCAAACACCCGTACAAGGTAAATCTCAGTCGTGGACGTGCCGCAAAAGCAGCGGCGGCCCTTGGGAGCCGGACGCCGACTCCCGCGCCTGCTTTCGAAACGGGCCGCTAGGGGGATTTCAGTGGCGCCCCTACAGGCCGCGCTCGAGGCGTATACGCTGGCTCTGCGGGGGTGGTTAAAATGTTTGACGCCTGATTAACAAATTGCACAGAAGTACATCTAGACAGCCTGAGAGTTGACAGCCGGGCAAGGCAGAGACCGCTTTACAGAAAAGGTTTTACCATACGACGGCACCTCATAAAACGACACTGCTCACACCTATACCTATGTACGCTGTGTTGGAAGTGTTTTTGTACCACAAAGATAGAAGCACTCAGTTGAGGAAGGCGGTAATACCAATGCATAATTGCGCTTTTGATATGGAAGCAAACTTTTGCAAACTCGGCAGGATTTTGACGTACATTTTTTGGCCGTACTTCTGTTGGGCGACATTTTTAGCTCATTCAGGTGTACGGGGAAGGGCCCACTTCTGCGATCGTTTCTCCTGTAACGATGAATATAGGCAGGCACTCTTCGGGGGCAAAGACCTGACTCGTGGCGGGAAGGACAGGACTGATTGGAGGTCAGTGAGTCGACTCCATTACGCAGATTATCAATATTAATATTGGGGTGATGATGATGAAGATGACGGTGATAATGAATGGATAAAAATGCCTCCGAACAACGCGCCACGGCTGAAAAATTATTTTATGCCTACCGACCGTGTTTAGCGCTGAGTAGATCTGAAGCAAGGCAAGCTTGTACGAACGAGGGCCGACATTTTCCTTTATTTAAAAATATCCACTAATTGCATGTTTTAGTAGCAAACAAGTCAGTGCGTGTTGAAAATAAAACTGCTGCATACATGTAAAAACTGCCGTAAAGGGCAGAAACATCGCCAACTACACGATTTATTCTCCCAAAGTTCCGTTGAAGACCAGTTGATGTTTAATTTCGCAAAAATTGTAAAAAACAGCGGAGAAATCGCGTCGATGCTTTTCGCTGGGAAGCGGATAACATTAGCAATCAATGGATCAAACAATGATGACGTACCCATTCATTTTCCAGCAAACTACTGCCGCGCGTCCCAATTGGTGATGATATAGGCTACCTGCGCAAAGAGTCTCCGTCAGCCTTTCTAGAGCACGGCCTTGTAAAGTAGATGTCCTCGCTATCGACGAAACAGGTTTTGACAACCCCGATCTGCGTGCATTTCGAATTGGGAACAGTTCCATGAGTTGAAGGTTGCTGTTCTTGTCTCGGAGCGTGTATGCCGGGTGGGTGTTTCCGCATCGAAGATGGCAAATTGATAAAGTATATAAAGCTAGCCGTGTCCACACAGGGGCTCTATTTGGAACGAAAACATGGGGGGAACCAATCACCGCGGACACATTGAATGCAAGTGAGATCCTGCGCATGTATTGAATAACCCACTCCGAGATTTTCGCAACTTATTTGTGGTGTGCATGCAGGCGTGATGGGCGATGGATGGGATTACCTTAAAACGGTTTATAAATCAATCCAAAATGCCGGCTGCCTATTTCCGCGTAAAGCAATATCTACCACCCATTCTTATACCAGGCTGAGACAAGCGCGAAAGCAATGATTTTTCGCGCGCGAAGTAAACGCATATGCGAAAGGTCTAAATGTAGTACAGTAGCACCTCTATGAGATAACGGTATACTACGGTTCTCCATCTTCATGATCGGTGCGCGCATTGTCTTATGTAGGGCCGTTCCTTTTTCGCGATTTCCAACTGACCGTTTTAACACAATGGAAACCCGGTTTCACGCATGTAGAGTCGTCTAAGCGGGTACTTGTCTTATCATCTTTTTTCAGGATAACTTTGATAACACACGAGTAAGAGCCGTCTTCTGCAATCGTACTTGCTCCGTAGACGACCATGCATCAGTACAGAACAGGTCATATGGGAAAGACAGCTTACAAACACCAACCACACCAATACCTTTAGAGTCATCTTCACCTCTTACCACAAATGCATTAATGGGAAGACTTTTCTCCAGATAGAATTGGAAGGCAGAACATGAAGGCAAATTCTTAAGGCTCTACTACCTTTTCAATTTCCGAGAGCTTTTCATTTAGCCGACCCAGGAATGGGGAAATTCATTAGTCTTTTGACCGAACGCCATCGGTCCAACTGAAAAAGCTTTCGCTTTAAAAGGGCTGACTTAATAGAGGATGCATTCTAGATGAGCCTGTTTATCCACCACGGAGGTCAATAAAGTCGGTTCTAATTCTCTCGGTAGTGCACTGCTCTGCACGCTCGGAAAACTTGTTGGCAACTAACAGTAAACGAAAAGAATTTAGGGAAGTTCGCACGCATGCTCAGAACTTTCATGGTGAAGCTGTGGTAAATGGCGGACACAAAGCTGAGTTTTAGTATCGTTGTGGTTCAGTGTTGAAGGTTGGTGCCATGGAATTGTGATGATCTTGTGTAGAGGAAATCCAGAATAAGCTCGTGGTTTTGCTTCACGTTTTCGTACGCCACTCTGCAAGCGCGGCTTGTCCTCTACAGCGGATGCTTTGCACGCCGTGCCTCTCGAAGCGCGGCCTCTTCCAAGGCTGTGCGAACTGTCCGCGGCCGGGCCAAGTGGAGTAAACGATCACCTACAGCAGCTGCAACATTCACGTCGTGGCGCTTCTACGGTACAGAGCGCATGTGCACGACGACACGAGGACGATCGAACGGGGGGTGTGCGCCATGACGTGTCTTTCTCGTTCCCAGCAAGTGTTGCCACGATACGGAGAACGCTGAAGTTTTTGTGCGGACAATGTTGGCCAATTTCCCCGAGTGAATATGCTTGGCCTTGCGAACTTGCGCAAGGCGTGAGCTGCGAACGCTGGAGTTTTTTGGCCAACATTCACCAATCTTCTTTTAATTGGGTATGCTTAGCATTACGAATGCGCGCTCGAGGCACGCGTGCATTAACGCTCGGCCTTTTCTTTGGCATTTTTAAATGTGCGGATATTATACACAAATGGTTTGCCCAACAGATTCGCGTTTAAAAATGGCCGCCTATCTTCTCGGGTCGCTGGAAAGGTCGTCGAAAGACGGTAGTCTTATGCCGGCCGTGCCACGTAACAGCCTTGTCTGTGTTACGCCCATACATCTAACGCAGACAATTCATTGGAGGTTTGCGGAATCGAATTTTTGGCTTCGCACTGTTAATGCGTCATATGTTGGGACTGGGCACTCCATCCTCAATGACGAGTATCCAGTGCGCCTTTGTTAACCCAAAGTTGGGTTAAGAGATTACAGGTTCTGTTTTTATTTGCCATCGCCAAATTAAGCACTATTTATTCTTGGGCAAACCTACATATGTATCAATAGTTTTCCTCAAACAAGCCTAACATTTTCTTTTTGCTTGAAACTGGTGACAAATGTAGGGCTTGTTTTTACATTTAGTAGATTGAAAATATTTTGCCTAAATAAATGCCCTGTTGAAGAATGCCTTAATCTTTGGCCTGGCGGCTGACTTCAGGGTTAAACAAATAGACATAGAGACAGACTGAATAGAGTTTTGTTGCTTGAGTTGCCCAAGAAAGACTATTGTCTTTAAAACCGAACTGTGCCTATATGGAGGTCCCTTAGCAAATTTTCAAATGGCTAAAGTTAATAAATATCGTTCGAGCGGGGTTTGGTCGGACGGGGCTATTCTTGTTTGCTTAATACATGACAATAAGGAATGGTTGCCGCCTGGTGTGAACGCCGGCTCCTTCTCCGCACGTTAGTTTTAAAGTTTTTATGAAGTAGTTGGAACGTTCACAGCATCAGAAAGAGTCTTATGGCCTTATTTTGAGTCTGTCATCTCCTCCATGTGCACCTGGACTCGGCTGAAGGGTGTATACCCCAATGCATTTACATTCAGAAATCTCTTTCATTAAAGTTTTTATGACTTCGTTGGAACGTTCACAGGCTCAGCAAGAGTCTTAAGGCCTTATTTTGAGTCTGTCATCTCCTCCATGTGCACCTGGACTCGGCTGAGGGTTGTATACCCCAATGCATTTACATTAAAAACTCAGAAATCTCCTCAACTGAAGGCTCGAGTGGAGGAGGTGTTCAGAATACGGGTGTTAGAAAGGATAAACTACACCAAAATGGACACACAACACTAACCCCGATAATCTGTCCAATATACCAAATGAGTTAATGCATGTGTAAGCGGTAAGTGCCAGAAACAACACAGAGTGAGTTTATATAGAAACAGTGACAGTGAACACGTAGATTATTAGTTGCCAGAGACAAGACACAAAATGTAGTGCACTTTGCGACGCAAAAAATTGCCTAATGAAAAACAGAAAAAAATTAATAGATACTGGGAATGGTTCTGGACTTCAGGAAGAGCGTAAGTACAAAATACCTAGGTTCAGTTCAAAACCAAGAAGAGATCACAATGTGACCGGACTCTGTGAACAGAATAGCTTGAAGGCAAGTAATAAATCCCTTTGCTGGCTCTCTGTTGGATATCCGTCCGGCACTTTGAAATGGTTGATCGACCTTTTTTCTGTAGATATAAGGGCACCCTTGATATACCGTCGAGCCGCATCCTGACAGAGACATTCTGCAAGGAGGTGAACGATACATTCACCAGGATGACCACATGTGCCGCATGCGCTTTGAACTGTGCCAATTTCGCGCAGAAAATGTTTTGTGTCAACAACTATTAGAAAACCGTAGTTCGTACAACGGTAGGCTGACTCGATTAAAGGGGCACTGACACAAAATTTTGAAGGCGAGATAACTTCGGAGATAGATTGGTGGGAACACATATACATCATCTGCAAAATATCAGCGGCGAATACAGCCTAGAACATATTTAAAATCAATTTTAAAGTGTGCGAAACGCAACCGAGCAGCCAGCAGAGGACCACGCGCAATCGACATCCCGAGGATATTGTGTAAATAAACAACATCCAACACGTCACGAGTTTGTGTTGGCCGCTTACGCACTGCCGGCGTTTTTTGCCGGCTCGCCCGGCTCGCCGCTCCAATCGGAGGGCCGGAGGGCGGAGCTTCTGCTCTCGAGAACGAACGACCCGATCGTTGGCGGCAGAGGCGCCGTGATTTCGTCAGCTAATCGGGCAGCTGGCCGCGACCAAAGTTCTACAGCGATTCCAGGCACTCTGTTTCTATTACTGTTTATTACCATTGGATGCGACAGCGCGCCGGAGGCACGAAAAGCCCACTGAGCTATCCGCACGGTCGCTGTGCAGGCGGCGGCCACGCCCGCGAAGTGGCCTAGGCCGGCGCAGGTAGCTCGAGTGATAGCTTGTTACCGCTGCACGAAATTGTCCCCAAGTCCCGACCATGGTGGCTTACATGAGAAAGGAGTTAATGATGCGATGGCGGGTTGCATTAAAAATTGTCATCTGCACCGCTTACGAGAGCGGCACTCGAATATCCGCCGCAGTGCTAAGCCGAACACATCTGTAGGCGGACCTGTAGGCAGACCGGCCGGCTGCTCCCAGCGCGCGTCTTGCCACCCACCGTCTCGAGCGTCGCGCGTCGTTCTTTAACCGCGGTAGCATTTGCACTCGCAGCGCCTGCGTCACATCCACGGTCGCTTTTTAATTAAGCGCCTCACGAGATCAGTACGTGGGGGCATTCGCAGAAACTGCCGTCGATGCCGATTCGACAGTGCTACAGCGGCTCTGCTCTGTGATATCCCTCCGACGGTCACGTGGTCAGCTTTGTTCACACAAAATCCACAAAATCCATCGTTTCGCGGCACTCGCTGAAACCGAAACTGAGACTGGCCGCATTGAAAATGCCTCCAATTAAACAACCGTCGCACGCTGAAGCAAATGAGGTTTCTACAGGTTATAAGTAGGTCACTAGCTACTTATCGCAACAACAAAAGCAAGATGCAAATTTTTTGTGTCAGTGCCCCTTTAAGCCACCCGGCCAAAGTAAGATAGATATTACGCAATAGTCTTATATACGCACAGCCAAACGTAAGCATCTAAGCCCGGTTTATATGTTTATACTTGTCAACTTTGTTGAACAGGTACAAGACATTACGCAAATATAAGACAGGAAATTAGTTGCAGTTTCATTTAGGGAATAATCAAGGGACAACTCAAGGCTGAAATCGAACGACGGTCGTAGCGCAAATAGGATGTCACTAGGGGCGCAACTTGGATGTCGTCTCGAGTTTCCATACTCCGCAACCTTGCCATCATCCACGGAGTAGAGATGAAGCAAACGTTCATGACTCCGGACGGGCCTTTACTGAGCCGATGTATACCTCTGAAGCAGAAACTTTCTATGACAACAAACACAATAAAACTCGCATTTTTACGTACACTGTTTTTTACAATGCGCTTGTTTGCAAGAGCGAAGGTGAGAAACGGCGGCATATTTTAATAACTGATGTGCGGGAGGCATGCTGACAGCTGAACACTTTAACTTCACATACGAAAAAGGGAACATGCTTGAATACCAAGAGAACAAAATACGATATTCTTTGACAGGAGCTTGCTTTAGCTGTGCTACAGGCGCAAAATTCCCGTTAGTTTGGCACAGACCGACTCGTATACAGCTGTTGCAACAATAATACGGCGAAAGAAGTGGCGTACGTGGAATCATATTTCCTGGATTACCCCGACAACAAAGAGAAAATAATTACAAAACAAAAAAATCCAGAAATCAGGAATAAAGGGTGGTTTCAAAACGAAAGCTTCGGGTTCCAGTGGCCAAAGTCTGCAGAAACTACATTTATTTTTCTCCCTGTTTTTGTTTCTTATCAGGGGCTAATGTAACATGGGGAACACGTTAGTCTGAGCAGACGTACAAACGGTGTAAAATAAAATAGCACAGCACTTGCCACTTGCAACTCAATCAATTATTGATAGCTGGATGTGAAAACCGACAACAAGGAGAGCCAGTACCCTCGTCTAAGCCAACCCCATCCCCGGTGAAACTATAACTTGCGCGGTGGGGATCAGGGCCCGCGGGCGTACACCACTGCTGAAAATAAAAATATGTTTGATGTTTTATTGAAATATTTTCGAGTGCAGCTGTTAACCCCCCGCTCCTGTGGTTTCGCGTCGCCGCCAGATTCGTTGTAACCAAGTAAACGAAAAGGACAGCGAAGATATGTCCTCTTCGATGCCGTCAGCGATAAGGACGGCAAAAGCAGCGAAGTATGGCGAAAGTGTAAACGGGATGGTACTATAGCAAGGCCGTCTTGCGAGCCGTGCTCCGCTGCGGCGACGCGCTACGACTTTACGCTGCACTTGCGCGCGCCGTGGTGCATTCTCCGTAGAAACGATCACTTCGTCTGTTGCTGCCGCTAAACGAGCCGCCCTAGCAGAAGCTCTGCACAGCCGCAGCAGCAGATATGCACAGTCACGGACAAGACTATGCAGTTAGCGCTGCGCTCAATTTTCGCCTTGGGGACTATCGTAATCGTCAAACAAATTTTAAATAACGTGCCGCGTGCAGTGTAACTGGACGCTGTAAGACTTACGCTTCTTATAAATGTTATAAAAATATTTCATAGACACAACCAAGGCAACCGAAACAGCTTCTATTGTTGCATAAATAATTTAATTTTGGTAGGTTATTTGAGTAATGCATACTGTCCATGACGTTGAATATCAAGCACTGGCACTTCCTGCAAGCTGCCCCATTCAAGGGCTCTACCTTCTAGAGATGACAGACTCAGGGAAATGTCATCGTCATTTCGGGGGGAATGCGTAGCGAACGAAGCGCCAGACAGCACTGAGTATTGTGCCATCAAGCGAACCAAGCGGGTATTACACAGCGGGTATTAGAGCGATCCCTCCAAAGCGTGAGCGTTCGCTGCCGTTAGATAGGTGCTGTGGTAAGGTTTGGGTGCTGCTAGGCTTTCTTCAGCGCACTGAGCTTTGGCGTAGCTAGAACACTATTGTTTCTGCGCCTCTAACTTTTTCCGGACGATAGATGGGTGCTCCGCAACGCGCACTGCGTTACCTACTCGTAGATGTCTTTGCAGGGATCGATGCTTTCGTTGACCGTCTGGGCCAGGTGTAGGAGCAGGTCCGGGCAACGGAGGTCGGTGCCGTTGGTGAGGGCCAGCTTGGGAGCTGGCGACGCTGTGAACGAGGATCTGCCGGACACAAAAAGTATGATCAGCAGCGTGGCCAAGATCACTGACACGCTGTAAACACACAGCACAAAGCCCTGCTGGGCGTTCGAGGGGGACTGGTGGGCTGCTTCGGCTTCCCGGCCACCGGCCATCTTGTTCCTAGCGTTTTCGTCGTCCTCCTTTATCATCATCCGTTAAGAATGACAAGAATGAAGTTTTAAAGAAATATTCCTAAAGAAAGGAGGTCGAGTGGTAGCTGGAGTCTGAAAAAAATACTGCTTAGCTTTACCATACGAAACAATCGGGGTGGGAATGGAGTATAGGACAGGATATTTTTTTTAAAAAATGGGTTGCTTAGCCCGGTCAATAGAAAGATAGCAGTGCACTTCAAGCGCCTGTCCTCCACCGTTCCTACCTGTGTCTGTCATTCACACTGTATTTAATCTGAATTAAGAAAATACCGCCTGTCCAGTAATATGGTATGATGTGAAAAATGACTCGCCCTGAAAATATCTCTCACATCCCAAGGCTACAGAAGCGATTGTTATAACCTGTAGCCATGTTATGACCTGTTAAAACCATTTTTTAGCCTGGGTACGTATGTGGTATTCATTTGTTTGCAGTTATATTACTGCGTACGAAGCTGTATAGGTGTTTTCTAGAATTTCTCTTGTTTCAGGCAGCGACAGAAATATTCCGTAATCGTTCGTGTAATTCCATCATTGAATAAAGGAATCTTTGTCCATTCTACCCAAGGTTGGCGACTGTTGTTTGCATGCGAAAGCCTATAGGTGTGCTATTCGCAAATAAACGTCGTTGTTTATGCCGTCCCGTAGCATAATGGCCACCTCAGTAAAAAGCGTTTATTTTTTTTTCTGATTTATCGATGTTTTCTTTTCAGCTGTGGCCATTTCGGTACCATTCATGATCCCAACACATATGTGACTGAGAGAGAGAGAGAGAATAGCCTATAATGATACTGGTGAGGTTAGCCTGGCCAACGCGCCTAGCTTGCTACACCAGATGTATGAAAAAATTAAATCGATGAAGAGATGATGATAATGACTGGGATGAAGATGATGAGCTCATCAATAGAGTCCTGTTCAAAGAGTCTGATCAATTTCTGTGCTTCGCAGGAAAGACAATAGAGCTTTTGTCACTTGAGATGCTCGTTTAGAGTTCGACCAAGGGCCTAGCCCAAACTGTAAACGAGCATCTCGAGCGACTGGGTTTGAGCCCGAGTCTTCACAGCAGTTGCAGAGTCTTCTACAAACTGAGCTACTACGCACATTGCCAGCACACAAAGAGATATATATATATATATATATATATATATATATATATATATATATATATATATATATATATATATATATATATATATATATATATATATATATATATATATATATATATATATATATATATAACTTTATTTGTCATCTTTGCTCAGCGTAACCACCCGAGAGGGAGGTTCCGGGTGGGCGCTTCGTCAGACGGCGGCCAGGAGCCCATGGACCCTGGCGGCGTCTTCCGCCAGCTGGATGACCGCGGCTTGTACTTCGGGAATGCAGCGAGCAGTGGGAGGCCGCGCTGCCCAGCACACACAAATGTCGTTCTTCCTCTTTGCCTAGCATACAGGCACCTGGGCGACTGGCCAGGGATCGGGAGATTTGACCGTCGTTGTGTCCGCATCAAAAGTCACAGCCCTACGAATTTTAAACATAAAAATGGTATAAGAGTGCGTGCCGCGGGACACCTGGATGTGATGGTACGTGACTGCAACAGGTGCACACCATCCGCGCCGCAACCTAATTTTATGGAAGCTGAAGAATGGGCCGGTATGCTGGCCCACTTAATTCGCGCCGTAAGACAAAGAAACTAAACCCAAGAAAGAGACACAAATACAGTGTAGCAGGAAAGAAGGCTGTTGACGTAACTTGAGCGAAGCTCCAAAGAAACAAAAGCGACGAAAGCGATGTAAATGCAATGTTGCAGCAAAGAAGTTTTAATGACCGAGATGCTTAGGTACCGGATGACTTCTTTTACAGTGAAGTAGCATACGCTCAGAATTGCTGCCGGTTATTTTTTTGTTACGCGCATCACCAAAAACTTCTTAACGGAGGTGGCATATTCCCGTGGAGGGGAATGGAATTTTTCTTGCTAGAGATTACCCCACGCCATCAGAGAAAGTGTTTACAGTTACAACATTTTGGCGTTTTGCGCAAGAATTCAAGAACAAAGTAGTGCTGGGGCACCCATTACCAACAATTAATTGTACCAGGGGACTCCCAGGAGGAATTCTTGTGCCTCGGAGATGTTGCGTGTCGGCGTTTCTTACACCTCGAAAACTCAACAACAGCTGTTCAACGTGAGCTTCTGACGCAGGAATCACACAAAGGGGGAAGTGTCCGCAAGCGGCGCGCGTTAGGGGGCAGGCCAAGCGTGGGCAACTGCTGGGAATAACGCTATCACAACTGGAAGCCTCCGTAGCAGGAGCTCCTCCCAGCGAGCGAGCATACTGAAGATGTCAGTTCCACGCGGTAGGAGTAGAACATGCATGGCGCAGCGGAGGTTCTCCTTCTCCCCCAGCAGTTATTTTATTACGGATTCTGTTAGAAGTGGTAGTAGCCGTGGGAGGCTTCTTCGGTGGCAGGCGCGATCCGCCGTTGTGTGGGCAAGAAGCATGTTCAGTGGATCCACAATACATGACAAGGCATGAATAAGTGTCGATAATCGCACGAAGCAATGTAGCCAGGCTTTCAGACTACGCAATGCGACGTAATCCCGAAACGTTGTCGGTGAGTAAGTCAAAACTTCCAGCTTCACCCCACGAGTTAATGAGGATGCGAACGCCAGCACACCTTCCCGAATGGCAGTAACAACTGCTACCAGGGTAGGGAGACCACGAAGGGTTTCGTACGGACAGCTTTGTATTATTGACCGTTTCTTGTGTGTACGTGACACAACGCGCCTCTTCTCAAAGAGGCAGCCCTTGGCACATACTATCTCAAGCAACCTTCTCTAGTGGTGGTTGGATAGCAATTCATAAAAAATTAATAAAGCATCACACCATTGTAAGGAAGTAGGCCTCCTCCAGTCCTGTCTTTTACTGCAAAACTCGCGTTTCCTGCAACTGCTTGTCTGGCTTGGCGGTATACAAATTGAAGTCACCGACGAAAAACCACCCCTTGCCCACACCCACCTATGCAACCAGCATTTGTGGGTAAATGGTCAAAATAATGATGGCATTGCAAAACCAGCGTGAGCTGCTAGAGAGAGCCAAGCTGGGAGCCTTTGCTACTGGAGTCCTGGAAATAGGACTTCACCCATAACTCTTTCCACATTCCCGTCTTTCTATTTTCAAATAAAAATTACTCTCTCTCTCTCTATTGGCTGGGAAACTCCCAGGCCATTAGAGAAAATGTGGAAGTTGGGTAGGGGATCGAAGGACCCTTTGGTGCAGTCAGTTCGGGTTCCCGAACACGCGGTGAAACTCCCTCTGTGTGTACACCAGGCAAACAAGCTTAGGTCAGCATGCACGCCTCGTCTAAACTCTTTGACCTTGAAAGCTATGAAAAAATTAGTGCCCTTACACTCTGTGAAGAAGGATGGCCCCCAAAGCTGGACGCAGTCCGCGGAGTGCACGAAACAAAACACGTCTATCGTAATTTGCTATCAAGCATATTTCCTTCTCAAGTAGCTGAATTAACCTGTGACGGATACAAGTTTTGTTCTTGCAGATCAACATGGTCCCTGCATGGTCGGCCTGTGTCCCTCCCGCATCGTAAGCGTCTTGCTGTTTGTGTATGGCCGGGTTCAGACTGTTGCCGCAACTGTCGTAATAACTTTACAAAATGCCATGTCACACACTTTGGTCGGCTGGGAATTTCATGTCCCTGCCGGTCAAACTGCGTGACATGGCATTTTTTTTTACTTCCATAGATCACGGTACGGGTTTTGCGTCGGTAATCTGAACATAGCCTAACAAACAAACCCAATCCGCTCTACCACTAAGGACTCTGGAACGGACACATAGGGCCGTTTAACGCCCGCGTTTAAAACTCGCACAAGCACAACGGAATTGCCATCCACCATTACGGGCATGAAACCTATAGCTGCGCGTGCACGCTTCCCCTCCTGCCTCCTACTATTCTCCACTACAAGCCTGGAACGCATAAACCGGCAACCGGTCATGTGAGCGCGCTTAGAAGTGGCAGACACCGTCGAAAACATCCTCTGAAAGCCCTCTGAAGAAGTGATATTAGCTCACGTAGGCGTTCCAAGCGGGAAATTTGGTGTTCATCGGGGAGGCATTCGCCGCTACTCCACGGACTGAACCTGAGGCGGTGATGGCGGTGCCAGCAGCTTTCCGTTGTTTTTGAACCCATTCGCGCTTGTGTTTGGGCCAACGCTTCGATTCGTGCTCTTCTTCCTCCAAGCGAAAGGCATGCATCCGTCCCGTACCGATTTTAAACCTGGAAGCCCTTGATCTCTATTCTCGAGTACAAACATTCGGCTGTACATTTTCCTTCCCCTTCGTATGCATTTTACTGTGTAAGATGTCTGTGTAACAAATAAACCCATACCGGAACCACTGGACTCAGAAGGACAGCTGACTAACTGCATTGAACCATGTAATATCGACATCTAAATACCAGCACAACCGGCATTTCATCGGCTTGCACAACCTGCGTTCGAAGATAACCATCATCCCGCCGGTAAATTATTCTGTCCACGTTGAGTATACAAGGACGACCATAAAGTTCGTGTAATTCCTGTCAAGGATTGGGGCGGGCGTTTAATCTTTCTCTACATCGCAATTCCCCCTGGAGGTGTGCACGGGCTCGGGCTTACCCAAAAGCCCAAACCCGGCTCAGCCCGCGGGCCGGGCTCGGGCTACCCGACTTACTTATCACCCGGGCCCGGGCCGGACTCGGGCCGAAATGTAAAAGCTTCGGACGGGCCGGGCACAGTGAAGCAATACTTAGGTTTTCTATGATATCACAGAAAATCCATGTTGCCTGCGCGGTAAAAGAACGGGTCAGGTTTCTTTTTACATTCCACGGGAATCATCGCTACGCCCTGCGTCACATGTGGGCGTATGGCAAGCCGGTAAGTGTGAGAGATCTGCAACTGCATGTCTTGGGATGAACTGAGCAACATATGCCGCTCAGCGACACACCGCCGAGGGAAGTGCAACGAATGACCATTCAGCATGACTAGTTTCCACCTCTAAGTTCGGGCGAAAACAAATTTTCGAGATGGATAACTTTGAACTGCAAACACTGCTAGAGAAACCTGCGTCTCCATCTGTTCTATGTAGCAGTGCCCTATTCAGAGTTGCGTTTCCTTCTCTTAGCCAACCAAAGTGAAGATGTCAAAGACTGAGGTGACAATTCAACTTTCGTTTTGCTCTTTGTTTCGGCGGGAAAACATCGTGGCGAGCGTAGTCCGTGGTAGGAGGTGGCCTGTGTTCTCGGGCGTCGTGGCCGGCAGACGAAGACGAAAGGAAAAGCGCAACAGGGGTGTAGGGTGGTTTATATGCACCAAAAGCCGCCTAAACAGTAACACTTAATATGATTGAAACTTTATAGATAAGCGATATGAGTCGGTATAGAACGTAGGGAAGCGGGAACGATAAAATGTGCATAAATGCACGCGTGTACTTTGCGTCTCGATAAAAAGAAGGGACCGAGTCCGACAGCACTTTGAGAAAAGGAAACGTATACGGACGAAACAACAAAGCAAGTACACACCCTGTTTAAACAAACAAGAACCGGCTGGTCCCCTGGCATGCAGGTTCCATTTATGGAGAGCAATCGCAAGAATCAGGTTCAAATGCCCAAGGTGTCATTCTATTTTTAATTGTTTGTTTTAATTCATTTAAGGCACATCATAAAATTTTACACAAAGTGCCGGGTGGTTTTGTTCCCTTTATGTGAGCTCCAGCTCTTTTTTTTTTACTTTTCAGTGGTTTGGGCCATTTTGGTTTCGGCTACTTTTCTTGGATATTTATAAATATTACCATGAATTTGTCCATGGTTGGGGGGTTTTTGGTTCATCTTTTTTTTACGTTGTGCGGTTCGTTCACCTTTATGTCGGTTTCAATTCTTTCGTATGTAGCTGAGCGAAGGACAGCGGCGGCAGGGATATGTGTATGATTGTTATGTTTAATTGGGGTTGTTTTCCCATTTAATGTTTGTTTTGCGTGTTATCATTTCCCTTACGATGCATTTTACCGCCTTTAGGTAGTTTTCTCGTCAAAACGTGCCCCAATCAGGCGCGGGCCCCTACGGTATTTGGGTAGGAAACACGCAGCCGGGCCGGGCTGGGGCCGGGCCAAAAGGTTAATGTCACGAGTCGGGCCCGGCCGGCCCGTCTTCGTCAGGTCGGGCCGGGCCTACTGCGATAAGCACCGGGCCGGGGCTGGGCTCCGGCCCAAATTTTAGGCCCGTCCACAGCTCTAATACAGCCATTCTGAGTGCATCTGTCAGCTTTCACTTCCACAAATATCGTATGTTCCAATCAGTTATTCCACCGATGCATGGCTCTAAGCATTACTAGCCTTTTAGTGCGGTAATATTTGGCACGGAAAACACAGCAAGAATTTCACACCCTGCAAGTTCTTCAACCGAGAAAATGGAGCAAAGGCAAACATCCGTATTCAGCAGGTAAGAAATGCTGTGGATGCTATGGTGATTGTCATCATTAAGTCACAGACTGAGACATGAAATTGAGAGCAATAAGTTACACTTTCTTGGAACTACAGTTTCCAATATCACTGCTTCATATTTATGAGACATGAAAAAATTCCTGTAAACTGTGTACTTAAAAGCACCTTAATTGTATTTGCAGAGAGTGGGATGTTCACAGCATGTTACGTTTGTAAACTCCATTGGCATTACATTTCACCCAGCACCAAAAAAGGAAAGCACTGCACTTTCACTGCATAAATATACAGATGCACTAAAAAAACCGTTTGGTCACCCATACAATAACCCAACTGCACTAGCTTTGTGAACACTAAGCATTGCACAACTACAAGCTACGAGAAAGAACTGGAAGGAACCCATCGAAGAGGAGGTTTGGAGCACACAAGTTTTTGTTCTAGCAGGAGCCGGTGGGGACATTAATTTTGTGGAGAGCTCTACAGCTAGCCTATTGTATTGCTGCCTGAAATGCAGTGCCACACAATTATTTTTTACTATTCACTCTTTTCCACGCTCTTATGGCTACGAAATCAAACCAAGGGCAAAAAATTGCTTGTGTTCAAGCGCATTCTTTGGATATAAACAGAACAATGTAACAGTGCTGGTTAGTAAAACCAGTGGAGTTCAAAATTTACATGCAACGTAAAAAAGAATAAAACAGAAAATTTCCGTTCTGAACAACACAGAAACTTTTGCTAGAAACTAAGCAATAGTACCAATTTGTCCAAAGGTGCACTCGCCTCTCTATTACCACTTGAAAGATTTCAGAGGGCAGCACTTGAATGCATTTTTTACCACTCGCGCTAACGAACATTCAAGTTTCAACCCGTCGAGCCCGTGCAATTGTCAAGCTGATTCAAGCAAGTCAAGCAAGTCAAGCTGATTCACGGCCGGGCTGGGGCGAAGGCGTGCGCGAGCTCGTTGGTATCAACACAGCGTGCGCCGCCGCTCTGGCCCGGCCGTGAATTATTGTACAGCTTTTTAGATGCGACGCTGAGAGCATCTCTTGTCGGTGGCCCTGTCCTTCCTGCGTGCGTCCGTCGTCGTCGGCGTCCGCACTCTCCTCCGCTCACCCCCTCTCCTCTCCGATAGCGAACACTCTCGCGAGGGGCATTGGATTGGATTCGATTGGCTTGGCTTGGCTTGGATTGGATTTGGATTGGATTGGATTAAAGTGGATTGTGTTGGATTGTGTTGAGTCATAGCCGCGGCAGACGCACTGGCGCCGGCGCGTGCACAGGTGAGAGCGAACACTCTCTCTCAACATCTGCGGGTGTGCGGCCCAGCGCGCTCTCACTCCGCCGGTGGGCGGCGCTGCGCGCGGTGCTGCGCATGTGCAGTACTCTCTCTCTCCGCGGTCTCCTCTCCTTCGGGCGCGCTGCGCATATAACCGGTGTGCCGCTCTCCGGCGGCCTTTCGGTCGACGGTTGCTCTCCGCTTGCGCTTGAACCCCCCTCAGGGTCGCATCACACCGGGGTTCCCGCGAGGGGAGGTGGGCGTAATTATTTTCCTTGCCTCCGCCATCTCCAAGGAAGGCAAATAAACGAAATAAAGGAAGCATTATACTTTAAGTCGGTGTATCCTGTCAATCTGCGAGCACGGATGGAGAAAGAGGCGGATACGGGGTGCGTCTGTAGCGGTCAGGTTTGTCGGATACGCTGCACAAATGAAGTGGCGAGTGCGACAGATACAACAGGTTGCCCGGCGGCTGAACGGAGGACACAGGCCATAGAGGACACAGGCTTACCGTTGCAGATGAAGCGAGCACTGGTCCCCTAATGCCACGGGTTCAATATTTCTACTTCGGCCTGTCTCATTCACTACCCAAATCGACAAGACAAATCAGGCAACATCCGCGTCACTATAACCTTAGAAATGTCCTTGTAGTCAATCACCTTGTGGAATACTGACATAATTTGCTGACATTCTGCCACAACCGCACTTAGGACGGCGCAAAACCAGCGTTGGCGTTCACGCGGATATGGAAGAGGCGGGGCGAGACTCTCGTCCCATATCTTGTATTGGAAGATCTCCTTGTAGTTGCCCACTTCATTTGTCGCCACTATCCCCATAACTCGTGTTCCATTGGAGCTTGTGTCCAAGATGGGAATTCACACAATATTTACAAGTTCTTTCGGCAACGTATAAAAAATAAGTTTTATATAATTCATGTGTGCGAAGCCCGCTATAGGGAATCCGCGCACAGGAATCATATAAGGGGCAAACCACATGGAGAGTTCTGATAGGGTTAGAATTTACTTGGCCGTTTGCCCCTGCACATGATATGCACGCATTCGCGTTAACTGTCGTTAAAATAGGTATTGCACAAACATCGCCCAAGAGTACAATCAAACATTGATTACAAAGAGGCAGTAAACCCGTTGGAGCCTACTTTATTACTGCTACTGTATTATCAATTTTGGTACCGTCGGCGGTAACGGATAACTACCGCGACGTTAGTGCGGGAATTATATGCTCGCCATCGCAAAAATACTTCCGAAATGCACAATTCACAATGCGTTCTAATTTCACAGGCCGAATATGTCCCAGGAATTAAATTCACAATCCCGGATCTGCAACGCTAGCCACCAAAGACTTTCGATATTGTCAAAATACTAAAGAAATCACCAATTTCATGCCGGCAGGCCGGCCTTACAAGCTGGCTTTACCAAAATTATTTCAGTTTTGCGGGAAAGCCACCCTCCCGCGCTGCGTCCTAAACCCAACACCTCACCCATCGCCACAAACGCATCTGGAAAAAACATGTTTCCTTCTGCTTTCTCCCGAAAAGCAAACAAACGACGATAAGGAAACAAATTTAAGCAGTCCGGTCGTCAGGCTCTTGATGAAGGGCGTCGCAGTGACCATACGCGGTGTTGGCATCTAGCGAAGTTGCTTGCGGGCTTGCCAGCCGGTCGAGGAAGGCTTCCCGGCCGTTTGGGTAAAGGGACGCACGTCTTCCCATCGAGAGGGCCTTTCGGAGACGAGTTCGGAACTGCGGCCAACAGCGCGGTCTGTGGAGATTACCTGTGGCGTCGGAGGCGGCCTAACCGGCGTCCTCAGCGGCAGCTCTCGGAGAGCCGCGGCCCTATATGCGTCTTGCGAGATCGCTCTTGCCGAGGGAGTCACCGCTGGCCGCAGCCTGGAGACGGCGAGCAGATCGTCGAGGCTGGCTCCTCCGCGGTCGGCGCTCCTCTGTTCGGCGATCGCTCGGCGCAGGCGCTCGTTGTATCGCCGCTGCTCGTCCAGTCGCTCACGGCGCTGCCTCTCCAGCCGCTCCCTCTTCTGTTCCTCGAGCAGAGCCTCGGCGGCGAGGTGTCGTTCCTCAAATATGCGCTCGTCGACGCGCAACCGTTCCTCGAGCCGCGCGCGCGCTTTCTCCAGTTCTCGCTCTTCGCGCCTTCGCCGATCCTCGCGACGAGCGCGCTCCTCCCGTTGCCGGCGCTCCTCCAGGCGCAGCCGCTCTTCCTGGCGCACGCGGAGCTCGCGACGCAGGAAGTCGTCCATGCTCATCGTCGGCGACGCCAGACGCCCCGAATGGGGGCGCTGGCCCGCGTGTGCACCACGCGCGCAGCAACTGGCGCAGAAGTACCCGGGAAGCTGTTGCGCCTGAGTGCCGTACGGGTCCGCTGCCGCCACGGGCGGCATGAATAAGGCTCCGGACGGTGCTGGCACAGCAGACATTGGGCCCATAGCCATGGGGGGAAACGGGTAAAGGCCCTGTAGCCCCGATTGGTACGCGGTCTGCAGTCCCATTGGATACTGTGCGAATGGTGGCCTTGCGTTGTACGCGCCAAAATGCGCGGGCGGAAGCCCGCCAGGAGGGAATGTACCGCTAGGCCTTCTACCGAAGAAGTGCCCTTGGTACCACTCCTCCCCGCCTTGGTCTTCATCGGCGCGACGTGGACGCCGTAGCCAAGTTCGGCTCTGCCTCCGAGGCATGTTTGCTGGCCGCGAGTCTGCCCAATGACCTGGCCAGAGAGAGCCGCAGCAGGGACACGTGCTGGTGTCGTCCGGTTGGTCCCGGCCGTCTTGCCCTGACTGTTCATCGCTGGCCGTGCTTAGTTTTCGCCTCCCGTCGCGGTTTTTTTTCTCGGTGCTGGTGGATGGCTTCGCACTGTGTCTTCGCACTGAGGGGTGATCAGGCCGGCTCCTCGGCTTGTCGTACTTGCGTTTTTTTGTCGTAGTGCGGGTTGTGCGCATGGTCACCGGAGTGGCGTGTCCTCGATCCCTCTCGTGATCTGGCTCTATGACTTCTTCCGTGACTTCTTCACAATAGTCTTCAGAGCCGGAATAATATTCACCCTCGTTGGCTTGCGGTTTCCCTGTAGGCTTACTTCCCGGCCGTTGCGGACGCTCCTTTGGCGCCAGAGATTTTCTTCGGTCAGCCGCGCCCTCACTGCGGGGAGTAGCGTTACCGCTATCGGGGGTTCCTTCTTTCCGGTCTTCTGATGGTCGTATGCCGCGAACCCGGGACACGGCCCCAGATATCCATTGTAGCACGCCAGTTTCTGACTTCTTGGCGCTTTCGGCATCGTCGTCACGCGTGCGATCCTCTTCCGCATCCCCCGCTCTGGTAGAGTCTCTCCCTTCGGCATAGCGCCTCTCTTCCGGGGATGAATCCGCCGTGTCCGCAATGGATCGCGTCTGTCCTGTTTCAATGTCACGTCTCGTTTCCGAGTCCTTGCCGGCTTTAGTGTCCCCGCGATTTCTCGACACTAAGTGAAGTCTGGGTCCGGAGTCTCGCCCAGTTTCTGCAGTTTGTTTGGTATCGGACTCTGGTGTGAATTCAGCGCTTCGTCCAGTCCCGGCCTCACGCTTGGTTTCTGGATCATCTCGTCTGGTTTCAGCATCCCTTTTCGTTTCGGCATCTTGTCTCGCTTCTTCGGCATCTCGTTTCGCTTCGGAATCGCGCCTGGTTTCTGGACCGCCTGTGGGCACAGAATGGCGTTTGATCTCGCCGGGGTGCGCTTTTTGGGCATCTTGCTTGGCTTCCGTATCGCCTTTGTTTTCGGAAGCCTCTTTGGTAACTTCGCCTTTGATGTTGGTCCCGTTTTGCTTAGCGTCGGCATCGCGCGTACCCTCGGCACCGCTTTTCGCGTCGGATCCGCGTCTGCTCCTTGAGCCAGCCTTCACTTCGGGGCCTTTTTCGTCGGGGGATCGAAGCACGCTGCCCGCCGGCGCCCGGCCTTTCCTGGTTGTCATTGCATGAGTCGGTTAAGCGGCGCTTGCTCCCGAGTCAGCGGTTGGCTTGCCTGTTATCAGCCAACCGAAGCGGTGTGTTCATCGGAAGAGGTGTCTCGATACACGCGGTTGGGCGTTTCGGTGAGCTTGTCTTGATCTGGTTCACGCGGGTTGCCCTATTGTTGTTGTTGTTGTTGTTGTTGATCCTTTTCTAGTGGCACATACCCACGTGGGGGATTGGCCAAGAAACGGAGTGGCTTTTTGGGCCTAAAACGCCCACCTCATGGCCCTATATAATCAGCCGGTAGGAATTGGGGAGACGGTTACCGAATTATATAATAAGTCTAAGGAATGAATCAGTGAATGATGTAATTTTTGGAAGAAAAGGCTAAAAAATTTTGACCGAGTTAGCAGGACATGCGTCTGGTCTCTGATATGTACGCGTGAATGGCCGCAATAATCCCTCTATGACAAAACCCCAGGGATGTGGCCCCGAACGAAAGAAGCACCGGCATCGACAGAGGAAGGCCAATACGTTGAATTGGTGCGGCTAGATACCGTTTCCGAATGAAAGAAAAACCGCGGCAGTACAGGAAAAAGTGTTCAATTGTTTCAATTTCACCGCAAGCAGCACAAAGACCGGAGGAGGTGAGACCAGCGCGATGCAAATAAAAATTAAGCTGCGGTATTCTGCATCTGATACTGGTTAAAGTGACCTCACACTGGCGGGACTCACAAAATCTCGCATTCCAAGTGTGAGCAAGATGGGCATAGTCATCCAAGCCTGTGATAGTACTTTCCTGTGTCATCCCTAGTCGTAGATATCTGCGGAACCTTGCTCGCGCCAGGAGAAATGGGGTAGGGCTGAGGTCCACCGTAGGGCCATCTAAAGCTGAACCGGCCAAAGAGTCAGCTGTTTCATTGAGCCATAGGCCCCTGTGCCCTGGGACCCAGATGAGCTGGATGTCGCGTAAATGGGGAGGCACAAGGCGGTTGAAGGTACGGATAAGTAATGAATTTTTTGGTGATGTTAGCGCGGTACAAACCGACAGGGAATCAGAAATATGCCCTAACTGTTGGGGGCGTGACCCGGCTCGGAGACTCCACGTTCCATCACGCGGCTAAATCGTCTTCTCTGAAAATATGATGATGGCGGTGATGAACACGACGAAGGAGATGATAGGGGTGGAGTTGTAGAGGCCATCCCCCTGAGTGGGTATGAGCCACCTCACTGCAGCAACCACCAGGTCATCCAGCCAACCTCGTTAAAGGCCAACTGCACTGAAATTTTCGACAACGCCAAAATAATGTCACCTTATAGGACACATAAAAAGGTTCCGAAATGCAATATGCTGCGTTTCAAACGTCCACGCGCGCGACGCAAACGGCTCGCAACATTGGCGCTTCCGGAACCGAAACTGAATAGAAAAAATTGTCCGGGTATCTGCTCCTTTCGTTGCAAATGTCGTCAAAAGACGATAGTCTCTGTAGACAGTTGCCAAGGAAGTGCCCCCCTTTGCTTTCCCACTCACCTCTCATGCTGTTCGTGTGCCGTCGCGCTCATTCCAAGGTAAACATACTAAAGGTTTGCGCAAGGCGACTTGAATTTACCGTGTTCCACCGCTACAGGCCGGGTTCCTCGATGCCAGCGCTGCAGTACGGCGGAGACGCGCGTGAATGGAGGCGGCCGACTAGAAGGTTTATAGGGCCGCGGGGCCGTGCTCCACGTGCGTTCCAAGCAGAACGTGGAACCTAGCTATTGGAACCTTTCGTTGCTGTTGGCGCGTTATTTTTCATATGCCGCCAGGAGGCGACGGTTTTCTGCAGTAGATGTAGAATATCATTCGCTATCAAAAAACCAAGCATTTATAATTTTTTTAATAAAGGAACACTGTAAATATCCCTTGTGTACCAATTTCCTGTTTTATATTTGCGTAATGTCTTGTTCTTGTTCAACAAAGTTGACAAGTATGAACATATAAACCGGGCTCACACGTTTACATGTGGCTGTGAGTATATAAGACTATGGCGCCATATCAATTTTACTTTGGCCGGGTGGCTGATTCGAGTCACAGACAGACAGACGGACAGACAGACATACAGATAGACACACAGACAGACCAAAAATTCTGGGTTTAAGTAGGCCAAGAAAGACTATCGTCTTTAAAAGCGGCCATTACCGGCGGCCGGACGGTGGACGGACGTACGTAATGGAACGGAAGTGGCCGCGCCAGAACCGCCGGCCGCTCGGAGCCGCGTTCAAATGCGCGTGGTAGCGTCGCGTTTGGCACCGCTATTTTCACAGAAGAACTTCCACTCACGTTTTCCCATGATAATGGAGGTAGGCGCAATTCCGGCATCCCGTTGCTATCAATCCAGATGAATTAGACCGTCCGACAATAGTTTTTTTCCATCAGAATAACTTCCGGAGTAACAATGCTTGGCATTGCACTCGCAATGCCAAGCATTAAAGCGAGCTATGATTTACAAATTTAAGCTACTTGCTCTTGCGATATCGAAAAGCAGTATTCGTTAGCCGGGGCCTCGGCTATCGCTCTCTTTGAAGGGGACAAACCACACGCGGGCATAGATCAATCACTATTTCTACTATACACTCTAAGAAATCGGGGGAGCAGTTGAAGAGTCCAACAGTCATTGTACTCCTGCAAGCGTTGGCGCGCTCCCCTCGAAAGCTGCGGGGAGTTGGATGTAATGTTCGCTCCCATGAGGAGGAAGAGCAAAACTGACAGCGTACTCTTCTCGTGCGCGGCGGAGTGCAGCCCCAGTTCCGCTCCCGCACCAGTGAAGAGTAAAGCTGCACATCGTCTCCTCTCTCCAGTACGAAGAGTAAAATTGCAATTTCATTCTTGTCAAGTGCGGGAGTAAGCATGGAGAGGCACTCCTACCATTTACGCACACCAACTCATCAGCGATGTTTTATTTGCATACGTTTTATAAAGCAGTTGTGTAAAAAGCGCCCGAGTACTTCCGCCGCGTATTCTAAACGTGCAAGAATATGAATTCATGTAACGATTGCTCGCAGCGTTCAGTGACATGAATGGAGCAAGCTTGACAAAACTAAAAAAAACGCATGTCTCGATTTGGTTTTGTTTCTTTGTTTTGTTTTTTCCTCTGGAATGGCTTAGTTATCGACATTTAAAAAGTTGTCAGACTATGCATCATAAAAGGTGCGCACCACGGAGGAAAGAATACTGCGCGCCGATTTCAGCGATTACGCCGATTACACCGAGGGCGTCCCAGCGGCGGGGGCGCGGCGGTGGACGCCGCGTCTCCGTAGCTCAGCCCGACGAATATACGACGTACTACCACGGCGGATTTTCCGCCACGCGATCTCGCGTCTACGGTG
Source organism: Haemaphysalis longicornis (assembly GCF_048455015.1). NCBI lineage: Eukaryota > Metazoa > Arthropoda > Arachnida > Ixodida > Ixodidae > Haemaphysalis > Haemaphysalis longicornis. The sequence continues at coordinate 131,952,232 of NW_027526460.1, forward strand.
AAAGCCGACACAGGCGGTGCACCCGCAAGAACCGGACGAGCGACGACTGATCGCGCCAGACCGTGATGTCCCGCCAGCGCGGAACACAGGGCTGCGCTTTGTAAACCATGTGCTACGCACGAAGTGGACTTTCAAACAGACGCTTCATCCAACATGGGAAGTTCGACCTGCCCTTATCGTCATGCTTGCATGCTTGAACACAGTACGACGCGTGCTCGCATCGAATAGGAGAAACTAGGTTTTGAGAATTAAAGGTATAATTATTGAGAAAACTGAGGTTACAGTGGATCAGGACAGAAGAGCACGGGGAGAAAACGTCTCACGCGGTGCGCAGGCGTGGGGCGACTCTCCTCGGCGAACAGCACACACACGTGACACGCCCCAGGCAAGACTCCAAAGCTCTCATGGCTCTCACTCGTTGGTATAAACATCCGGCCGCGTTCGCTGCGACGGTGGCGGTTTCAGGTGTTTCGTGCTCCGGGCTTGGCCCCTCGGCAGGCTGCCGGTGTCTGTTTTCGTTTTCGCCTTCTCGGCGCCAGCATTCTCGGCGCGAGAATTATCCGAAGCTTCGGAGACGGCTTGCTCAACATGGGAAGTTTGACCTGCCCTTATCGTCATACTTGCTTGAACGCAGTGTGACGCGTGCTCGCTAACTGCTTGCATGCCTGTGCGTCAGCGTTAGATCACGAACACGTAAGCAAGCCGTATATTAGTTCGTTCGTGCGTGCGTGCATGCGTGGAACTAGTTTTTATTTCGGACGGACATCACAGCTGCGGCGGCGCAGAGGCCGATACCGGAACTATATGCACTGTGTAGCAATGCGCGCACAAGCCGCCGGACCAGCCGGTGTGCAGTCGCTGCCTTTGCAGGCTTCGCGCCTTAAGCTTGGGATCTTGGGATGACGACCATGGATTTATCTACCGGATGGAGAAATGCTGGCTGGAAGTGGAGGTAAGCCATTAGTTAACCTGGTATTCTTATCTTGTGTATTTAGCGAAGGAGAGTTGCTCTCGAGCTTCGGTCCGAGGAAGCGGCTAACCCTAATGTTTTCGTCACTCATTTTGACCGTTGCTTAGATTTGAAGGGCGACTTTTGTACCCGTGTGCAAACAGCGTCGAGTCTTGCACCGTTTCAATCCCTTTGATTCGTGAAGTGTTGGTATCCTAGCCGAATGTTTTCGCAGGTAAGAAGCACGGTCGCGCGAGTAGTCGCAGCGCTACCCTGTATTCTTAACTCAGCGGCTAGGGTTAGAGTGGCTGCCGTGCAGTAGCTGTGGCTACCTGCGCGGCTCCAAAGAATTTCGTACAGTAGGCTGAGTGATAGGAGCGCGTTTAGCGCGTAGAAGTCACTAAAGTTACAATGATTTTAGTTACCGCCGCGCGTACTGCAGCAGACTGAAATCCTGTCCAGACAGGTTTTTTGCGTTTTGATTTGTACTCTTAGCTCGGCGGCTAGGGTTAGAGTGGCTGCCGTGCAGTAGCTGTGGCTACCTGCGCGACTCCAAAGAATTTCGTACAATCGGCTGAGTAATAGGAGCGCGTCTAGCGCGTGGCAGTCACTAAAATTACAATGATTTTAGTTACCGCCGCGCGTACTGCAGCAGACTGAAATCCTGTCCAGATAGGTTTTTTGCGTTTTGATTTGTACTCTTAGCTCGGCGGCTAGGCGGCTAGGGTTAGAGTGGCTGCCGTGCAGTAGCTGTGGCGACCTGCGCGGCTCCAAAGAATTTCGTTCAATAGGCTGAGTGATAGGAGCGCGTCTAGCGCGTGGCAGTCACTAAAATTACAATAATTTTAGTGACCGCCGCGCGTACAGCAGCAGACTGAAATGCTGTCCTGACAGGGTTTAGGTTTTTTGCGTTTTGATTGAGGGCAGGATGGCCGGAGATGGGACTGTTAGGGGTAACTACATGCGTCTAAGCCGATGAGCGACGCGAGAAAACTCACTCATTGGGTACGGCAAACAGGTGTTGTGGGCGACACAGACAAAATTCTTTTACACAGGCCGCTGACGGCGGCAACTGCGGCAGGCGACGGGCCGTCGCCGTCGCGGGCTTATACCGGCCAGAAGCAGCCCACGAGCGAGCGGCAGCAACGACGACGAATGGCATTGGCAGCAATGCATTTTTTTTTTTTTCGTTTGTCGCTGTCGCCCATAGTGTTTGTTGTACCCATTACGGTACTTTTTTCGCGTCGGTTGTCGCCGTCGCTGCGTGTGGTTTAATGTTCGAGCTTTCTGATCGTTCAATAACGAGCCTATTGGTTCTAATCAGGTGTTGCGATCTGCAGCGTGCATGCAACGAAGCGTACTCGAGAATGAAAAAAACAGTAGCTATATGCCCCACAGCAACTTTTACACGCTGTACTTGTGAACGTATAATGGGCCGTACGTTGCAGTCGGCTGAGGGCAAAATCCTATGCAAATTAATCAGGGATTATAACGTTACAAAAAGAGTTCTCTTTACTTAAATTTTGTTAAATGTTTTTATACCGGGAACGATAGCGGGGTAAAAAATAGAAGCTACGGACACGTAAGCACTAATGGGTTTGGGGCGCATTGCGTAGGCAGACAGCTGTAGGGCGCGCTGTCTGACATGACATTGACCAAGTGGCACAATGAGCGTGGCTGCATCCAAGGTCACCGCACATTCGCATGTAGACTTGTGACTGCGCCAAGCAGTATTGCATTCCAATACGGGTTCAATGCGTTCTCTCGGAGCAAAAACTAATCTATCACGTCGTCAAACTCGTCAATTTTTTTTTTCATTGTTGAACTTATCTTTGCTGTCCCCCTCTTTCTTCCTATGCAGGAACCACGGGAAGTCGGTACTTGCCCGAAGATTTTTTTTTTTTTTTTGCTGAGAGAGAACGAGATCCCCGAGGCGTCAGCAGGAGTGGCCGTCGCATTCAAGACACTTCTGCTCACATCCTTGGACATCGTGGATGAGTTCCCATTGCTGCTGTCTGTGTTTTCAAAGGGGAAGCGCACCTTCTTGCTTCTGTAGACGTTACTTCGGCTCAAGCACGGTGCCCTGGTCGGTACTGTTCTGAAGGCCGGCACCAACATTATGAAGCATTCAGCTAGAACGTGTTTGTTTTTAATAGCAAGTTATGCCTTTTTTAAATCTTACTAGCGCATCCTCATTTGAGAACCACCCGCCTAAAAAACCCAGTGGGAATGTTTCCGGTGGTTTCCTATTGTCCCACCAACATATATCTGTTGCAAAGTTCCCGTGTCAATGGCTTTGTATCTGTGTTGATTGCACCTTGTAATGCGCTAATAGTAATCCACGCTGAATAGTTTTAGTCCAAGATTTTTGTTTCGCAAAATTTATTTGTAAATGTTTTTGATGTGTCCTAAATAAGAGCTGGCTTTCCAGTCCATGTGAAGCACTCACTGATGTACTAAGGCCACTTTGTTTTATGTTAATAGTTAACTATTTTCCCACTGCTGTATTTCTACTGACGTTTTCGTGCTAATGCCAGTACCTTTTTATTTGTGGGTGTTAATGTCATTTTTATTGTCTTAATTTAATGTTTGTATTTCAGTGTTATCAATTGCTTTGCTGCATTTTTATTTCTGAATTTTTCTTGGATGTATCCTCAATAGGCGTTACGTCTCCTGTGTGCATGTGGAGTAAGAACCGTTTTTATGCTGTGATATTTGAATTCAAAATGAATTGCTTTTTGTGTGAAATTGCACAATGAACCGATTGTTGTGGTATTTTTTTGAAAAATAAAGTCTGACCTTGTTTTTTCTTCTTTTCCATGTTTCAAAATGGCTTGTCCTGTTTTGTTTGCTTGTAACTGCCTATAGTACCATCGTGGGGATGGGGGGGGGGGGGGGGGCTAGTAGCAGGTGGAGCGAAAACACGCTGCCTCGCGGGGAATAGCAGAACGCTCTTGAGGCGTAACGAGATGCTTTACAAGAGAGAGTAGTAGTACCCGTCTGCAGTATCCGGGAACGCCGAAACCAATAGAGCTTATTCACGCCTAAAGGGAGTGACGGAACGCTGCCTTGTACATGGCATAGCAATTCCCACACAGGGTTCAAGTACTCCGCTTCGACAGCAGCAAGTAAATCCCACGAGGAGTGTTTCGCCTCTCGTTTGGCCGCCACGCGCTACTCCTCGGAAGAGTCGCCCAATGCTGCCAAAGAGAGTGAAATATGGGACAAAAGTTTTTACTCCTAGACAGAGTGCCCAGCACTCCTCGTCTTCTTAGAGTGTACATTACGTACGAACAGCTTCGTGAATATCGGCCCAGTATTTTTCGCCTTGGTGCAAGTCGAGCATCGAACTATAAAAGTGTTCGGAAACTGTAAGCCAGCTTCCACAGCTAAATGATGCACTAAAACACGCGAAAGGTACCTATATCTACCGCTGTTTTCGACTTTCACCAGAGACATGTGCTGTTGAAAACATTTCACTTTCAAGTAAACTAAATCTAACGCTTTACCGAAGTAAACACTTCACTTGGGAATTGTAAAAAGGTATAGTTAATTGTTGAGGAGAGGAGCAGTTTCGGTAGCTTTCGTACTTCACGAAGACGACGGCCGATACTTGTGCGGCTGTATTTGTTTCTATGAGAAAGGCTGATTTTGGTTCACTTAGCACCACCGCAGATAGGGTACTATAACAGTGAAGTCGGCTTTCGAGCTTGTTAGAGTGTGAGCACAAGGGGCGTATGCGTATGCGAACCTTATTATACCATTTCAAATGTACTAGTCTTTTTTGGATTCTTAAATGCAAAAAAATGGCGCAGCTTGCAATATTGGTGCAAGGCTGGAGAAACAGCATAGCTGGGGGTCGCCCTAGCTTGTTTTTCCCTTGGATCCCCTGGCAGTGGGGGGGACACTGGAACAGCCTTGTAAAATCTGGTCGAACTTGGCCTCACCCCTCAGCGGTCATCCTAGCTTAGCAAGAACATTGCAAAGCTTAGCAAACATAACAAAACTTAGCAACACCGGAAGAAACTGGGTCGACCCCCAGCTTCGCTGTCCTTTTTTTGCAACTGAACACCTATTTCACACCGTTTCAACACCCCACAGAAAACCAAGCTTGTTGCATGCAGTCGGTAAACACCCTTTTCACCACAAGACTATAGTCTTATTAATTTTGACGGTTCAGATTGTTGTTTCACGTGCCAAAGCTAAACTTGGGGCATGAGGTGCACCGCATATGGAAACGAGCAATCATTGCATTCGAGGAATATTTTTTTTTGCTTTGAAAATTTCTTGCGAGTAGAGAAGTATATGAGGGGATGTCTTGTTCTTTACAGTGCTATTATGCATCCAAGCATGGCCTTATTCAATGAACAGCTCGAAACTTGTTCCACACCCTTTCAACAGCCTAAGAAAAAACAAGGGTGTTAAAGTTGATCAACACCCTTTTTTTCACACAAAAAGGGTGTAGAGCCAGGAAAAGGGTGTTGAGATTCAAGAAAAAGGGTGTAAAGGCCTCCTAGCCCCTTTTTCACTTATGCTGCACCCTTTTTGGCTAAAAGGGTGTAAAAAGTTTAGTCTTATTTCAGCCTGCGCTGTCAACAGTGAAGCTCTTGTTGCTGGCCATAATGTGTGCGGTGTGCGGCGTCATCAGTAAACTGTCATAGTTACTTCCATCGTTTACCGCGCCCGTGCACACGCGTTTCGCGAGGAGCGCCCATCGTCGTCCAGGGTTGTGCATGGAGCTCGCAAAAAATACCATGAAAACAGTTCACGCGCGTCCGCGCCTGAAGGGGTAGCACAAGACAGCTCGCGCTACAGACACCCAGTTAGATGTCAGTTGCAACCTGCAGACAAAACCTGGGCCCGCCAGTCATGCATGAAGATGACAAAGATATAGATGAATATGACAATGGCTACTACTACCACATTGAAAAACGACCATGCAACATGTAAATAAAGAAATTCAAACCTAATGCCCCTAACCTAAACACCTTAAACACACTAAAAAACCTGAACACCGGTGGTGGTGCTTACATAGAAAGAAAGTGCTTACATAGAAAGAAATCATCCAGCTTCGTTGTGGTTCAAGCCTTGCGCGACTTAGTGCAAGCTTCGCCATTTTTTTTTTTTTGTGGAGCTTTCTATTCCTCACTGATGGCGTCGGCGTCTGAGTAAAAATCACTGCAGGAAAGTCAACTTTACACAGTTGGTTTCTTAAAACGATGATCATGATAAGCGAAGGCATATCAACCGCCTCAAGAAAAAAAACCTTTCCCGTGCTCGGAATTGAACCTGTGCTTCCCGCGATATGAAGCCGACGTCTATCCGACTGCACCATTCCGACAGTTAAATCAGTTTGGATTTGAAACTGTGACTTTGACTCAGGTAGCACGGGAGAAAGCTTAGCGTTTTAATTCTCGTAATACAGGGTTTTTTATTTTTTCTCAGTTGGATCAAGTTGTTTGAAGTTAATGATTGCGGCGGGGCATGCCTCATAGCCAATGTGATGCTTCTCTCTCAAAACCCCGAATTTTTTTCTCGCTTCACGTCACGGTATCATTGTGGTGTCGGTGTCAATAGGACCGCATTGAAGGTCTCCACGAAATAGAACGACTCATGTGGTTTTCAAACAAAGCGAAGTTAAAACTTCCATGTTGTAAAAAACAAAATGAGTTGGAATGTGAATTAGTGATGGTTGTGGGTGAACGTGAAAGGGGGATGGGAGTGGCGACTGCGCGTGAGTGAAGGAAGCGAGCGGTGTTTGCAAGTGAGTATGAGTGGCCATTGCAAGTGGTGAGTGGGAGTGCGAGGAAGTGCGAGTACGAGTGGTGGCACCGTGTGGTGAGCGTGAGCACGGGTGAGTTCGGGTGGTGATGACGAGTGGTGAGCGTGAGCGCGAGTGAGTGCGAGTGGTGGGGACGAGTGGTGAGCATGAGCGCGAGAGAGTTGGAGTGGTGGGGACGATCGGTGAGCATTATCACGAGTTGGTACGAGTGGTGACGATGAGTGGTGAGCGTGAGCGAGTGCGAGTAGTGACGTCGAGTGCTGAGCGTGAGCGAGAGTGAGTGCGAGTGGTAGGGACGAGTGGCGAGCGTGAGTGAGTGCGAGTGGTGATGACGAGTGGTGAGCGTGAGCGCGAGTGAGTGCGAGTGGTGAGGGCGAAGTGGCGAGCGTGAGTGCGAGGGGTAAGGGCGGAGTGGTGAGCATGAGCGCAAGTGAGTGCGAGTGTGGGGACGAGCGGTGAGCGCGAGCGCGAGTGAGTGCTAGTGGTGACGACGAGTGGTGATAAGAGGGAGCGCGTGCGAATAGTGAGGCCCGAGTGGCAAGCGTGAGTGCGAGTGAGTGCGAGTGGTGAGAGCGGAGTGGTGAGCGTGAGTGCGAGTGAGTGCGAGTGCTGGGGACGAGTGGCGAGTGTGGGCGCGAGTGAGTGTGAATAGTGAGGTTGGAGTGGCGAGCGTGAGTTCGAGTGAATGCGTTAGGATAAACATATTATTTTGAGTGAGTGTGATTAAGTGGAATCCAGGGGCCGAATTCTCTAAAAAACGGGCGTCGCTTTGAAACGACGGGGTAGCGCCATGCAAATACATGTGTTCTGGGGTTGGGGACGTCGCTTTGGGGTTCCCAGCAGGGGCGTGAGCCACAGAAAAGCGCTGTGGCAAGGGCGCGAAGCGACAAGTGAAACGACGGGGGGGCAGTGGGTGTCGCTTCGCCCCCTTGGTACAGCGCTTTTCTGCGGCTCACGCCCCTGCTGGGAACCCCAAAGCGACGGCCCCAACCCCAGAACACATGCATTTGCATGGCGCTACCCCGTCGTTTCAAAGCGACGCCCCGTCGTTTTAGAGAATTCGGCCCCAGTTTTGCCGAGCTATACCTCCAAGTCTTACGCGTTAGTGTGAGCTTCTTGCATTTTTTTTCTTTAGAAAAACTTTAGTACAACTGGTAACAAGCATATGTCTCGGAATGCAGTTCTTCGCGATTTACTCGTGGTGAGTTGTCCTAACCAGTTTCCGTTTCAGTTCCATGCAGAACTGTCATGCTCGGACGTAATCTCATGACCAGGCTCAAAATAAATTTTTTCAACAAACTTTCTCTGATCGCGCATTAGCGACACTTTTAAAATCACCATTACCCGCTATTTACATGATATTTGATTTGATAGATTGATTGTAGGGTTTGACGCGCCGACACAACGCAGGCGATGAAGCGCGCCGTAGTGGGGGGCTCAGGATTAATTACGGCCACCTGGGAATCTTTAACATGCGCCGAAATCTCATATACACGGGCGTTTTTGCTTTTCGCCTGCATAAGAAAAGTGGCCGCCGCGGCCGCGAATCGAACCCCCGACCTCGTGCTCAGCAGCACAACGCCTTAGCCACCGTGGCGGGTTACATGTTATTCGCTGCAGATGTTGGTCCTGGCACCACTTTGGCGAACAAGTATCGTTTCTTGCGGTGACGAAGGACGAGCCGAGGCGGACGTCCTCCTCGCCATCGGAGATGCCCGACGGGAGGCGTTTCTCCCGCACCATCGGAGCTCGCGGCGAATGAATTTCTTCAACACATCCCATGCCTCCCTGGTTATTGCTAAGCACCCAAAGAAGCAACTAAAGTTGCTTCTGCGTCTCCGCATAGCTTTCGAGCGATTGTCCTGTATTTTCGTCTTTTGTCTTTAGCTGTTCAACGCGCCTCCTACAGCGAATTAAACTGGTCAGGTTGCAGATGTAGTGAGTCTTCCACTGCGCAATTCACCTCACCGTTCGTAGAATCGCTGCCTGGACCCATCGAGGGCAATCATCGGAGGTGAGGGTGCATCGTCCTTTCTTCATAGGGCTCCTGCGCTAAGGTCCCTAAAATTACTTATCCAGCGCTGCCCAGGGGCGCTGCACAACCGACTGCCGGGTAGTACTTCTGGGCAGCACAGACCTGCGGGGTCCCATAGGATCCCGTGTTGACAGAAGCGGAATTAGCTCGGTACTCCCGATTATTCTGCGACATGGTCTTCCCCGACGCGTCCGATCTCCTCCGGAGATCAACTTGGTATTAAAGAAAAATAGCTTTGCAGCGCTACATACGTTTACAGCATCGAAGAAAGTGCTGGGACGGTGAAGGCACTCTGCCACTTTCAGGTTGACCGATCGGTGGTCGTATTAAGTGGGATTTGAGGTGAGAGCTTCCTGTTTAAACTAATACGCTTGATGACAAGGGCTTCAACAATAACCGATCAAAAAAAATAAACAAGAGTAACGCAATCGGCGATGATCGTGCGTAAAAGACAGCGAGTCCGGCAGATCGCAGGTTCGTCTGCTGCGGTGCGCTGCGCTTTTGCGCGTCGCGCACTTATGCGTGCACTTTCATTAAACACTTCTGGTTTGCGTCGTCATTACGAATACGTGGAGCAGCGCTAGCCTGCCTTTTGTAGCGAAAGCTACACTTCGCTGCCTCGGGCGCTCTTCGCGGGGTGACAAAAACCCAACGGAAAGACCTGAAGCTTCCTCTCTCACCCTCAGTGACAAGAGAAAAGAAACAGAGGGACAATTTGCGAAGAGCTGGGTTGCGGATGTATGGTTAAGGGCTTTTTGAGAGGATGTTTATTTAATGATGAAACCTTAAAAGCATATAAAAAATCTATGTACATTCTTTGATGTTCCAGGCACCATTTGTTACATTCAACGCACAGACTCTGGGCCGGACTAGTGCGGAACGCACCAGACGCACGGCGAAGGCCCAAGTGGAGTACTGGATCTAGAATCTTTAGTGTTGTTTTTGATACCGACCCATACACGACACTGCCGTAGTTTAACCGAGACCCGACTAAGGCGGTAAAGACCCGGAGAAGAAGCTCTTTGTCTTGGTGAGAGAGGACCCTCAGAATGTTTAGTGCTTTGAGACATTGATGTATAAGTGCTTTGATGTGTGGGATGAACGTCAGCTTTTCATCAAATTTGACACCTAAAAACTTGTGCTCCCTTTTCACGAGAATAGATGCACGGTTAAGAGTAATCTAAGGGTCCGCATTAATCCCGCGCTTGCGGGAGGACACAAGTACTTTTGACAGGGTTTAGTTTAAAACTGTTAAGGTCCACCCAGGCAGCAAGTTTCTTAACACTGAGGTGTACTTGACGTTCGCAAAATGACAGGTTGCAGGATTTAAAAGATATTTGCACATCGTCTACATAGATGGAACAGGAAATGGATGGCAGCAGTGCCTTTTGGAGGGAGTTCATCTTAACTGTACACAATGTGCAGCTTAAAATTCCGCCTTGCGGCACAATATTTTGCTGCACATGCATCCCGGACAGGGATGACCCAACCTTAACACGAAATGTCCTCGTGGACATGTAACTAGAAATGGTGTTCAACATGTTACCTGACACACCAAAGGACTTGAGGTCGCTAAGGATGCCGTATCGCCAGGCTGTGTCGTAAGCCTTTTCAAGATAAAAAGACCATAAGACAAAATTTTTTATGCACGAAGACATCCTTGATATATGATTCAAGAGCGACAAGTTGATCGTTGGTAGATCGCCCCACCCTGAAGCCTGCCTGGCAGCTCTCGAAGAGACCATTGTACTCTAAAAAGTAGACGAGTCTCCTGTTGATAATCTTTTCGAGGTGCTTGCACAGGCAGCTTGTGAGGGCGATGGTTCGATAGCTAGCGGGAGAGAAAGGCTCCTTCCCCTCTTTCAGGAAAGCTACAACTATGGCCTCCCTCCAAGGGTTTGGAATGTGCCCCGAAAGCCATATTCTGTTGTAGAGGTGTAAGAGTGTTTCAAGTGTGTCTGTATGTAGGTGTTGTAACATTGTGTATGTAATGTTGTCGGGGCCTGGAGCTGAGGGTTTACACGTGCTCAGAGCAGCCCTCAGCTCATGTAGTGAAAAGAGAGAGTTGTAAGAAGTCTGTGATTTGTTGTTGTCGCGTAGGGACTTCTTTTCACAAGAGGCTTTATGTTTCCGGAAAGTGTTCGCGTAGTGTGCAGAGCTGGACACGTGTTGAAAGTGTTGTGCAAGTGTGTTAGCCTGATTTTGAAGTGTGTCCCCTGTCGTGCTGACCAAGGGCAGGCTATGTGTATGTTGTCCTTTAAGTTTACGTATTCGTGCCCATACCTTGCGTGTGTCTGTGTATGAATTTATGGATGTTGTGAAGGAGCGCCAACTATCCCGTTTTGCCTCACGGCACACGCGCTTTCCTAAGGCCTTTGCCCTTTTAAAAGAAATTAAGTTAGCCGACGAGGGGTATCTGCGAAGGACACCCCACGCCTTGATCTGGGCCTGCCGCGCTCGCCTGCAGTCCTCATTCCACCATAGCCTCCTCGGGTTGCGCGGAGGACCGGAGACCTGGGTAATGGACTTTTCGGCGGCGTGGAGGATGTGTGCTGTTGGTAAGCTTCTTCAACGTGTAGGTGTGTAATTGATGTGTGGCGTATTTTGGATGTTTCTGTAAATTTACTCCAGATCGCTCTTGCTTCATTGAACCTATTATGGGAAGGTGAACTGGTAGGGCCTTTGTCTGTGTATGTTAGTGAAGTGGGGAAGTACTCACTACCGTATGGATTCGTGTCTACGTCGCACTCAAGAGATGGAAAAAGTACTGCCGATCCTATAGTCAGGTCAAGGTGTGAGTTAGTGTTGTGTCCTATATTATAATATGTTGGCTGTTTCTTGTTGAAAAGGCATGTTCCCGACGATGTTAAGAATTTCTCAATGAGGCGACCTCGGGCATCGGTGCGGGAAGAGCACCAAAGAGAATTATGCGTATTCAGGTCGCCTATCAAGATGTAAGGTTCTGGCAACCGATCTACCAGCCCCCCAAAATCAGAGCTAGAGAGCTGGAAGTCAGGAGGAATGTAAAGGGAGCATACCGTTATTAATCTATTAAATATTAATGAACGAATCGCACCAGCTTCAAGGACGGTGTTTAAGGAGATGGTATTACATGGAATGCGTTTTCGAGCGACAATAGCCACACCGCCTGAGGAGTGCGTGCATCCATCTCTGTCTTTTCTAAATACCGTGTAATTGTTGAGGAAGTTTGTGTTTTTGCTGCTCAGATGAGTTTCCTGTAGGCACATGATACTTGGTTGCTTGGTATGCAGTATCTCATAAACATCGTCAAGATTTCTGATGAGGCCTCTACAGTTCCATTGTACTATAATTTCCCTTACCATGATTTGCAGTAGCGACTGGAAATGTGTGAGTATAACTGTTTATATACTGTCTTTCGAGGCTGTGACTCTTGGTTTTCTTGGCTTATCGGGTGGTTTGGACAATGGCACCCGTTCCTTTCGCTTCGATGCAGACAGGTAAGGTCCAACGCCCATGTCTTCGTCGGACGTCCTCGGAGTACTTAACGGATCGGGCTCCTTGGACCTGGCACCCTTGTGGGTGCCCTTTTCTGCAGCCGCCGCCTCCGATGTCATCGGCAGTGCCAGAGGTGGCACAGGCGGTGCGGCGGGGGTGGGAGCTGCCGCGGACTCCTCTATCTCCATCTCCTCCGTACCCTCACTTGAGCTTTGGGCAGGTGGAGAGGAAATGGTGGATGCAGTGGCGCCTCCAACTGACTCAGTTGCCACCGCAACCGTTGTTGTCTGGGCAGGCGCGTGGTGACTGTTTGGGCTGCCTTAGGCAACCCAGTGGGGGGGGGGGGGGGGGGCGGCGGGACAAAGTCCGACTCCCGGTACTGTGTCCCTGCCGAAACCAGACGCCGCTCCGCCCCCTCCCCCCCCTCCCCCCCGGCGAGCTGCATCGGCGTACTTTCCCAGGGGGAAAGAAGCGAACCTCTTTCGCGCCTCTGGGAATGTGATGTTTTCTGTGACTTCCACATTGATGATTTGTTTCTGCTGTTTGAATTTCTCACAAGCGCGGGACCATGCCGCATGGGGCCCCTGGCAGTTGGCACAGGTGAAATTCTGGGTGTTGCAGTTTTTGGGCGGGTGGTCATGTTGGCCGCATTTCGGACAGGTAAGACGGCCGCGGCAGGAGTTAGTGCCATGCCCAAACCGTTGGCGCGGGTTAGGAATGTAAGGCCGGACTGGGCATCGGATGAACCTGCATTTATAGATTCAGGGAGTGTTGACCTGTCAAAGGTTAGATTTAAAGTGAATCTAATAAAATTGAAGCTGTGTAAAACCGCTCCGCAAGGTTCATACTTTCTATTACCGCACTTCCAGTGTTACTAACATGAAATCCAGCCTTCACCTTGCTACTCTTGCCACTCGCCGGAAACTGGCTCGCCTTTGTGTGCTGCATAAAGCATATCACCATAACCCGGTACTTAAATCACGTTGGCTAAAACCTCCCTTTTTCCTATCTGAACGCCTCGACCATCATTACAAGGTTCATATTCCGCGCCAAAACACCGTAACATACTCGTATTCTTTTTTACCACAAACATGTCATGATTGGAACAACCTGCCTGCGTCACTATTCACCATTACTAACCATGAACGCTTTCGGGGGACACTCGAAAATTTTATGCGTTGATTTGCTCAACGCATTTTTTTCCTGGTTATTTGCTGTTGTTCGTTGACCGTTCACTTGTGTATCGCAGATATTTTATGCCATTTTTTTATTTTTTTTTTCACCAGTACTTTCTTTGTGCATTAGACTGTCATTACGGTATTTTTTGTCGCGTTGCTTCCTTGTTTGATTCTTTCTTGATATTGTGTACATTTTGTAAGCATTGTCGTTTACACGCTGTTTTTTAGGGTTGTAAGCATGTACTGAATGTGATTTGTTTTTCATGTTTCACTTGTATTTTACTTGTCTCCTTACCCACTCCCCTCTGTAATGCTGTATGCCCTGAGGGCACAATAAATAAATAAATAAATAAATAAATAAATTAGATGCTTCGTCGGGATTTCTTTGTACTCTCTACGTATGTTTATGCGCCTGACCCCTGTTACTCCCTGACCTCGAAGGCCCTCCAGCAGGACGGCCTCAGTTTTGTTCAGTAGATCGGAATCGGATATCACGCCTGGGAGCTGTTTAAGCTGCGGTGGGGTGTGACCAGGCTGTCAAGATCAGCGATTCGGGTCTGGCTCAAGAGTTTTTCTGCCTGCTGCTGCGTGGTGACTTCCACCAGAAATTGCCCTGTTCTTTGTTTCTTGGCTTTGTACGCCTCACCAATTACACTTTCCAGGAACTTCGATACTACAAAAATGGACAATGAAGCGACAGATATTGCTGTGTCAGTTGACTCAATTACAAGAAAACGAGAATAGTTGTTCACGTTCGTTGCAAAGAGGGTTATGGATAGAGGTGGATAAGATACTTAGGTGCGGCCCCTTTTCAGAGACCGATCACGTTTGAGAAGGGGTTTTGACAATACCATAAGCTATAGTATAAAGCAGGGGACGGGGGCCTTTCTTCCCTGATAGCTGAGGAGGTCCCGGAGCTCCCTGCCTGGTAAACAGACAGGGAGCCCATCCACCGGAGCTTGACCAAGGCTCCGACGGCCACCGTTTGTGGTTTCTGCCCTTCACTTTACAACTCCTAGCCACGGTAGGATACAACGCGAGTATGGGGGCTCGGGGTCCACGGTGTCGCCAGTACTGTCACCAAGATTACTCAAGGTGCCCCGTTCGGGGAATAACCAAGAGTTTCTTCTGATTACGTCTCAAGCCCTGATTGTGCATTGGGGACCTCCGCCTTCGGAAAGAGGCAACGTTTGAGAAGTGAAATTTGCTAGTTTTATTGCAGAGTTTCTGTAAGTGATCACGAATTAAGCCAGCACTGTACAATCACTTAAAAGTGACTGCATGTGATCACGACAGCACCAGGTCGACGAATGCTTTCAAGGCCTTTACATCACCTGTGGACGCTAGCTCCCTTCGGACCTTTCTAAGACACTCGCGAATGCGTTTGCCTACGGTCCTGGCTTTGCAGTTCGCCTTCCTTGAAGATACCTCTAAGAAAAGGTAACTCAGCTCTACGACGGTTAGTGGCAGCTCGACGCCCACATTGGAAGCCCAGCGGAACATTCTGACAAGAAAGTTGTCCGAAACTCCTAGGAGAACTTCAACCGCGTAGCGATCATCCACATAAGGCATATCACTGAGGGAGTAGAAAAATCGATCAGCAAAAGCTGAAAAACAGTCCAGAAGGCCAGCAATAACGCAGTCCCGTGAGTTAATCTCCGGGTCTAACGCTAGAGGGCATAGTGGCAGGTGCCAGGGCGCTAGGTAGTTTTTCAGTGCTTCCCCTGGCTGCCGATCGGGCTTGCCTACCATCGACGCAACCGGAAGTGACGCTACAGGCTCCCTGAAAACCTCCATGGTTCGCATGTCAAAGACGAGGCCACAGAAAGTTGCTCGATCTGTAACGGAACAGGAAGTCACTAGGTTGTAGAGGCCTCCTCTCGGTTCAGTGACAACGTTCGTCTGCACCTTTGACGGACTTGCAACCAGACCGAAATCGGCGAAACCACGGGCGAAAGCGTCCAAGAAGCGGCACGCGCTTTCCCTGTCAGAAGTGACATAGAGGAAGTCGTCGGTGGCTCGAATAAGTAGCTCGCCCGGCACGTTGCCGAAGGACGCCAGGTGTCGCCTCTGCAGTTCCGCCATATATACGTCGGCGATGTCCGCGGACAGCATGCCGCCCTGAAGTACACCTCTGCGCAAGCTGTACGTCGCACCGTGAAGCCTCACGTGAAAGTCTGTGAGGTAGTCTCGCAGCAACTGCTTCATATCCCTCGAGTTCGGTAGGAGGCACATCTTGGCCACAAGAATTTTCGTCCTGTGAGAACCGCCATCACGATTTGAAGCTGTCTCTCTTTCCGGAAGATATGTCATGGAGGCAATGTCTTTCGCGAATAGTTGCCGCCAATCTCTCACGACACAGCCGTACTTTCCCAGTTTGACTTGCGTGCAGGCCACAATTTTGGCGTTTTTTTCGGTAATCTCGAAAGAGCGGTTCACAAGCTCCACTGCCACCTGTGGAAGAAAGAGAACAACTCTTAGCAGGCGAAGTGCGCAACTATTCTGAAGTAACGGTCGAAGGTTCACTGCAAAGAGATGCATTTCCATTTTTAGAAGTTGAGTGCTGCTGTCTCCACAACAATTTTCGAAGTAAACACCATTTAAAAATAATAAAACTCGTGGTCTATCCCTGACTCCCAGCAAAAATGCACCCGCACGCACGTCGCGCCTTATCGTGACCTTTACAACTACCATAGCCGCTCGTCTAAGGCACGACCCGTGGAATAGGAAATCGGGCTACTGGAGCGCCCTTACGAGTAGATCAGCCCCCACGTTTCTCAGGGTCGCAATTCCGCATAAGCGATAATGGCGAAAGGGCAGGCAGTAGTATTGAGTTACAAGGCCGCTTAAAGGCGGTGTGGGCATGATAATTACATCAGGGCAGCTGAACTGATGTCATACACCAGTCAATGAGGGGCGCAATTCGTATAGTTATGTCCGACCCGATCTGAGCAGAAAACGGGAAGATAGCGACTCGCCTTGTGGTCGACGCTGTGGAAGCAGTTTTCGATGTCAGCCTTGACGAAGAACATCTCGGGATTGCCGCGCTGCTTCCAGGCGCCGACGAAGGCTTTCCAGCTGGAATACAGTCCGTCCGAGCCGCCGCCACCATCCTTCAGAGCATCGAGGAACACCTTAAGGGTTCGGAACTTGGCTTCCGCGTCCTTCGGAATGCGCGCTTTCACCAGGAGCCTCACACCGCCAGCGTCGCCCTTGGGGAGCAGACGACCCAGGCCTTTGAACCTGGGCGCATTACGAGACGTGTCGTCCACCAGCCGCAGGATATCTTCGCCGGACGCCCATGCCTGCACCATCGGTGTGGAAGTTACGGACCGTACAAAAGCTTTCTGAGGACTCTGGCCTGCCCAATTCTGTTCCGTTTCAAGTGGAGTTTTCGGGACCGGGCCAAGATACCTGAAGGAAGAGGCCTCTTGAGGCTATACTGAATATCCCGTTTTTATCCATGCTGTACTTAATTTAATCTTGTGTTTTTTCTTGCCATTTCCCAAACATCTTCACATAACATATACTGCGGGGATAGTTGTGCTGGTTATTATTTGACTACGCTCAGTGATGCCAAAGTGTGTTGAAAACACGGGGAAACCCAAAACACAAGCACTGGTGCGTGGGGACCCTGTGTTTTTTTTAATTTTTGTCATGTTACTACTATGCGCAGCTAAGCACGAAACTTGTTTCTATTGCTGGTGCCCATAGGTTATGTTCACGTTAGAATCAAATACAGCTTGGGGAGCTGGATAAGGTTCACGGTTTAAGTTTTAACAGCGCAAAAGGTTGGGAATCTTTTCTTTTCGTCACCAGACTCATCAAGTGACCGCAGCTTCCCAGTCTTTACCACGGGGACCAAAAGAGAATATTTGCGGTGATACCTGCTCGAACTGTCGCATGGTCTAAAAAAATTACACCATCTTCCCGTAGGGGAACCCTAAGAAGTATGCGAAGCAGCCATGGGGTCGACTGAATTTACCATTAGTTTTGAGTTCGTCGTTTCTGTTAACGTTCAGCTTCGCGTGACTTCGTTGTGTCGGCAGCTTCTTGACGTAGTTTGAATGAGTGACGGACATAAGACGCGTTCGTAGCACATGCTCCCGTGTCGGTTTGTAGCGCAGTGGAAAGAGCGCCACGTACCTCCCGTTGCAGCCAGAGAGTCGTGGGATCGAAACCGGGCGCCGCCTAACTATTTCTTTTTATAGTGGACTGCGCTGACGTCAGCCCAAACGCTGACGGGGCTGAAGAGACGAGCATGTGCAGTAGAGTGCGGACGGCGGACAAGGGAGGGAGAGAGCAACCCAACCCCGAGCGTTAGATGCTCCGCATCTAAAAAAAATTCACGCATGTCCAGGAAGTGAATCATGACGGGTGGGCGAAGCACTGGGGATCGTTCTTAACGTAAATCATCCGTGAGAGTGCTTACTGCTGCTAAAACGATTTTCAATCCAATCCAATCCAAATCCAATTCAATTCAATTCAATCCAACCTAATGTTCCTCGCGCATGCGTGGCACGGCTCTCCAGGAGATCTCTCTCTAACCATTTGTGAACCTTTTATTTTGTGCTTGTTAACCTTTTGTGAACGTCTTCTTCACAGATGTTTCGATTTACACGGTGCTGTGCGTCTCTCTCTCTCTCTCTCTCTCTCTCTAACCTTTTGTTAGCCCTTTTATTTTGTTCTTGTTAACCTTTTGTGAACCTCTTTTTCAACGATGTTCCGCTTTACATGGTGCTGTGCGTCTCTCTCTCTCCCCCTCTATCTCTCTAACCTTTTGTGAACCTTTTATTTTGTTCTTGTTAACTTTTTGTGAACCTCTTGTTCACACATGTTTCGATTTACACTGTGCTGTGCGTCTCTCTCTCTCTCTCTCTCTCTAACCTTTTGTGAGCCTTTTATTTTGTTCTTGTTAACCTTTTGTGAACCTCTTGTTCACAGATGTTTCGATTTACACGGTGCTGTGCGCCTCTCTCTCTCCCCCTCTATCTCTCCAACAGTTTGTGAACCTTTTATTTTGTTCGTGTTAACCTTTTGTGAACCTCTTGTTGACAGATGTACTGATTTACACGGTGCTGTGCGTCTCTCTCTCTCCCCTCTATCTCTCTAACGTTTGTGAACCTTTGATTTTGTTCTTGTTAACTTTTTGTGAACCCCTTGTTCACAGATGTTTCGATTTACAGAGTGATGTACGTCTCTCTCTCTCTAACGTTTTGTGAGCCTTTTATTTTGTTCTGGTTAACCTTTTGTGAACCTCTTGTTCACAGATGTTTCGATTTACACGGTGCTTTGCGTATCTCTCTCTCTCTCTCCCTCTATCTTTCTAACCTTTTGTGAACCTTTTATTTTGTTCGCGTTAACCTTTTGTGAACCTTTTGTTCACAGATGTTTCGATTTACACGGTGCTGTGCGTGTCTCTCTCTCTCTCTCCAACCTTTTGTGAGCCTTTTATTTTGTTCTTGTTAACCTTTTGTGAACCTCTTGTTCACAGATGTTTCGATTTACACGGTGCTCTGCGCCTCTCTCTCCCCCTCTCTCTCTAACAGTTTGTGAACCTTTTATTTTGTTCCTGTTAACCTTTTGTGAACCTTTTGTTCACAGATGTTTCGATTTACACGGTGCTGTGCGTCTCTCTCTCTCTCTCCAACCTTTCGTGAGCCTTTTATTTTCTTCTTGTTAACCTTTTGTGAACCTCTTGTTGACAGATGTACTGATTTACACGGTGCTGTGCGTATCTCTCTCTCTCTCCCCCTCTATCTCTCTAACCTTTTGTAAACCTTTTATTTTGTTCTTGTTAACCCTTTGTGAACCTTTTGTTCACAGATGTTTTGATTTACACGGTGCTACGCATCTCTCTGTCTCTCTATCTTTCTAACCTTTTGTGAACTTTTTATTTGGTTCTTGTTAACCTTTTGTGAACCTCTTGTTCACAGATGTTTCGATTTCCACGGTGCTGCGCGTCTCTCTCTCTCTCCCTCTATCTTTCTAACCTTTTGTGAACTTTTTATTTGGTTCTTGTTAACCCTTTGTGAACCTTTTGTTCACAGATGTTTTGATTTACACGGTGCTACGCGTCTCTCTCTCTCTCTCTCCCTCTATCTTTCTAACCTTTTGTGAACTTTTTATTTGGTTCTTGTTAACCCTTTGTGAACCTTTTGTTCCCAGATGTTTCGATTTCCACGGTGCTGCGCGTCTCTCTCTCTCTCCCTCTATCTTTCTAACCTTTTGTGAACCTTTTATTTTGTTCGTGTTAACCTTTTGTTCACAGATGTTTCGATTTACACGGTGCTGTGCGTCTCTCTCTCTCTCTCTCTCCAACCTTTCGTGAGCCTTTTATTTTCTTCTTGTTAACCTTTTGTGAACCTTTTGTTGACAGATGTACTGATTTACACGGTGCTGTGCGTCTCTCTCTCTCTTCCCTCTACCTCTCTAACCTTTTGTGAACCTTTTATTTTGTTCTTGTTAACTTTTTGTGAACCTCTTGTTCACAGATGTTTCGATTTACACAGTGATGTACGTCTCTCTCTCTCTAACCTTTTGTGGGCCTTTTATTTTGTTCTGGTTAAGCTTTTGTGAACCTCTTGTTCACAGATGTTTCAATATACACGGTGCTGCGCGTCTCTCTCTCTCTCTCTCTCTCTCTCTCTCTCCCCCTCTATCTCTCTAACCTTTTGTGAACTTTTTATTTGGTTCTTGTTACCCCTTTGTGAACCTTTTGTTCACAGATGTTTTTATTTACACGGTGCTACGCGTCTCTCTGTCTCTCTATCTTTCTAACCGTTTGTGAACTTTTTATTTGGTTCTTGTTAACCTTTTGTGAACCTTTTGTTCACAGATGTTTCGATTTTCACGGTGCTACGCGTCTCTCTCTCTCTCTCTTCCTCTATCTTTCTAACCTTTTGTGAACTTTTTATTTGGTTCTTGTTACCCCTTTGTGAACCTTTTGTTCACAGATGTTTTGATTTACACGGTGCTACCCGTCTCTCTGTCTCTCTATCTTTCTAACCTTTTGTGAACTTTTTATTTGGTTCTTGTTACCCCTTTGCGAACGTTTTGTTCACAGATGTTTCGATTTACACGGTGCTGTGCCGTGAGCATGGACGCCGGACAAGCCTCGGCCTTAAGGTGCTTCGCCCCTATAACGCTGGAGCGCGGTACGGGATAAGGACGGTTTTCACGGCACCAAATAAGCTACATAAGATGTGTGTCCTCGTCCGGTCCAAAATTGATGGCAAAGGTGCTGACCGCTGTTGAATAAAGAAAAAGAAGCGCGCCACAAGCGCAGCCAGCGGGAGCTCGCTCCACGAGCGCGGCTAACGCGGCAGTCGGTTTGTAGGCATCTTTGATAGCCGGACGTCTGGTTCCTTGTTCCCTTTCGGCAGAACAGCTACAGATACGCAGTAAAACACGACCCGCACTACGTACCATCTGAAATAGCATTTGTTTATATGTTGTCTCCCGCGTGTGGGAAGGAGTACGAAAGCCAAAGTGGCTGATGTGTGAACAAGAGGGTCTGCGAACACGAGCTGTCCCTGGCAGTTGTCGAAACACTGCGATGAATGCCTTGAAGATACGAACGAAGCTGTTGGCGGACACTTAGTTTAGCAAGGAACTAGAAACACCTAAAGGGTCTGTTCGAATAGAAGCCTTCGACATTATTTAGGAGGCTGGGTAGAGCATGTGAGCCTGCCGTCGATCGTGCGTACCCATAAAGAGTACTCCTATCAAGCACATGCAGCTTAAACGATACCGCGCGATGGTAACCGAAGTTTGTTCGTACCTGAGCGTCCTCGGTCACCCATTTTATCAGGATTTCAGTGCTTTCTGATAACTTACGTATAGTATCACGTGAAGCGCTTTGTAAGCACCTATATATGTACTGATTTTCGTTAAAATAACTAGATGCGAAACTGCGTTCGTTCGTGCTCCTCTCTTGTCCTTGTCCCGTTGAACAGTTAAAATTTAAATCACACAAATCATTTAAATCACACTTGTAAATTACAATGTTTTTATATAAAAAATCAGCTGGTTGAGCGAGTTCGCTCCGACCTTTCGATAAAATTGGGCAACGCTGCCGCAACCTCACGGCGTCATGCTGTACGCGCACAGTAGTTCGGTATTCTCATTACCTTAACCAGGGCGTTCCACACTGGCCTCCGGTAGAACAGCAGCTGCCGCTTGCCCTTGCGAGAGTCCGTGACGTAGAAGTAAATGGATGCAATAGCCACCGCCAGACGCATGCACCACGTGACGCAGATGCGAAGCCAGGCCGCTTTCTTGTTGCCGATCTGGCCTCGCAGCCAGGGCACGTGATTGACGTCCAGCCAGTGCACGATGTCGGACACACTTAGCGCCTCCCCCTTGCGCATTTGGGCCACCGAGGCCAGGCGAGTGACCACTCTTCTCCAGTTGCTCCTCGAGCCAAACAGCTCTACTGGAATCAACTTCCGCAGAACGGCGTGAAGGAATCCTCGGACGGCTCGTGGCGGCACGTGCTTTCCCACTAGTTCGGACAGCGGCGATAGCAGCAACCCGTCATCGTAATGGCCGTCTTGTGGGGCGCAGTGTTCCATGCAGAGACTGCGGTACCGGCACGATCTGTGGCTCTTGAGAAGCTGCCTCAGGGCGCGCAGTAAAGACGCGTGGTGACGCACTCGAATCGGGCAGTCCGACGACGCGCGAAACACCCTGTCTGCGAGAGTCTTGGCGCTGTGAAGATTTGACGGGCTCCCCAGCATGAACTGCTTCTCTACCTTTCTAGGGTTCCCCACGTAAAGCATCGAGCGAGCGTGGACCCTGTGGTCGTCGCGAGCCACCCCCGCCGGTTTCGGAGGAGCCCGGCGCATGTTTTTTTTCTTCAGTCTCCTAAGCCGAGAAGATGGGATTCCTGCTAGGCTTTCACGCGAAGCAGCTTCGACGGCGCAAGCAGCTCTTGGCGGAGTTGTCGCAGCTTCGCCATCAGGCTTGCTGCTTTTAGCACGGGGATGAAGAGAGTATTCCGGCGACCTCGCCATGCAAGCAGTTACTCGGTTTGCCCCGCTTCCCGCCAGCCTGTTAGCTTTGACGCCAGATGCCGGAGGCCCTGTCCACTGAATGTAGGTGTCTGTGCCGGCTCGTTCGAAGACGTAGTACTCGAGCAGCAGGGCGCATGCGCAGTGGGGTCCAAGAAAATCGTAAAGCAGGCGGAAGGCGGGCCTCTCGAAGAGAAGCCTACCGAAGCAACCGTGCCGGTGCCAGAATGGCGTGAAGACGTCGCCCTTGTAACGGCCCGTGATAAAGGTCGTCACGGTGGAGCAGAACTGCTCGTAGCTCGTCGGAGTGATGGCCCCAGCGGGCGGTTGCCCACTGGGCCGCCGCACGACGACGAATCGTTCAGTGAGTTCATGGTGAAGCCCGCAAGCCTCCGCCTGCACCGTGGACAGACCGAGGTCCTGTAGGGCGCCTGTGAGTGTCGTAGCCCGCTCGCCGTAGAGGCACGAGAAGATTTCTGGGACCACGGACGATGCACCGTTCCTGCGGGAACACAAAGGCGTACAAATAAAGCGCCCGACGGTGTACTCCAAGTATACTCCAAGGTCTTGTATATGCCCTATTTTAAGCCCTGTTTTGTGGGTAGTTTTATGCCCTGCATCGTGCCTCCGGTGCAGTCTTTAGCACAACACGTTCCAATGGTGAACTGCGGTGCTCATGCTTATTTGTTATCATATTGTTATTTGCTTGTATATTCTAATTCTTTCTCTGTCCGAAATTTTCTCTGACTGCAGCATTTGTAATTGATACGCGCAATTCCTTGCGCCCTGTAATAATTCGCCCCCCCCCCCTTTCACTATAATGTCCTTATTTTAGCAGTAAGCACCGTATCCTAGAGAGGAACAGTGCAATGGGTTTTTTTTTGCGTATTATGTTTGTAACAGCGGTGTTTGTCTGGAAATAAAGAAAAAAAAGCCCGTGGCCGGGTGGTCTGGAGCGCTAGGTAGATTTTTTTTTTTGTAAGTTGACTTTTTCGTTTTCGGCCTATGTTTTCGAACCTGAGTTCACCATTTTTGCGCCGTAACGTTCCCTGCTCCACGAACTAGTCCACAGAACTCGCGCAGGCTGGCACTGCCGCGCTAGCGAGTTCTCGTTGGCGTGCTGTTGCCATAAGCACCGACTGCTTGCGGGCAGTGGGCACAGGCCAGAATCAACAGACCCTTGGCCTGGTGCGAACACGCTTTTTACGATACAGGCATGAGTGAGGCCAGCTCCAAATATGAGGGAAAAGGGCATGTCATTTGAGCGTCTGCGAGGACGCGGATGGCGTTCATCCACTGCATAGGCCTCGGCTAGTGATTGCTACGATTCCAAGCTGTACTGGGAGGCTTATCTTAGGCATTTTACAGGCGACAACATAGCAGAAGCGCGGTACAACGATTACTGAGATATCGAGAATGCCTATCCAACGATGCCGTCGGATGTCAAGCGTGTTGTTTTACAGAACCGAAACCGAAACTTGCTTGAATGCTAACCTTGGACATCGTCCAGTCAAGGTGCATCTCCTCCCGTCGTCACAGCCTTTAGTTGGTGCGGCCGCCGCAGACCGTACATGGTAGTTTTTGTTCTTTCACAATTAAAAAATAATTACCGACTTATCAACCGGATAAAGGATGAAAAGTCTGGTAATTTGAGCCAGTCCACGCAGTGCAAGCAAAACCGGGAGCTTGACAAATTCACTTCAGTGTCCCTTTAATAAATTAACTCCTTCAGCTCATTTCGCCCATTTCAATCAATGGTTGAATCCAATAAAATGTCCTAGTAATTTCATCGTTTAAGTGTTGTGGGTCTACATTGCGATTAATGGCTGTTGTGATTGTTAATGATTGTTCTAGCTTCCGTCTCCTTTTGACCGCTAGTCTTTCCACACGAAAAGCGACGGTGGGGTTGACTTCAGCTGCCGCAAAGACTAACCAAGTTACATGAAAATTGCTCCCACTGTAACTGTAGCGCTGCCTATCCTTTGGGTGCGCTTTGAAAGCTTGTGTTATCGGTTCCTTTTGAGTGAATTACATAAAACAGCGACGTCGGCAGTAGAGTAGGGGGATAAATATAATGAAGAAAAACTATATTATTTTCACACGTACAGAAGCAACACGTCTTCGTCGAGGTCACAAGGCAGAGTGTTCCACGCAAAGCGGGTAGGCATTGGTTTATGCGTGTAGGTGAAACTCTCACGGGTGAGGGCGAAATTCTCTCCCGTGTGGGCCGACCCCCGCAGGCGCTCTGCGGTGCGTCTCGGGATTCGAATTTCTCGGAAAGCTTGGTTGTCTGTTCTTGGCAGTGTTGTCCGGAACGGCGTTACTGGAACTAGTTCGTTTTTGAAGGAACGGAGGAACGCCACCGTTCCATTAAGGGTCGGCGGAACTATAACGGTAACTCGTTAGGTTTTTGAAGGAACGGCAGGAACGGCGTTCCTTCTGCAAAGGCTGTTAGCTGTTTTTGATGTCAAGCTTCGAGTACAAAACTCCACAAGACGCTACTGTGTTTCTCTTCCTATAAGCTGGCCAATTTTCCCGTCCTTCATCGGAACGTGCTTCCTCGAAGCTCAAAGGCAGAAGAGTAATCACACAGCGGGCCGCAGCTTGTGCTTGCTTTCATGCCGGTCACGCTTACGCGGCGTTCGAAAGGGTGAATAGCGAAGCCGTGAGGTTGCTTTTCACCTTTTATCGTTTGTATGGGGAGGCCAGGATGCGCGTCTGGACAATAGCGTCACTAAATTTAGTGACGCTACGATAGAATTGTTCCCTGCCGGGAAAAGTTGTCGAAGTCCGAGCGGCGCTGCGCGGTCCCTTGTGAAACCACGGTATTTGACACCG
Organism: Haemaphysalis longicornis; assembly: GCF_048455015.1. NCBI lineage: Eukaryota > Metazoa > Arthropoda > Arachnida > Ixodida > Ixodidae > Haemaphysalis > Haemaphysalis longicornis. Next base: position 131,977,505 of record NW_027526460.1, read on the forward strand.
CACTAATTACCGCATTAGTGCTCTAGAGGCGCGGGTGCGTTGTTTTCGGGGGAGTTGCGCTCGCTGTGAGGTCATTCGAAGGGTCACCGGCTATCGATAGACCTGGGCGCACCGCAGTGTCTCGGAATGTTGTCCTGAAGATACCGAGTACGCGCGCAGTTCGTCACGGCGCGGTCTCTCGCCGATCTGGCAGGAATGGGTAGACGGGAGTGCCATGTCCTTTTGAATCGCACGCGCCGTGTTGGCAAAGGACAGGAATTTGGTCAGTGTTTGCCATAATTTCGTCGCGCGCCGCATGGACAATACGTGAGAGAGGCCGCCCGAAGGTCGGCGGCCAGCATTCAGAGTTGCTGTAGTTGGTCTGTTTGAACCTGTGTTACACTTTTACTTTGATGGGTACCTGGGAGTTTGAGTTAAAGGGAGAGGGTGGATCACGTGATAGTGTAAAAACCTTTGGGTTTTGTATTGTAATGTAACGTTAGTGTAACGACACGTTCCAATGTTCGAAGTGGAACTGGAACGCATTCCTTTCGCAATAGAGGAACTTGTGACGGGAACTCGTTTCAAAATTTGGGAGGAACGAGGAACGAGCTTTCAGGAACGTGTACAACACTGGTTCTTGGTTATTTTACTTTACCCGTGCGCGTGCGGTGATTTGTTGCAGCTTGGACCTCTCGACTCGTTGGACCTTTTGATTCGCCTCAGCCGAGTCAAGAGGTCCACGGTGAGTCAAGAGGTACAGCGAGTCAAGAGGTACAACGAGTCAAAAGGTCCACGGTGAGTCAGAGGTCCAACGAAACAAGAGATCCAACGAGATCCAATATTGGACCTGTTGACGCGTTGGATTTCCTTACTCGTTGGACCTCTTGGCTCGGAATCCCGCAACCCGCTCCTCGAGCTGGAGAGGGGAGCGACCCTTTTAATGGTAAAGAGCAGGGTGCTCCGTCTCGCATTGTGCGAGCTCGATCCGCCATGGGGGGCAAAGGTGGTCGTGCCTCCCTGCCTGAAAGTAAAGAACAAAGAACTGCAGCAGAAGAATAAAGTGCCTGTCCTTTGTGGCGAAATTATGATGCTTCGGTCTTACCAGATCGCCAGTGTTAGGTCCAGTAAAGAGAACGGATAGTTAGGTTTTCTATAATAGCATGGAACCTACACATCGACGACGCGGGCTAAATACGGGCTCATTGCTGGGTCCTGAGGCACACCTGGGCGCAGAGCACGCCAGTTACTCTCCAACATGCCTAAAAAAAGAAACTATCCTGAGAGTCATAAGTAACTGCATTCCTCCGGATTAACTGAGGAGAACACGAAAGCACGCAACTCAGCAGTTCCGGAAGTAAAAGGAACGCCCACCCACCATGACAAAAAATTTCCCAAGACGGGCGTGCTGGATAATCTTCTGCACAATTTGTAAACGCTTTCTGTTCGTAGTCCGTCTGCGTGCTCACTTCAGAAAAAAATTTCGACATACTTATAGTGTAGTTGGTCTATTTCTACCCTGTTCTTTCCGGTGTTAACTTGGAAGTATTTTCGGTAGATTTTCAGTCTGTTCATCATAGATAAATAACTGTCTTTTACGGACTAGAAATTTTTTTTTCATAATATTTATTGTATAGGGTGTATTCACAGGGCCTTGGATTGCGCGGCGGCGCTACCTGCGCGGCGGCGGCGACGCCATATTTGGGGTTGCTCTAAGCCGCGCGGGCAGCGCGTTTCCCGACGCGAAACGTTGTTTGCGGCGTGGTGCTGGCAAGAACGTCCGTGTGGGCGGTGTTTTTCTCTCCGTGATTCGTGTGTTTGAGAATGCCTGGTCGTAACGAGTAGCCAGCATTATTTTCGCTGCGAAATTACGGATGCGCTGTTCACGTCTCGTACCGCAGACCCGAAACAGGCCGAATGACGAAAGCAAGCGCGCCGTTTTTTTTTTTTTTTTTTTTTTTTTTTGAAGCGAAGGCCAGGGCAGTGCGTGAAGACGGTATGATTTCGCCCGACGAATGCAACTGCATATGGTTTGACAGGCGCGGACAGCGATTTCGCGCTATCTCGATCGGTGTCATCCCCGTGCGCCGATTTCCTTATTTCCTCCGTTGCTTGAAGCGACCGTGGCGCGAGTTCAGAAAATTTCTTCACCCAAGGCTGCGAGGATATTTGACGTGGTGGTGGCGTGTGAGATGAGGAGCTGGTTTCACCGTGCCACCCAGGCATGTTGCGCGCTTCTTGAGGAGTATGAGAGACGGCGAGGTTATCTGGCGACAGTGTTCTGTGCGTTGAAAGCACAAAGGTCGTCCATTTGAGCTCCTAATGAAGCGGAACAATTACGCACAGGGTCTGGGTGGAAACCATCGCGGGTTAAGTACGTGATAAAATTAGGTATGGTGGCGACGACAAAGATCCCACCGATGATTTTCAAGTCTTTTTTTTCTTTCGGTAAAGACGAAGAGGAAATTATAAGCTTAAGATTACGGAACACGCTTTGGCTACTTCGAAATCAGCGCAGAGACAAGTGATAAAGGCTGCCCTAGTTTGTCCCTGCATACATTAACGTTTTAGTCTCTACGCTGTTTTTGAAGTAGTCAGACTGTGTACCCAGCGTCAAGCTTTAGTGCCTGATCACGTAACGCGCGCTTGGTGATTAGAGATCAGTCGAAGGCGGCGAAGAAAAATTGGATCAATTTGGATGCCCGCAATTACGTGGGAAGCGATATTGCATGCATGCGTGCGTTCACCTCAACACTCGAAGTAGCCCATGTTGAGGCTGGGAGCCCAGAATGGTTCGTCTCATTTATAAAGTACGCCGGCTACCTTAATTTGTGAACATTTTAAGCATGCAAATATTTCAAACATGTGACGAGGTGCGAGGTGAAAGCTCCGACGCCCATCGTCCCGGGGCACACCGGAATGAAGCGGGCTCCAACAGATTCGGTAGCGATTGGCCATATTATCTATAACTTCTTTGGGAATTCGTCGAATGAAGACAGACAGCCTTCAAGCACTGCCCTAGCCGTCGCTTCAAACAGCGAAGGGGGAAAAAAAAAAGAACACGGCGCGTTGATTTTGCCGTGCGGCCTGATTCGGGTCTGCGGTTGTAGGAGACCAGCGCTGACCGGATTTTCGAAGCGAGAACAATGCTAGCTGCTCGTTACGACGAGGCATTAGCAAACCCACGAATCACGTAGAAAAAACACCGTCCACACGAACGTTCTTGCCAGCACCAGGCCGCAAACCACGTTTCGCGTCGGGAAATGCGCTGCCCGCGCGGCGGAGTGCAACCTCAAATATGGCGTCGTCGCCGCCGCGCAGGTAGCGCCGCCGCGCGGCCCAGAGTCCTGTGAATACACCCTATTGGCATGGCCGGGCCCGGGCCATGGGGTTGTGGTCCCAGGCCGGGCCGGCCAGGCCCGCCAGTATTTAGACCTGGCCTCGCGTAATATGCATGCACTGGTCTTGTGCACAGCTTTAGTTTTTTGCTTTGGGCAAACAAACGTTTTATGCCGGTAGTACCGAACACGTTATCAATGCCTAAATTGGAATAAAAAGTTCAAAGCTGCAAGACAGGAAAGTTGCGTGGATGGGACTTAAAGGGCGTATAGAAAACATCGCGCTCCTCGGTTATCAATCCTCCCCCTGTGTTACAGACAGGGCATTATGCATCTGAAGCATTGCTGGCCGTATTTCATAGGCCTGGCCGCCTAGACGCATCGCATGTTGGACCCTTTTTCGCGTCGTGCTGAAAGAATCGGCCAACTAAATTCTAATCAACGTGTTGATAGACTAAAGTGAAGCGCTAATCACATGGAGCGATTTTTCCAGCGACGCGACGAGCGACGCGACTAGGATCCGCAATCGCTGATCCGAAGTCGCTCGCCGAGGCAACCACATGACAGCGACGGCTCGAGCGACTGAGGACGGCGATTTCAACGTTGCCGCACAGCGCATAGTAACGCGCTTGGTACGCTGGTTGTTTACAAACATTTTTTTTTGTTCATTTGTCATAAAAAGCATGACTAAAAAAATTGGCCGCGTATCTGCTCCTTTTGTTGCAAATGCCGTCAAAAGACGATAGTCTTTATCGGCTTTTGCGAAGTAAATGCCTCCATTTGCTTTACCGCTCACCTCTCATGTTGTTCCTCTTGCGTCGCGCTCCTCCCAAGGTAAAGACGCCTAAATCATTTTAAATTTTGCGCGTTCCACTGCTCCAAACCGGGTGTCTCGATGCGAACGCTGCCGTACGGCGAAGACGCGCGTTAATCGAGGCACCCTACTTCAACGTTTATAGAACCGCATTTCCCTACTCCACGTGCGTTGCAAGCAGTACGTGGAAACTATCTAGTGGAACCTTGCGTAACTGTTAGCGGTTAATTTCTTAAAATGGCGCCAGAAGCTATAGTGGCGCGGGCGACAGCAGGCGACGGCGGAGTAAATTCTTTTTCTGAAGTTGATGAAGTATTTAATTTCGCAAAAGTCAAGCATGTTTGAATTTTTATAAAGGAACACTGCAAATATCACTTCTGTATTGATTTTTTGTCTCATAATTGCGTAATGTCTTGTTCTTCTTCAACAATGTTGATAAGTATGAACATTACACCGGACCAAGACGGGTAGATTTAGCTGTGACTATATAAAACTATTGCGCAGGCATTCTTTTGCTTTGGCCGGGTGGCTGAATCAAGTCACAGACAGACAGACGGACAGACAGACATACAGACAGACCAAAATTTCTGGGTTTAAGTAGCCCAAGAAAGACTATCGTCTTTAAAAGTATTACGCCCTTCTACCTTGCTTTTTTGCACTTCATTGCATCTCTAAAACTGGTTTGGGTTAGCGATAGCGCGCGCTTTTCCTTCTGCGCCTCGTCTCTCGGCTCCAACAGAACGCCGTGAAGAATTCGCTTTCTTGGCGTCGTTTTTGCCACACGGGTCTCCCCCTGTGTGTGCGGGAAACTTCTTGCTTCTGCTTCAGCACGTACACAAGCTTTGCCATGCAAAGCTTTCTTTGCCGCTGCATCGCAAACGCAGCCTGCGAAGATTTTGCGCGCGCGCTAAATCTCCCTCCCGAGTCCCGTTCCCTTCCAAAACCAGGGGTTGCGTGCTTACGTAGGGGCTCTCTTATTGGCTAGTCGCTGAGGCCACTTCCGAGAGGCGAGCGACTGTTTCTGGCGACCCAGAACCGAGCGATTCGATGAGCGACTTGGTCCGCGGCGAAAAGTAGTTCGTCGCTAATCGCGTCGCTCCCCAAGTCGCTTGCAAAATCGCTCCATGTGGTTAGCGCTTAAGTCTTGAACCATAGCGAAGCTTCAGGACTTCTTTCTACGTGAGCATTGAAGGACACATCCCCATGCATTGTATAAGTTCGAAATTGCTTATTTACATGTGCCGTCGTCGCTTGGCACTGTGCTAGTAGTAGTCATCGTCATATGCATCGATATCGTGGTGTTCTTCATGCCAAGCATTACATGCGCGGTACCGCTTGACGACACCTACTGCAGGGTCTACGACATTCCGGTGCAGGATGTTTCGGTGCGCGGACTTTTCGGTGCGCAAACTTTTCGGCGACCGGTGCTGGCTTGTTTGAAATAGCCGTTATATTTTTTATGTCCGCATAACGTGAGTGATGGACCCTAATCTAACGCAGTGATTGCATCTTTACATTGATGCCGTGTTTCACTCTTGCCAGTTATTGTTAGAAATTGAACATTTGTATATTCTTGTTTACTACCTTGTTCAGAGACAACTTGCTATACAGCCAGGTGATTGAATTTATTTGCACACGTTTTTTTTTTTAATTTATGACAAGGCGTTAATTTCGTTTTCTCTTTCTGCTGCAGGCAGATCAGCTAAGACAATTAGTCGGTGTTTACGATAGTGTAATGCATTTTTATGTAGTTTTCTCTAAATCAAAGGCACACTCTCACTATCCACATAAATCAGCTTTACAAACATTCGGTTGCCCCCAAAATGCAGAAAATTCAATTAAATAATTATGTAGGCCGCGCTGCCCCGTTAAAATGAATCTACAAACACTGATGTCGCATCTTTTTTTCAGACAAGTCCATAGGACATTGTCATGGAGAAAGAACGGACCTTTTTGAAAACAGCTGTAGCTTCTATATCTTCTCAATGCTGATAAAGCTCGTAAGGGTTGTGCCTACAAATACCACTCATTTCCGTATTCGAGTAAACCATCCTTCGTTTTATATTTGCACGCGTAACTTTCATCTCATTTTAATTCTTTGTCGCAGCCTCACCCCACCCCCTCTCCACGCCCGTCTTTAGGTTTCAATCTCGCCCAGATTTCTTTTTCAGTCATATCATTTTCGGTTTCCCCTGAAAACCTTACAGGCCTCCGAAGCATCGCCGCATTGATGCAAGACAAAGCCATGGGCTCACACAACATCTCTATTCCGCAACAAAAAGCCACCCTAAAGGCCGCTCAGGACACCATGAGCCGTATCGTTGGCGCCTGTCACCCCCACCGAGGAACCTGCGTCGCGGGGGGGGGGGGGGGGGGCGTAATAGCAACCTATCAGCGGCGCCCCCTTTCTAGGAATCGCTCTTTCTTCGCCTTCGGTCGCCCCATCGGCAATTAACTCTTCAAGTCGCGTGACTGCCCCCATATTACGGCATTGCATCCTTAATATTGGAATGACGTGGTATGATCGGTTTGTTATTACTCCGCCTTTATTTCGACACTATTGTTGGTAATTATGCTTCTTCTTCTGTACTTCATCTGTACGGCACTCTTTGACGCCTGCGTTTCCGGCGTTTCCGCAGCTTAAAAGGCAGGGACGCCTTATCAGTAAAAGCGATCCCCCCAACCACTTAGAGCAGGGGAGCACAAGTCCTCCCCGCGCAGGCATTGTCCGCTCTGCGCCCCACGACTGCCGCTGCCTCTTTCTTCGTCTGGGCGACAACAAAAGCCGAGCCAACCTTCGCTTTCGCTGAGGAGGAGAATGTCGAGCATGTGCGTATGAAACGAGGGATTATGAACACGAGGGGAAATAGCCAGTTTAGTTTGAGAGTGGAATTTTGAGACAGGCAAAAGGCGTTCGGGTTGCTTCCTGTTCCAACCTCCAAGGGTCCAATGATTATCTCTACCAAAAAATGAAGGAAGCTCACAATTATAGCAACAATGATGGAGTAAAGGTCGTTGCGGCAGCGAACAAGAAACAAATGGGGGCAATCGTGAAATAAAACCGTCGTGATGGTCGTGAAGGTTGCATGAAGCTTCACTACGTTCAAGTCTCACGCGTTAGTGTGAATTTCCGTCTTTTTTTTTTAGTATTATTAACTTTGTTCCTTGTGGTTTTCGTCGCCCTATTCATGGGTTTCGTTGGGTTACGCTAGGTTAGATTACATGCTGGCTCAAAATGCATACGAATAAAGCATGCACGGAAGACAATTTAGCTGCGCCGAAGATAGTAAAATACCGACTACCGGCAAAAAAATGCCGGCAGGATGGTCACATGGACGCGATCAGCCAATGGTGGCGCAGTGCCGGCAAGGTTGTGCCGGCAGCCCGGGTGAAAAGTTGCCGGCAGTTACTTGCCATTGGTTGGCTGCTCAACTGCCGGTAAGTTTTCTTCCGCGCTAATCTACCGGCTGCCGGTGAAATAGGCGCACCCTGTTTATTTTTACTTCAAACCACCGGTCGTTTCGGTACCATTCGTGTTGACGGCGGCGGTCACTTTTCGAGTTTGATGAGGCATCAAAGGCCTTCTTAACAAGCAGGTGGGAAGCACGCACGACGAAGGCGCGTAAACGTGCACCTGCTCCAAATGAGCCCGCACTGCCAATAGAAAGCCAGAGGGGACAAATCTTTGCACACCACGCGGAAATCGTATTGCAAGCATTTGCTCGTGGTCGTTCAAAATGGTTCACGGAGAGACGAATAATCGCAGCGCACGAGACAGCGGTTCGCAGTACTAAGCTTTGTTCGCACACACCAACTTGAGTTGACAGGTTTTAGTTTCAGTTTATTTTTTGCGCAATAAACATTACACAAGGTAATCGGGGAAAACGCTGGGAACAGCTTGACGGGCCCTGATTACCCCTGGGCAGTTGCAAACAGGGCAGTAGGACCTGTTACTCTCGGAAGTTCGTAAGCGCCACCACGCCACGATGCATATCAGGAATGCAGGTTACTCAAGCGGTAAAACCGTCATGACCTTCTTTTTATACGCGCAAGAAGCACTTTGCGAGAGACGCAAATCAACAGTGTCCGTGATCGCCGCGCGTCGCTCACAGCACGATTGAACGAAGTGTTCAAGCTTTCCGTTCGCCTACTCACGTGTTGACGGGCATGGACGATCCGGAGGACATTTATCGGCGGTACACCAGAGTGACGCTGTCGCGACCCGTATGCCCGCCTGGCAGTTCGCTATCTTCGGTCGCCACAGCGAAGTGCGTCACCTTTCGCCTTCACCACTCCCGCTGCCGACGAGATGCAAAGCACAGAACAGGGAGGATTTTGCAAAGCCGCAAGCCGTGGCCAGCTCGGCGCCTCTTTCACTTGCCGCCGCGAAGGCCGCCACTAGAGAGAGCGGCGCTGCGGCTGCCACCTCGCTGCAGCGGAAGCCGCTGCCTGCAACGCTGCTTTCGGTTGTCTCTTTGCAGGTTGCTTCGCTCTGTGTGGCGCAGAATCGGGCCGTGAGGAGACAGCATTTCCCAGTTTTCTGCGCTTCTGAGCCCCTGATGGCCCACAACAAGCGGTCGACAATGAACTACGGCACCAGCCATGTCGGTAGACCAGAGCCCGGGGGCTGCTGCGGGAGGAAGCAAGACGGGTAATCCCAAGACGGGCCTTGCCCAAGCTTTCACGGCCGCATACGGCCCCGCTTAGGCGCCGCGCAAAATTGAAGATTAGTCCCGCCTCTGTGAGCAGGTTTGAAACTGCTTGGGGCTGGTTGCAGGCGAGGGCGAAAAGTGCCAGAAGACGAAAATATTTACTTTGTGTTGGTACTCTTGCTGTGCACGGCGTGCCAGATTTGTTCCCCACCCACGGCAAGGCACTTCGAGCTTTCGTATCACACACTTCCACCCCTGTGGCCGCCGGCCTGTTTGATAACGCCGGCCTGTATGATAGTTAAGCTGACGTTCCCGAGCCTTTCAATACTGTGGCAATAATATTGATCTAGAATTGGTTCTAAACAACGCTTTACGCCCATAATTCCAGGCAAAAATCATGGTACCTTCTGCGCGAACCTTACCAGTTTTTAGATGCGACCGCATCTCATTCACCCGCCTTGTCCCTGCATCCGGCGTCATCGGCGTCCGCCCATGGAGGAAAAAAAAGCTTAGGAGAGGCCCCCAGCTATCCCCGCGCATTGGCAAAAGTGTGGAGGAAGTCACGTGTTTTCGGCGGCCATTGGAAGTCGCGTTAGCAACGGCGTCCTAGCAACAGCCCGCCCGCCGTTCGCCAGTCATGGAGGAAAGGCAGCACCTGCCTTGTCGTCCGATTGCGAAGATTGCTGCTTCGCTTTGCTGCGCTGTGGTCTTGCGGAACTCGAAAAGGATGCTGCGAGTTGCGACAGCTGCGCCGATGTGAATATGTCATTTAATTTCTACTCGCAAGTGCACCTTGTACCGCGTCAAGCTATTGCTCCGGTCGCGATCACGACGCGCCTATTGAAGTGCAGATATCGTGAACGCGCCGTCCCGTCGTACGCGCGGACACCCGTCAGGTAGATTTTCGGGAAGTGATACACGGTGTGCAGTACGTAGGCGACTTGCAACCGAAAGATTCGCAACTCAATTTTTGGTTATCGCCGCTGCAATATATAGTTTGCTAGGCCGGCAATGCGCGGCAGTGCCTTTGCAACTGTTACAAGGTAGATTCCCAGTTGATATAATTCCATCGTCCTATTACCTTAGTAGGTGTCCGTCTGTTGACTGGAAGAGTGCTGGATCTGGAATCTGGATCTTTTTGTGGTCTCGCTCTGGATTTCGCTTTTCAACGCTTCATACTGCGAGGTTAGTGTATGGACGTTTTCAACTGATATCACCTTGAATTTATTGACACTGAGACAAGTTGAAACTTGGCGAAAAAAAGTTTATTGACGCCACCCACCCTCTCATTTTTTTTTACTCAATAAAACGTTTTGCCTCCTCCTCCTCCTCCTTCGCAAAAAATTCTATCGAAGGCACGCGAACAACGGTAAAAACATTCCACAATTTTTTAGCGTGAAATCTGCATGAAGTACTGCTTACCTATATATATAGAACGGCCGTTTAATTGACTAGTCATCTCTGGGATTGCCAGTGAAACTGCAACGCAAACTTGGGCACTTTCCAGTCCGGTAGCCGCACGGCGTTCGCCCACTGTTTGCGGCGTTCTCCATCGCTTGGGAACCTATAAACGGCGGCGATTGCAAACAAAGGATGAATGCACACCAATGTACAGCAATACTTGTCAGCGGAATGATGCACTAACCGGTGGAAAGTGACGCCCAATTCCTTGGGTACCGATCGCGACTTGCAGCCTGGCACCGAGCATTGCGGCTTTGTTAGAGCGAGCCGCTTCGCAAACCTGCTGCGGCCACACTGAAGACGTGTAACAGTGTAACCGCGCGTTTAGGTTCACGGTCACGCGCTGCAAAACGGCCTTCTACCTGCCTATCAGCGGATTTCCGCCGGCTCGGCGCTGGCAGATGCAGACGACAAGAGAGGCGATACAGGACGGAGGAGGCGGAGAAGGTGCACCGAGAGAGAGAGGCAAAAAGAGTCCGCCAATGGCATGGAGGGCCAATGGTCCGCCATTCGACTTACAGAAATGGCGTTTCCGGCTGCGCTGGGTGTGACGTCAGGGCCTCTCCCATGGAGGAAAGGCCTCTCCTAAGCTTTTCTTTCCTCCATGGCGTCCCTTGCGCACGGATGACACCAGGGAAAATGTGGCGCTGCCTGCCGCGCCGTCCTGCCCGCGCTCGCCCTGCCCTTGCCGCGGCCAGCTTCGTCGTGCGTTGTGGACTGCCTCGCGTCGTTCTCCCATTCTTGGCGCGATGCAGTCGACAGCAAAGAATACGGAGCAAACGGAGAAAACAAGCTAACTCGCGCATTCAGGGTAACACGTTTGCATGCTAAAGCGGCGGCAGAAATTCACTAGTCAACGGGTGATGTGCCGCAGATTGCCTGCCCAGGGCATTCTGGTGCCCTGACGGCAACTGTTGTACGGTTTTATTGCATTACGAGGATACACTTTCTACTTAAGGTGTGAACCAGCAAGGTAATTAGAAGAAACTGAATGCAGGGAAGCCTTGCGTGATGTAAGCTGAATTTCACAATTTCTTGTTTTTTTTTATACTTCACCTGTAGAAAAAATTCAGGGAAGCTTGCATTTACGCGCAGTACTTGAATGGCGAAGCTCTTGTAGGTGGGCATGCAGGACCCATAGTTAAGTTTCATTATCATTGTTTATTTGCATAGTTGCGGAGCTAGTAAGCGCTAGTAATTCGTCGTCATATGCATTGAAGAGGTCGTCATCGTCTTCGCAGCGAGTAATAGATGCAAAGTCATCCTCAGCATTGCAGACATCCACTATGCTCTTCTCATGCAGCGGTGGCGGGATCTGTCAGTCGTATCGGCATGGAGGGGCACACTCCTATCCGTGTGTCCAATTATCCATAATGGCTTATGCGGCGGTCCCGTGACCTCTCCCAACAGGGTCTTTTAAGTTTGACATTGCGATAAAGTTTTTATCTATTTTTACATGGGCGGTAGCGCTTGACGACAGCGCTGTTTATTATTATTAATTATTTTTAAAGCCAGCGCGCGTACCGAAGGCGCTCGGTGGTCGCCGCGAGGCACGCGCTCACGAGGGCTCGGCATTTTCTTTGTATCTTTTTCCTGCAACGGCGAACTTACGGCTTGTACAACAGCTCCACTGTTAATACTTTTTTTTATTTTTCCCCCTGTAAATATACTTTGTTCCCTCTTCAAATGTAAATACTTTTTATTTCTTCATCACCTGTTAGTAGTTTGTTTTCCTAGTTTTTTTCTTACTTCATTCTTCTTTTTGTTTCTTCACTGTAAAGATTTTTTTTGTTTCTTCACCTGCAAATAGTAATTCCCTCTGAATACTTTTTGTTTTCTTTTCACCGGGAAATGCTTTTTTTTTGTGTTTCTTCACCACCTCTAAATATAGTGTGCATCTTCTTCACCCGAAAATAAACCGTTTTTTTTTTTCATTGTAAATAAACGATTTCATGACGATGACCAGCTGTGTTGCTTTAATGTCTACTATAATTTCTAATGTGAGCGGGCTGCCGGTTTGTGACGGCCGGGTAGCAGAAAGCGACCGGGTAGCAGAAAGCGTCCGTCGAGACGCCTTTAGTTAATGACAGTTCGCAGGCTCTACGGTAGTGCCGATCTGGAAGACGGCGGCTGTATGCCGAGGGAGGCGAAATGCATAGCCCCATGTACCGGGCGGTGCCAGTGCATATTATACAACCCCAAGTTTTTTTTTTTATTTAATTGAACCTGGAGCCACTTCACGTAATGCGCAAACGCTTTGAAACTGCAATGCCAACTGGACCCATAAAACTACATTTCACGGGTGTAATGAAATTGGCTGACAAATTTTTTCAGTGATAAATATTCGTTCTTTTACTCTTCCAGAAAGCGCGCGATACCGCAACGGGTTCGTTTTCACCTTGATGATAGAAATGCAGTCGACGCGATGCCGGCGGTGCGCTCATTCCAGCCGCGCACCTTACCGCGCCCTACCGCGCCTTGGTCAACAGCGCCGCCCGTGGCATCAAGGCGCTTGGAGTCACGTTTCCGCCGCCGCTACTCACACCTCCCCATTCTAGCCACCTTAGCGAGGGGCATTGGATTGGATTGGATTCGATTGGATTGGCTTGGATTTGGATTAAAGTGGGTTGTGTTGGATTGTGTTGCGTCATAGCCGCGGCAGACGCACTGGCGCCGGCGCGTCCCCTCACCGTTATTTATTTATTTATTTATTTATTTATTTATTTATTTATTTATTTGAATACTTTCCATACCCGAAGGTTTTACAGAAAGGAGTGGGGGTTATACGAAATGTTACAATTGTTGCAAAATGGAGAGTTTGAAGTTTGCAGGGTCGGTGAGAGATGAGGTGGCAGCGGAAAGGCACTTCCAGTCCTTGCTTGTTCGGGGAATGAAGGAATCACTGTAGTAGTTTGTTCAGCAAAATGGCACACCTACTTTAAAACAATGATCGAAACGAGGTGAAATGTAGGAGGGGGAAGAGAGAACGTGCTCTTTTAAAGATGGATTGTAATGATAAATTTTATGAAAAAGAGAAAGGCGAGAGAATTTTCGACGGAACGATAAGTCGATTAGGTTCAGAGTTCTTTTCATGGCTGTGACGTTGGCATGACGCGAATAATTACACAAAATGAAACGGGCTGCGCGATTTTGAACGGCTTCAAGAGTGAGAGTTAGGGTTGCTTGACCGGGGTCCCAGATGGCGCATGCGTATTCCAGTTTAGAGCGTACTAACGTTTTGTAAAGGTTTAGTTTCACTGACATGGGTACGAAAGAAAAGTTTCGTCGCAAATATCCAAGCATGCGGTTAGCATTATTAGTGACGTATTTGACGTGTTTCTGCCAGGATAGATTGTTAGTAATGTTAAGCCCAAGATATTTATACGAGTGCACTGAGGGTAAAGGAGTATCATTAAGAAGGTACATGCAAGTGTTAGAAGCTGAAGTTTTTCTAGATACACGCATGCTTTTACATTTTGTTGAGTTAAGTTTCATTCGACAGTCACGCCACCAAAGAGACACGTTATCTAGGTCATTCTGAAGTCTGATAGAATCAGTTGAGTTAGTGATTTTAGAATACAGCACACAATCGTCAGCAAATAATTTAATGGTTGAAAACTTAACACGGTTAGGAAGGTCGTTTATATAAATCAAAAATAACAATGGACCTAACACAGAGCCCTGCGGCACACCTGATGTTACGGCAGAGGTATTGGAAGAACAGTTGTTAGCAGTGACATATTGCGACCTGTTAGAAAGAAATGATTTAATCCAACCAAGCACATTAGGGTCAAGGTTCAATTGATTTATTTTAAAGAGGAGAAGTTCATGAGAAACGGTATCGAACGCCTTATTAAAATCAAGGAAAATGCAGTCAGTGTCGTAACCTTCGTCAGAATTGGCAAACAGATCGTTAGTGAAAGGTACTAGTTGGGTTTCGCATGAAAATGTTCTCCTGAAGCCGTGTTGGGAAGTATGAAAAAAGGAAATTTTTTTTTCAAGGAAGTCCATCAAATGAGAGAAAATAATGTGTTCGAGTAGCTTACAGGAAATGCTTGTGAGAGATATTGGTCGATAATTTTCTGGAAGATGCGGGTTACCTCACTTATAGACGGGAACCACCTTTCCGGAATTCCAATCAGCGGGTAGCGATGAACACTGTAATGACTGGTGAAAAAGTTTAGCAAGGACAATGGATGAATACACTTCTGTTAATTTCAACATTTTAGAGCAAATTTCATCGCGGCCTGCGGAAGAAGAGATTTTTAAACCCTGAATTCGCTTGGTTAAGCCCACCCAGTCAACAAAAATAGGTTCCATGGGCGGAAAACTGGCATTGGGTACATGGGGATATAATGAAGGGGCTGTTGTTTGAAATACTGAAGGAAAAGCGTTATTTAGAACCGTGCAGCATTGATCAGATGGTACAAGCAGGTCAGAACTTGTTAATTGAATATTCGATCGAGATTCGCCTCTCATTATGCTCCGAAATTTGCGGGGATTAGTCTGAAGAAGAGCAGGCAGTGTGGAATTAAAAAATGTTGTTTTTGCGTTGCTAACAGCGTCGTTATATTCCTTGTTTATACTATAGTACTCAGACCAACGGCTGGGGTGGTTAGAACGTTTAGCGCTTCGGAACAGACGCTTCTTTTTGTTGCGGAGCTAGTCGGCGTAAAGTGGAACTGAACCAGGGAGAGCGAGGGTCAGTGCAAATCCTTCTGGTTGGTACATGTTCATTGAGCAAAGATAATTTGTTTTTGTAAAGCAACCAGTTATCATTGACAGATCGTTCTTCATAGTTAGTTATGAATTCCTCCGTAAAACGTTCCATTTCTGCTGTAATTAGTGCCATGTTGGCACGCGAATAATTCGGAATAAATCTGAAAACCTTAGATCTCGAGGGGCGGCGAGCTTGCGCGGTGAAATGCAGCAACATGTGATCACTTAGTCCATCGAGATAAGTTATCAAAGAAACGAGATCAGGTGATGTTGTAAGCACGAGACCTAGAGTGTTAGAAAAGGTTGATGTTGACCGCGTGGGCTCAAGAACAAGTTGGGTGAGGTTAAAGTCCTTGCACAAATTCAAAAATTCTATATTTTCTGGTGAGTTTTGTTTTATGCTAACAGAGTCTACATGCCACACAATACCGGAATAATTGAAATCATCCATAAGGATCAAGGGGGAATTGGGATAGCGTACAATCAGCAGATTCAGAACATCATGAAGCTCAGAACAAAAGGAGGGGGTAGGAGTTGGGGATCGATAACATGCACACAAAATATAGTCACGACTGGTAAACATTATTCGTACACAAACAATTTCCAGGGATGACCTCATCAGAACGGTAGAGGAATTAAACGCTTCATTGACAGCAACGAGCACGCCCCCGCCAGTACGGACGTCACGGTTATAACGATATGTTGTGTACGCCTTATCGCAGTCAAATATTTCACTACTTTTTATTTTTGCCGAAAGCCACGTTTCTGTTAATACGATGATATTACAGATTAGCGAGTGAATCTGTACTGACTTTTATGTAGCCGTGATTCCCTGAGTTGACGATGTTGCAAGTTTTAACTCTGTCTGTGCAATTACGTGTTGTATTTGTTTTTATTTGCTTGCCCCAGCAATTCAACCGATGTTTATATTCATGACGACTCTTTGCCTATCACTACGCCGAATTTTGCACTACGTCCGAGATATATGCTTGAAATCCCAAGTGCTTGAAACATGTATTTTTAGTCTGTGTATTGTTAGTTTTTACAATGTGACACCACTCCTGTAATAATCCCATCACGGGATTGACAGTATCCTGAAATAAATGAAATAAATAAATATCGGCTGAGCAAGAATCGATGGCTGAAGAGAGAGTGGCACGCTTATTCATGACGCTTCGAATGTTGGTAAACAGAAACGATACATTGCTTAGACTGGATTTGGAAAGAGATTGCTAGGACGATTCCGAAGAGGGACTGCTCGCTGAAGCGCCGTCACTATCAGGAGCCTGTGTACAATGAGGAACGCGTGTCTGACGGGAGTTATCAAGCGCGTGAACACTGTCGGTTATTGCGCAGTATCCATAGTGCTTCTTATTCATCACAAGTTTGTTGTAGCGCAGCGAAAAAGACTGCCCGTTTGCTTTTCCGAATTCAATAAGCTTTTTCCTACAATGCCGAGTAGCTGGGCAGAAGTCCTCACTCAAAGAAATATCTGTGTCTTTAAGCTTGCTTTCTAGTGACAAGATAAGCTCCTTTGTTTTAAAAGACCAGAATTTGGTTATTATTGGGCGAGTCTTACTCGCCGCAAAGGAGCCTAGCCTATGAGCCCTGGAAATCGCTCCTGCCGGAAGTTCAAATTCAAGAAAACGCGAGCAAATACCCCGTATGTGACCCTCAGATTCCGCCCAGGTCTCAGATGAATTGTCAGGGATTCCATAAAAAATTAGGTTATCTCTCCGCGACCTGTCCTCTAGTTCATTCAAACGAGAGCTAAATTCGGCGCTCTGCGCATTAACTGCCTCTGAAACAGCCCGTTGGATTTCGGTTGCAGCTGGTACTACATCTAGGTTTTCAACGATAGATTCAACGGTTTCTAGTCTGGCCGCAAGGTCTGACACCTTTGTCGCGAGTGCTGCTTGAGTTTTCTTCAGATCGACAAATGCCTCCATTACCTCCTCGTGACGGTGGTCGTGTTTGGAAGAGAGGGCGGCAATAGCGGCAAGCAATTCATTGTGCTGTGTGGTAGGATCAACACGACTGGGCCCGGGGTTTAGCTGGACGTCTCCACAGAGAAAGAGCAACTTACAAACTGTGGGAATCGTGGAGAACCGCGACCTGCGATCCCGAGCCAGCGCGCGCTTCGGGAGAGACGCTTGTGCGCTGGAACCGGTCCGGCGCTCCGCTGGTTCGTCGGCGTCCCCCGAGAGATGGCGCCACCGATGTGTGCGGGGATAGGCGCGCGGGCGCGGGCGGCGCGAGCGTGCGCGCACGGGAGAAGGGGAGTCTCGGCGGAGACCCGGTCGGGGCGAGAGCGGCGGAACGCGGCGGTGATGGATACTTGTGTCTCAGGTGGGAGCTTTGTTTGTCGCGCGCCGTGAGTGCCTACCTCCCGTTCGCGGTCACGACCCGGACGGCGTGATTCGTGAACGCCGTCGAGCCTTGTGCTCGCATGCTTTGGGATTCCCCAAATAAACGGCTGTGCTTCGGCACTACTGTCTACTGTGTTCTCGTATCGGCGAACCTCGCTGGGCTGCCGTAGCCATGGGAGCCCGCGTGGTTGACACGCCAGGAGCTAGCGTGGGGGCCTTACGCCAGGACTGGCTGAGGTCCCCGAGGAACCCCTTATATCCCACATGGCGCCCAACGTGGGGCTCGTATTCGGACGAATTCGTGGTTGCTAGCTCCCCGAGAAATGCGTTGCTGCAGTCGTAGCCCGCTACCCTTTGTCCGGAAGACTTCGGACGAAACGCCTCGCGCCAGTCGGTTGCAGGCAGACAGTTATGATGCCCGATACAGCCGTGACGGCAAATGTGTAAACCTTCCTACACGCACCAGGCGGTGAGTCAGTAGGATACCTCCGAGCACCGCAGTCGCGGCCCGCTTGCGAGACGGGAGGTGCGTAGCCCTTGTTCCAACATGGCGGCGGGTCGCCTTCCTCGTAGCGCCGTCCCCGCGCAGTCGTGCCGGCGGCGCCGGTTGAAGTTTCCCGCAGGCGCGGCGGACACTACCGAGCGAGGGTGCGGTGTTTGGGAGTTCGCAAGCCGCACGATGAGCCCGCCGCCGCTACTGCGCTTCGAGTCCGAGGCGGAGTTTGCCGATTTGACGCCTGACAAAGAGCGAGGGGGATCGCTGAAGAATCAGTCTCCTCTCGCTGCGGGGGGAAGCGGGAGCAATGGGACCGTTGTCTCCGCGCTTCCGGAGTGCGTGCGTCTCGATGCCGTGAAGTCTCCGCTCGAGATTGCGTTTAGGCAGTAAGAGCTTCGCGCGGCTCGGCAGCGGGCTCGTTGGTCGCGAGAGATCGCCAGTCTTAGTAAGAGACGGACTCTCAGGCGACCTATACCGGTGATTTGCGCCCGTAAGCCGCTGGTATTGCGGTTGGCGCTGGCTCTACGGCAGCTTGCATTGCTGCGAGTGAGTTGCAGGAGCCCGCCTGCTTGATGCTGACGCTGCTTTGCCGACCAACACACCAAGCCGAAATTACTCGGACGGGTGTTTCGATGCTGACCCCCCGTAATAGTCAGGCGAGCTGCCTCCAGGCGGGGGTGGCTGCTGGAGCACAGTTGCCGGACTCGTGATTCCGCGAGCAAGCGAACGTGCAGGGGGGAGTCCCCTCGGGCATCTTTGTTACCCTATTTGGCGAGATCGTCGATAAGGTTTCCGGCCAGTCACAGGAGATTGCGGAGTCCCGCTGCTCCCCACTTCAAGTTCGGGAATCGTTTAAACTGGACGGTGAGAGCGAGACCTGCAGCATACGGATGCCACCGGGAGCCACGCCAGTCACCACTGCCACGGACAGCGAGGATGGCCTGCTGAACCACCGGCGGGGCCGAGCGCGGTTCGTGGAGCTGCTACTCCAGTTGCTGCTCCGGCCTGCCGGGCGGCAGCCAACCGTTCGGGAGGACCTGCGGCCGAAGCGGCCACGGAACCCAGGAGGCGGCGGTATCTGGCGCCTACGCGAGCGGCGCGAGCCTTCGGGCAGCCGCAGTGGGCGCGGCCGTTCCTGTTGCCGCCTCGAGCTGGGAGTGGGGGTCGCATCATGGCGTGACCCCGGCGTTCGTCGGCTGCGGCTGCAGCTACCCCCGGGCCTGCCAACCTGCTGTGCTGCCCAACCGCGAGACTTGGAACCATTGCAATGTGTTTGCGGGTTTGTGAGGCGAGCATCGCGACGGCGGCATCGTGTGGCGAACTTTGGTGTGGAGTGGCGTTCGGTGGCTGTTTTGCTGACTTGAGACGTGACGAGTGTGGTGCACCGTGGCGTCACTCGAGCTCAAGTGGCGTCCAGTTTTAGGGGGGGGGAGTGTGGGAATCGTGGAGAACCGCGACCTGCGATCCCGAGCCAGCGCGCGCTTCGGGAGAGACGCTTGTGCGCTGGAACCGGTCCGGCGCTCCGCTGGTTCGTCGGCGTCCCCCGAGAGATGGCGCCACCGATGTGTGCGGAGATAGGCGCGCGGGCGCGGGCGGCGCGAGCGTGCGCGCACGGGAGAAGGGGAGTCTCGGCGGAGACCCGGTCGGGGCGAGATCGGCGGAACGCGGCGGTGATGGATACTTGTGTCTCAGGTGGGAGCTTTGTTTGTCGCGCGCCGTGAGTGCCTACCTCCCGTTCGCGGTCACGACCCGGACGGCGTGATTCGTGAACGCCGTCGAGCCTTGTGCTCGCATGCTTTGGGATTCCCCAAATAAACGGCTGTGCTTCGGCACTACTGTCTACTGTGTTCTCGTATCGGCGAACCTCGCTGGGCTGCCGTAGCCATGGGAGCCCGCGTGGTTGACACGCCAGGAGCTAGCGTGGGGGCCTTACGCCAGGACTGGCTGAGGTCCCCGAGGAACCCCTTATATCCCACAAAACAAAAATACAGTCACACAAAATTCCATGAAGCACACTTGGGCACGGGAGCAGCAGCAAAAATGCGTTATTAGAGCGCTTACACTGTATGGATGGGGCGGTACCAACTTGCACAAAGAGCGGTGCGTTGAAAGGCGAACGCATTGTAGCTGCTCTCCCGTGCCCACTGAAGGACGACAGGCGATGCCAGTCGTTTAAGTCGGCCCGATTAGATGATGTTCATGATGATGGTGCTGCTGTGCTGGTTACTGGGGTAGTCACTGTCTCCGGCCAAGGTTGAAAGTAGAGCCGATCCTGTGCGGTACTTGTTTCCACGACGAACTGAGCAGCAGACGCTGGAAGCGCAGCTGCGTCACCCGAGATAGGGTTCCATGCGCCGAACAGGAAAAACTGCACAAAGAAGAGCGGTGCGTTGAAAGGCGAACGCATTGTAGCTGCTCTCCCGTGCCCACTCCGCTATAAAACGCGGTGCCTGCGCCGCTCCGCTCCATCGTTCCAGCGCCGTTCCTCCGCTGTCCAACGCTGCAACCTGAACCCCCTATGCGTCGCATCTACACAGGGGTTCCCGCGAGGGGGAGGTGGGAGTTTTTTTTTTTTTTTCGAAATCGAAATTTCGGTATGAGTACTCCTTTAAGGGACCACTAAAGAACGAATGGCAAAATACGGAGAACAGCAGAGATGCGTTTTTCTTCATTTTTACACTTCACGAAAGAAAAACGACGATACGTCTCACTCTTTGTGCCTGGAGAAGATCTTGCGCACACGCATGCTGTAGGAACGGAAGCTTGGGCGAGTTGGTAATACGGCGGGAAGCGCAAACTAACACGGGCAGAAGAGAAGAAAACAAAAACATCGACGAGAAGAAGCGCTACTATCAACTGAAATGTTATTGTGAAGAAAAAAAAACACCGCTTACATATACACTAACATGGTGTCACTGTACCACAAGGAAGATATTAGGTTAAAAGATTGCCTTAAAAACTATACATTGTCACTTGGAACACTCAGCCAATTTGCACCTATTGGCCACGAGCCGATAGAGAGTGCAGTTCTTTTGGTGACAGTGATGCCGTGCTACAGTCGTCACCTAATCTAAGACTTGCCGAGGCTTCTAAAATTTCTCGGGTAGTCTGTTCACTGTGTCGGCCTATTACCGTGCAATCTTCAAACCGCGGCCCGAACCACGCCGGAGGCAATGCCAGCCCACATGGCCTCTAGGAGCATTTGATACGTTGTTGGTGTGTTCGCTCAGTCCTTGTTGCAAAGGTTGCAATGGTGCAAGGGTTCCAAGGGCTGCAAAGCTGCAAGCATGGTTCACGTCATTACCCCCCTCTAAGAGTGCATCGACCCGATGTTAAAATAACACGACAGTCCGAACAAACTGCAACAACAAAACAACCACAAAAACGTCCGTCATCGTGCCCAGTAAGGTTTGAGGCGAACCACGTGGACGACTTCGGGTCGCGAGCGTCGTCGTGATGCGCCGGAATCACCATCGGGAATTAGTTCGTAGGTAAATTGGCTTACACGTCGTATAATCTGGTAGGGTCTGAAATACCGTCGCAGAAGCTTCTAACTGAGTCCGCGTCTTCGGATGGGAGTCCAAATCCACATACGGTCCCATGGGTGGTACTCGGCGTCAGATGTTGTAGCGTCCCCCATCCACCTGCTTCTGGTCGGTTGTACGAACTCGAACGAGCTGCTGGGCCTCCTCCGCATGCTGAAGGTATCCTTGGACGTCGGCGTTGAGGTCGTCGTCTTGTACGCGCGGAAGCATGGCGTCAACCATCTTAGTCGGGCGTCTTCCGTAGACAAGCTTGAACGGTGTCATCTGCGTAGTTTCCTGGATAGCCGTGTTGTACGCAAACGTGATATACGGAAGGACTTCGTCCCAGGTCTTATGTCAACGTCGACGTACATAGACGGCATATCCGCGATCGTCTTGTTCAGGCGTTTCGTCAGTCCGTTCGTTTGGGAGTGGTACGCCGTCGTTCTACGGTGATCCGTGTTGCTGTAGCGTAAAACTCCTTGCATCAGCTCCGCAGTAAAGGCCGTTCCGCGGTCCGTGATTAGGACTTCAGGGGCGCCATGTCGCAGCACAACTTGGTTTAAGAAGAACTGCGCAACTTCTTGTGCAGTCCCCCTCGGAAGAGCGGCGGTCTCTGCGTAGCGCGTCATGTAATCTGTCGCTACGACAATCCACTTGTTCTCGGTACGTGATGAAGGGAACGGGCCCAGGAGATCCATTCCAATCTGTTGAAAGGGCCCCGATGGGACGACGATCAGCTGCAGAAGTCCGTCGGGTCTCGTTGGCGGCGTCTCATTGACAGCTGGGAACGTAGTGGGACACATCCGTTGTAAGGCGGGGCCAGTAGTACTTCGCCTTGATTGTTCCCATAGTTCGTGCTGTGCCGAGATGTCCGGAAGACGGGTCGTCGTGGCACGCCTCCAAACTTTCGTAACGAAGGTTTGCGAGAATGACAAGAAGTGAATCTGTGAATCAGTTCACTTCTTGTCATTCTCGCAAACCTTCGTTCACTGTACTGCCCTTCAATGTGTTTTTTCACTCAAGAGCACTACGCAAGAACTGAATACTATCACCTTTCGATAATATGTAAGCCCTCCCCCCCCCCCCCCTTATTCCCTTTTCCCCGCCAGGGCTTCTTGCCTCTTTCTCATTAAAGCCTATCAATCCATCAATGACAAGAAGATAGCTTGTTCTTGTTTCCGGGTTGAAATTTTTCATCACGAGGATGGAGGATGGAGGCTGAATGTAGGTTAGTTGCGTTTGGAGACGCGTGGCACGCTGACGTTGCGTCCTTCGAGATAGTCGATCATGACGCGTAGCTCATGGTCGGCACGCTGCTGGGTGGCTAGGTCGCTTTCCGTCACAACTCTGAAGAATGCGCCATCTTCGTCGGAATCTTGTGGTGGTTGGTCGACGGCGGCGCGAGACAGGCAGCCGGCGTCGGAGTGTTTCCTGCAGGATTTTTAGGCTATTGTAACGTCGAATTCTTGCAGTCGCAAGCTCCACCTACCGAGACAAACAAAGGGGTCCTTCAAATTGGCGAGCCATGCAACACAGCGCACGATGGTCTGTCACAACCTTGAACGGTGTTCCATGCACGTATGTGCGAAATTATGGAAAAGGCCATATAATAGCCAGGCACTCTTTCTCAGAGGCTGAGTAGTTTTTTTTTTCTCCTTTGTCAGACCACGGCTGGCATAGGCGATTACTTTTTCCCAACCGCTTTGCTTTTGGACGAAGGCGGCCCCCAAGCCTATGCGTCCGTATGCATTTCGGTTTCGGCGTTTTCATCGAAATGAGCGAGCACAGGCGGGCTTTGCAGGCGTTGTTGGAGCTCACAGAACGCTTCCTCTTGGGCGTTTTCCCAGCTTTCGTCAAGCGCATTAGTGGCTCTGCAATGCGTGCGACGTTTGCGACGAAGCGCCGGTAGTACGCGAATAGTCCGAGAAATCTTCTCACGCCCTTCTTGTCTTTTTGACCTGAGAATTCCGCTATGGCTGAAGTTTTCGCCGGGTCAGGCAGGTCTCCCGCGGCGTTAACGACGTGGCCCAAATACGTGAGCTCCTCGTACGCGAAGCGGCACTTCTCAGGCTTCAGCGTTAACCCCGATGTACGAATTGCCTCGAGTACAGACTCCAACCTCGCAAGGTGTTCGTCGAAAGTCCGGGAGAATACCACAACGTCGTCGAGGTATACAAGGCAGGTGTGCCACTTCAGGCCAGCTAGCACGGGGTCCACTATTCTTTTAAACGTTGCTGGTGCCGTTCACAGCCGAAACGGCATCACCTTGAACTCGTATAGGCCGTCCGGGGTTACGAATGCAGTCTTCTCTCGGTCTCTCTCGTCCAGTTAAATTTGCCGGATCCTCTCTTCAAATACATCGAAGAGAAGTACTTAGAGTGGCAGAGATGGTCGAGGGCGTCGTCGATTCGTGGCAGGGAGTACACGTCCTTTTTGGTGATTTTGTTCAGTCACCGGTAGTCAACGGAGAACCTTGGTGTGCCATCTTTCTTCTTCACGAATATGTCCGGCGCAGGCCAGGGTTTTTTTGATGGCTGTATAGTGTCGTCGCTGAGCATGTAGTCGATTTGTGCCCATGGAGATAGCTTCCCGTTCGTGTGAAGACACGCAGTACGGTGACTGTCGGGTAGGTCGGGCTGCATCTTCGGTTATAATTCGGTGCTTCACTAGCGGTGTCTGACGAAATTTTGGGTTCGACGAAAAACACTCGCTGTAGCGACGCAGCAAAGCCAATAATTTCTTCAGTTTTTCTTGCGGTAGGGCCGGGTTCACGTCGAAGAAATGCGGAAGCTTGAAAGCATCTTCGGGTGCATGTTCAAAGTCGGTCACCGCGGTCACGTCACTTGCGTCTTGGGTTTCTTGGAGGAACGCTATTGCAGCGCCCTTGTTTAAATGCTGGTACTCTTAGGCGAAATTAGTGACCAAAACTTGGGATTGGCGCTGCGGGCAATTCCTCTTGCGACGGAGACACCGCGGTCGAGAAGCAAACTTTGGTCACCCTCTACAATAGCATCGACATCAAGGACAGCATCTTCACAGTAAACGGTGATCATCAAGCTTGCGTGGGGTGGCGGAGTGACTTGGTCATCGGCAATCCTGGTATCGCTAACAGTGTGGGCTTGATTTGGCTTTCTTTTTGATATTCATTCCTTTTCTAGGTAGATGAACAGAAGAGTAAGGTTTTGTTGAAGGATTCTTTATTTTGAGATGATTAGCGGAGGTATGGTGAATGCCTTTCTTTTTTTACGATAGGTGCCACGTCGGGCAACTTCTCGCCGTCGTTGTCAAACCGGCGCCGTGAACTTGCTGTCGTTGCGTTTACATGTAAACATAGCGGAAAGCAGGCGAAGTACACGAAGGAAGGGAACTGCTACATATTCAAGTACGAATGTCCGGCACGCTCACGGTCACTGAAACTTGCGGTACTTACATAGGATTGCCTGGCGGCAAACAGTGTCATGCATGCACTGTGCGATCTAAACATGATTGATTGATTGATTGATGAGGTTTAACGCGCGTACACGAGGCGCGCCATAGTGGAGGGCTCAGGATTAATTTTGACCACCTAGGGATCTTTAACATGCGCCGAAATCTCGAACACACGGGTTTTTTTGTATTTTCGTCTCCATCAGAAAAGCGGCCACCACGCCGAGAATCGGAGCAGCGTCCTTGGGCTGCAATCTAAACATAAAGGCTTACACGGAAGTAGGAATAATAATTTAATACCTTGAAGCACAAATGCACTATGTACAAAATGATGAAGCATACCCCATGCACTGCTGCTACATAATACATTATGTACAAAATTATACAAACACACTTCACTGCAGTTATAAAACAGGTAATGATGATTACGCTCGAATGTTTTCGAACTTGCTTTTTGAGGTTTTGAATTGCGTTGTTAGCATGTGTGATGTTCTTGAAGTATGATTTATGTTCTTTCCAGGTCTGCCAACTGCTTTTCAACTCAGCACAATCCCTTTGTGTCTCACTATATTTTTTGTGAGAGATTCATTTGCCGAGTTTGGAATTCCGGCATTCAAAGCTTCGACACCTGCGGCTGTTGAGTTGGGGGTTTTCCGATGACGTCTCGTGTGATACCGTGTGAGTTGACTCGGGAAGCATTTCCGCTGTCTCTGATGATGCGTGAGTTTCTTCAGCGTGAGGTCCACCTCTGGACGTGAGGTGGACGTGAGGTCCACCTCTTTATTGTTGGATGTGGGCTCAGGCTGCGTTCTGTCTCTGGGTGGCTTTCGCTGCTTTGGAGCAACTGGAAGCACACAGATATATGCAAAGCAATGATCAAATTAAGCAGTAAGTTCAGGGAAAGCGCGGTAATCAAGGAAACGGGAAATCAAGACAAAGAACATAGCGAAAACACTGCATGCAAGCGTCTCAGCATTTACACTTGTAATAATTAACCAGGTCGAGCGATTGTGCCTTTTCCAGTGAAAATGGATTAAGTGGATGCGTGAGGTTAAGGTTGTTTTGTGGGCTGATCGACATTACAATTGAATAGGTGGAAGTGACTCCCGATAAGAGCAGCAAAAGCAGCATCGATGAATTTACATACTTACATGCATGCCTGAATAACGTGTTAAAGGGACACTGAAGTGAATTTGTCAAGCTCCCGTTTTTGCTTGCACTGCGTAGACTGGCTCAAATTAGCACACTTTTCATCGTTTATCCGGTTGACAAATCGGTAATTATTTTACAAAGCGCGAAAGAAGAAAAACTACCATGCGCGGTTTGCGGCGGCCGCACCAACTAAGGCTGTGACGTTGAGAGGAGGGGCGCCGTGATTGGACGATGCCCAAGGTTAGCAATCACACAAGTTTCGGTTTCGGTTTCGGTTCTGTAAAACATAACCAATGGCTTTGTTGGATGGGCATTCTCAATATCTCAGTAATCATCGTACCGCGCTTCTGCCATGTTGTCGGCTGTAAAATGCACAAGATAAGCCTCCCAGGACGGCTTGTAGTCGCAGCATTCACTAGCCGAGACCTACGCAGTGCATGAACGCCCTCCGCGTACCCGCAGACGCCCAAATGTCATGCGCTTTTCCCCCATATTTGGAGCTTGCCTCCCTCATGCCTGTATCGTAAAAAGCGTGTTCGCACCAGGCCAAGGGTCTGTTCATTCTGGCCTGTGCCCACTGCCTGCAAGCAGTCGGTGCTTATGGCAACAGCACGCCTACGAGAACTCGCTAGCGCGCCAGTGCCAGCCTGCGCGCGTTTTGTGAACTAGTTCGTGTAGCCATGAACGTTGCGGCCCCCAAAAAGGTGAACTCAATATAGAAAACATCGGCGGAAAACAAAAAAGTTAACTTACAAAAAAAAAAAAAAAAGCACGTACCCGCGGGGATTCGAACTCGTGACTCGCAAAACATTTGCAATGAATGCCTAGCGCCTCAGACTGCTAGGCTACGGAGCGGGACGCGAAGGAGTTGCTAATATAGGGTATATATTGTACAACCCGTTTACACTTTTATTTAGTTTTGGCATTTCAAGCCGCTTAGGTGACTATTTGTTGTACTGCGATCGGGCAGTAAGCGTCGCCCGAGTTTCCACAGTAGCTCACGTCTAGCAATTGCATTTCGTAGACGGAAAAGCGTTCGCAGATGCGTAGTCGTGCTGCTGACCGCTGTGCTTGTTCGCCCAGCGCAAAAAAGTGCTTCCCGCGCCCTAGTTTTACGCTGTACGGTAAAAATATCAGTTGATTTTATTTGCTTAGTACCTATATTGACTTCGCTGACTCTTCTCCCGCCTTCAAGAGGCCTTATATTTTCCTACTGGCGTACCAGTCAGCGAAGCGTCGCATGTGCAGCGCTTGTGTGAAGCGACCTTGACTTGGAGCTAGATACAGTGTACAAACAAACCAAGTAAAGAAAGGCACATTCTTCCATTCACAAACGTGTCCTGGCTTCGTTTCAACTAAGCGAACGAATTGCGACCAAGCTATTTTTTTTTAACCTCCTTGATTGCGACGACGCGCCGGCGGCCGGCGGACGAAACGCTTGGCCGACTGACTCTGTCGGCCGGGGAGCCGTGCAGTAGCGCAGCCGTGGCGCAGCCAATTGCCAGCTCATCCCCTCCTGACGTCACACGAAAACGCCACAGAAAATGGGCGAGCGTAAAGAGAGGAGGACAGCGTTTTCGAATTAGTTTTTCTACTAAATAAAATCGCGTAAACGCGCCTAGAGTGGTCGAAACATGGCCTGGGGACTCCGGACTACAATTTGCGCTAGTAATCCCGCAATGTTTACATATCACTTCAGTGTCCCTTTAAAGTCAAAAGAAGTGAAGCATGCCAGACCGACGGCTCAAAGCCGCTGGAACGTTTCCCAGCGGCCACTTCTGATTTGTTAAGTAATGTACGCACTTATGCGAAAACACGCAGTTAATCAAATGGTAAATGCCTACCTTTGATTGGGAAAGGCGTTGGCACAGCACTTGGTTTCAGCTTCTTCCATACATCTGCCTGGTTTTGTTCAAAACAGGATCCTTCGAAGTGAGCCTGCACAATAAATTGCCAATAAAGTTGCCTTTTTCTCCCGAGAAATAAGAATAAATGACGTGAAATCAAGCAAATCGAACAAACTGGCATCCACACGTATCGGCTCACATCCGCACATGATTCACATGATAGAGGTGTAATTCACATTACTTTTCACCTCCATGCGCTACTTTTATGACACGATAAGCGCGAATAAATGTCCTAAATATCATAATTTTTTCGCCCAACAAGATGTAAAACAGACCACATGTTGAGACAACGAGGAGAACCACGAGCATAACGCGTCGCATGCAGTTTTACGCTTCGGGATATATCATGCACACTACCAAAAATGGGCTTTTGCTGAAGTAAGCATGATGCGCCGAAATGATGCCTCACGGGAGGCGTCATCCCGTGATGCTGAGAAAGGTCGCACACCTTCTTACAACGAGCGCCTTATTTCGTGATACAAAGTGAAATGACTGAAGAATCGAAGCGCCATACGTTTCATATCGCCACCCCGCTTAAGAGGCCACATCCGTTTGCATCAATCAAATATAAAAAGGCCGCAAAAGCATGATGAAACCTCCAACATAAACACATAAATCCGTACGTCTGGTATCTAGAAACCGCCACACAGACAAGCTGACAATAGCCAAAAATGGATTTGGCATTGCTGAGAAGCCGGGTACTTACACTGCATATGCAGAAGTGGTTCGTCGGCTGCCACTTGTCCCGCTTGATCTTCCCCGTCCACTGAAGCCGTCTTTTTGGGTCTCTAGGAAATGAAAACATCCTCCAGACATTTGTAGCGCTGTTAGAACACTGGGGAACGCAGCACCCAGGCATTCTGCAAAGAGACTTTGTGAAGAGCGCCGCTTTTCGCGCGCCTAGCGCGGGAGTCGGCGGGGGCGGGATGCAAGAAAATGGCGGCGGCGCCTCCCGAGAACCGGTCTTGGCAGCGGCGACCCCTTCAAAGAGTGGCGCCACCCTCAGCGGAGCGGGCGCGCATCGAGGCACCCTAACTGTGTGTAAAGCCCCTACTGTGAGCGGAGATGTGTCAGCGACGTCGTGTTCGGAGTGATCAGGTTCACGGGAGGCCTTGAAAACGGCTACCGACCCGAACGCGCGCAGTTCGCAGGCTAACGACGTTCCGCGGGAAAGCCTAAACCGTGACGTCAGCGAAAGGAGGCAACACGAGTCCGTTGAAACGAAAGGTGTTTCTCCGGACGCGAGTTCAGAACAGAGCTACGCTGGGGCAGAGCCGGCAGTCGAGACACTGAACGGTTTTTACGAGGAAACTAAGCTTAACGACGACGCCACTACTGAGCGTGTCGCTAGTGTTCCACCTTCAACTCAGATACTCGATGTCCAGCAACGGCCAGCCAAGCTCTTATTCATTCCGGTGTCGCCTGGGGGTGAGCCGTTTCCTGAGACCGGGCCGCCCGTACCTACATTGGCCTTGACAGCCGGAAACGAGAGCGAAAACACCCTCTGGTGTTCGCTCACCGACACTGTCGGAAAAAAAAGTGCAGGAATATGTTAATCAGGCTTAGTTTGATGTCATGTCCTATACGCGAGAAAGGGGAACAATGGGAAGGAAAAGAAGAAAACATAAATATATACCAAAAGACATCCCCCTCGCGAGGGGCACGATCAAATGCACAGCATTTCCGAGGGGGTGCGCCGGCAAGTCGTATCTCTTGATCGCGGGACCCGTGTCGCCATCTTTTGGAAGCGCGGGACAACTTGTGGCGCTTTCGAAACAAACGAGAAATGAGTGAAGGATATAAGGCGCGTTCGGTGCATCGAAATCTGTGTCGGTTTCGTGGCTCGGTCGGTTGTGCGCCGGGCACCTTGCGTTCCGCCCGCGGCGTCATGGGTTCGAAACCGGGCGCCGGAAACTGTTATTTCTTCCTGTCTGCGGACTACGACAAGGCGCGCCTGCGGACTACGACAGGGCGCGCATGCGGACTACGACAGCGCACGCCAACGCCACGTGACATTGTGAGTTACTAAAATGCTATGCATTTAAAAATGCGGCAAGAGCTTTTATGCGGGCCTGCCGAGTGGCAGCGCCTCTCGCACGCTTTGCGCCGGATAACGGCGGACCTCGGAGCGTCCGAGTACGAAAGCGCACGTCTTGCTCAAGCGCTGGAAGGCCGAGCAGTTTTCTTCGCGCGCTCGAGATACGCATCGGAAGAAGGCCGATGTCCTCTCGACCGGTCGCAGCAGCGTTTAAAGAACGGGCGCACATAGGGTGCGGTTTAAAAGGGGGAAAGCTCAGGCCAGTGACGAGAGCTCAAATCGCAGTTCTCAGAGTGAGAAGTGGCCTGTAGACACCTGCCCTTCTCAATTTCATTGTTTTTCTTGAAGTAGGTTTCGCCCTTTACGATTACGTTTCTTTTTGTGTGAGACATTTCCAATCACATGAAATGTCACCTTTCAAGTTTGTGTGCTAGTCTTAAGTACTGCTGGGCTAAAATATAACTAGTGTAGTTATTTTTTAGCGTATTTTATCGCAACTAAAAGCCTGGAAGAGCATCAGTGTGTATTTGTATTCGCACTTGCCGGCGATGCGGTTGTGTCTTCCTGTGTTGTTCTGTTGCTTGCCAGACCACGCCAGAGATGTTCTTGGCAAGCCACCATTCATCCAGTGACAGGCCCTGTTAAGCTCCAGCACGGTGTCGTACAGCCCAGGCCTGGAGTCGAGCGTCTGCCGAGCACTTCACTTCGAAAGCATCCCTCCGGACAACGATTGAAGACCCTTATCCATCGGGATCTCGGACACCCGGCGGAGAAGCTGTTACGAATCGGCCCGCCGCCGTACTTTCCTGCAACACTCCTCGGCTGTGCGGCGAAGCCTCCAGTGCGTGCGCCTTTCAAGCAGGCCCCCCGTGTCGGTGACTCATGCTTGCACGTCTCGACAAGCCTCGGTCTCTGGCGCCTATCTTTCGGCGCGTTTCGAACTTCGGCGGTTGCCGATGAGGCAAGCTTCAACGTGCCCCAAGGACATGGAAGCTCCACGTCCGCAGCGGAGTCCTCCTGTCTCCCCTCTCTCGGACTCAGCGTGTGCCGCTACTACCGGCCGCTCACGAACTCTGGAAAGAGTGTTGTGTGTGTGTGTGTGCCGTTCGGGACGTGTGCACAATCTAAAGGGGACGCTTGTTTTGACCGTTAGCGCTTTGGGTATAAATAGACCCCGCCTAAGCGCTGTAGTTTACGCTTGTTTTGACCGTTAGCGCTTTGGGTATAAATAGACCCCGCCCAAGCGCTGTAGTTTCATTGCTGTTTGAGCAGTGAATCAATGCTGTCACTCTGCACGAGTCCTGTACTGTTACCTCGCCCGTCGGGGTATTGTTCTTTGACTTCGGCTCATCTCTCGCTATGAAGTAAACAGTTACGTTGGCCTACGGCTTCTGTACTTCTTCACGGCTGCAACAGCGGCTGGCCGCTCGCTTCACACCATGCTACCACACGTATGTCGGAGGCGACGGAGCTCGGCTCGGGTCGGCCTTCCCGCATGCAAGAACCTAAATATTTTGCTTTGGTAGGCGCATCTTTAAAGGTAGACGACGAGTAAAAAAAAACAGGGCAACAAAATTGACCACATAACAAAGATAAACACCTGGACACCCCTTCCTACTAGTCTTTAGCCATTAGATCGGCTGAGTGTTGCCCATCTCCGGGGAACCATACGATAATGGAGGTGGGAGAGAGGGGCAATTTTTCTGCCAGGCGAGGCGTTCTGGCGAGTGATTTTTGATTGCTACTAGAAAAAAAAATGTCAAAGACTGTGGAAAAGAGGGCAGGACGCCCGGTGTCGTATTTTTTTAGCTGAATTACCCTCCTCATGCATTGGGGAGATGAAAAATCTACTGGAACGAGTCAGGCAGAGCAAGAACGACGTCTAGAGTAAGAACTACGCAAGAACGAACGGTTAGGTAACTGTCGCAGCCCAGTACTGGGAAACATCAGACCGCAAAAGAAACTTCTGTGAAAATTTACACACGAAAATTCACCGGAATGAAGCGACTAGCTCCTTGCATGTATTGCCTTTTAAACACCTCTATCGTTGCTGGCTACCTTCCTCCAAGTCCGTGTGACATTGGCAAGATTTAGTCGGTACAGCGGGCTGCAAAGCTTTCCGAATGACTCTGGCTGTCCTAAGCTCCGAATGCCTCTGGTGACCAGCTTAGCATCCATTCGCTTGGTATCGACTGAACGATGTGGTATGCTCTCGCTCAAGCGTATTATCCTTTATTTCCCCCCTATGCTGCTCTGGTTTGGCGCATTATACCCTGTGCTGCCGCAAGTATCTCTTGGCCACTTCTTTCTCGGATGCTAATGGTGTTTTCGTGCTCACGAACGACACATCAGGGTGATCTTTACTGTTCGGATTTTTATCGATGCCGAATTCACTGAAAAAAACCGGTGTTCGTGTATTCGTGGTTCGCCCCCCAGTCGGCGTCCGTGGTTCTTCAAACCCAACTCATGTAGGTATTATGGTTTAATTTTCATAAACAACACACGGCTTCTTATTTTGCTGGTGACTTTCCTGATAGATTGCCGGTTGTTTATAAATAACTACACATCATAAATTACCTTGTGACTTCATTTCGCATCGAATGTTGCACATTATGCATGCATGTCAAAGACTGTATAGACACTTCAAATAGACACTTCGAAGCCCACGCATTCAGTATCTGAGCATTTTTTTCGTTCATTGGTACCTAAATGACAGACACAAGATTTGTTGAGGCTGGTCGCTCTTGTCGCGCGACGAGAGCGATGCCGAGCGACAAGAGTGAATGATATCGCTATTGATAGCTCCAGTTGCAAGTGTGAATGAGCCTAATAGGGTAACAATAGAAGACATTAATATTAATAATTAATATCATTAAGAGTAATACTAGTTTTATTATTATTATTAATTGTTTTGTGTGTGTGAGGGGGTGACAAATTTCCTGGGCTTTTTTTTTCCTGGGTGATTTTCTTCTTCAGGGACAATGGTAGGGACAATTCATTATCTGAGAATATCTGCCGTATACAGTCCGCCCCATTTTTATCCTTCTAATTATCTCTTCCTCATGGTTGGGATCCGGGGTCACAACGTGGCCTAAGTAGATATATTCGCTTACCACTCCCACTGCTTCGCCACGTATTTCAAACCGCTTTGCTGTCCCGAGGTTATTGATCGTTACTTTGGTTTTCTGCATATTAATTTTCAGGCCCACGGTTCTACTCTGTTTGTCCAGTGCGGAAAGCATGCTTTGCAATTCGTCGCCCGAGTTACTTAGCAAGGCAGCGTCATCTGCAAATCTGAGATTACTGTGGTATTCTCCATTAACCCTTACTCCCACCTGTTCCCCATCCAACGTTCTGAATACTTCTTGTAAACATGCTGTGAATAACATTGGAGAGACTGTGTCTCCTTGTCTGACGTCCTTCCTTACAGGTATTTTACTGCTCTCCTTATGGAAGATGGTGGTAGCTGTGGACCCATTGTAGATATCCTCTAGTATTCTTACATAATGCTCATCTATCCCCTGGTTCCGTAATGCCTGAATGACTACTGAGGTTTCGACCGAGTCAAATGCTTTCTCATAATCTATGAAGGCTATATATAGGGGTTCAGTATACTCAGCGAACTTCTCTATCCCCTGATTGATCGTGTGAATATGGTCCATTGTTGCATAACCTTTACGAAACCCTGCATGTTCTTTAGGCTGACTGAAATCTAAGGTTGCAGAAATTCCGTTAGCAATTACCTTGGTAAGTACCTTGCAGACGACTGACAGTAAGCTGATCGGCCTATAATTTTTCAAGTCCTTCATGTCACCTTTCTTATGAATTAGGATGATGTTCGCGTTCTTCCAAAATTCCGGTACACTTGCGGTCATTAGGCAACCATAAGTATAACGTACTCTTTAGTCCTAGAGGTTGCTTCCCCGCAACAAGACCTGGAGTGCAGGGGTCCACCCTTTACAGGCCGCTTGCTTCGTTGTACTGGCGTCACTTCCGTGACGGTTATGACGTCAGTCAAATCCTTGTTTACCCGGGAATAAGCACTTTTATGGAACAAACCACATGGAGAGTTCTGATAGGGTTAGAATTTTTTTGGTGGTTTGCCCCTGCAAATAATATGCATGCATCCACGTTAACTGCTGCTGCACGAACTTCGCACGAACTTCACACGAACTTGCACTAACTTCGCACAAGGGCTCAATAAAACATTGATTACAAAGTGGCAGTAAACCCGTTGGAGCCTACTTTATTACTGCAGCTGTATGATCAGTCCTGGTACCGTCAGCGGTAACGCATAACTACCGCGGCGTTAGTGCGGGAAGTATATGCTCGCCGTCGCAAAAAAACCTTTCGAGGTGCACAATTCACAGTGCGTTCTAATTTCACAGGCAGAATATGTCCTAGGAAGTTCAAAATCCCGGATCAGCAACGCTGCCCACCAAAGACTTTCGATTTTGTCAAAATAGTAAGAAATCACCAATTTCATGCAGCAGGCCGGCCTTAGAAGCTGGCTTTACCAACATTGCACCAGTTTTGCGGGAAAGCCACCCTCCCGTGCTGCGTCCTAACCCAACCTCTCACCCATCGCCACAAACGCATCTGGAAAAAACATGTTTCCTTCTGCTTTCTCCCGAAAAGCAAACGAACGACGATAAGAAAACAAATATAAACTAATTGCAAGCAGTCCGGTCGTCAGACTCTTGAAAGGTGTCGCAGTGACCATACGGGGTGTTGGCATCTAGCGAAGTTGCTTGCGGGCTTGCCAGCTGGTCGAGGAAGGCGGCCCGGCCGTTTGGGTAAAGGGACGCACGTCTTCCCATCGAGAGGGCCTTTCGGAGACGAGATCGGAACTCCGGCCAACAGCGCGGTCTGTGGAGATTACCCGCGGCGTCTGAGGCGGCCTAACCGGCGTCCTCAGCAGCAGCTCTCGGAGAGCCGCGGCCCTATATGCGTCTTGCGAGATCGCTCTTGCCGAGGGAGTCACCGCTGGCCGCAGCCTCGACACGGCGAGCAGATCGTCGAGGCTGGCTCCTCCGCGGTCGGCGCTCCTCTGTTCGGCGATCGCTCGGCGCAGGCGCTCGTTGTATCGCCGCTGCTCGTCCAGTCGCTCGCGGCGCTGCCTCTCCAGCCGCTCCCTCTTCTGTTCCTCGAGGAGAGCCTCGGCGGCGAGGCGTCGTTCCTCGAATATCCGCTCGTCGACGCGCAACCGTTCCTCGAGACGCGCGCGCGCTTTCTCCAGTTCTCGCGCTTCGCGCCGTCGCCGATCCTCGCGACGAGCGCGCTCCTCCCGTTGCCGGCGCTCTTCGCGCAGCAGCCGCTCTTCCCGCCGCAGTTTCTCTTCGCGCAGCGCGCGCTCCTCCAGGCGCAGCCGCTCTTCCTGGCGCACGCGGAGCTCGCGACGCAGGAAGTCGTCGATGCTCATCGTCGGCGACGCCAGACGCCCCGAACGGGGGCGCTGGCCCGCGTGTCCAGCACGCGCGCAGCAACTGGCGCAGAAGTAACCGGGAAGCTGTTGCGCCTGAGTGCCGTACGGGTCCGCTGCCGCCACGGGCGGCATAAATAAGGCTCCGGACGGTGTTGGCACAGCAGACAGTGGGCCCATAGCCATGGGGGGAAACGGGTAAAGACCCTGTAGCCCCGGTTGGTACGCGGTCTGCAGTCCCATTGGATACTGTGCGAATGGTGGCCTTGCGTTGTACGCGCCAAAATGCGTGGGCGGAAGCCCGCCAGGAGGGAATTCGCCGCTGGGCCTCCTACCGAAGAAGCGTCCTTGGTACCACTCCTCCCCGCCTTGGTCTTCGTGAGCGCGATGTGGACGCCGTAGCCAAGTTCGGCTCTGCCTCCGAGGCATGTTTGCTGGCCGCGAGTCTGCCCAATGACCTGGCCAGACAGAGCCGCAGCAGGGACACGTGCTGGTGTCGTCCGGTTGGTCCCGGCCGTCTTGCCCTGACTGTCCATCGCTGGCCGTGCTCGGTTTTCGCCTCCCGTCGCGGTTTTTTTTCGCGGTGCTGGTGGATGGCTTCGCACTGTAGCCTGATGGGTGATCAGGCCGGCTCCTGGGCTTGTCGTACTTGCGTTTTTTTGTCGTAGTGCGGGTTGTGCGCACGGTCACCGGAGTGGCGTGTCCTAGATTCCTCTCGTGATCTGGCTCTATGACTTCTTCCGTGACTTCTTCACAATAGTCTTCAGAGCCGGAATAATATTCACCCTCGTTGGCTTGCGGTTTCCCTGTAGGCTTACTTCCCCGCCGTTGCGGACGCTCCTTTGGCGCCAGAGATTTTCTTCGGTCAGCCGCGCCATCACTGCGGGGAGTAGCGTTACCGTTATCGGGGGTTCCTTCTTTCCGGTCTTCTGATGGTCGTATGCCGCGAACCCGGGACACGGCCCCAGATATCCATTGTAGCACGCCAGTTTCTGACTTCTTGGCGCTTTCGGCATCGTCGTCACGCGTGCGATCCTCTTCCGCATCCCCCGCTCTGGTAGAGTCTCTCTTTTCGGCATAGCGCCTCTCTTCCGGGGATGAATCCGCCGTGTCCGCAATGGATCGCGTCTGTCCTGTTTCAATGCCACGTCTCGTTTCCGAGTCGTTGGCGGCTTTTGTGTCCCCGCGATATCTCGACACTGAGTGAAGTATG
Source organism: Haemaphysalis longicornis (assembly GCF_048455015.1). Classification (NCBI taxonomy): domain Eukaryota; kingdom Metazoa; phylum Arthropoda; class Arachnida; order Ixodida; family Ixodidae; genus Haemaphysalis; species Haemaphysalis longicornis. The sequence continues at coordinate 132,014,018 of NW_027526460.1, forward strand.
GGTACAGAGTCTCGTCCAGTTTCTGCAGTTTGTTTAGTATTGGACTCTGGTGTGAATTCAGCGCCTTGTCCAGTCCCGGCCTCACGCTTGGTTTCTGGATCATCTCGTCTGGTTTCAGCATCCCTTTTAGTTTCGGCATCTTGTCTGGCTTCAGCATCTGGTTTCGCTTCGGAATCGAGCCTTGTTTCTGGGCCGCCTGTGGGCACAGAATCGCGTTTGATCTCACCGGGGTGCACGCTTTGGGCATCTTGCTTGGCTTCGGTATCGCCTTTGTTTTCGGAAACCTCTTTGGTATCTTCGCCCTTGATGTTGGTCCCGTTTTGCTTAGCGTAGGCATCGCGCGTACCCTCCGCACCGCTTTTCGCGTCGGATCCGCGTCTGCTCCTTGAGCCAGCCTTCACTTCGGGGCCTTTTTCGTCGGGGGATCGAAGCCCACTGCCCGCCTGCGCCCGGCCTTTCTTTGTAGCCATTGCATGAGTCGGTTCAGCGGCGCTTGCTCCCGAGTCAGCGGTTGGCTTGCCTGTTATCAGCCAACCGAAGCGGTGTGTTGATCCGAAGAGGCGTCTCGATACGCGGGGTTGGGCGTTTCGGTGAGCTTGTCTTGATCTGGTTCACGCGGGTTGCCCTAACGGTTAGGGGCGTGACCCGGCTGTTGTTGTTGTTGTTGGTCCAAAAAAAAAATGGCTCGTACCCACTCAGGGGGATTGGCCAGGAAATGGGCGCTAACTGAGAGAAGAGAAAAAAACTTAATTTGGATTAAAAGAAGAAGAGTGAATAATTACAGAAAAAGGTGAGTATGAGCGGGAGTAAAAAGATGATAAGTAAACTGCCAGAAAATAAGGTGCGGTAGCAGATAGAGCTCACCAACTACAAAATCAGCACAAATGAATAAGGAAAGGATTGGCCGAAGGACATTCGTGGAAATTTTGTAAGAAAATTAAAGAAAGAAGATTCGGCAACGAAGGGAAGGCAGAGAGCGGGAAGGCAAATGATACAGGCGCAGACATGTTTTTAAGAGCAGCCCGCCATCTTGAATTAGCTGCTAGCACGGGAGACGGCGTGATTCAAAGATGAATGAGTGTACAGCGCGGCAAAGATCCCCGCGGCAAAAACCCAGTACTGTCGCCCCGAATGATAATATTAGAGGAAGAGTGAGTGGGTGGGCCAATTGATTAAAAGGGTTTTCCAAATATCTTTTTCGTAGGGAGGCAAACCGTCGGCAGTGGAGGAGAAAATGTTCTATAGTCTCTAATTCATTGCAAAATACACAAAGGGGTGAAGGGGCCAGATCACAGCGGTACAAATAATAATTTAAATTTGGTACGCCACAGCGAAAGTTAGTTAGGCTAACTTCGCATTCGCGTGATTGGCTAATCCGGCACTTCCAGGAGAACCGGAGGTGCTCGAGCTCAGAACCTACGCACGCAGTTTCAGCCATGCTTTTTAGGAGGCCTAATCTGCGAAAACGTGCCGAGGTGAGGAACTGTATGTGCGGCATGATTTCCACCACTGGGCCGTCCAGTGCAAGTCCCGCCAACGTATCTGCCGATTCGTTAATCCAGATGCCAGCGTGTCCAGGCACCCACACCAATCGCAGCTCTCGTAGAGATGTAGGCAATAAATAATTGAGGGCTCTACGTAGAGGAGAGCTATTTGGGGACGAAAGAGCAGTGCAAACTGAGAGAGAGTCGGTGATTACTATTACATGTTGTTTAGTAGAATCTAACTTTCGAAGGGCTAAGATAATTGCCAAGTATTCTGCATGAAAAGAGCTAGTGTAATCAGGTAGGCGGAGTGAAAAAGACCAATCTAAACAGGGAGAAACAATCCCTACGCCTGCCTTCTCATTACGGACGGAGGCGTCAGTGCCGATAATGACGTGACCTGGAAAACCTGTAAGGTGATCCTGCAAAATGCCGGATAAGAGATTTGACGGGAGCAATTTAGCATTCCTGGGGAAAATTTCAGCGAAAGCTACATCTAAGGATGAGACATGACGATTAGGTGCGGTAACAGATAATAGGGCCACGCGTAACGGGTCTAGTAGGGATTGTGCCAATATCACTTGTGGGCGTTTGAACCTGGGCCATGTGCTGCTGAAAAACAACGACGGCCATGTTACAAAGGCAGTCTGCGGTCTGGATATGGGCGACGCCATTATTCTTAGGAATGCATCAACAGTGAGGGCGTGCAGGCGGGAGACTAGTGTGGGAATTCGAGCTTCCATGTATAAAACGTTTATTGGCACGTAACGTGGGAGACCCAGACATAGTCTGAGAGCTTGCCGTTCTAGCATTACCAGCGGCCGAAGTTTGTAATGTGCGCTTCCTGAGAACAGCACACATCCAAATTCAAGCATTGGTCGTACATACATTCGGTAAATCATTAATAAGGTGTCACGGCGCATACCAAATTTCTTGTGGCTAAGGCTTCTCAATAGCGAAACAGACCGCGCACCCTTAGAAGCAATATATTCAATGTGCGGACGCCAATTTAAAGTGTATTCGTATATTATTCCTAGGTATTTCAGAGAATTGACCTGGGGAATGGTTTGCTGGCGGTAATTAAGAGAAATGGAGACTGGGCCACCCACCGGAAAGACAAGGAGAGCACATTTGTTCACATTTAAGTTCAAGTATAGACCGGCTAGGAGATTCCACGTTCCATCACGCGGCGAAATCGTCTTCTCTGAAAATATGATGATGGCGCTGATGAACACGACGAAGGAGATGATATGGGTGGAGTTGTAGAGGCCATCCCCCTGAGTGGGTATGAGCCATCTCACTGGTACCACCACCACCGCCACCACCAGGTCATCCAGCCAGCCTCGTTAAAGGCCAACTGCACTCAAATTTTCGACAACGCCAAAATAATGTCCCCTATAGCACACATAAAAAGGGTGCGAGATGCAATATACTGCGTTTTAAACATCCACGCGCGCGACGCGCAAACGGCTCGAAACATTGGCGTTTCCGAAACCGAAACTGAATAGAAAAGGCGGTCATTACCGGCGGCCGGACGGACGTACGTACGCGCCAGAACCGGCGGCCGCTCGGAGACGCGTTCAAATGCGCCTGGTAGCGTCGCGTTTGGCACTGCTATTTCCACAGAAAAACTTCCACTCACGTTTGCCCATGATAATAGAGGTAGGCGCAATTCCGGCATTCCGTTGCTATCAATCCAGATAGCGGGCCATGATTTACAAATTTAAGCTACTTGCTCATGCGATATCGAAAAGCAGTATTCGTTAGCCGGGGCCGCGGCTATCGCTCTCTTTGAAGGGGACAAACCACACGCGGGCAGAGATAAATCACTATTTCTACGATACATTACGTACGAACAGCTTCGTGAATATCAGCCCAGTACTTTTCGCCTTGCTGCAAGTCGAGAATCGAACTATAAAAGTGTTCGGAAACTGTAAGCCAGCTTCCACAGCTAAATGATGCACTTAAACACGAGAAAGTTACCTATCTACCGCTGTTTTCGACTTTCACCAGAGACATGTGCTGTGGAAAACATTTCCAACCAAAGTAAACACTTCACTTCGGAATTGAACAAAAGTCTAGATTATTGTTTAGGAGAGGAACAGTTTCGGTATAGCTTTCGCACTTCACGAAGACGACGGCCGATATTGTACGGATGTATTTGTTACTATGAGAAAGGCTGATTTTGGTTCACTTAGCGAGTTAGGCAGAGGTCGCACAAATGTTTATACCGCATGTACAACGACTCTAGTTAGGTCGTCGAACTTTTGGAAAGGTCTAAATGGCGTTGGGTCAGCCGAAATATGGCCAATATTGGACGCGGAAATGCAAGTGCTCAAGAATTTATAAAATACTATTGTTTTTCTGTGGTAGATGCAATAGGAATAACAAATGTAGGGCAAGTACTCATTTCGCACTATTTTTTTTTCTTTGAATAGAGATATTATTTTCTAGTAAAACACGTTTTGCTAACTCCAAAACGTTCGCAAGCGCGTGAATAGGCTTCTAAATTTTTTTTTGCATTAAAAAAAAGGCGGATATTGCTGCCTATGCGATTAGTTTTGAACGTGTGATGGCGACGGCGGTACAGCGCGCTGGTGTAGCGAAGAAACCCCGGGCGACACTTGAAAACTTGTCCTTTTTTGACAGGAAAAGACAGGCCGTTTAGTTTTATGTCCGGGTACAGCTGGACCCTACACGTCTTTAAGAATACAATGTAAGTACCTTTAGGGCGCAGCCCTTCGGCTCCCGCTACCTGGGTTTGGCGGCGGTGGTGTCGATATCTGCGTAACCGAGTAAGCGAGCTGGAGGCAGCGATGGCAGAAAGAAAACGGAGAGGAGCGTCTAGTGAAGGGTGAGGAGGCGGTGGCACGCGCGGCGATGGCGTCATCTCTCTGACCGCCTCCTCCTTACACTTTTGCCATGCGTCGCCGCCAAGGAGCGCTCTCCCCATCACACTTTCGCCAGTCGCTGCTCCGCGCGTAGCCCATTCGAACCACGTGACATTTGCGCAGGAGGCTCAAACACGATTTGCAACAACATACTCGATTACGGCAGAGTTGCGCACACCGCCGTGCTTCCGCTGGTCACGCCGTTGCGGCGTTGCCATCCCACCGCTGGCAACCGGTTGTTACAATCGGGAAGGCGTCCCCGAACCGGGCTCCATCGCCTCCGTCATACGAGGTAGCGTGGTGGTCGGGCGGCAAACAAAGGTGGCTGCCTTGGCTATTGCGACAAGCCGAAGGCAAACTAAACTGGTTCACTACATGACGAGAGATGCGCCGAAGCAATATAGGAACAATACCCTTCCGGGCGAAGTTACAGTACAGGACTCGAGCACAGCGACAGCATGAATTCGCTGCTCCAAAACGAATGCGAACTATCTCCCGAGAGGGCGGATTTTATGCAGAACGGCCGTAACGGCTGCGCGCACTTCACAATGTAACTGGGCACACAACCCGTAAATAGTACACACACGCACCGCCCTCTTTCCGAGTTCGTGAGGCTCCGGCAGCAGCGGCACTCGCTGAGTCTGAGAGAGGCGGGAGACGAGACCTCGGCTGCGGCGTCCGCCTGGCCGGGGCGTTTCAACTTGATCCGTTGGCTGTCGCTGCAACGGCTTGAGTCACCGCCAAAGAGGCACCCACGCGGAAGGCGCAGGTAATGGTAGGCTCTGCCACCAAGCACAGGAGCACTGCACGAATTAAAGGGGTCCTGAAATGCCTTCCGCCGATGCATGGATGTACATGCAACCAAATAAAGCAATGTATTAGCAATCTCCTCCTGCAAGAATTTTGTTAAAGCGATGAGTATTAGCTGAGAAATCGTAAATCAAAAACCGCGCATTATCGTCGCGCCGTATTTCCTCCTCCTTTCAACTGTTTCTTCGCTGTTGGCCTCCCCTCCCATGATGCTCCGCTCCTCAGCGGTGACGAACTTCCGCTATTGCGCTCCCACAGACTGCCGTCTGCTACGGGCCAGCTCTTTCAGCTTTTTCATCTTTGTTGACCCCATGGACACTCCTCTGAAGGCTGGAAAAGTGAACGAAGGACCTGGCCGCATGTGTGCGGCCTGGCCTTGCCCTTTCGCGGTGTACGTAGCTGCCGTTGGTATCGGCGGCGAATTCGCAGCCGCGCGGGGAGAATCGTGCGCTCATTCCCTTTGGTGCACCGCGCACTGTTTATCCAAAAAGCGTGGTCTCAGATGTGACCCCGCTGGTGCCGGGTGTTATTTTGCGGCGGTTGTAATTCCTACTACCGGCGTCATGTGAAAAAGGACATTTTAAACCGACACAGAACCCGTGCACAAAACGCGCCGTATTGGATCGCTTTATCAGCGGCGATGAACGGGAAGGCGCAGAGCAAATTTAACCAACGCCGCACTCGATCAGCGAGAACCCGTGTTCTGACAAGCTGCACCCATGTGTTGCATTCAACACTGACGGGAAAGCGTATGTTTGCACTTGTTTGGATAGTCGTAAAATGTCCAAACACTCCGGCACTCCGATAGCAGATGAGCCGGCGAGACATTTCGGAAAACATTTGACAGATGGCGCCGTATGCATTAGTGTGTCGCTACGCAAAACTGGTTAGACGCTCTACCGCTCTACTAAAACTCCCCTCGCAGTGTTTACGTAGCGGGATGCAAAAATTTAGCGTTTAGCGTATGCAAAGGCCACAAACGCTGTACTAAAACTCTATTAGCAGCAAAATAGCGTGCGTATGTGAGGCCGCTTGCGTTTACAAAGCTGCACGCCGAGCGCGTACGTTTCAAACCTAGTGACATCGTTTAAATACACTGGCAAGCACAGTGTAACGTAGTCAGATATAAACCGTATGCTCAGGCGATAAGCAAGAGCTTGTTTTATGTGATTGCGCATAAAGGCCCGTTCGCACTTGCTACGAAAGCGAGTGAAAGCGGCAGGAATTCCGTCGCTTTGTCGCGCGACGATCGTTTTTGTCGAATGGTCGGGACAAATTTTCGTCGCGCGACAGAATTTCCGTCGCATTCGCTCGCTTTCGTCGCAAGCGGGAATGGAAAGTTCTACCGCTGCCTTCTGCGCCGCAGCTCGGAGGTAACCGCGAGATCTGCTCGGGCAGAACGAACGCGCACACTCCCGCACGGCAGCGCCCCAAGCTGCAGCCGGCCGCGTACATCGCTCCCGGCGCCCGCCTGGAGGCCGCCCTCGGCACACTAGCCAGTATATTTCAGGCACTATAATGGAGGACATATTTTTTGCTTCCGATTAACCTAGTTCTTTGCCCCTGTGTTTTTAAATACGTGAAGTGGTTAGCACGTCGTCCTCACGCAGCTCTGTATCGTCGTAGCATCGCTGATTGTCCGAACGAAGCTTGCAGCTAAGCCAATGCAGTGACCAAAGCTGTGTGTGTGTGTGCATCGCCTCCTGTGTGTTGTGGACGCGTTCGTTTCGCGATGAAATGCGGCATTGTACTTCTGCGGGTGGATAGTGCTTCCCATGGTCTGGATTATCTTTCTCGAACGACGTACGACTCAACCTCGCATGGGGTATGTGTAGTGTGCCTGGCTAAAAGCATTCTCGCTTGCGCGCCAGAGTTGTGACTTGCTGTTCGTCCACGCAAACCGGGTGTGAGGTGAGTGCCGAATTTACGACGGGCAGGAGGAGGCAACCCATCGTCTGTCAATCGCGGTTCAGACTTGCAACGCATGTTGTGACGTTGCGTTCGTTCGAAACGCATCTCTGGATTGTTTTGAAGTTGAATAAAATGTACGCGTCAAACCCTGGCATTCGGCTCAGGGCGTTCTCTGCGATTGCACCAAATAAGTGTCACGGGGCTTTCTTTATGGTACGTACTCATGTAACATAAAATCCATGTCGTGCTATGGCCGTGTTGCATTCAATACAAACGGTTAAGCGTTTGTTTACACTTGTTTCGTTTGTCGTAAAATGTCCAACACTCCGGCACTCCGCTGGCAGATCAGCGGGCGAGCCGATGCTGAGCAGACGACTCATCTCTTTGCCGGAAGTGCGTGAAAAAGCCGCCCAATAGAAGGATGTCTAGCTCATGACGAACATATGGGAATCGATGATGTAGACATGTGAAGATGGCGGCGTCCAAAAACACGAAGGAAAGGGTGAGAAAAAAGCAACAAACTTCGCAACAAAAGTGTGAGCTTTCCGCTGCGCGTAAAAGAGTAATACTTGGCACAGATGATGTTGACGACCCTATCTAACGATTGCGCTAGTTCATTTAGTGTGCTCAAAATGCCTTTCAGGGCCCCTTTAAGCTTGCAGTACTCGCGAAATAGCGGCGTGCTGAATAGTAACAACGCGATCCCTTCCTGAGACGCAGCATATATGCGCCGTGACCGAGAACACTGCAGCTCGCACTGCGCACAAATCTCAATTAGAGAGTACCAGTAAGTTCGCCAGTGCATTTTTTTTTTTCGAGTCCTCCTTGTTAACCAGGCAGTTTATTGACAGCAAACTGCACCTGCCGTTCACCAATGGATAGATTACCTACTAGCTTTCAGACATTTGAATGTCGTCTACATGCTCTGCATTCGAAATTGTTGTTAGCATTGCCTTCCTAAGAGGGTTAACTTTAAATAATGTGCAGTGTACTCCACCTTGAGGCACGCCATTTTCTTGGACATGAGCCCTAGAGTGTTCAGAATTAACTTTTACGCAAAATGTCACGTTGACAGGTAGTTGCCTAGCGCATTAAACATTCTTCCTCACGCCGAGCGAGAAGAGGACAGACGTATACGCAAGAGTCAAGTCTGTAACGCTCGGGGACATGGCGTACGAAGTTTACGCGTACCGCACCGTGCCCGAGGCGACGGTGAAGGGAGTGCTGTGCGGGGACTTTAACGCCCCGAAATATGAATGGGGCTATGACAAGACGTCCGAGAAGGGTAGGGATTTGCTGCAAGACGCCACGGACGCGGGACTGACCCTCATCACAGACCCGGCATTTCCCACGAGAACGGGGACGTCGGTGGCCAGGGACACAACCCCGGACCTCGCGTTCGTAAAGATCAGCGACGAAAGGGACGCAACGTGGAAGATCACCGGGACCGACCTAGGAAGCGACCACATGATCGTGGAGGTGCGGATCCCGCTCGGCCACAGCGCGGACCGAGGCAAAAGAAAGCACCAATACACGGATTGGGAGGAGTTTCGAAGGAAACTACCGGCCCAACAGACAGCCACAGAAGACATCGAACCGTGGTCCGAGGCGATCGCGAGGGCGACCGACGGGGCGACGACGGAGATCGAGACTGACGAGAAGGTGCACAAGATGGACAGCCGACTGGCCCACCTCATCGAGGCCAAGAAGGCCCTGAAAATGAGATGGAGCCGTCAACGCACGAACAGAAGGCTCAGAAAGAAGATAGCCGAAATCAACAGGAACATCGAGGGCCATTGCATAGAACTCGGCGGGCAGCAATGGGAGCAAGCGTGCCGGGAGACGGACGGGCAGCTCCACGTCGGCAAAGCGTGGCGGCTTCTGAGACACCTCCTGGACGAGACCCAGACCAAGGGTGCGCAACAGCACAGACTGAGCAAGATCATCCACAGAGCAACGACGGAGCACGGGGAGGCCGAGGTGAAGGCAAGACTCGACGCCAAGTACCTGCCGGTCTCCCCGAGGGAAGGACACCCGGACTACTAGGGGGCGGAGAACGCGGAGCTGGACCGAGACATCGAGGAGTAGGAGGTCAGGAACACCATGCAAGACCTAAACAGAAGATCTGCCGCGGGCCCGGACCGCATCGGCAACAAGGCGAAGGAACCTGAAAGACGCGGCGACGGCGGCCCTCACGGACTACTTCAACAAGTGCTGGAGGGCCGGACGTTTTCCACGGCAGTGGAAGGAAGCTAAGACCATCCTGATCCCGAAGCCCGGCAAGCCGCCCGGAATCGAGAACCTCAGACCGATTTCCCTGACGTCGTGCGTGGGCAAGCTCCTGGAGAACGTGCTCATGAACAGATGGCAGCGGTACCTAGAAGAAGCAGAGCTGTACCCAGACTCGCTCGTCGGGTTTTGGGGCAAGCTGGGAACCCAAAGACGCCATGATCCAGTTGAAACGCGAGATCGTGGATGACGAGACGAACACCAAGGACAAGAGAGCGGTGCTGGGCCTGGACCTGCAGAGTGCCTTCGACAAAGTGCGACACTCTGCGATCCTGGCCCAAGCGTCGCGCCTGAACCTAGGAAGAAGTTCGTACGAGTATATTAGAGACTTTTTTCACGGATCGGACGACCAGAATCTGTGCGGGGGACCTGCAGTTGCCGGAGAAGACGCTATGCAGCGAGGGGACGCCACAAGGAGCGGTCATATCGCCGCTCCTCTTCAACATGGTGATGATCGGCGTTGCCAACCGGCTGCAGCGAATCGAAGGCGTGCGACACACAATCTACGCCTACGACGTCACGCTGTGGGTCACGGGCGGCAGCGACAGCCATATTGAAAGCAAGCTGCAGGAAGCAGTGGAGGCAATAGAAGATCAGCTAAAGGGCTCGGGCCTGGTATGCTCCCCGTCAAAATCGGAACTGCTGGTGCTTCCGCCCAAGAGAACAAGCCGCAAGAAGCAGTGCACCAGAGACTGCGAGAAGATCAAGGTGCGAATGCAAGGGGGACGAGTCATCCCCGAGTTGGACAAGATCCGGATCCTGGGAATGCTCATTGAGCGAAACCGGGTGAACGGAGCAACGGTGGCCAAGCTCGCGGCCAAGACCGGCGTGGCAGTGAGACTCATCAGGAGGGTATCCAACAGAAGAGGAGGAATGAAGGAGGAGAGGCTTACGAGACTCGTCCAGTCTTTCGTCGTCAGCTACGTTGCCTGTACGTCGCGGCCTTCCACAACTGGAGGCAGTGCGAACGGCGAAAGATCGACGCGATGCTTCGCAAGGCTTACAAGGCGGCACTGGGACTCTTGGGCAGCACGAGCACGGATAAGTTGGAAGCCCTGGGAGTCCACAACAACCTCGAGGAGATTGCGGGAGCCCAGCAGACGGCGCAGTTTGAGAGGCTCTCGGAGACAAAGACCGGTCGAGCGATACTGCGTCGCCTGGGGGTCAGCGTAAGAAGGGAAATCGAGACGCAGGAGCGAGTACCGGAGGGAGCGAGAAGACGCATCGTCGTGTGCCCGATTCCACGGAACGTGAATCCCACCTAAAAAAGGACAGGAGGGTGGCGAGAGCCAAGGTGCTAATCGCAACCCACGCCAACGACGAGGGATCCGTGTTCGTGAACGCGGCGAGTTACCGGAACATCGATGGCGCCTACAGCGTCAGCGTAATCGAGGCCAGAACTGGCGCGACCAGATTGACGGCCAGCGTGAGAGTCAAGACGCCGTGTCAGGCCGAGGAAGCGGCGGTGGCCCTAGCCATCGCGGACCCAAGATGAACGACGGTGCTGTGCGACTCCAGGACGGCAGTGCGCAACTTCGCGAGGACCAGGGTGTGCTTCCCGCACACGCGGGGGAAGGGGTAGAGAGCCCGCTGGGGCTCGCCAACCAAGACGGCCAACGCCGTGGCGTGAGGACTAGCCGGCCGCGCCGCGGGAAGGGCCGCCGACGACGTGGGCTGCCCCGACAAGGACACTATGACAATGCTCTCATGGTACAAACTAGGCAGGAGAACGATGGCACCGCCTCACCCAGGGCTTACCCGAGCCGAGGCGGTTGTGTTTAGGCAGTTGCAAACCAATTCAGGGGTATGTTCCCCAGTGCTCGCGAAACACCTGTGGCCGGAGGTGTACGTGACTGACGTACTGTGCGGTAGTGAACGGGCCACACTGGCTCACATCCTGAGAGATTGCGTGAACGAAGAATATACAACCAGAGGTGATGCTCTCCCAACACCGTTGGAGGCAGCCAAGAGATCCAATGACTACGAAGAGCAACACAAGGCCGTCCAGCAGATCCTGGCAGCGGTCGAGCGGCAGCGATAAGATTGGCCGAGCGCTGAAGGGGCCAGTCCCCGGAAGCCGACGCCTGCAAGACGCTAGCATCGCCGCCGGGACGCCGTAAGGCCACGTCGATCCAAGCCTTGGAGCAGGGAAACTGCAGGCGTTTCAATAAAGTTGTATTCTCTCTTTCTCTCTCTCCTGACAAACCAAAATATTTTATGTCGCTGAAAATGCCGTAGCACTAGGCGCTCTCATAGGTATTTACAAGCTTAAGGTCAAAGAATACTGTCACGCAAACGCAATACTGCTGATGATTAAAGGTAACTTTTATGCATGATTCCACCAGAAGAAGGTGATCGTCCGTGGATTGCCGCGGCCTAAAGCCTGCCCGTCAGCCCTCGAGAAGAGTATGATATACTAAACACGATACCAGTCTCACCTTTTTTCTTATAGCTTGCAAAGGTACCTTATTAGTGCAAAAGGACGATGGCTCACAAGGCAAGATGCGTCCTCCCCTCCTTCCGAAAAGCCACCACTATGGCCTTTCTCCAAAGCCTGAGAAGCGACACCGCCAGCCAAAGTTCGTTATATAAATGGAGAGAGAGAGAGAGAAAGGACTTTTATTGGTTATCCTGCACTATCGGTGAGGGGGATCACCACACAGGGTTCCGCCCTCACCGTCGGCTGTTGGTGTTAAAGCCGATCCGGAGACGGGGCCGCGTCCGGCCGGAGGCGTCGGCGCTGGGGGGTCCGACCATTGACGTGATCGGGAAGCCGCCCGCGCTTCTGCCTGGCCAGAGCTGTCTCCAGCTGCTGGATCACCATGAGTTGGAGCTCCCTAGTCGGGGAGTTCATATTTTGCACGACATGTTGTGGTAGTTCCGGTGGGTAACCCCTCACTCTGTGTTCGTCACACCCCCACATTATGTGAGGCAGGTCCGCGCGCACCACACTACACACACAGCACACGTCACTCTGGTAGAGGTCCGGACAGATGTGTCGCGCCAGAGCTGGCGTGAGCGCTGTACCAGTCTGCAGCTGCCGAAGAAACACTCCCTCACTTCTACTCAGAACCGAATGAGGCTTCGGTGCTTGTCGGCGTTGTTCGCGATACCAGGCAAGGACTTCACCGAAGCTCAATGCCGGGTGCGGTTCGTTTTCCTCGTCGTTGCCTTCCGATCGCAAGAGAGGGGGCGAGGTGACTGCGCGGTGTGCGAGCTCGCACGCAGTTCTGTCCGCTTCCTCGTTGCGGTTTGGCGTCCTTCCCAGAGTGGTTTCCATGTGCGCCGGGAACCACCTAATGTGGGCCCGCGCCATTCTATTTGTGGGCAGTAGTCCATGGGCGGGTCGCCCAATGATCCCTCTGCTGTAGCCGACAATGGCGGAGCGTGAGTCACTCAATACTGTGATGGCCTTGTCCAACTCACAAGTTAGCGCCAGCGCGATAGCCGCCTCTTCTGCCTGCGTTGCCGTATGAGCGGATACGCTACCGGCTGTGACGCATTTGCCATCGCAGGCCCGTATGACAGAGAGTGCCAAGGTGTGGGGCTTGTTCTTGTACATGGCCGCGTCAACGTAGTATGCCTGGGCGTCATCCTCATACGTTCGGGCCAGTGCTTTGGCCCTTGCTTCCCGTCGCCCCCTGTCATGCTCCGGGTGCATGTTGCGAGGGAGCGGCGGTATGGTCAAGTGCCGGGTCAAGCGGCCAATGTGCCTTTTCTCCACGTTCGGTTGATCTTCTTCAGTGGGAAACTCGTTTGGTGCGGTCATCCCTGCTTTCTGGAGTATTATTCTGCCCGCCTTCGTGGCGTTTAGGCGGACGAGCTGTGCTATGCGCTGTGCCTCTCCGATTTCCTCTAAAGTATTGTGCACGCCTAGCCGTGCTAGGGCTTCGTTGCTGGTGCTAGGGAGGAGACCCAGGACCGCCCTGTGCGCCTTACGGACGGCCGCATTGATTTTATCCTTTTCATGCTGTAACCATTTGTGGAAAGCTCCGACATAGGCGACGTGACTTACGACGAAGGACTGCACCAATCGCAGCAAGCTGGTCTCTCGCATGCCCTGCTTTTTCGTAGCCACTTGCTTAATGAGACGAGTGGCGATGCCTATTTTAGTGATGAGGCGGTCAATCGCTAACGTGTTTCCTTTGCCTGCGTTGATGTGCATGCCCAATACTCGAATGCTAGACACGTGAGGGATGATGCCATTGTCCCCTGTTCGGAGGACGATATTGGTTGCTTCTTCCTCAGCGCTTTTCCTCCAGTGTCCTGGTGGAGGCAGGATCAACAACTCTGATTTCTGGGGGGAACACTGTAGTCCTGTTCCTTGTAAGCATCCCTCTATCCGGTGCACGGCTTCCTGTAACCGGTCTTGGATATGTCCGGTCGCACCGCCCGCGACCCACAGCGTCACGTCGTCCGCGTAGATGGTATGCCGGACGTGGGGCAGGTCGGCCAGGCTGTCGGCTACCGGAATCATAACTAAATTAAAGAGAAAGGGGGAGATCACCGCTCCCTGCGGTGTTCCCCTACTTCCCAATCTTCTCTCTTCTAGCTGGAGGTGTCCGACATGGAGCTGTGCTGTTCTATCGGTGAGAAAGGCTCGGATGTATTCATAAGAGCGCTTTCCCAGCCCTAGTCTTGTGACTTGTGCCAAAATAGCGGAGTGGAGTACATTGTCAAAAGCGCTCTTGACGTCCAGTCCTAAGATCGCCCGGCAATCCGTGCTGCTCGGGCGGTCCAGTAGGTCGCGCTGGATAAGGAGCATGGCGTCTTGAGTGCTTAGTTTACTTCTGAATCCGATCATGGTAGGTGGGTACTTGTCGCCCATACAAAAATATTGTATGGTCGGCTATAGAAAATCCTTTTTATGGTCGTCTTTAGCTATTTGGCCCAATAATCTTTAGACTTTTCTATGACTGTCTTTAGCGATTCGTATCGCCATTCCTATGGGTGTCTTTAGCTTCTTCTATAACCGGTTCTACGGCTGTCTTTAGCTATTCTTATCGACATTCCTATGGGTGTCTTTAGGTTCTTCTATAGCCGGTTGTATGGTTGTCTTTAGCTATTCGTATTGAAATCCCTATGGGTGTCTTTAGCTGCTTCTATAGCCGGTTCTATGGCTGTCTTAGGTCTTCTTTGGATATCGCTATGGCTATAGAAGAATCTAAAGACACCCATAGGAATGTCGATAGGAATGGCTAAAGACAGCCATAGAAATGTCTAAAGATAATTGGGCCAAATAGCTAAAGACAACCATAAGAAGGTTTGTCAATAGCCGACCATACGATATTTTTGCATGAGCTGCAGCCAGAAGAGAATCACCACTACTTGAAACACAGCGACAGCAGCAGCCGCTGAGAAATTATTAGCACGCTGCCATGCCGGCATAGAGCCTTGCAGATCTCTAGAACTTGTCCTGTGGCACTTAGGTGCATTCTGTAATATATGGCCCGTGAACACTTCAGCGATATAGGGGGAGTGCGAGGTTGCGATTGCAAACACTTCGCCAGTTTTCATTCACAAAATGCTTAAACACAGGCATTCAAGGAAAGCAAAATCAAGGGGTTTATTCATTCCATTCATCACATAAATGGCTACTATCTACGCTACTTCACCACCAGTAAACAGTTGTTCACATACGCCGATCGAAAAACACAGCACACGCATTCCAACACCCTGGCTCACGCTTAAGTGACTCGCTCGACAGCCACACTACGCGGCACATTCCCCGCGAACGTCCGCCGAGACACAAATACCTCCTACAGGTGCTGGGTAGTCCATAGAAAAGAAATCACTCAGAAGTCGTTCATTACACTCAGTACTCAGCGCACACAGCTGCAAGTTCGGTGGCTAAAATGGAAATGCACTCTCAATAAAACAATGAAGATGGTCGCACACAATGCAATGATAAAAAAAACGTTTTTCCAAGTTCACTCAATTAGTTCCTTGTAAGTTTTCTCAGTTCGCGAAAAAATTATTTTTGTCACATCACCGCGGCCAAATCTTCACTTCTGTCTACGTTGCAGTGCCCATGTGGTGCAGGGTAGTTTAGAAAAGTATTCGTGAACACCAAAAAAAAGTCCTGCATTTCTCGCACTATAGAGTCTCTTCAGTTCGTAAGATCACTCACCCTAGAGTTTTGCGTACGATGAAATTCCTGTCACAGTATCGCAGGTATCCATTTTCGCATGACTTGAAGTTGATGTTGAAGTAATCGTAACACTGTCACCGTAAACACCGAAATTCAGGACACCAAAAAGCGACACATTTGCTTGGCGTCACACCATCTACACGAGCACATTGCCGTCGAGTTGAAATTCCCAGCACCAGGCAACACGTGCCATGCCCGCGCACATGAACAAGGAGACGAAATGCGGCTGACTGAGTGCATCCAGGTATAAGCAGGTCCATCGCGATAGCAAATAGTGCGGAGATACATGCCCATCTTTCGATCTTTTTCTAACTTGTTTGCTGGTAATTTTTTTTTTGGTAAGTACAAGATCGCTTAACGTTTTGTTTTCTTCATCCGAAAAAAGTTGTATCTGTTCTCAGTACTCAGGGAACATTGTCTGTCACTAGCATTGCTGCGCGCAGGAATACTAACACAGCGCGGGCCGCACGGCCGTGTCCTTCGGTACCCATACCCATCGCCAAAACCAGTATGTCAAACAAACAAAAGAAAATAAAACAGGTAGCAGGGGTGTCCCCTCTACCCTTTCATCGCTTCCCAGAATTTCTTCACCGCGCCTCCTTCGCCCGGCGTGGGTCGCTCTCCCCCTTTCTCAATGACTAATCTGAAAGTGGGGTCCGCGGGAGAAAGAATGCGGTTGTTCGCAGCTTCCACCATATTTCTGAGAGAGCGTACCCTGGGCCGCGAAAGTTATTTCCAATCTGCTTCGACGCTGTGAGGGCCGTTTTCAGAGAAGCCCGCTTTTTCACTTGACCGCGGCAGCAAAGGGAGACAGAGGAATAATTCTACGAAATTATACCTCTTTCGGTCAACGTTCATTTGCAAGCTTTGCGGACGCGCAGTATCCAAAGTTGCAACCTGAATTTGAGCGTTAATCAGTAGCTTCTTTTAATTGTACGTTTCCCGTATTGTTGGTATAATAAGTACCTAACCTTATTGAACAAATACGTTCATATAACCGGCCGATCAACCTCATCATCGTTATCCAATCTGTGTTGTAGATGTAGCTAGGTAAATCATGAGTATATGAATTTCGCGTCATAAGTCATATTGAAACCAGCAGAATAGGATTTAATGGTTGCTCGAATTATACCTTTATAGGCTAACACTTTTTGATTAGCGGCTGGAAACTTGGAGCCGTATGTTACTATGTAGTTAGTTAAAGAAGCCTTTATGGATGCAGGCTTGTAAGTTCTGCGCCAAACGCTTTCTTAATTCTGGCAAAATGTTGCTTAATTATCACACATCTAAAGGTTTACAGTTATATATTGTACTGTACCCAGCAGCAGAAGCTTTTATGGCTGCCTCACTTTAGCTTTAAAGCAAATTCTCTCCAATAGCTGGCAGAAGACATCCGTATGGTTCCAAGTTTGTAGACTTAGAGCTAAACAACGGCCCATAGCCGGCCAAATGAGCTTTTATGGCTTTCTCTCTACAGCTTTAGGACGAACTCTTTTCAATAGCTGGCAAAAGACAGCTGAATGGTTTGAAGTCTGTAGACTTAGAGCGAAACAACGGCCTATAGCCAGCCGAATGAGCTTTTATGGCTTTCCCTCTATAGCTTTAGGACGAACTCTTTTCAATAGCTGGCAAAAGACAGCTGAATGGTTTTGAGTCTGTAGACTTCAAGCTAAAAAATGGTCTATAGCCAGCCAAAAGAGCTTTGCCGCGGCTGGTCTATAGAACTAAAGCCATACATATTTCTTTAGCTGGCTATAGTTACCTGAATAGCTGTGACTCTATAGACTAAACACATTAGGATGTTCTATAATCGTCTAAAGAGAATTGTATGGTTTACAGTCTTTAGTGCAGGATCTATAAAAACTTCAATAGCTGGCTATAGCCTAATTTATGCATTTTTATGGGTGACCATAGAAACCCATAGGCGGCCATAGCTCACCATACATTTTTCAATAGACGCCCATAAGGCATTTTTGTATGGGCGTGTTCCTCCATGTGCGCCTGCCACCTATTATTAAGTATATGCTCCATAACCTTCCCTACACACGACGTGAGGGATATGGGTCTGAGGTTGTCAATGCTAGGCGGCTTACCCGGTTTGGGAATTAGAACTGTACGTGCCGTTCTCCATTGCTTTGGTATGTACCCGGAGCGCCAGCACCTGTTGTAATAGTCTGTGAGTGCCGAGATGGCTTCGTCGCTGAGGTTGCGGAGCGTCTTATTGTGTACTCGATCAGGGCCGGCGGCGGATTTGCAGTTAAGCTCTTGGATGGCTCTACGCACCTCGCTTTCCTCTATGTCCGCATCCAGTTCGGGGTTGTCGGCTCCTGCATATTCCGGGTGTGTGGACTGCGCTGCCTTGGGCAGGTATTTGTTGTTGAGGTAGTCTCGAACCCCTTGTTCTCCGCGATGTTTGATTGCCGAGTGCAGGATTTGTCCTAGCCGGTGGCGTTGAAAAGATTTACTCTGCGTCTCGTCTCGGAGGTGACGCAGGAGCTTCCAAGTACGACTGGCGTGAAGCTGCCCATCTGCCTCCTTACAAATGGCGTGCCATTGTTGTCGGCAGAGTTGCTGACTGTAAGCCTCAATTTCACGTCCAAGTCGGGCGATGCGCTTTCGTAAATTTCTGTTAGTTCTATTCTTTTTCCATCGACGTTGAAGGGATTGTCTCGCTTCTATCATATGAGCCAGGTGCGGGTCCATGGTGGGAATGGAGTCGCTTGTGTCAATCTCGGTGCTCGCATTTTCCACCGCCGCCGTGATGTCCCTTGTCCATTCTTCGATGTCGTCAATGGTGGTCCGAACGTTTTGCTTGCGGAAAGCATGCCAATCCGTGAGCTTGTGTTTGCGACTGGGGGCGTTAACGTGACTTCCCCTCAGCTCCAGGCTCACTTCGATTATGTAATGGTCGCTTCCCAAGTTTAGACCAGTATTTTTCCAGGTGACCGACCTGCCGTCCGGGAGGTGTGCGAACACGAGGTCCGGGGTCGTGTCTCGCGCCGTGGATGTTCCTAGTCTAGAGGGTTGACTGGCGTCGGTGAGCAGATTAAAGCCAGCTGCGTCAGATTCTTCCAGGAGGTTCCGTCCCTTAGCCGTCGTGCAGGGATAACCAAGCTCTTTGTGTGGTGAGTTAAAGTCTCCACCAACGATACAGGGGGCGTCCTTTACATTTTGCTTGATCTTATGGAAGAAAGTTCTAAAACGTTGACCTCTATGTTGGGGATTACTATACACGTTGACGAAGGTGAGAGACTCCCGATCCCGCTTCCCAATCACAATTTCAGTGGCGCATAGTTCAAGTGATGTCGCCCCTCCGAGCGGAGAGTCGAGTGGGGTGAAGGTGATGCCTTTCCGTATGAATGTACAGACTCCTTGCGCCGCGCCTTTGCCATGCGTACGGCCGCTAGGGGGCGATGCGTGCGTGCGATATCCCAGGAGCTTGGGGGGATCCTCCATGTGCGTCTCCTGTATCATGATGATGTCTGGTGGTTCTGCCGCTGTACGAACTGTCTGCTGTAGTAGAGCCTTCCGGCACCGGTAACCGTTGGCGTTCCAGTGCCATATTCTGATGCAGTTTTGATTACGGGCCATCGTTGATTCCCTGGTTCCCTCCGTGTTGTTTTCCTCCCAGATTCGCGAATTGGTCCATTATGAACTGCTTGAGGTCAGTGAATTCCCTTTTCATGCTGGCTATGTTTTGCTCAATGCTGGTCATTTTCTCGCTAAGAACCTTGATTTGATTAGCTTGCTTGTCCAGCCGTTTCCCGAGTTTGTGTATCCTGACGCCGTAGTTGAGTCCGGTTTCGTCCGGTGCCGGTCGACTTTCGTCTGTGGCGTTACCGCCATTGTTGCTTTCGTTATCCTCCATAACGGATTCTTCGTTCATGGTTTCCTCGTTTTCTGTCTCCGCAACGACAGTTCTCTTGCGCATCTTGGGTGGTGGTTGCAGCGGGCCGCCCCCGCTCACTCCCGTTGGGGTGAGGCTGGGTGGACGCGGCACGCTCCCCAACCGCCACGGTTGTTGGCTAGCCGTGGCAGGTGAAGTCTGTGATCGAAGAAGTTGCTCGATCATTTTCTTCTGTTCTTTAACCGTTTCCTGGAGCTGTGCCACGAGCTCGCGCAGCTCTTTGACCTCTGCATTGTCGGCGCGATCTGAAGTATGGGAGAGGGGTGACTTGTCCCTTCCCCCGCGACCTCGTGTTTCTCCGGCAGCTGTGCGCTTGTCGGGCAGGGGGGCGTTCCTGGGCGCTGCGACACTTGCCCACGTCTCGCGATGGCTTGATAAGCTCCTCCTTCGCTCGGCGCTTTTCTCTCGGCTCTTGCTCCGGTTACCGCTGTGCATACGCTGACGTGTACCCCCATTGTTCTCTTTTCCCTCGCGCCGCAGCCGGGGAAAGTCCTCTTTTTCCATGAAGCTGACCTTGCCGTCGTGGCTCCTGTGTTCTCCCGCCTTTTTGGCCGCCATCTTGCGCTGCCGCACGACAAATGGCGTTTTGTACTTGTTTCGGCATTTGCCCGTGCCGGACGGGTGGGGGCCGCCACATAACTTGCAAACCGGCTTGCACGTTGCTTCGTGTCCTTCTTGGGGGTTATGCAGCCCACAAGCGAAGCAGACATTTATGTCAGGCCTGGGGCAAACGTCCTTACGGTGGCCGACCTGACCGCACGAACGGCACACTTCCTTGTGTTGTTTGTACAGCTTACAGCGTACGATGAGGCTCGCAAACTTGACGTATTGTGGGACCCTGCCCCCGTCAAAAAGTATGATCACTGCTGTTGTCTCTCCCATGCGGTGTGCGGCCAGCACCGTTGGGTTTCGTTCTCCAAGCAGGCATGCATCGATGTCGGCTTGCGTATATGCAAGCGGGATGTTGTATATTATCCCTTTCGTAGTGTTATCGGGTGCAGCACGGTACGCATAGATCTCGTGCTTGTTTCCCTGGATCGTGATCTCTCTCACTTTGTCATATTTGCCAGCCCTATCCTGACTAGGAGTGCTGATGACTATTATATTCTGTCCAAAGTTCGGGCATACGGTATCTTCGAGCGTAGCTTCGAGTGGTATACATGCTGACGTGGCCATGGCCGCCACGAATTCGAGCAGATCTAGTCTTCCCATCGCGAAACCGCAACGCGGTCGGACGATAACTCTGTGGTCGTTGGCTGGCAAATTGGGCATGCGTGCTGTTCTTGCTAACTTAGAGTTAACTCTCTGCGTGATCTGTGCTCGCGTAGCAGGCGTACGCTTACCAGGAGAGCGAGGACGATGCTGCTGTTTTTGCGTTGCATCCCCGGTCGTTGAATCCTTCTCAATCTTCCTTCCACGCCGCGTGGCGACGATCCACCCCGCATGATCTTCGGATGACGGCGACGACGAATTTTCGTCCGTCGACACACCGCGCACTTTCACAGTCATTCGGCCAGAGTCTCTGTCCACGTATTCGTCGAGTTCGTCCGCTGGAATCACTTCCATCGCCGCTTGGTTGTCTTCCGGCGTTGCAGCCGCCGCCGTCTTCGCCGCAGGCATGCCTCCGGTCCCGGCGAGGCCGGCGTCAGTGATGGTTGCCACCGCGGCGGCCGGAGCCGTCGCTAGGCCTCGTTGCCGCTCGGTTAGGGTTAGCCGTTCAGCCACGTCGGCCGTTAGAGATCGGGCATAAATTCCCGAAAAAAAAATGGTCGGATTTTCAAAATTCTTTCTCCGGGCGGTGCCGAAGATCGAAATGAATAAGTACTCACAAATTCAAGAAGCTGGGGCAAATTCTTCCGCAAGAAATATCGTCTTTTTTCGCGGAGCCGAGGTGACACACGTCTGTTCCCGGCGACCGCTCACAGCGCCCCCCTTATAAATGGAAGAGCTTTTCAAGAATGTCCACGCGGAAATGTTGCTATGCGTATGCAATGTTGCCAACTCCCGAAGCAGACAGCTTGCACCCTCAGGGCAGCCCTCAGCACATGAAGTGAAAACTGGCAGTTGTAAAAGGCGTCTGACTTACCCGTAGTAAAGCCTGCCTTACACAGGATGTTTTATGTTGTATGAATGTGTTCGTGCAGTGTGAAGAACTGTACACCTGTTCGAAATGTTTTGATAGCTCCTTAGCCTGGTCCTCCAGTGCATCTCCTACTCTGCCTACGTACGAGGGGCATATGCTATGGGTCTGTTGTCCTTTTCGTTTCCGTATTCGTGTCCAGACTGTGTGCGTCTGTCTGAGTTTATTACTTCAATCAAATGAGAAAACTTCTGTGGGTATGGCCCTCAGTCCAGGGCGCCATTGGAACAACCCGCCGTTTTCACCCGTTCGATCAGCTGCCGCTGTCTGCTGGGGCTAAAGCTAGTGAGTTCTCTCCGACTGCTCCCAGGAGGAGTTCGGGATTTCGGGTCAGGCCAAGCAAGAATTAATCAGACATTTTGTGATGCCCAAAATCGTGGCGCCTTTTTTGTCTCAGCTCGAACGTGCTTCCCAACAGCCTTTGCCCGTTGGAAACGAAGAACGTTATCCGATGCGGCGAAGGCTACTCCAAGTCTTGTTCTGTGCTTTTTGTGCCAGCCTACAGTCCTCGTTCCACCAGGGTCACCTTCGGTTGTGCGTGCCATCGGAAACCTGCGGGACTGACTTTTCGGCAGCGTCGAGGATGTGCGCGGAGGGAAGTTGGGCCGCCCCCGCAATGCAGGCCCGAGGATGTGTAGTACATTTAGATGTTTTTTTTAAATGTATTGATTGATTGTGGGTTTTTAACACGCCGACGCAGCGCAGGCGATGAGGCGTGCCGTAGTGGAAGGCTCCGGATTGATTTTGACCACCTGGGGATCTTTAACGCGCGCCGAAATCTCGCACACACTGGCGTTTTTGCTTTTCGCCTCCATCAGAAAAGCGGCCGCCGCGGCCGGGAAACGAACCCGTGTCCTCGTGCTCAGCAGCACAACGCCTCAGCCACTGAGCCACCACGGTGGGTATAATCTAGTACTCGCTCAATTAGCTTAACTTTTTATGGGGAATAAAATACTGTTTCGACCTTTACCTATGTACGTCAATGTGGTTGGGAAATGGTCGCTACAGTGATGCTACTGATGAACAATTTGGAGCAGTTCCTGGAGCCGGAAATGTTATTTTCTGGAGAAACCATAATACAGTATTTGAGGATGCGCCACAAGAAATGTGCGCCCAAAACACACCATACGGATTTGTGCCCACGTCCAACTCTAGAGAGATAGAAAGAAAACTGCACAGCCAATAGTAAAAGTTGAGGTGCGACTACGAGTTGTGTATTCGTTCATTCCAAAGCCACAAGGCTTAGTAGATGCAAAGCGAGTCCAATGATGTATCCCTGAAGCTAGGTTAGCATCCCAGATATAGTGCAGCAAGGAACGATAGGCCGGACCATGGAGCCACCAATGGTAATGCGCAACGTGCTGCAAATTTAGACCTGCCAACATCAGATATTGCCTTCAAATGTCCTTGTTTCCGGGGCATGTCCATAATTAATGATGAAGGTCAGCGGGAGCCATTGCGTCAAAGATTCTCCTTTGCAGCTATTTGTGTGGCCCATGGGTCACTTGGGAGCTGGGCGGGCGATGATGGGGCTGGGCAGTTATGTGACGGGAGGTCAGCCCGTTCATTTACTGCAATACTGGTGTGACCAGGCCAAGGAGGTTGTATAGAACTTCTGGAGTGGAGATGGTGCTCGAAAACTGACGCCGACGGCCGCCGTCTTGCCGTGGGTAGAACACTCGTTCCGCGGCAGCAGACGCATTGCATTCGTCGCATAATGTACTTGTTTTTGCGGCGGCTTACGTTATATTTTTGCTTCCGTTCTTTTTTTTTTCTTGTTTTCTTTTGTTTTGTTTCGCAAGTTGATTCTCTCATGCGGCTACCTTAAAGCGCACCGAGCTTTTCTTGCGCGCGTTCATTTCACGATGTGGTTTCGGTTATGCTCCCTTCTCCGTGTTTCTAGTTAAGCGCTTCGCAAGTTGCCCTTGCGTGCGCCGGGGGCGCACACATCTGGTAATTATTTACATTCTTGGGCGCTAACAACTAAAATAAACAGTAGACACAATGACATTTTTTTCTGCCCCACGTGTCGTTCTTCCGAGTTCTCTCTTGCCAAAGAGCAGAACTCGTGTTCGTTCGATCCTCGTTCGCGGATGGATGCTCCAAAGGTGTAGAAAGCAGAAATGGTCTGCTCGTGCGTCGCGTTCGGCTGCGCTAATCACGCGAAGAAGGCGTCGGGGATCACCTTTCATCTGTAAGTACTGAGGGTATCTGTTTGTGTTTTGAGGGCATTACTAGTATTATAACGTTATGAGTGCACATTTGCCCGCCGTTTGTGCGTGATGTAAAGGGAAAATTTGCCGTAGCACCTGCCGTCCGCTTACTGAGCATACCGTACGCGCTGAGCATACCGTTTACGCAGATATGCGTATGTTTTCGCTCGTGGTTGTGGTGGTCCTGTAGTCGCTTGGCTGCGCGAAATCACATGTTTGTAAATATGTGGGGTGCAAATTGTTTTTCCGCACTAATTTAAATGCAGAGTATTGCTAAGGCAGGTGCCGTCAAAAATCAAAGCACTCTTGTTTAATATATTTCCTTTACATCCGGCCATACGTGAATACACTGATGTTTCTCGTTAGCGCTGTTTCATAGAAGTTTCTGATGCACCGCAATGCTCTTCCGCGTTCTTCGTCCACATGATTTTCTTATCAATAGCACGCTGCTCGCGTCCGAACTTGCGCGGTCAACGAGGTTGTGAATGTGATTGAGTAACCTCCTGCGAGTAGTTTTCTTATCAATAGCACGCTACTATCGTGCCAACGTGCGCGGTTAATGTAGTCGTGCATCCAATTAAGTTTGTTTGTTTGTCTTTATTCGCATTTTGCACAATCTACATGACTATCTGGATTTGAAAAATAAAGTCGATGCGAGTCCCATGCCTTCTGTAAAGTGCACGCGGAATAAAAAAACCTGATTTAATGTGCTTCAGTGTGTGCCAAATCCATTTCGCAAAATACGATTGAAAAGCTGGAAATAGACCCGCCGCGTTGGCTCAGTGGCTAATGCACTGTGCTGCTCATCCCTAGAACGCGGGTTCGATTCCCTGCCGCGGTGGCCGCTTTTCTGGTGAAGGCGAAAAGCGAAAACTACTGTGTGAACGAGATTTCGGTACACGTTAAAGATTCCCCAGGTGGTCAAAATTAATCCGGAGCCCTCCACTACGGCGCGCCTCATCGCCTGCGTTGCGTCAGCGCGTTAAACCCCACAATGAATCAATTAATCAACCAATCAATCAATCAATCAAAAGCTCGTGCTTAATTTGGTCTTCTTCGGCAAGGGCAAAACTGGGCATGTTGTTTAAACCAGAAAACGTGCATTTGCACTACATATAAAGGTTGCAATATCCTGATGGATATGATTCTTGCAGTACTGCTTAAAAACCATTCGAACCGCTACTGCGTTATTATTTATTAATCATTAATGAATAAGCATTCATTATTCCTAGCAACGTCGCTAAAAGAAACAAGCGTCAAATAATCGCGCTTTCGCGTGTTCCGCACTTCCAGCGTGAAATCACGGCTAATAGAACCAATTATGACGCGGATTCTCTTGCCATGGCGCGCAACATGAGGTAATTGTAATGTTAAGGGGGCGGTCTATAGCCTTAGCTATACCGAATAAACGTTTATTGAAATAAAATCAGGGGTGGTGCCTTTAGCATAGCGCTGCGCGTTTTCCCGCATCGACAGCTCTGTTGACCACCGTAAGATATACACACGCGAACTCGCTGCTTGAACCATATCTTACGTCAAAACCTTACGCGTAAGGCAAAATTCAGTCTGCCCTCAAATATCGTAATCGATAAACTAGCTTACCATCATTTTCTCCCTTGTAAAGCCAAAAAAACGCGACCGCACTTCAGCGTCCCTGCCGGCGCAGCGCCTTTTCTACCCACGGCAATATGGCCGCCGACCGGTTCGCCCGGCTTCACCTCCCCGCGTTGCCCGCTTTGGGCGGCCTCCACTCCAGAAGTTTTATACAACCTCCTTGGAACAGGCACTCACAACACAAGCACCTTTGACGACATCTTGCTGTGGAGCTGGTGGATCCGTTGGCAGATGATGGGAGTTTGTGCAACCTGTTTGAGATAATGGATCACCTGCGTAGAGTCATACGGAGATCGATGGCGGGTAAGGCTTGATTGAAGGCGGCTGCACACAGCAGGGTGTCATGTATAGCCTGCAATTCCAGCAGGATTGGGGTGCATGAGGCAGAGGCGTAGGGAATATGGCCTCCTGTGCTGGGGTGAGTGGGGCTGGTCCATGCCACAACTCCACATCCTTATGCACGCAGCATCGGTGTATAACAGACATTGATCATTTGGTTCCAGGTTATTTGGAAGGGGAGAGAGCTGTACTTATCTTCCTCAGTCCGCCTTTTCCGCCAATGGCTTGTTTTGCTGGCGGTTATAATCGTATAACCCAGGGTCATGTTGTGTGCTACATTGTGGTATGTAGTTTGTTTTTCTTGAATAGGCATGTTCCCGTTGATAGAAACCTTTCGATGAGGCGACCTCGGGCATCCATGCGGGAAGAGCCCCAGAGTGAATTGTCTGTTCAAGTCACCAACGACTATGTATGCTTCAGGTAACTGCTCTATCAAAGCCTCAAAATCAGAGCTTGACAGCCGATAAAATGGTGGGATGCAGAAAGACCATACCGCTATTAACCTATAAAAATATGGTTCAAATAGCAACAGATTCAAGGGCGGTCCGTAATGGTATCGTGCGTCTAGGTAAAAGGTTTTCTGGCAACGATGGCCAGACAATAGATTTTAGAAGAGTATGGGGCCCATGTCTCTCTTCTGAGTACCATGCAACTAAATGAAAAAGTTGGATTGGCTTCTTGAAGGCACGTGACACTTGGTTGATTGGAATACGGCTCCCACAGTTTCATTGTATTTTCTTTTTACTAGCTGATTTCTCCAGGGTGGGTCAATCCTGGGACATCATCTGCAAGACTCGGAGACCAGAACGCTTTTCCTTAGACATGGCCATGGGACATGGGACGTCATCTACATCAACTCGGAGACCAGAACGCTTTTCTTTGGACATGGCCAATACCCCTGTCACATGGGCACTTTCAATCGTGATTGAAGTGAATCGCGATCGAGTTTTTGAGCGCGCTCAACGCACTGCCGCTGCTACACGGCCCGTTTCAATTGCGATCGAGAAGTTGCACCGGTTGCGCTCGTGTACCCTAATGGCGCTAAAAATGTACTTGCAGCCGGCGTATGGTAACTTCGCGCGGTCGTAGGTATACGTAACTATGTAAATGTTACCACACGCTTATTTGGGTCAAGTTATTTGACACAATTTGCGGCATTAGTTGAAGCTGTCACCTACTGTGCCATCACTGAGCGGGGACGAGAGTATCGCCACTTTCGTTCGATCGCGCTTGAGAAATCAGGATTGAGTTCGAGTGGGATCGAGTTTAACCGCGATCGAAACTGACCTGTAGCAGCGCCGGATCCGGATTCAGCTCAATCCGGATCGACTCAATCGCGATTGAAAGTGCCCGTGTGACAGGGGTACAAGACACGCACGGTTGAGTGGTGGTTGGCCCAACCCACATGTTCCCGGGTCTGTCGCGCTGCAAAGCACCAAGTGCCTGTGGGTGTGGCACCCCTGAGGGGCTGGGGCTTGTGTCGGCGCTACTCACCACGCACCTTGACTAACCAAGGTGACTTCTACGGGGACTGGACAGTGATTACGGGTGTGTTTAGTGCACCATTGTTTCTGCATCAAGGCTACAATTTAAACCTGCATATGAGTCCTCTTTATCTAAAACAACTTCCTCCAACTAAAAATCTCCTATAGTTACACCAACGCACGCAGCAAGAAAAAATTTGCCCTAGGGCAATCCATCTTCAAGAGCGCATTTGCGCAAAGGCTGGGCAATGCTTGGCAGACAGAGGTGTGTGTACTCTGCAGCACACCCGAGGAACAGGGGCACACGGACAAGGGCTGTACAAGAACAACATTTTCATTTCGTCGCAGGTTTATGAATTACAGTTGCGTGTACACATATACAATTGTGTCCCATGTGTGTCCAAGCTGTATGTGTACAAGGTTGTGTGTGTGTACGTGTGTACATAGTGTCGAATTTTGCTATACACAGCCACTTCACGGTGAGCACGAGCGATAGAAGGGAAGGGGGGGGGGCACACACGCAACTGCAGAGAAGGGTGCTTATAAATATTGTGGCTCGACAACTCAGATCAGCTAGCGCAGAAATGGGCCAAAAAAAGGGGGGAAAGTGCGGTACCATAAACAGAGCACGGCATACACCCATAATCCAACAAAGTCATAGGAGACACGTACCAAGTGTTACAGTAAATGGTTGGCGTTGATCCGAATGAGCAGAACCATGTACAAGTACAAGCCCGAAACACCTGCATAGTGGCCCCACCCAATAGATATCCCGCATTGCGACGACCCCGGACACGCTGTCAACTGAAAATTTTTCACTGGCACTGCTCGAGAAACAAACACCGAAACAAATACGTCACTTCAAACTGTAGTGTTGTCAATGGTAAATGCCGTCAGCTGCAGTACAGCCACTGTTATGACAGCCTGAGCTCAGAATGCTTAAAGCCATACCTGTGAACATCTGAGACTGCTCACCGCAATTTACGAGAAGAAAAATAAAATAGCCAGGTAAGCGTTCTCATTCCTGCCCTTTCTTACCACTAGAATGTAGTACTTCACAGGGCATACTTGCACACTTGAGCTTGAAGATGCAGAGTCATGCCTGTAAAACACAACCAGCCTTGCAGAATCTGCCGCACCAATTAAGTGCGGGGCCCGGGGCTATACCAGTGCACTTTCCATTTCCACGCCATTTTTGTACACCGGATGTAAGGCTAGCTTGTCTGGTTTATGAGAGACTGCTACCACGATACGGCCTTGCATAGAAATGTCAACGCCCCCTCCCCCATTTTGAACAAAACCTTACACAGCCGCAAAATTATGCATCGCGATGTCTACGTCAAATGTGCCCTCCCAGCCCGGGGTTTAACTGAATATGGTCAGAGTAGTGCGCAGCCCTGCGTCACACCGAAGCTGGCACAGCAATCTAAAAGGGTACTTCGTCTTGAAACAATCACCGCCCATGCTGTTTAAACAAATTCGAAGACAAGACATAGTGCCCATTTGTTCTTAACACTCTTTGATGCCACACTAACAGCTCGACAATGAAGAAAAGCAGCACTGAAAAGACATAGCGGCAAGATGCCAACTCCAAGCTCCAAGCTTATTTTTTTTCTTTTTGCTTACAAATGAAATGCAATGCGATAAACGGCCACATTGAATGCAGTGCACAACAGATCAAAGAACGGGTGGAGTACATACAAGTTTTAAACAAGCAATTGTGTCCCCACACTTTCTGTTTTTAGCCAACCTGTTCGCCCACCTGTTGGCAAGAGCTACGAGGAAATGCCAACAAAGACTAAAGTTGCAAGAGAGCTTACAAGAAGATCCCACAACGCCTAGAGAAAAATAACAAGGGCTGGTTTGATGCTCCCAACCTTGCTTCAATGCAATGGTCCGATTACAAACAGACAGATGTGGTATGCGTCAACATTTATCGACGCGGTGAGCACAGGTCACACACCCACCCAACGAAAGAACAGATTACGAAGACTCGGTGCCACACAACACTGTTTGAGAAGAAGTCTTCAGTGCAAGATCAATGCTTCGCAAGAACACATTTGTGACACACTGGTGGAGGGTGGGGAAAAATAAAAAATAAATCAAAGCAGGGCAGCAGGTGCAGCGAACAGCAAAAGGGGGGTGGGTGAGTTGCAGCCTGTCCACACTTCACAATGCTGGCAGTGACAAAACGGGAGCAGACTTGGCGTCACTTGAGGAAAAAGAGAGGGCCCATTGACCGCACACATCACAGAAAACATGACTGGCACCTCATCAAGATTAAAAAAAGAAAAAAGAAAGAGAAGAGAAAAAGACGCAAGAGGTGGTATCTCACACGCCGTCCAAGTGTAAAACAACCAAAGAGATGAAAGATGGTCCTACAACGTTCGCGCTCACCAGACAGTTTCCGTGGACACAAGAGCGCTGGCGCTCATGGCATTGCGTTTTGTTCTTTTCCTTGTGAGCACTACAGCCACGCAAGCACACGACTGCAATAGCCCACTTATTCCATGGCCCCAACCAGAGAGGGACCGGAATGCTGCGCGAAGCATTTTCATGTAAGCCGCAAATCGCATACTTCCATGGATCGGTGACCGCCCACCAAACTGACAGCCTGCGAGTCGCGGCACGGACCAAGGATGCCGCTTTTGTCTTACAGACTTTCACACAGCTAAGATGAGTTAAAAACACCAACGAACAACTGGAGCTCCAACAAACGCCAACGACGCACTTTGCAAGCGAGCTGGCGAGGCAAACGGGCGCTGCAACAACGCGACGTATCCGCGAAAGGTTTGTACGAAAACGGTCAATGCTCGTCAAACATGCACTGGTCAGAGCCGAGCTCACAGAAGTGGAGAAGAAGCGGAGCGGAGGGGCGCTGCATTGCGCAACAAACTCTCAACTTGTCCCTTTGTGCAAGGACAGCTCCCCTTCCACTGGCCACAGCATGAGCTTCAGAAACAACTGGAAAGACTGTGACGCTTTCGGGGCTGACACGGCGGGACACCAAAAGGAAGAAAAACTAAACACAGCCGACAACACAACACACGGCGCACACAAGGCTACAGTGGGAAGCAATGAGAAGACGGGCGACAAGTACACTGAAAGTCCGTGAAGCCCAACAGTGCCACACCAAGGGGGAAAGAAATGGAGACCAAAAACGGCGAAACTGAACTAGCTTTGGGTCGAGAGATCGGCGCCCTAATCAGCTTCGCGAGACGCACTCCAGGCTTCAAATGGTCCAAGGCGGCCGCTAACGTTTTCTTATGGCACACGAACAGCCCGCCAATGACTTTTGACGCAGCCCACCCACGACGGCCTAATGAAAGGGGCTCGCAATTTTCGCCGCCGCCGCAGCGCTGCTCGGCAAAGAATACACCACAGCAGCGCTGAGCTCTCGCACTGCAGAACATCAAGTTCGTGCTGTACAGGCGAAGCTGACTGGGCCTGAACTGGTCCTGAGAACACAAGAGAAACACACACGCACCACAAGACGCAATAGTAAGCGGTACGAACCAAGCAGCGCGAGAACGCCACCCGTTACACGGCTGCGGCTTTCACACACATACGGTCGCCATTGTTAAATAACTCGCAAACGTCTCCAGACACCACACAATTCACCAGAGTGCCACGCGGACTACCCCAAGGGGATACCTTTCCGAATTTTTGCAATGTTGGCACGATGCTAGCCTCTAGAAAATTTGGCAGCAAACGCGACGGCAGCGCCACTTAATTCACCTCTGCTCTAAGTTGTGTGTTTGAGCGCACATTGTGCTGCGAGAGTGGTTTAACGTAAACAGTGACCAGGGTGGAAATCAACTATCAGGGAATAAATATCGCGTGCAGCATGCTTCCGTGCAAAACCCTGGACACTGCGCGGGTCTTTGGCACCCAGACGACCTGACAACTAGTACCGGTGTGAAGCACAGCTCTCGTGTGTCCCCACGATGTTGGCACACTGCTGACAACGTGCTGCTGGCCCCAACGTGTCGCGCCATGGGTGCGACGATGAGAAATAACGTTATCTTAACAAAAGAAAAATGACACTCGTAATGGCTACTCACTGCCTAATTTTTCCGTATTTCATTATGGCCCCTAAATGCCACGACTTCATGAGACAGCAGCTCTTGGAGAGTTCCAGGTTGATGTTATTAGTACTCAATTAAAATTAAGTGAAGTCCGAGGCCACTTAAGTTCGCTTCCTGCTCGAAGTGTATACCGCACATTTCTCAAAACGCACAACATGGTCTCGAAATAGCTTATACACAACTTGGCAAAATGTTATACACAACAGTCAACCTCCACTGGGCACAGCGAGAGCTCCCCCCCCCCCCTCCTTCCCCCTCCTATTTCCCTGGCACAAAAGCGTCGATCAGCCAGACTGCGGGCCAGACAAAATTGCTCGCTTTTTTTGTGGGGTACTGTGTAACCCAAACAGATAGATATTACCGTGACAATTTCCAGCTTAATACTGCCAGGGACTTCAACAACTCCAGCCAAAAAGCATGGCAGATATAAAACGCAAGAACAGACCCTCTGGCAGTCTCGGCTTATCCCTCCCCTCGTAAGCTTCAGAGAAGGCAACTGCTGCTTTGCAGTTAGCGGCAGGTGTCTTCACTGGGTGCGACCGCGATGAAAGTCAAGACCTAAGCTACAACGGTTCGCGTCCTTGCCCATTGACAACTGGGAGCAAGCCGCAGATAGAAGGTTGTGACCCAGACATGCGAACTTTTGAACAAGCTCAGTCGGGAAAGGCACTGATTGTTTCAGACAGGGGGAAGAGAGTGTCAGAAAGACAGACGATGAGAAACGATGCACGGACACAACAGTGAACGGGCAATACAGCCACTGCTTCCTCGCAACTGACTTCAATGGAGACCGCTGAACTTTTCGCGGAAGCAAAAAATTCCCGGATGCCTAAAAGAGATGGGCTTCTTCAGCTAGCCGCAGTCATGCCATGAGAAGAGAGATGCGCGGGGAGTCGACGTTTCCTCCGCAAACAAATAAACGCAAGCCAAGGCTCGTATCTGTGAGAGTTGGCTGCTTGTGCGCCGTAATATTAGGCGCAGTAAGAAAATAAATGCCATGTCAAGATCGAGAGAAAATGCACAACGTAATGAGGCAGCACGCTTAAATTCCCTTAAAAAAAATCGAAGCACGCTGCCTTCGTCGCAGAGGAGGATCTGCAACTCAAACTAAAGCCGCATTCCGAGAAATGACTATCGTATGCAAGATAAAAAAAAAAAGCTACGAAACGCGGGGAAGCTGACAAGGAACACAATTGCACACGATCAAAACACTCGCCACGGCTCACCGAAACACAACGATTGCCTACCCGGGAAGTGTCCCAGACATATCCGCGCACAGAACCGCACGGATGCTTCCACCTTGGGTAGGAGTTTATCTCTCCACCTTTCGTTCTGTTGACATCCGTCCGCTGTGCTGAGAAGAGCTCGCACTACGAAGCGGCCTCCCCCGCTGACAAGCCTTGCAGCGGGGACTGGCCGTTCGGCGCACACACGCCGGCGATGTCGGCGGGTTCTCATCACCCCGCAACTGTCTCCTCCAGTGAGCGAGTCGACCCGTCGACGACAACAGGGAGCTTCGAGCGCTACGGCGGCTCCGATAACGCGACAGGCCGGCACTCTCGACGGCGCACCATTGACCCTGAACCGGTGTTGTGGAGAAGGCGCTGTTCAGAAGAGGCCGCAGTCCTTGAGGTTGTTCTTGATGATGACGTCTGTGACGGCGTCGAACACGAACTGGATGTTGTTGGTGTCGGTGGCGCACGTGAAGTGGGTGTAGATCTCCTTCGTGTCCCGGCGCTTGTTCAGCGACTCAAACTTCATCTGGATGTAGGCGGCCGCCTCTTCGTACGTATTGCTGCCTGCAATCGTGACCGCAACGGCCACACGCGCAAGAGCTGGTCAGGTCACGATGCACAGGCAGACTCACACAACAATGTGGCGGCAAACTTCAACAGGCCCGAACTCTTGAGTTAAAGAAGTACAGCCGCAAGATTGGCAAACAGCAAGAAAGCCAGCTGTAAGCAGTGCGCATGTGCCTTCATCGAAAGCCTACATCTTGAAGAAACAAGAAATACGAAAATATACCTGAAGCCAACGCACTCAGCCTGCATCAAAGACCAATAAAAATCCCTACATGAGATGACTACTGTTGCCACAAAACGGATATGTTGCTCGGCAAGTTGGCACTTAGCTAAACAAGATGCGCGGTTATGTAACAAAAATGCAAGGGTTTTTAAGGAATTTCAAGCAGCTTGAAATAACGAGAAATTGTTGAAAAATGGCAGTAGCTGCAGCCAATGCGAACAAAGAAACGTGTCTTGGGACAAGCGCCTATGCCAGAACAACAGCTTCAGCAACATTTTTTTTTTTTCTTCAGCCATTTATCATAAATGTGCGTTAGAGCAACACGGATAAGCACTTTCAGGGTGTTACCGAGTGCAAACTTTCATTTTCTAACGTAGATCAACCAGGGGCCGAATTCTCCAAAAAACGGGCGTAGTTTTGAAGCGTTGCGGCACTGGCATGCAAACGCGTGTCATCTTGGGGTGGGGCGTCACTTTGACGGTCAACGAAAAGGTGAAAATCTTGGAGAGGAGCGTTGTACCAAGGGAACAAAGCAACAAGCGAAGCGACGTGGGGCAGTGTGCATCGCTTTGTGCCCTTGGTACAACGCTCCTCTCCAAGATTTTCACCTTTTCGTTGACCGTCAAAGTGACGCCCCACCCCAAGAATACATGCGTTTGCATGCCAGTACTGCGACGCTTCAAAACTACGCCCGTTTTTTTTTTTTTTGGAGAATTCAGCCCCTGGCAACACACACTTCCTCCTCAGCCATTATATTGCCTCCAGGCAAAATCCCGAAGTTCCAGGATTTTTATGGGTCAGTAAAGACTGCCCAACTTTCAAGGCCTTGACAACAAGCTTTCCAATTTCAAGGGTGGTTTTCAAGTACCCAGACAAACCCTGGATTTAGCCGTAACAGAGTAAGAAGTTGACGTACACTTGCTACAGAAAAAACGCATGGTGTGACAAACCCTGCATGCCCAGGGAAGCAAAGAGGACTTGCCCCATGCGTCTCTCCTGTTGCAGTAAGGCTTTATTGTTTTCATGCTTTCCTGAGTAATAAAAAAATGCTGCTTAATCTTTTAATTCCTTGCTTCAGTTTTACGGAAAATCTTAGCTTTCCCTGCTGCTTGCACGGAGACAATTTTTTCGATTTCTGTGCTTCGGGCCCACCATGGCGCAGCAATGCTCGATTGAATCAGAACAGCGCCGTGTGCGTTCTCCTCACCGGTGTACTCGGGGAAGCAGATGGTGAGTGGGGAGCGGGCAATCTTCTCCTCAAACAGGTCCTTCTTGTTCAGGAACAGGATGATGGAGGTCTCCACAAACCACTTGTTGTTGCAGATCGAGTCGAACAGCTTCATGCTCTCGATCATCCGGTTCTGCACAGGGAAAAGGGGGGGACGGGTGAGCCACGTGCACAAGCAAGCCGTCCGAGGCCTCGTCCGAATGGGCAACCCTCGTGCATGGCGCGAGGTCTAAGCCGACTGTCTGATGCCACACACTGCACAACATTATTTCCATGATAACTCGTGCCTCATTGAAGAGTGCCGAAGCAACCTTCCCCGCAATGTGAACTGCTACTACGACAACTGTCATCAATTCGACACAAGCCGACGAAATTCTCTCTCCCCCCCTTCCCCCCTCGCCGCCCGATTAAGACCGAAAAACGTGAAAATTTTCTGACATTCCCCCCTTTTATTTTTGGAGACTTGCCCTGAATTTCCAAAGAATTTCTGGTTTCCCTGGTTAGTGGACACCCGAAACCCTGAAGCTCAGAACAGCGAGCCTTCCTCCTTTTCTGTAGCAAGCTCAGCAAGCCATAGATGATATTGTGCGCTTAGCCTGCCCTCCCGTAACCTGTGCGATCCCTAGCAAGGAAGCCGCGACTCACCATCTCCTCGTCCTCGGCCAGCACGAGGTCGTAGCCGCTCAGAGCCACGCAGAAGATGATGGCCGTGACGCCCTCGAAGCAGTGGATCCACTTCTTGCGCTCCGACCGTTGGCCGCCCACATCAAACATCCTGCACAAACAGAGAGGGGGGATGAATTTTTGCGCAGCTCTGGGCTAAGGCAACCAAGCGATAGAGAGCACTGGGAACATCACCCGCCACGGTGGCTCAGCGGCTACGACGTGCTGCTGAGCATGAGGTCGCGGGTTCGATTCCCAGC
The DNA here is from genome assembly GCF_048455015.1 of Haemaphysalis longicornis. Lineage (NCBI taxonomy): Eukaryota > Metazoa > Arthropoda > Arachnida > Ixodida > Ixodidae > Haemaphysalis > Haemaphysalis longicornis. The sequence goes on from NW_027526460.1 coordinate 132,049,515, forward strand.
GGCGGTGGCCGCTTTTCTGATGGAGGCGAGAAGCAAAAACGCCCGTGTGTACGAAATTTCGGCGCACGTTAAAGATCCCCCAGGAGGTCAAAATTAATCCTGAGGCCTCCACTATGGTGCGCCTCATGGCCGGTGTAGCGTCGGCGCATTAAACTCTACAATCAAATCAATCAGTACTGGGAACGTCCCTTAGCCTTTGCACCATTGAAGGGTGTTTTCCCCACCAATTCTGGCTTGGCGTAAAAACAACTTCCAATTGCAGCAAGAAACTACTGGCTGTTCAAGAAAATTGCATGCTCAGGACCTCCGTGAATGCACTCACAACAGATGTGCCGATCACACCAAAACATGAAAGTGCACTTCCTTGCTGAAAATGTAAGGCCTATTCACGTGCTGAGAGGGATATACAAAAACAGGAACCAACTCTGAAAACAAACAAACAAGAAAGGAAGAAAAACTCCAGCTGTTTGTTTACATTTCGCGTGGATAGACGGTGTCGCGAGTGAAATGTGAACCCAAGGCAGCAGCGAGTTTGGCGAAAATGGCGTCCTGTTTCGCTGCTTGCTCTGCAAAGGCGGACAGCAGTTTCAGGGACTTCGGCCACTGCTTATGCTGATTTTTTTCTTGCCCCAGCAGCAGCTATAACTCCAGCAACGATGTGGATTCTTCAGATTTTAGTTCTGATCAAGACGTTCCCATTCAACAGTCTCAGACTTCAACAGGTGCTGCCAGGGAAGGTTCGTTTTTGACTTCGCACTGTGTTTAAAAACAAGACGTACCTAATATCTGACAACTGCAGTATTACTTTCATGTGTAATATCTGGACAATGTGCGGAGGGAATATTTTGCCAAATGCTCCGTGCTGTATTGCATTATCCTCTTCCAGATAGCCTGGCACTTATGTAAAGTTAGGGCTGCGGGGTGACGCGGGCTGCTTCTCAAGAGTGCTAATTTTTTTTTCTTGTTTTTTGCCATTGAAGTGATAAGGATTTCGTGAGAGAACACAAACTAGCATGCTTGGATGTATGTTTTAGAGAGACCGACTGGCTCTCGAATGGCTTTGCGGAGTGGCACCGCCGTCCCGGCCGTTAGGTCGGTGGGCCCGCATAAATCCAGAACTTAGGGCCGGATTCTCTAAAAAACAAGCGTCGCTTTGAAACGACGGGGTAGCGCCATGCAAATGCATGTGTTCTGGGGTCGGGGCCGTCGCTTTGAGGAGCTGTGCGGGGAGTGTGAGCCTGAGAAAAGCACTGTGGCAAGCGCGGGGCGACAGCTGAGCACTGCAGCAAGGGCGCGAAGCGACGCCAACTGCCCGTCGTTTCACTTTCAGTTTCCAGTGAGCCGTCACTGGGAGCATGGAGTGGTTGCATGCCTTTCTTTTTGGCAAGTGAAACAGCCTACCATGTATTCGCTATTTGATTGCGTTCACCAAATGCATCACAACCCATACACTCCACGCCTCTTTTGAGGTTTTGATCAGCAGTTACAACATGCCCAAGGGAGTTATTGTATTCACTCGATTATCAGGCGGTCATGGTTAACTCTTTTGTTACCGTGGGAAATTGACCGATTTTTAGGGGTCTAATAAACATTTTTTCTGTGATAGACATATTGGTTAGGCACATATTGCAGTGACATAACTTGCAGATGATTCAACACCCTTTCCGAAGACACCCACCTTCTTTTTTTGCTCAATAAAATGTTTTGCCTCCTCCTCCTCCTTGCCACTTGAAATTTGCGAACATGTTTTTCAGCTAATCTTTTCAGCTCGAATGGAGATACACGACTAAATTGAAAGCGATGTTTAAAAGACACGCAAAAAGCGCCATGCTTCTTGGTGCAGCGGTTAAAACAATTGGCTATATTGGTTAGGCACATTTTGCAGTGACATAACATGCAGACGATTCAACACCCTTTCCAGAGACACCAGTTTAATAATTTTTTCAGAAATAACGACTGCAAAAAAAAATGATTAAAATCAAAATTTTTGTCCAGGCACCAAAGAACATAAAAAAAGGAAGTTGTGTAGAACAAGTCCCCAGTAGTAGAAAAAAATTTGCAATATACATTTTGTAGGCAAAAATTTCAGAACCCGTCCTGAAAAAAAAATTGATTGGCTCAGAACAATTTGTCAGATATCAATGAAAATGCTAGCACGCAAGTGCCCGTGCCGTGCGGTGAAGCCCAACCGCTACTTGAAATTTCACAATTTTGGATGGTCCTCTGGAAATCTGGTAATTTGACATTATTAAAGACACTGTGACGAGAAGAGGAAGTGGACAGGGCAGCTTAGCGCCATGGTCATCCTCTACCGACAGAGACGTAGGCGGTTGGCGTGGAACATTGCTCGAGCTGGGATGACCGAATTGTAAATAGATTGCATCTCTTTTGTAAATAGCTCACTTCAGCACCGTCCATGGTTCATGTCATCCGTCCTGCCGCCATGTAACAACACCAATTAGTTTCCAAGCGATGTAAAAACAACTTGTTAATGATTACGGCCAGCACAAGATTCAATGCAAGCAAGCGATGCAAAGAAATACAGTTGAAGTGGAAAACCACACTCAGTGGTAGATGCTTGTTGACGTTGTGATCATCACTTATCTATCAGAACTTTCATTTGCAGTTTATTATCATCTGACTCACTATGGTAGCCCTGCTTGCAAGAATGAGGTGCAATGCTCTCGAATCATGACCAGCAAGCTTTCACCAAGCAGCTGTTGCGCTATGAAGACAGGTCCGCACTAGAGCCTCCTACACTGCAGCGCCATCTAACATTTTCGAAAAGAAACAATACTGAGCCTGTTGGAGACTTCGTCAGAATAGACAGTTCTACTAGAAAGAGGCACTAGACCTCTGAAAATACCCTCGTACGGAAACGAAACTGGCCACTGAACAGCTGGCGGTGTTCAAGGCCGACTGGAAACGCTCTGCCTCGTCTGAACTGATATCCCACGCCTTGGTGTTATCTTACGACTTTTAGCTGAAGCTGTCATCGCATAAGTAAGGTGCGGGTGAAGTGGAATCACGAGCGGTGTGCATTTTTCGAGGAACAGTAGTGGGCGACGGAGGCGCCATGCCAGATCAGCTTCAAGTTTGGTAACTGCATAGTAGCGCCAAATAAGAATTTTGCAATGCAAGCAAGACCAACACTGCTGGAAACTGGCTGAAAATGCTCTGTCCACTTGTTAGACACGCGAAGGACCTTCAGAAATAAGCTTTGGCAGAATAAAGCTACCCTTTCTCCAAACCAAAGCTCACTAGTGAATAGCTGGTGTCATTTTCAGGTAATTATCACCTCTCAATGCTGTCGGATTACCAAGCTGACAACATATTTTGGTATATGACTTGCTAGGAGCCTTTCGATAAAAAAAAAAATTGATGGTAATGCAGCATAGTCACGAGTGGCATGCTTTTTTGTCAAGTGCAGCAGCCATGCCCCGTTCGCGAAAACATGCGCACCTAAGCTGGCGAAAAACGCCGTCAAAAACCTTAATGTCGCCAGAGCGGAAAAATTTAAACTGATTTTAGAAATGCTGTGACTAGACTAACCCCTGGGGCACACCAGGTGTACAAGAAACGACTACAACATGTCAAAATCAGCAATATAAAGCATCGATCACCGGTAATCGATCTGAGTAGGCCTGATAACCAAAGTAGGCCTGATAACCAAAGGACCCAAGAAAAAGAAAAGGTTTTCACACTAGTATCAGGCAAAAGTACCAGCTTGAAAGTTTATTTCAATTCACACCTTCAAAGTGGTGGAAATTGCAATATTGGCCCATACAACAATCTGACAAATCACTAGGTATCATTTTCTGATGTATCTGTGGTTTTTGGAAGAATACCTCGCCTTATACTAAGACAAACCCAGCACATTTCTTCAAATGTTCTGGTATTTCATTACCAAGGCTGAAGGGGATGCTCTTTGCATGTTCAAGCAAGGTTGCATTCAATTTCTCTAGCTGCGCAGCCGAGCTTTCAGAGTTGTCATCCCTGTAGCCCCTTTGCGGGTCATCTCTCGACCACCTGAACAAGGCAACGTCACCTGCAAATTTCCAGCGGTGCAAATTTCCTCCATTCACTCGCGCCCCTGACTACTCCCATTCAAGCTGCAAGCCATCAAACTCTTATTTCTGTGGCTGCACTGTGCAAACTTTCACCCTCACATTTAGGGTGCAAGTGCAAGACTGTGCCGAAAAATTAGAAGTGGGCATGAACTAGCAGTAAAATATGAAGGAAGCTCACACTAACATGCAAGACTTGAAGGCAGCAATGCTGTACGCAACCTTCCCGACGGTTTAAGTCCACGACTGCAGCCCATTCGCTTCTTCCTCGATACCGCCATGACCTTTACTCCATCATTGTTGCTATAAGTGTGAGCTTTTTCATTTTTTTTTTTTCGGAAAGGATAGTCATTGGACATCACTTTGGAGGAGTGTACTCTATAGTGTGGCTTTCTCGTTCCGAGCAAGTGTTGCAACGATTATGGCGAACGCTGGCGTTTTTATGGGCCAATATTGGCCAATCATCTTGAGTGGGTATGCTTGGCTTGACAAACATGCACAGGAGACGCTGGGCGGTCGCCACGACACACACACACACACGAGCGCTCGGCATTTTCTTGCTATTCTGAACTGCGGACACGAAAAATAACGATTTGCTAAACAGCTTCGCTACTAAAAAACCCTCAATACCGCCGACACATCCAAGATTTCAGCCTTGCATGGTAACTGAATGACGACTCACTTCAGTGTCCCTTTACAAATGTATTACAGCTTGTACATTCTGCAGCACTTGGAAGTTTGTTGTAGGCGCATCCATTGCAACGGGTATGAACGGCTTCCACGACCATTCTTTTTGCCTGTGTATCAAGGCTGGTACTATACTCGGTTACAACTCAAGAACGGCACCACCTCATGTAGTGTATCACTCCGCCAAAGCGCCGGACCCGTGACGTCAGTGTGCGCGCGTTTTGAAAGGGGTTTGTTACGAATGCGTGATATCGTCTGCCTTGTCTCACGCAGTTTGTTTGTCGTCACTGGAGTCGTTTATAAGCATATTAAGTCCAAAAAATCACGGGAACGGCTCACGCCATGTTCAAAATATTCCCAGTAACGCCCTACTTGCGCCGCCCGGAGAAACATCCGGCTACGGTGAAAAGGCACAGCGGCAACTTCCAGTGCCGTTTTTAAGTTGTTGCCGAGTGTAGGGGGATGCACATCCCAGACTCCTGATTGAAAGCTAACCGTGTTTCTTCCGAGGTCGCCCAAGAGAGCCCCCCGTAAACAGCACATCGCTCACTTGAAGTGCAGCTCCTTGAAGACGAAGTGTGTCTCGACGATGCCCGTGGTCTTGACACGCGTCCGCAGGACGTCCTGCTGGGTGGGTGTGTAGCTGGGCTGCGAGATGCGGTCCAGGGCATTCAGGTAGCTGGAGGGAGAGAGTGAGCTACAACAACCACACACACAGGGAGAGAACGGGCAGAAGAAGACGAGGAAGAGGCGAGAGGAAGACGTACTAGGAGGCCGAGTCGTTGAGCTGGTACTCGCGCGAGCGGGCGAAGCAGTGCTGCAGGCCCGGGTCCTGCCACAGGCGCCTCATGAGCGCCGCCAGCTCGGGCGTGATCTCGCACTCCTGCGACGAGGTTGCCCCTGCCACCGTGAAGAACTGGCGGGCGTCATCCTGCAAAGGGAGGGAGGGAGGGAGCAAGGCCAGACAGAGGAGGGGACACACTTTAATTAAAAGCTATACCAGGCTGCCAGCTCAGTTTTCTCTCCTCACAAAGTCTGCATGCTACCTTGGTTTGGCATACCACTTATCTGTCACAAACGTAAAAGAAGAATGTGCAGTCTAGATTGGTTTTAAAAGGGCCCTGAACACTGAAAATGTGTGTGAGTGCCGTCGCACTAGAGCATAGTGAAAGCAAAACAGGAGTGAAGACCATCTTGCAGATGTTATTGGCCACATATGCAAAGCCCAACGTGCAACGCTGTGGACGCTAAAAAAAAAAATGCAGCTGTTGATTGCACATTCATGCCAACTACTGGTGTTCCGAAGGGCAGTCGCATTAAATATGTATGAAGAAAGAAAAACAGAACACCTTTAATATTCTGGAGCAACTTTTGGAGCATCGAGGAGCATGCCTTGAGGCAGCGAAATTGGCTTCAGCGTGGCAATGCAACCCTGCTTAATCAGGTGACACCTCATACACCCACACACCAGGTTCTTCCTTAGCACATTGCCAACTGTACATGAAATGATTCACCAAACTCTCGCAAAGCCTTCGAAAACCATTATGGAGACCTTTCTGTTTCAAAACAACCAATTGCAGAGCATAGCAACCATGAACGAACAATGGCCACTGGTCATCTACAGTTCCCGCAATGCCCAACAGTGAATCCAGGAAACTTCCTTTGACAGCACTGACTCTGTAGATGATCTAGTTCTTTACAGATTTTAGACAGCAGTCTACATATCTAGCATGAAAAAATAAAGCACCTTTAGTTCTGAACAAGCCTCAAATCACCCATTCACCATAGTTTGGAAGCTACAGCATTTTTTGCATAAAAAGCGACAGTTACCACATAACGTGACAATGACAATTTCTGCGTGATGTCACAGATCCAACTAAAATTTTCATATACGCTGCGGGTCAAAGAGAACCGGCCTTTTAACAAGATAACGGCGGGGAATCGCGTGTTTCTGCCCAGTCAAATAGCATTCATAAAAAAAAAAAATGCTAGCTTCACACACACACTACGATGGCTTTCAATCATTGTGGGTGAACTTCACGGCGTCAGTCCATATATCTCTAGATACCCTGTACTCCTCGAGATGTGCTCTCAAGAATGCAAGGTTACCGGACTTAATATGTTATAAACGACTCCAGTGACGACAAACAAACTGCGTGACACAAGGCAGACGATATTACGCATTCATAGCAAACCCCTTTCAAAACGCGCGCGCACTGACGTCACGGGTCCGGCACTTTGGCGGAGTGATACACTACATGAGGTGGTGCCGTTCTTGAGTTTTAACCGAGTATAGTAATAATGGTCCATTTATCTGAAGTGAAATTTAATGCCAAGACGGAGGCGGCTATACATACGAACGTTTTGCGCAACTTTTGCCGTGGCTCTACACTTGTGCGTACAGCCGAGTCCGAGATAACAAAAATAACAATTTCGGCATTCACATGATTATAAAAATGCCTTACGATTGCTTAGTTTTTCAATTCTAAATTTTCAACGGAGCTCCACTATCTATTCATAGAACCTAAGAATTTAAAAATGGTTTGTAAAAAGTAAGTGCAGTTCGTACCTCGTGATACTCTGGCAGAAAAAAAAAGTTTATTGAGAGGCTGTTTCAGTGTTGTTCAGAGACGATTGAAGAGTGCACTTTTTCCCCACAAGTTGCCAAAAATTTGATTTTTTTAGTCTCCTAAGGTGACATAATATATGTCGTTCTTCTGCTACAATTCAAGGTCCTTCTGCTCCAAAATCAAGATTTCACTGCTCCAAAAACTGCTCCCAAATCGGATGCAGCTGTCTCACCCCTGAAAGAGGCATGCATGAAGCCTTGCCTTCTGCCTAGGGAAAGAAATTCGAGGAGGAGTGACGGAATATAACTACCTCGGCCAAGTTGTGGCTGCTGGTAAAAAAAACGGACAGAAACCAAGAATAGAATTAGTACAGGCTGTGTTGCATTTAGCAAGCAAAAATAATCGCCTGAGCTCACTGTACTTGGCAGTGGAAAGCGACACCGTTCTTTCTGTGCAAGCCTTTCTTCATCTGGGTGTGTGAGGAAAACAGTGTGTCGGAAAAGGTAGCGTAATAAACGAAGCAGAAAACCGAGACGTGTGACGCGAGCATTCGTGTTGTCTTCCTCCTTTTTATTATTGCCCAGCTCTTTGCCCCAGCCCGAAATAATGCAGTGCGTATTTCGTAGGCGGCAGCTATCTCCTAAAACCCCTTCCTCGTGGTTTTTTGAACATTGATAGTGCGTGCTCGACGCGCGTTGCCGTGAAGCTGCACTAAAGAAAAAACCCCACGTATTATCCACACCCCTACTTTGCCACTGAAATTTTCGCATTTTCGGTGCGGGTTATACACGCGAAAATACGGCATTTAAGGCGGACAGTTCGTTTTGCTAGAGGAAGACAGCGAAAGACAATATTCTTCAACTCAACGCACATTTTCCCCTCAAAATCAAGGCATAGTGGGGTGCATTCACGCGTTTGTTCATGCCACTAGGGAAGTCTCCACCCCACTTCGATTTTTCCTGAATGTAGCTGTTGCACCCTTGCACATGGTGGGGCTCACTTTTATGAAAGTTTGATGAATGCATACATAGACCACCTCCTTCGCTGCTAAGTGAAGTCCCGCACACGCCGTGACCACAATACGCTGTACCGGAAAGCGACAAATCTTAGTAAACATGTCAGAACCAGAGAGTTTACAACATCAGGAATCCTACCGTACATCAAGGCATTCTCAAAACCAGGTAACAGTTCCTTTACTGCATCTGGGGTCGCCTAAATGCGCAGTTACGTACCTTCCGCACGCCTGCGAGAGCACGCACTATCAATGTTCAAACAACCACGAGGAAGGGGCTTTAGGAGATAGCCGCTGCCTACGAAATACGTACTGCATTATTTTGAGCTAGGGCAAAGAGCTGGGCAATAAAAAAAAGGAGGAAGACAACACGAATGCTCGCGTCACATGTCTTGGTTTTCTGCTTCGTTTATCACGCTACCTTTTCCAGCGGGCTGTTTTCCGTACACACCCAGATGAAGAAAGGCTTGCACAGAAAGAACGGTGTCGCTTTCCACTGCCAAGTACAGTGAGCTCAGGCGATTATTTTTGCTTGCTAAATGCACCACAGCTGGTACTAATTCTGTTCCCGGTTTCTGTCCGTTTTTTTTACCACCAGCCACAACTTGGCCGAGGTAGTTATATTCCGTCACTTTTCCTGGAATTTCTTTCCCTAGGCAGAAGGCAAGGCTTCATGCGTGCCTCTTTAAAGCTGGTTCCCATTCCTCCATTTTTATCTCTAACCGTACGGCTAACATACCTGCCACGTTTGCCGGGATGGCATTAGGGAGATCTGACCAGGGAGGGGGGGGGGTTGTAGCAACAACAGAATGGGTAACCTTACACATATTTTTTTTATTTACTTACAACATAGCGGTAAATGAACTCTTTCTTCGTCGAAACTACCAACAAGCTACACCACTTAAAATGTTCGACGTGGCTGATGCCGCCCTTTTCAGAAAGTCCTGGAAATAGTACTGCAAGCGCAATGCAAAACAGCAGGAACTGAACTGTTTTGTTGTTTCGTCTAAACTAACAGCAAGCTACACCACTCGAGACTTGTTAAATCTTCAGAACGGCCGTGCTCGTGCGTAAATGAAAGTGGTGGTGGTGCTGCGCTTCTATCAACAGTAAACTAACAATGGGATGAACAGGTTCACCATCTGCGCATGGCCGATTACGCTTTTTAAGCACTTCACTGATAACGATGCCGATTGGTGTCGGGTTGGATTGTCTGGTATACCTCCGGCGCATTGTGGCCAGACTGGGAAAAAGATTTGGCCAAAGACGGGTGCGTTTCCGGGAGATTTTTGTTTCGATCATACAATCGTACAAAACCATAAAAATTCGGGAGTCTCGCGGAAAATTCGGGAAACCTGGCAGGTATGGGCTAAGCTTTCAGACCGAGTTCCTGAACGAAGCCTTCTTTGCCGGGTCTTCTCCAGGCTCACTGAACAAGACGATACCATTCTCAGGCCTACAAGGCTCAAACATTCCCCACTTATCCGTATCCCCGACTTCTCCCAGCCAAGCCTTCCAAATGCCCTCTCTTTGAGAGAAAAATGGCATCACTGATACGACTCTTTCCCGACAGGGTGTCGCACATTCGTACTTCATTTCACATTCGAGCAAAAATGTGCGCCCATATGCCACATTTCTGAGCCGTACACCAAATGAAGTGCAGCTTAGTCTTCTGAAGCCCTCACTAGCAGCCCAATCGACATTATATGCCACCGTTTTGGCCCACAGTCCTGAAACACCCTTCACATGCAACCGTCCCTGCTACCACTTGTGTGCCACTGGTTTTGCGGCAACACCTCGTGGGGGACTTTTAGGTGGCTCCACCACCACCGCTACTACTACTACCACTCCTGTTGTCTACCTCCCAAAACGAGGGTAGCACAGACAACCAGCAACACACTTCCCCTGTGCTGTATAATTCAGCCCAGCAGCAGCAAGAAAGTGCATGTGTTTTAGGAAAAAAGACTCACAGGAATTTTTTTAATGCGAGGGACGAAGGTGCAAGGGTAAACAGCGACACTACAAAAGCTAGCCACCTAGAGCAGGAGGACTAGAGATAGATGCAAATGCTTTTGATAAGGTTTCAAATTTTTTCTGCATGTCAACAATACACAGAGAAAAAAAGCTGTATTGGATTTTTTTTTTACATGTTGGGGATTTCAGCCATTCACAGCCTTTTGGATAGTGGAAGCAAAAGGCAAAACGGAGCTTGCAGCTGTATTGAGCCCCTCTCTGGCAGCAGCATAGCCAAAAAAAGAGAGATCCATTAGCGTTTCGGAAAGGAAAATCCTGGGCGTAACAAGAGGAAGTTATTTATAGCCTGATGCCTAGCTTGAGCATTACCCCAAAGTATTGCTAGACTATCCAGGAGCAGGAGAGATGTGTGTTTTTTTGTAGTGATGCAAAACCTTCAATAGCCTACTCCTGTATAGCCACCAGTATGGTGCTTCCGATAGCTGTTGCAGTACCTTCAATAAAACCCTGCCATTTGTTGATTGCAGTAAAACCATCAATGCGAGACTACCACCACTCAGTTTTAAAGCTACAAACAGAAATTCTGACACGAGTGCTGAGAATAGTAACGTGTTCACACCAGTCTAGGAACTAAATCATAGTGCCAGGCAATAAACTCTTCATTAACTCGGTAAAGTTTTTAAATAATGTTCCTGAAAGGTGAAACATCAAAAAACCACCCAAATCTGCAAAAGACTCTCGAAATTCTGCTGAGAAAATATCTGAACAGCGTGCTACCAAGAAATGACTGACAAGACTTTTATAAAGTGCTCCCAAGTGCATTGTCAAAATTTATTTCCACAGCTTTACCTGATTATGCCTACCAGCATTAAAAAGCAAGGGTCAGAAATGATTTCCACAAAAAGAAGCTGAAACACAACAGGCAAGATTCATAAAAAAATCTTCCTTCTGAATCAAGGCTAGGTCCATCACAACTCTAACTTGAGAACTGCATCCCAAGGCCAATGCAGCTTCCCCTAAAAGCACCCCAGACTGAGAACACACTATGGGCTAAAAGCGATGTGGATTCATCATCATAATCACCAGCCTGTCTACGCCTACTGCAAGGCAAAAACCTCTCCCATGGATCTCTAATTACCCCGGTCTTGCGCTAACTGCGACCAATTTATCGCCACAAACTTCTTATCTCATCTGCCCACCTACCCTTCTGCCGCCCCCTGCCACACTTGCCTTCTCTAGGGATCCACTCTGTTGCCCTTAATGACCAACGGATATCTTGCCTTCGCATTCATGCCCTGCCCACACCCATTAAGCAAGTGTAAAAAAAAGAAAGCAGCCACCCAGCAAAAGAATGCAACAAGAGACATATCAACGCCCTGCCAGCAGGCTAGATGTCCTGTCAAACAAGAAAAATGCAGCCCCCTTTCCAAGCCTTCTATCATCACAGTGACAACCACGCGAGCTGACTCACTAGCAGAGGAGGCGGCATTTCAAGCCACGGAGCATCAGGTTCACCCAGAAACCAGAAGACCCAGTGCCGGCCTTCACGGACAAGACAATAGACCGAAAGGGGACAGAGAAGGAGAAGGCACGCGTAAAAAGAAGAAAGCAGCCTCTCCGCATACCTTCGGCTGGGTGCGAGAGGCCGCACAGGCTATTTTTGCATTCCTCCCCCTAGATCTCCAGGATGCCTTGAAAGCGAGAGCTTCAAATTTCGAACATAATTTGCCGCAAGATTTCAAAGCAAAAATTGCCCTGACCATGCAGTGAATGAAGCATTTATCTTTGTGCCTTGAAGCTCACTTCTAAAAACATACAAATTTCATACTTTTTGCTCATGTACCAAGCTTGCTTAATGCGGCCACAAATTGATTACCGGAATGCCAGGGCAGTCATGGCCAAATAAGAGCCCGATCTTAAAGCACCTCCGTTTTTAAATTGCTGTTCAGCGTAGTCCAGGGTCAGCTGATGAAGTGAAATCCGGTGGGATAATACTTTCAGCCCAGTAGAGAAATGCATGGCAATTTGTCGCTTTGTTTTATGAAATTTACATTGCAACTCTTTTTACAGCTGCTCTCCTGAATACCTAGAGCAGTTACTGGAGCGGCACCCAAAGTGGTAATATTGCGTCATTAGTTCTAAAACTGCACTTGCGAATGATCTACTGCAATGAATGACACTGAAGGCTGCGTTAGAACGGTGGTTTGGGCCAGTTGGTGCATACTGAAATTCGAAACAGCGCAAAAAGACGGGACAAGGACAAGGAAACTGAAGGCTGGTTACAGTCACCTCATTGGCACAATCTGGTAAAACATAAAACAGTCATTGGCCCTTCCATTGAACTAGCACTCGCACAATGATATTTTCTAGTAGTACTCCCCTTTTCTCCCGGTTAGAGGATGAAGGATGAGGGACAAAGAAGAAGGAGGAGGAGGAGGAGGAGGAGGAGGGAGGGAGGGAGGGAGGAAGGAAGGAAGGAAGGAAGGAAGCAGCACCAGCACCACCCCTACCATGACCACCCCCCCCCCATGGCCCTCACCGCTCGGCTGGGGTCCTTGAAGTCGATCTTGAGCTGCCCCATGGCGCGGATGATGGCCAGCAGGCTCTGGATGGTGTTGCTGTGCACCACGGGCCGGTAGAGCTTGCACTCGTCCGACGTGTAGCCGGACTCGTGGATGATCCTGCAGCACGTTTCGCGTCGTCACCACAAAACCCGGGTCTGAGGTTTTCAACTCTGCTCAAAAAGTGCAATGCATGGCGACTGACGCACGACGAGGCTTACAGGAGACAAGGCTACTCTCTGCGGCAAAACACTACCCAGGGTTCATACGGGCTTCAAAAGCAAAAATTCCAGGGTTTTCAAGGACTGTCAAGGACCAAAAAACATATTTTCAAGGTCCCCATCTTATGTTTTATCTGGGATTATTTATAACTTTTTCAACACAATGCAAAATTTTGATATTGCCTAATACCTAAGAACATTAATGCACATTTAGATAGGCGCTATGGGTTCATGGATGCTCCCCCCAGCTTTATTTTTATTTCACAAATTATATTTAGAGGTTTTTTCTTTTTTCTTGGTGTTTTGCTGAGGCTGCTTGATTTCAAAACTTAGTTAATGTTGCCTGCATCTCCTGCTTTGTCAGCAAGAGTATCAGCTGAAATTAACTCAGCAAGTGTTGCTGCAAGGCAGGATGAACTATGTACACGTCCACCATTTGCACGTAAAAGCAAACGCACATGGAGCGTATGAGGCACAGCAAACATGCAATGAAAGGCCGTCCACAGACTAGATGGAACATGCAAGATAGAGAACAGAAGCCGGCTTTCACAGGATTGTATCGTGACATGAATTCTATTGAGGAGTGCGGCTCCCAATGTTGCCTCGTAATAATGAGAATCCACAACTCGTAATTTCTCGCAATACACTGAAACTTGATTGTTACAATGTTTCTTTACATTTTTAAAACCAAAAATTCATGACAAACACTTTACATTCTTGCGAAAAGATAGGGCCATTGGTTATCTCCAGAAAAATGACAGGTTTTCAAGGACCCTTTAAAAATTCCAGGACTTTCCAGGCCTTGAAATTTACACTTCTAAATTCAAAGGTTTTCAAGGTTTTCAAGGACCTGTGCGAACCTTGACTACCGTTCCTAGTACTGCAGCTGCCTCTTACTCCCTCTAGTCACGCTGCTCTGATGTATCATTCGCATAAGACTTGCAGGTTCAATCAGGCTGCATTGTAGGCTGGCTCTGCACCTTTTCGACCTAAATTCCCTTTCCACACCGAGTTGGGCGGGATCACCGTGTTCCGTTCCAAGTAGCGCTGCATTTTTACTTTTCCCTGATGACTGTACCACTGCCGATGCCCGCAGCTAGAGTGGCGGCCTCTCATAAGTATCGGTGGAAGAAGAGAGAGAGGTCAAGGGAGTCACAGCTTACTTCATTTGTTTGACAATGGTGCTCTTCCCGGACTCCCCGGCACCTGCAACATGGGAGAGAGGGAGAGAAGACATTAGCATTCGTTATCTTTGACCTTTAAAAATCCTTTCGTTTGGCAGCACTGAGAAGCAAGAATTTTGTAGTTTTTCAACGGAGGTTTCCATAGTGGCCCAGAGGGGGCAAGTCATGTGTGCAGAAACTGCAGTGAAGTAGAAGGCACTGTCAGAGCGCAACAAGCCCTGCATAGATGAGCAGGACAGGCCCACACAATGCGATCAGCAAGGATTTCACTGCTCCTAAATTTAAATCCTGGCACTGATCAGCACAGGCATAAAAAAAATCAGGGTGCCGAACCGGAACTGAGGCGATACGAAAACCAGAACTGAAACGATTGTTTTTTTCCGGAACCAAGCCCAAACCTAAACCATTATATTTTTAGCACACCGAACCTGAACTGGAAATGAACCAAAAAAATTAAAAACGGTTCTGGGTTAGCGATCAAACGGTTCAACCCTCCCAACCCGGTTCAACCCAGTTCAACCACATTAAACAAGTTTCTTCTGCAGCTTTCCGCAAATTATGCATGTTAAGGCACAAACTTAAGGATGCTCCTACAAAAGTGAAACACTTAGCTTACCAATCCTTGATACTCCCGAAATTAGAATATGCATGCGTTGCCTGGGATCCTTATACTAAAACTAACATTGTTGCATTAGAAAAAATTCAGCGGAGGACAGTTTGTTTCATTTAGTCTCTCTATAAGCCTGGTAGTTCAGTCACTAATGTTATGCTTTCTAATGGTATCCCACCTTTGCAAACAAGACGCAGATTCTTGTGCCTAAAATTTTTGTACCTCCTTTCAAACCGCAAGCTTGCTCTTAACCCTGACCCCTGCCTCACACCACTAAGAACACGTCAGACCCAGCATTCACACGCACTTGTACTAACTTGTTCACATTTCCTTTTTTTCCTCGTACCATTGAAGAGTGGAACGGTTTGCCTGCAAGCAGTTTACACTCTCCTGAGCTTTTTTACGCCGAAATTTGACATTGTTTTTCTAACTACTGCAACTGTTCCGCGTTTCCCTCCCCACTCTTTCCTTTCATTTGCTTTTGTATAAAAATGTTACGCTTTCCGCTTTTCATTTCCTTCATTCTTTTGTTGATGTTGTATTGAAATGTTGTTATGTATGATAACTGTATTATCTTTATTATCTTGACCCTCCTGCTTTGGCCTCGGGCCAGCAGTATTTGTAAATAAATAAAATAAATAAAAACTAAACCAGAACCGAATTGAAAATATTAATAGCGGTTACCAGTTAGCGACGAAATGGCTCGACCATCCGTTGTTGATGTAGCATGGTCAGGGCCATTCGAGGATTTTTCTTCTTTACATACCATCAAATTAGCGATCATACACAGACCCGAGATCAATCACAACATTATCGACACCCTCCCTATTTGTGGTCACAACATGAGGAAAGGAATGCACACCAGTATTGAAATCGTAAGTTGCCGCTGGCTGCGCGCAGGCGGCAATATAAAACATATGCTTTGTGTTTCCAGATACCGGTCTTGCAAGGACTGTACAAGCATTGTGCATCAACATAAAACGAACACTAAAATAACAAAATAGTAGATTTTTGATCTTGCACAATAGTTTACTTTTTATTGCATGACTAAAAATAGGGGAACAGCACAACGCAGACAAAACACAAGAAGAAGGTGACAACCACTCTCGTCGTAGTCACCTTCTTCTTGTGTTTTGTCTGTGTTGCGCTGTCCCCCTATTTGTAAGCACAGTAGTTTAATTTTTATATACCACAAGAAACGAAATGTTAGTATTCGAATTTTCTTAACTTGTTATACTTCGATGGCAGGACAGTGGTGTCTTGTGCGACGGCCCGCTTAATATATGGAAGAATAAAGTAATTTTGGCAAAAAAAGGGGCAAGGGATGGTGGATTATTGGTCGCAAGAGGTGGCAAAAAGACCGTGCCTTACAGCAACCTCTGGCGGTCTTGTCACGGCCCAAACTTGCATCGACAGGTCAGTAATTGCAGGCCGCTACGACAGGGGTCCTCAGGGCAGCCGTGCAATATATTGTTAAACGGCGGCAGGACAGATGACACGAACGATGGATGATGGTGAACGTTGTATTTACAAGGTGTCGGTGATGGACCTCTTTACAAGTGGCCACGATAGCTTTAGCCAGGTTGTGCTGCTCATATCTTCACCGTCGTCGTTGGTAGATGAGCATGGGTATAGGGCTACCAGACAGTTTGCTTTTCTTTTTCTTCGCGTGACAATATGAACTAAACCTGCTCCTTCAGCTTTACACAGGGAGCATTAGGGTCGATAGGCTCCTGAATAAATCAATGATAATTTACAGGTCGTATAGATCTTATTAGTTTGCAGCTGCCTCTAGGTGGCTTGCTGAATATTGTTGAGTAATTGATGAGGTGGGGGATATTCATGCATGCCTAGGTGGTAGTGCCTAACTATCTCATGGTGCATTTTCAAGCTAACCCGAGGGACAAACCAGCCAATGCCTAGTTTAGCTGTGACTTTAATCAGTGGCTGCCAATCGCATAAACATGTCCCTGTGACGTCATAAGGGCTGGGCAAGAAAGTGCGTGGTGAATGGAAACAACTTCATTTATTTTTCTGACTATCTGTGCTAATTATTTAAAATCACTATTAAGACTGACATCATTGCTATCGAGACAAAGCCATCTTTTGAATGAAACGAACCTGTATTTTTTTTTGGTCATGGTCTTTTTGAACTACAAAGTTAAATTTTTTCTCACTTAGTTATAATTACTTTAACGAACTGGTTTGCGAATCGGTCCAGTGTGAAATTTAGTTGAACTGAAACTGAACTGGAACAAATTTATTTCACCCGAACCTAAACCGTAACCGAACCGAAATTTTTTTTTCAGTTCGACACACTGGAAAAACTAAGGGATTTTCTAAGGACCAACTGCCCATTTCGAAGCAACCGTGGTCAGTTTGTTGTAATCTATTCATTTTGGTTTCAATGTCCTCAGTATTACTACTGCCTTACCACCGCTCACTGCTTTGGTCATCCACAGCGCCTAATTCCTTTTCCTGGCGTTGTGTAGCCAGCTTCACACCAGAAACCCTGCCAAAAAGAATTTCTCTGATAAACTTGAATCGCATATATTAAACTACAGTGTTCTTCAGGTTCATTAGGTAAAAAAAAAAATTGAGAGCCGTATTAAAAACCACATGTCAAAGCCGGAAAACTACTGTTGTTTTTCGATTACCTGCGCTAAAGCCAAAGCCACATAATCAGCATAAGTCACTGGTGATGCCTTTTTTTATACATTTCCAACCAAAGCATAAAAGGTGTGCCCCCCCAAAATTTAAAAAAAGAATAATGAAATTGCCAGGGATACCACCAACAAGCCGTATGCTTTTAAAAGCTTCTAAAAAAGTATATAATAAGTTGAAGTAAGTATAAAGGACTATTTTTTTATCCTTTCAGTAGCTGCCATCGTATACAGCCTCCTCACAAAAAGACTCGCATCGCAACAATCCCACCATCACTACATTCTTTCGCCGGCACCGGCAACGATGTCTCTGACGCACATCAGTCTTTGTGACGCGGGCACAAAGTCTGTTCGGCGCGCAGTGGTCCGACAAAGTGACCTTCCTGACACCCCTTGTTCCCGACGGCGCGCAAGCGCAAGCGACCGCCTCTCCAACCCGCGCGTCTTCGCCACCATGGCAGAGGCACAAAGGCGGCACTCAAAGTCGTCAAATGCAGGATGCCCTGGCAGCCTGCCAGCAGACAAGGCGTCAAAATAAAAAACAGCAACAGCGTGTTTGTCATGCTTCGGTTATCAGCAGCGTGCATGCGTCACGCCTCCCCACCGCTTGAAAGGTTCACTCAATGTATCAAAATTCTCCATAACCTGCTTGCGTGAAACCACATCCCTGAGACAGGCGCAGCTGACTGCTAGCTGGCACACCATGTTGCAGCAAAAATTGATTTTCCATCTTTTTATCGTACATGTGAAGTGTATTTTCTTCTTTTCATCAACTGCAACAGGAATTCTATGGACGACTGCTTCTGATCACCTATTCGCATAGCTGAAACACTTGACACCTTATTGGTATATTTTTTTTATTTGGAAACAGTTAAACCTCCTTTCAAGAGAGTTGCATTCACGAGTACTGCCAAAAACTCTGAATACCCCAAATTTTATGAAGTTTAAAGCATAAAGTTGCCTAATTTACAAAACAGCAAGTGTTCTGAACGGATTGGGGCCTCATAAAAGAAATATACCCTGGTGTCGTTCACAAAATCCTGCGTGGCGACTGCGTGTACGTTGGTGCAACGCCGCCTGTATTAACATTGCTTGACGCGTCGCGCGCTTTTCAATGGGAAGGGTAGGGACGCTTAGTTCGGGCACTGATCCGCTATGTGGCGCATGCCGGCGGACATCTCGCCTTACGTCACTGCTCGCGAGTCGCGAACGCTGCACCCACTTTTACGACGTGTGTCTGTCAGCTTGCCTGTTGGGCTTCAAGGGCCGTTTCGCTTACATCTGAGCCGTGACGGGGCGCTAGTTCTGTGGCGCACTGGGGATCTCGTTCAACGTGTCGCTCGCTTCATACTTGCTGCATTTTTCCAAAGATAAAGACGGAGGCGGACTGAAATAGTCTAAGAACATACTGATTGTCGGGTAGACATATAGCTAACAGAAAACGATTTTTTCGGATGGGGCAGCCATTATTTTACTGATATTTTTCTTTCTGGAGTATTTAGAGAAGAAAAAATTGCGTGCACGTTTTTTGTTCAGGCGCTCACTTCTACGATTACTTTCCAATAATATCACGTGCTTTTAAACTTCAGAAAATTATAGGAAACAAAAGGATAAGCAGCTGCGATCCTGCCACGCTGTCCGGTCGCTTCTACAGTACAGTCCTCAATTTTAGAAGTGCGTACCGATGCGGAGTGCGAACAGGGGGTTCAAAACAATACCTCAATGCGGAGGGGATAGAGGGGGGATGCCCCACTCAGAAAATTTCAGGGCCTGTGATCCGAGTAGATAAGCGCGCAAAGCCGGCATCAGCCTGCGGCAGCGCAAGGGATTTTGCTTCGTGACAAAGGAAGTTTTATCAGTGACAGACCAAGACAGACAGGCATGGTCAAAAACAAGAAGGCGTAGGAGCGCCGCCTCGGGAACGCTGAACAAACTTTCCACTATTTTGCATAGTTTCCGAGAAGCGGCGCTGGCTGGCGGACACGAAAGCACGCTGGAAGGCTACGGAGCGGGGAAGGGTAGGAGAGAGCAACAGGAGAGTGGCTGTTTGGCCAGTTTTCGCTCACGCGTTAGGCACTGTTTATACAGGCGGCGTTGGTTGGTGAAACTGGAAAGTTTCCGAGACACCTCAAGGAACACCAGCATGATGTTAAAAAAAAAAGGGGAAGGGGGGGGGGGGGGAAGAAAAGAAAAAGAAACGTTCCTGCGCATGCACTCGCTAAACACGTGAAATGTAATCGCAACACTGACTGGAACAATGCCACAATCATCACTAAAGAAAGAAACGCGACAACCAGGCTTCTCGTGTAATCGCTTGTTGTATAAACGACATCAGATACCACCAACAGGACAGAGGGCAACATGCCCAGTATCTATGCACGGTCATTATGTCACATTTTGAATGCATGAAAACCATAACGACGTCTTGCCTCGTCTCATTGTGAACAAGGATTGCGTATGGGATCCAAAACGTCAACCTTTTTCAACTGACTTGATCAGTGACCGCAACTTTGTTATTAACTGCATTTTTAATGCATCACTGCTGCCACTACTGCATCACAGCTGACGTCACGCAGTATGAAATTTGAAAAGCTTTTCAATAATCCCTGCGTTCTTTGTTGGTAAAACACGCCCTTCGAGGCTGGAATGGGGCAAAGTAAAATACCAAATACTAGTTCTTCCAAGCTTTACAAGGTTGCATTTCATCTTCATCTTTAAATCCTGACCACGCGCCCGCCCCACATGCGAGGAACTTCGTGCGATGTTCTTTCAAATTTGAATTGCTTTCGATTTTACGGTGACAGCCATCAATACACAGTAAGAAGCAGCCTCAAGGTGTGCTGCGGGTGCGGTTGACTGGGTGTTGGCAGCACAAATGCAACTGCAGGATGACCACCGTAGCAACCACATCAGGTGTTTAGGTGAAAAGATGTACAAGAAAGCCGCATAGCCCGTTGCAGTGGCGGCCGCTGCTGCAACCAGGGCCATAAACACTACCACAACGCATGCGCCGCACTCTGAGGCAAGCAGGAAAGGATAAAACGGAGGAAGAGAACACCCTCCTGTTCTTACTGTATTGGAGAGAAGCAGACAGGCATGCACAACGCACGTGCAGAGACGCGTACGAGAGGCTTGACCAAATTATGGGGAACCGCAGTAAAAACGCTGCCTTGTTTTATGTCAGATACGTGCAGGCACACTTCTTTGGCCCCTTTCGGAGAGCTTCAGAGGAACACGTTACATTTAAGCGAGACTAATTTCAAAGTTCAAAAGAAAACAAATAGGAACGAAGACAGGTGAAGAAAAGGACAAGAGCACAAGAAACGAACACATATGGGAAAGGTGTCTGTGTTCTCCGCTTGTGCTACCCCCATTCTCTTGGTGCTACAAAATTATGCGCCAGCAATCAGGGAACCAACTAGTCAAACTTCTCAAAATAATTTACGTTCAAGGTAGTTTTTTTTTTTTTTTTTAGAGCGCAGCTCTTGCGCCTGCTCTTGTGGTTTTGCGATGCCGTTAGCCTTGTTGTAACAAAGCGAATGAAGAGGACACTGAAAATCGGTGAAATACAACAAAAAGGAAAGCAGAGGGGGAAAGTATGGCGAAAGTGTGAGGGGGAAGATGGTATGCCGGGGCTGGAAAAGACATTCTCGGCGGCGGCGGTGCACTACGAGAAAATGCCAGAGAAAAGTGCGCGCTGTCGTGCATTCTCTGATGATGCAATCACTTCCCGAGATGCAGGAGGTATGCACCGTCGCCGAGAAGACTGCAGTTCACACTACGCCCAAATTTCGCATCAGGAATTATCGTAATCGTCAGCAATTGTTTTCAGTAGCCACAAAAAGCTTCAGCAAAGGATCTGTGCACATGACGGCGCGCAATTATTCTGTGCGTGTCCTATTTCGTGTAATCACACCTTTTTGCATTAATGCCGGGTAATCTAATGATGTGCAAACACAAGCACAATGACAAATTGAAATGAAATAGAGAAATTCCGGTTCGGTTCCAGTTCGGGTGACTTTATTCCGTTCTGGTTCAATTCCGGCTTCACTAAACCACATTGGGAACCTGTTTACAGATTGAACCGGTAAAACTCTAGCAGCTCTTATCGCACTGTTTGCTATTTAGAGTTAGCCAAGCAGTTGGCTACCCAGCGCGCCATGCACTGTACGGAGACGTACGCAATGGCCTGGCAACAAATGTCATTCTGAGAAGCCACCTGCGAAGCCTACTTTCAATAAAGTGGTAAAAATCACTGCCATGTGCTCGGTCACATCTGTGGAGCTTGCTGCAATGCATATATGGCAATGGGAAACGCATGCTCCATGTTTCCACAGCAGCCAGGAATTGTGCCTGTCCCATGCTGTCGCAACAGTTATCCCCTTCCTTGAGTGTCCACTTGGCCTGGCAAACACACGGCGAAAAGAATGTGTACATCTGCAACACCCAGTGGCCTGACAGCACCGCTGTTAACAGGAAAGGGACCACCAGAGTTTCATGTCCCTAGGTGTTGGCCCAAAAACTCCTGTACACCCAATGTCCACCAAGAGGAGGGGGGGAGAGAAAGAGAGAGAGAGAGAGAGAGGATATATGTGGAGAAGCGTGAAAAGTAAGGTTCAAAGGTGTTTAACATAATTAGAAGTCTATTCGTGAAAAGTGAACGTTAAATTGGCCAAAAATGTGACTGCATCATGTGACAGCGCAAGGTGGATTTTATGCTCACTGAGTTTTCGCAAATTACAAATGCCTGCGGATTGCTTGAACTCCCAGCAGGCAGACACGTGCACCAAACAGTGAAAACAGATAGAGAGAGAGAGAAAAAAAAAAAAAAATCTGCCCCCGCACACAGATGTGCTTTGCCCGGCTACATGCAGAAGGATGCCGTGGCCACAGTGATGATATAATCAATGCCGAGCAGCTGTGCATCATTGTGCAGTCCTCTGACTTAGCGTAGCAAAGTGAATGCACAAGCTTCACCAAACAAACAATGCAGCCAGTGCAGGGGCTCACTCTGCTATGCGGCTCATCCCATATGCCAACTTATTCAACGGATGCACCTGCGTCTGATCTGCTTGGGCCACAGTTACCTTGCTCCTGCGTCCTATCCTGCCGCCGTTTGGTGATAAGATTACACCTGACCAAGCAACATATCAGGAAAATGCCACGCAAGCGCACGTGCAGAAAATGAACGCCAAGAAACTACAAATAAAAAGATGTGCTCTACATTTCAACAGATGTCAGGCTGACTGCGTGACATCATGCTGCATCGCAAGTTTCTTCTTTCCTCTAAAACTTCTGCCCAACTAAAGGAGGGCCAAGGCAGGAGGGCAACAGAACATGTGCAGAACCTCTAACTTAACAACTTCACACTCTTTGATGAAGTGACAACACAAATGTGCACTTCCCATTTCCACCTCCTGCAAGCCGTCATAAATGAATGGGGTCAGGATGGCACTAATCGATCTTATAACCTCTGGTTTGCCTCACCACGTCAATCTGTTACCCCCTTCCTACTGTTCTTGTTTGGTCCAGTTTCCCCGATTTGTTTCATTTGTAAAGTTTAAATTTTAGCGAATTCAAAGTACGCACTGCCTGCGATTGATCCCGCAACACATCACTTCAAAAAAAATGTAACTCGAGGTGAGCGATTGTGTAGGCTGAAAGGATGAAAAACAGCTAATTGGTTACTTGACACATTGAGAGATCAATGCAGGACCGATCCAATACTTTCCACACAAACTTTTCAACCCTTTGAAATAAATTACACAAGCCAAATATTTGAAGAAAAAAAGGTGCATTGTACAGCGCTCGCTTAAAGGGACCCTGCAACACTTGCCATCGACTACTAGTAATGTATTTTGGGATAAAGTCTATTGTCCCAGAAATCTCCTCCCGCAAGAATTATGAAAATCCGTTCACAATTAACGAAACCACGCGCGATGAGAAATCGCGCATAATCGTTCCCTCTCAACTCAACCGCGGGCAACGCGACGAAAGCTGCGCGCTCTCTCCGGGAGAGGGGGGCGGCTCGCGGCGTTCTCTTCGGCGGCCTTCGGCATATCACATGCCGGGTAGTTTTGTCCTTTTCTCCGCAACGCGGAGGGTCCTATTTCCGGTCTGGTGCCACAAAAAAGCAGGCATGGGTGCCTGCTCGCAAGTGCGCGCTCGGGCTGGTAGGGCGTTTTTGAAGCAATAAACGTTTGTAGTCGAGTGGTCCCGTTGAAAGGGAAGTATTGAGCTCATCACTCAAACTCCGAGCGCACTCAAAACACAAAAGAAACGGCAAAACTGTGCCTACAGGTTCAGGCATAGAAGAGGTTCGTACGCAGCGATGACGACGACGGAAATGGGAGAATCTAGCAGCGAAGTTGACCAGTGACAGCCGATCGGGCAGCCGTGGCCTATGTGACGTCCCTTAGGCCATGCATAATGAGGACAACTGAAGAGAGAGTGGTTGGTTTTTCCGCGTCTTTCACATCGATTTGCGCGCTCACCGCTTCACGTGCACGTGTAATATTTGGCTCAGGTATTCCCGGCAGTGTAATCTAAACGTCGCGCAGGTTTACTTGCACTGCTCAAAGAGTTGCAGGGTCCCTTTAAACGCCCATTTACGTCCAATACAACAACCACTGCTTCGGCCAAGAACTGAATGGCAGTGTTGCAGACCGTGCAAGCGAGTGCCAACGTCCAACATGCTGTTACAAAAATGGCCACAAACAAGCCAATGCTTTTTTGAGAATATTTTTTTGACCTGCCACGGTGGCTCAGTGGCTAAGGCAGTGCGCTGCTGACCCCAAGGACGCGGGTTCGATTCCCGGCCACGGCGGCTGCTTTTCTGACGGAGGCAAAAGGCAAAAATGCCCCTGTGTTGGAGATTTCGGCGCACGTTGAAGATCCCCAGGTGGTCAAAATTAGCCTGCAGCCCTCCCCTGCGGTGCACCTCATCGCCTGTGAAGCGTCAGTGCGTGAAACTTCATAATCAAATCAATATGTTTTGCTGTTTTTCGGAGGCACGATAGCAAGGGTACACGATCAAAGGCCACAATTTTGATGCCGGCCAGCCCTGGTATAAGCAGCAAATGCACACATATTTCAACGATACTGTAGCCACGTCCAGCAATGCCTTTGTATACCGGTGATTTGCAGAGTAGCTTCTGGGGCAACTGTCCCCATTCATTCATGATTCATTGCTGCAAGCAAAGGGCACTGTACACAACTAATGTGACTGCGAGGACCTCTTGTCATTGCCCGCACATGCAATTCGTTCGCAAAACCCCGAACAAATGTTTTTATAGCCTGCAACATCTCATGCCGGTAATACAGCCCAATCCAATGTGGGGTAGTAATCAATACAGGGCCATTCTCAAGGGCCCTTTAAATAAAGCGATATTTCGAGTAAAGTGATTTCGTTATAACGAGAGATTACTGTATAATTTCTCTCAAACAAAGTACAGCTCGAGAGAGGACGGAAGGAAAAAAGCTGCCGAACTGACCCCTTATGGCCTACACAGCAGTGGTGTGGTTGAAAACAAAGGCAATGCGATAATTTGGAAAATATGCAACAATTCAAACCAGTGAAAACATTGTATACTCGTGCTCTGTTACACAATTATAATTTTTGCACAATGACACAATTTCACACAAATTTCATTACACAATGGTAATGTCCACATAGGCAAGCTGACTCGGGTGCAAAAGATTACATATATGTAAAGCAAATTCAAAGAAGTTGTTACGCTGTATTCTAAAAGAACTACACAGATGAGCCTATTCAATCAGACAGAAAAGATTTATCGATTCCATGATGTTTTTGTAGACAACAATCTAAAAAAAATTTCGAGAATATTTAAATACTTTGGCAGATTGTACGATAAAGACTGTGTGCAGTATTTTCGTGCACCTAAGAGGTAGGGTCTATGGAATAGACTGACGTACATTAGGCTCATGACGCACTAACTGAAACATTGTTAGCATGAGGCTATTGTTTGCACACTGTGTGTTTTAGCTTTGGGAAAGTGCTCTTCCAGCAGAGAACCAATGGAAACACCCTTGATGAAACCAAACTAGTGGAACACCTGGCCCTTCAGTAATAGCATAACAGTTTTGCCTCAGCAAAAACTTGCACTGAGCAATTTTACCGCAAGCCATGTACTTGTGGCTGCATCAGCTGTAACGTCATGCAGGAAGCTTGCCCGCCAAAAAAGATGGCAATTGAACATCCACAGGGTTGCTAGTCAGAAACACGGGATGCGTGCGGAATGAGGGGCAAGTTTAAACTGGGGAAAAACAACACGCGTGACTACTCCGACACTGGACACAAAGGACAAGAGCGGAACAAGGACCGTCCGGTACGCGTTCCTTCCCTATCCATCGGCACTTAAATATTCACAGAAAGAAGTTGCGATCACCTAGATGACAGCCATTATGCATGCCGAGAAAGTTGTCCTGATGAGTGCACACGACTGCCCGCTGATTCAAGGCGACCACAAAGAAAGCAACAGCAAACAGGCTCGACTAGACGTGCAAGTTGAAGAACCCAATTTGCAAAGACAGCAACTTCACGAAGCTGCCTGTTTTTGTTTGATCATCTGTCAGGTCCTTTTGTCATGTAAAAAGATTAATAATGTAAAAAGACATCGGGGTGATGTCTGTGCGGCTGACTCCACGCATTCAAACGAGCAAATATGTCGAGAGATATATTCCTTTCATTGCATTTATCTGCTTATCTCAAAAACAGGAGCTGTGAGCTTGCATTAACTGGACGTGCAACGTGGCCAGTCATGACGCGAGGACACAACTGCCAAGAAGGTCACTGGACCTGGCAGGGCTGGTCACTACGCAGTGTGCATCAGTGGAAGCAAGTGCGATCGCCAGATGGGCACTCGACTGTTGTGCAAGCCCAGACAACTGCTACCCAGACGAATTGTGCCTTGAGTTATGAAACAGGCACTGACTTATCTATGCTCGAAAATGCCCGAGCAACAGGTCTGCTGCTTTGTTCAAACTCCTGTCAGCGTTGCAGCAGCTGCCACTCAATGATGGACAGGCCAGTTGACGACAATGAATCACCCAAGCGAACAACTACACCCAGAAAAAGTAATCTAGTCGGCAGCAATGCTATCAACGACTCATTGTATCAACAGCCTAATAAAAGCTTTTCTAATCTCCACTGTTAAGAAAAATGAGACAGCTCGACGAATGCACCCTTCCCTAAAGGGTCACTGAAGTGAGTCATGAACACTAATCACCATACCAGATGAAAGCCTAGAATGCATATGAAATGCAATTTATGCACATTTTATAAATGAAATACTTTTTTTTTTCCGAAAACACTATTTTTCTCGTGCCATCCTCCTTGCCAATTCACTCTCACTGGCTATGAAAACACACCGGCAGCTCCGCAGGGGTAAATTTAACGGATTACTTGCACGTTTACCTCCCAACCTGAGCGCGATGTGCATTACACAACCTGCGGCAAAAAAAAAAAAGAAACAAGTTCAATATCAGCCATGAAGTAAACGAAAATTGTGAAGACACTGTGAAGCAGTGTGTCATCATCACAGTAGTTTTGCGCGATGAATGCAAACAGTACACGGTGTTTACTCTCCCAGTGCCCTTTGGAGACAAAACTAAGGTTGCAGACTTCTACGAAATAGTGAAGTAACAGATGACGTGGTTTAAAGCTACCATGAAGACAAAATACGACTTTTTTTTTCAATTTTAAAGAACTAGCCCTTTCTCAGCTCCATTCTAGCCATGAAATATGCTTTTTTCAATGTTTTACTATGTTTGGAAAAAAAAAAAGCAAGAAGTATTGGACTTCAGCGCTGCAGTGGGCAGGAGTGGCGTGATGTGAGCCAACACTAAAAGAATAGTTACCAGTGTGTTAACTCAGTATTCAAGTGATACAGTGAAACGGAACTAGATTCCCAACTACAATCCCCAATTCATGTTTTCTTAACTGGTCTTGAGCACCAAAAATTTGCCAAAAAATCCATTTTCTGCATTAATTTTATTTGCAGTCTGCAGCCTTCGAAGAATGTACCTGCAAAATATATCGTAGCTGTACCATAAGTATTTACAAAGCTATCGCCCTTTGAAGTTGCCTAAATGACCACTTTCACCTATGTTTCCAAACTTCGTGCCTTGTTTTCTCACGGCCAATTTTTTTTCCTGTGAGGTCAACCTTCGGGTACAATATCTTGGGATGTACTGGTCAGATTTGTATCATTTAGAAAGCTTATGAAGTGAACAGTGCAATAAAACCACGAAAATATCGAATATCTTTTTCCTGGCACAATTTCTTATGCCATTCATTTTACGAAAACTTTGGTGATTGATGACCTGGCATTTAACAAGTTTACAGCAATTGCAGAAACAATGCTAAAATTACTGCAGCGGTATAGTTGCACTTCCTGGTCCTGCTAGAGCACAAAGGGATACAAAGTATTAGAGTATTTCATGGGTAATTAATGAAAAAATGCCCGAAACAGAATGGCATAACATGTTGTACAACTCTGAACTTACGCCCGTAGATGAAAACTGACCACGTATTTGTCCTCAGGATGTTAAAATACACATCATGTGTAAATCTCTGGCACGGGCTAAAAAATAACAAAAATGCCCTCAAGATTAGTGTCCCCCTTAACGGTGGCTTTGGTCATCGGCTACTGTCAAATGCACAAACGAAATTCTTTGAAGTCATCGAGAAACCCCTGGAAAGTGGCTTGTGGGAGTTGCCACTGCTTTGTATATTTTCTCTAATACATCGTTAGAAGTTTGCGATAAAATTCATATCCCTGATACCGAGACAAAGCAGTTTTCTCAATCAGACAAACTTATACGCCCGTCACACAACAAGTTAATGACATTTAGAGCAAATGTCATTTGCTCTAGATGTCATTAGTTAAGCGCTACACTAGAATATCAAATGACATTCGAGGCAAATGGCATTTAGAAGCTAAATGAGGCTCGGCAGCTCATTCAGCAGCCAAATGAGTAGGCTCGACAGTAATAAACCAGAGCATACTGTCTCTAAAAACTGTCAGTAAACTTCTATTTTCCTTTTTATATGGTTTTTCCAATAAAAAAAAGGACAAATAAGTACTTACAAAAAAGAAAGCTCATCTTCAATGCTTCCACTACCCTGATACAGATTTCTTGAGGACTTGGCTTGTAATGCCTACTTAGTCCCCGCAATAGTGATTCTTTTCTTTGTAATTTAAAAAAAATTGTTTCCTTTTAAAAAACTATGATGCATGAAAACATTCTGGACACACTTCAAATATAATTTTGCAGTTTCGTGAGCTTGCTAATCGTCCCCGCTATTACTATCAAATGAGATTAGTTTCACCGTGTAGACCCACATGGCCAAACCGAGTGTCATTAAAAGCTTATGTCACCCACTCTGAATGACATTACATTTGCTGTGTGACAGGGCTATCAGATTCCCCACTACAATCACCCCTTCACATTTCTTACCGGTGGCTTGGTTGGTAACTATCAAATGCACAAACAAGATTCTTTGAAGTCTTAAAGAAATTGCTGAAATGTGGCGGGTGAGTTGCCACTGCTTTGTACGTTTTCTGTAACAGATCGTAATTAGTTAGAACATTGCAAAAAAAAAAATTGTATTCTTGTTACCGGGACAAGGCAGTCTTTTCAATCAACCAAACTTGTGTATTTTGTCTTCATGGCCCCATTTACTATAAACATCACCTGCCGATTGGTTTCCAGTGCAGGTCAATGGCCCCTCCCACAAACCTCCAGCCACCTGCATCCTGCACCATACAATATTTCCCCCTAAATTTGTTCATGTTATTTTTCAACCCAAGTTCCCTCTCTTTCCCATTAATTTCCACCTCTCATTAATTAATTTCCTCTCTTTAACGTTAATTACATTTATTTCCCTTCCCTCACGCATTACTCCTGTCATCCTCCTTTCTGCAGGAGTGCTTGCTTGCACCATTAAACAAACATACCGTCCAGACAGCCAGTTCTATTTTTGGTGTGCAAGATTTCCGAGTGTGCTGCAAATGAAAAGTTTTTAGCACAATTTTTCCCCACATCGTGCCGAGACTACCCGGAGCAAACACAAAGAATCTGCACCCTGTGCGGTCGGAATAAACGCAGCACTACAGCACATGGTTCTGGAAGCCCTTGAAAGTTGGCGAGCTCCAGCCACGCGCCAATGTGCTCGAGAAACCAGGCGACCTCTGAACTCGACTCTGGGGGGGGTAATCCCAAACAAAGGACACCCACCCGTGGAGCCGTTGACAGCTTGGCCTTCGAACACGCACCACGTTACGTCTGGGCGAAGACCTTGGCGGCGGGAAAAAACCAGCGGCGCTTTAAAGTCCCCATTTGGTATGCTTGTGCAACAGACGTCGGCACATATACGTTCACCAAGAGCCCAGAAAGCTCGCGACCTGCCAGACGGCGTGTTACCAAGAGCGAGATTTACGATGGAAGTACCGCCGTCCCCAGACGATTCGCACAAGCTAGGAAACAGAAGAAA
This sequence comes from Haemaphysalis longicornis, assembly GCF_048455015.1. Classification (NCBI taxonomy): domain Eukaryota; kingdom Metazoa; phylum Arthropoda; class Arachnida; order Ixodida; family Ixodidae; genus Haemaphysalis; species Haemaphysalis longicornis. Next base: position 132,079,581 of record NW_027526460.1, read on the forward strand.
GACGGCGCTTGCGCAAAATCCCTCGTGTGTGTGTCAGTGCGGCTTTCTGCCTGCCATATTTCTGCGGTGCTCGGCAGAATGCTAAAACATCGTCCAAGCTACAGGGGGGGGGGGGCAACGGGAGAAGGCAGGAATACTCTACTTGGCTCCTGTCGAACGTCGAAAGATCCATACGAGTCGCTCGCGTTACATTGCCACACAACGCAAATGCTAATACCCCCTTAATTACGCAACAGCCGAGGCGACACGGAAGAAAGGGCACGGCACCCCCGGGCACGTCGGGTCGGAGGCAACGTGACGGACTGGAAGATACAATAAAAAGAGCGCCGCGCCGCACCTCGGCGTGCGACAACGGGGAGGTGTGGCGCGCGCCTTCCCCTGCGCGCATCGCCGACCGCGAAGACTTTGTCCAATGCCGTTCGCGCTGCAGGGGCACCCGTGCGTTACGGTGCCGATGTCGCCTGTACCGCGGTGGCTCCGGAGAATGCATTTGCATCCGCGACTACCGACACAGTGCCCTAATGATGCCACTACTTGAGAGTGTAAACCTCGCGAACGCGTAGAAACGGCAAAAAAACAGAAGACGGTACACGGAGAACGATGTGCGTCATCCGTTCGCGCTAATTCCCCTTCCTAAGATGCAACCGCATTGGGAATGCGGGCCTCCTCCGGCGCCGACTCACGCCGCACATACGAAGCAATGCCAAGTCGTTCCTTTTACGTGATCGATGGGCCGAGAATGGAGGAAAAAAACAGAAAGGAGACGTGTGTGCGGCGACGCTAGTCGTCCGACGTTATGAGAAGCGGCTCCAATCTGTACCGATCTGCCCGGAACGCTTGCGACAGGCGGCAAGAGCGGATGCGAACGCGACTCCGGGATTGTTAAAGGGCCCTCACCCACGTTTCTGCGCCCCACCCCCCTCCATCGCGAAGCTTTGCCGCACGGGAGAGCCGAATAAACGAACGACGCTACTCGGACTTCACACGCACACAGACCCTCTGCCCCTCACAAGCGCACATCCGCTTTAGGAAGGGCTTAGGAATGTAAACAACACGGTCGAGGTTACGGAGCGACAACGCGACCACGGCGTAGCGAGCCTACAGGGCCCGGCGTCAACTCGGATCGAGCGGATGCCAGCGATCCGGGAGCCCCCGCTGCCCTCTCCGGCTACGAATGAAACCCTTTGATGCGAGGCCGAAACTGCCGGCTGTGTTTACACTGCAGCCGACCGAGACGCCTGGCCAATTGACGCTCGTGCACCTTATCGCGCCCGCTAAAAATCAAAACGCGCCGAAAACTCCCGCCGGCGAACGAAAGTGGTCGGCCGGTTTGGCTCTGCGGCGGTCACCGCCGTGGGAGTGGTTGATTAGGGCTAAGATGCGGGCACCGACGCACGCTGCGTGCCGCACGAACGCCGATTGCACGCTCGTTACTAGTCGCCGTGCACCCAGCGGTAACAAAAAATGCAACAATGCGCGTGCCTGGAATTGCAGCGATGATAACGAAACGTGCGTGCGCATCATCGAATTGTCGGACGATCGCGCACGGGCTTGACAAGCCGGGCTGCTTGTCAGGCGGCGACTACCGGTCGGTCGCAGTTTTTCGGCGCTACTCACCCAGCAGCAGGAGCTTGACTTCCCTCGCTTGTCTTTCGCCATCAGCTCGAAGGTCCCTGTCGATCTTTTTGGACCGCTCAGCGGCCTCCTTGTCAGCGGCGGTACTCACGGCACAACCCATGACGACTAAACCGGCGGCGGCAGCGTCGCTAGGCCTAACCGGCGGACGCTATGTTTCACACCACCAATTTACCCCGCACGATTGTTTCCCGTTCCGGCGTTGCTTCGACGTCGTCGCTGTGTCGGACCGGCCGGCTACCGCACGTCTGGAGGCATCACAAGCAGGGCTTGACAACGGTGCCGGAGTCCGCGGACGGACCTGCAACACACACTCCACAGTAGACGCTACAGGCCGCACCAACCGACCGACCGCTCCGGCGAATGAAGTTTTCAAACCTGTTGCCGGATGTGAAGGAGTGGAGGTGCGCACCGGAAGTGCGAGTGTTCATCCGCGCTCATGTTAGGCGGGAAATTCGAAACGCATGGAACTCCAGGAATGCTGTCTGATGTAGGACAATGCAGCTGGCTCATATTTCGCTGGCAGTAGCGCAGCTCTCTCGCTGAGGAGGGAGAAAATGCGGCTGCTACTGCGCGCCGCCGTCGACGCGCCGAAAGCAGCAACCGTTGCGTGGGCAACGTTTTTTAGTAGTAACGTTGACTGCGGGAAAATCAAAAAAAGCAACTGCATAAAGAAACTACGGCTGATGTTCCTGAAAACTATGATCCAGCGAGAATACTGGGAGAAGTTTTGCACCTGCAAACAAGGAAGCAACCATCAACTGCAAACCATCAAACAAACAAGCCGGCACCTTTAGTTCGGGGCGCGTGGTTTTACTCATTTTCTGCCGTTCTCTCGCCTAGGGTATGCCCCATGAACATTTAGGTAAGGGTCTGGAGGTGTTCTGTTCGCTGCTTCTACCTGTTTATGTTAAATTCTTTACTCCGAAAAGGGAGGCCGCATGTGGGGAATTGTGGGGAGCAGGAAAATGGGGATGCGTAGAGTATAAATGGATCAAAGGTTGCGTATTTTCTATCGCAAATTGAGGCTTTTTCTTTCGGGCAGCACAATGCGGTTTTGATTTTTTACAGTGAGCACGAGTGTAAGTGCTGTTGCACATGGTGGCTATTGGCCCTGGTACCCAGTGAATATGGCTTTGCATATATATTTATGACACCTGCATGCAAGGGACAATGTCTCCGTCAAAAATAAATGTAAATTACTAGAGCTTTTTTTTTTCTACGAGTCATCAGTTACTGACAAGCACACACACACAACACTCACGTGCATTTGACAAGCCGCTTATAAAAAACTCTGCCAAAAGGGTCACCGAAGACTGCAGGTAGTTTTCAGGACCAAAAAAGCGCCCAAAGCGTGTTAGGTGAACCAACAGCAATATGTTCATTTCCTGAGCATAGGCTATCCCTAACATTGCGAAATTATTGTTAGGGGGCTACGTCCATGCACGTGGGTGTACGTGCATGGAGCAGTTTTTTTCTTCTTTTCGTGGAGGTATTCGCATGTACTTCATCTTGTATGTTACGCTGTGCTAGTTCCAGTAGGCGGGAATTTTATTTACCATGATCAGCTATTCTTCCGCTTCCTTTGGACTTCACACCACATCACAGAGTTGCGTGGTTCGTGCACGTGTGCACAAAACTCGCAGTTTCGCCTCTTTATCCATGTACCGTACTTACCCGATTCCAACGCGCACTTTTTTTCCGGAAAAATAGGTCGAAAAATCGCATGCGCGTAGAATCGTATACGAAACCGAAACTGCCGAAACAGCGGGATTTCGTCCCACCCATCACCATCTCAAGATGGCACCAAAGCTTTTAGCAACAATCTTTCGGACGCAGGAAGCCTAGGCGCCTAGGCTTTTCTATCGGCGTTCACACAAATCGTCAAATCGTTACACTTGCGCGCTTGATAACAGCAATGGCAGCAGCGGCTCTCTCGTGTTCAAAACGAGCGGTCGGCTGAAGCGTGCGCCTCTGGAGAAGCTCGCAGGATGGGCGTGCCAGGCGTGGGCCACGATCCCATCGACCATGGTTGAACGTTCGTTCAGAAGTTTAGCATCGCGAATGCGCTTGACGGCACCGAGGACGAGATGTTGTGGTCAGAGGACAGCGAGGAGAAGTTAGATGAGTGAGATTACTTCGGGAAATAAATCGCCCGTTTCTCTCGCATTCGTTTTTCTTGCTCAGAAAGTTCCGTGCGCGTTACAATTGGAGGTGCAAGTTTTTTCGGTTTTTTTTTTTTTTTTTGCCAGGAAAACCGGGTGCGCGTTAGAATCGGGTAATTACGGTATATTGAAATTTAGTTCGTCTGTACATGTCGTTCACAGTGAAAACTAAAAAAAAAAAATAAGTATAAGAAATTCGGACGACGAAACCGCCGCTGGTGCTTCTAGTGTGTTTGTCCTCCTATGGCTAGGATTTGGAGAAATCAATTCAAAGTATGAATTAAAAGCCGTGCACCTCTGCGCCAACAATGATGCAATAAGCTTTTAGCCATGAAGTTTTAGGTGAAAATGTATATAGCAGAAACTAAAAAAAAAAAAGAATCAAATGATGTAGGTGGCAGTACTCTGGTAACGACAGTTTGGAGGTGGGAGGGCAGGCGTCAGCATCGACGGGGGTGCGGGGTGGGGTGGGGGGCTCTGCCATCTCACCTCGACATCCACGGCAGCAGCCCGTTTCGTCGGGTGAGGAGTTGAGAAGATTATTTACTGTCTTGAAGCGACCGTCATGAGATCGATGGGATGGGTTGTTGTTGGCTCGATTAATAAAGGTCGTTGCCATGGAGGGATGGGCGTAACACTTAGTCGAGTTAGTTCCTGTTTGAAGTGGTACAGGTCGGTTTGCTCTTGAATCATTTTCTAGAATTAGGGGGGGGGGGGGGGGGGTCACAGCCTCAGATTTCGGGTAGGAATTTTTGTATGTTGTGGTAAACCTATCACCACGCGAAGAGTTGCATTATGAAGAACACTGCGAGAGCATCGTTGGGTACGATTCACTTAGTAAGATTGGGCTCCATATGTGAGAATACCGACATACTTGGCACTTGCTATCGCCATACCGGCACTTCCCGCGGGTAAGTGTCGGTATGGAGGTATCAAGTGCCTGCTCGGCTTTTTGTCTCCCTTCTTATTATAGGGATATCGTCAAATAGCATACTGGGGCGAGTCTGTTTAGGTTTTAGCTACTTGAGCCATATAGCGCTGCTACTTTTGTAGCCGACGGGGATTCCCTGTATTGGGAGCGAATGGAGTCGAGCTGGCCTGGCCGTTATCGGTGTGGTGTCAACCACTAAGCCATTTAGCTGCCGATTGGCCAGCACATTCGTGGACAACGCCTTGTGTGGGTATGACAGTATGCACGTGGGTGTACGTGCATGGAGCAGTTTTTTCCTCTTTTCCTGGAAGTATTCGCATGTACTTTTTTATTAATGAACGTTTATTTTGCCACAGGGCGTATATATGGGATTATGAGGTGATGGTGATTAGATGAAAATGAAAATGTTCGCTTCGCGGATGAAATCAAGGAGTGAACGATGATGGCGCCCATGTATACCCATGCGGCGTATGCGGAGGCGTCGTCTACGCGGAGGCCCGTCGCCACAAGGTGCCGCAGTCTCGTCGGCCTCAAGGCGAGGCAGGACCACAGTAAGGGGTGAAGGTCGGCAATCGCGTCGCTGCGGTGGCACACTGGGCAACCAGGGTTTGTAAAGGAACCTCGGTATTGAAGCCAGTGGCGGGTCACGGCGGGAGTTAAGGCCACCCCCACCCGAATCCTCCTGAGCGCAACCTCCTCTGCACGGGTAAGACCCGGGGGGAGGGTGGCAGCACACGGTGGAATGAGAGCACGTGTGCGGCGCCGGAGGTGTTCTTTTCTCGTCACCAGGAGAGTGGCATCATCCAGCTCTAACGGGGAAGTCGGAGATGGAACGGATGCTGCCAGTCGGGCTGCTACGTCTGCCTTGCAGTGTTCTGTGAGTAGGTCACGTGGAACCCATTCAATTAGGATCTTGTGAGCGATTCCTGCCGCAAGTTGATGAATACTCTGAGCCAGCACAGGGCTACGACTAACTAACCGTAGTAGGCGGACTGCTTGTAGAGCATCGGTGCGAACTACGATGCGCGCCCCGGGCTGCAAAGTGATTCCGGTTACAGCAATCAGAGCCTCTCTAATGGCTACAAGTTCTGCACAGAACGATGATGGAGGTTTCGGGACCTTAAATCTGGACGTCTTGCTGAGGCCTGGATGGCTAGTGCAATGAATGGCAGTGGCAATCACAGTCTCTTGTATACTGGCGTCAGTATATAATATGATAGAGCCGGGTGGAAGGAGGCTATCCGTGTCGGCGATGCGTTGTTTGAGGGCAGACGCCGAAATGTTGGAATCTGGACGACGAAGGTCAGTTGGTTTGTTGACTCAATTGCACGAACTGCCACGGGGGAAGTACTCGCTGCGGTAGGGCTGGTAGCGTATGAGAGACTGCGTAAGCTATTAATGCTCACGCCGAATCACACAGCGCATTCTTCAATTTCCGAGCTTCGCGACGTTGATGAACAAGTTCATCCAACGTGTTCAGTTGGGCTTGTTCCTGGAGAGCAACTATAGGGGTGATGCGTGGAAGCGCAGTAATTGCTCTCATAGCCTCTCTGTTAATCGCTTCCAGTCGATCCCACTGTGTTGCCGTCAAATGCTGGAACTGAGCAGAGTACACCAAGCGCGGTTGTAAAACTGCTCTCACTATTTGTCGCGCCACGTGTGAGCTGGCTCCACCAGCTTTGGGAGCAATACGGCGTACTAGTGACAGCGTTTGAGCAGCTTGGTATTTAGCCTGAGCAAGCCAAGCTGTCGCCGTTCCTGACTGGTGTATCAGCAATCCCAGGACTTTGACTGCTGGACTCTCCTGCAGTGGTTGCCCAGACAGACGAAGGCGGATGGGACAAGCAGCAAGCTTTCGGCGGCCCCAGCGGTTGGCAACGGATGTGTATGTTGTTTTACTCGTTGATAGCTGAAGGCCCACCGAAGAGGCAAAGGCTGCGGTGACATCCAGGGCTGACTGCAACGAACTCGCTTGAGTTTCCAGGTCATGGTGAGTTCTCCACACGGTGATGTCATCGGCGTAAAGGAGAAATTTAACAGCCGGTACATTATGAAGGCGCCATGCCAGTGGTATCAACGCCATATTAAACAAGGTCGCAGCCAATACCGATCCTTGGGGCACACCACGTACAGGAACGAAGGACCCAACAGCTTATCCGTGAAGGCGTATGGCAAATGTCCTGTCTTGAAGGAATGACTGGACGAACTGCCGTACCCGCATGGTAAGGTGGAGCATATCAATTGAGTCCAGGATAGCAGCGTGACTGATGTTGTGATACGCTTTTTGGATGTACATTGATAGGATGGTCCGAACAGCATGACTGCGGGTTGACGACAGTGTTGATGTTGCCAAAACGCCAAGCTCGTCCTGCGTGCCAAGTGATGGGCGAAAGCCGATTTGCGCGGGGTGGTAATACCCGTGCTGCTCAAGCCACCACGACAAGCGAGTGGCTAGCATTTTTTCTGCAAGCTTGCAAACCGTCGCCGTAAGTGATATTGGCCGCAGGTTTTCTAGCACCATCGCTGGCTTGCCAGCTTTTGGTATGGGAACGACGTGCGCTGCTTTCCAGCTGCCAGGGACGACTCCACTACGCCATACCTCGTTGATGGAATCGAGGAGCTGAGCGAGCACATCATTGTTCAAATTCTTGAAGGCTTCGTAAGGAATAGAGTCCGGACCAGGCGCAGTTTTCCGCTTAGAACAGTCTATTGCCGCAAGCAATTCTGCCATCGTAAAATCCGTAGCAATACCTTCGATGTCGTCTTGTATGTTTCGCTGTGCTAGTTCCAGTAGGCGGGAATTTTATCCACCATGATCAGCTATTCTTCCGCTTCCTTCGGACTTAACACCACATCACAGAATTGCGTGGTTCGTGCGTTAGAGCTCAAGCATGTGTGCACAAAACTCGCAGTTGCACCTCTTTATCCCCAAATTGGTTGTGTCTGAATGAGTATATGGTTTTTGCTTTTGAACTTGTTTTGGTTTTATCCCTGAGATCGGACGTACGTTTAATTTTGGCCATAAATGCCTTTCAGCACTACCCAACACAGATTCAAATTTGTTTTTGTGTCCGTGTCCGTACGTGCCACAAACAAACACTTTCAAGTTTTTATGTTTTTCTCGCACCATTGAAAAATATAATTTTGTTACCTGTAACTGCACCTTCATCTGTAGAAAACCTAAAAGCGTATCTGAACCGAAGTCTCACTGCTACAAACTAAAGTTTGCTCTTTTATATGCATTGTTGCCCTGCGGATTGTCTAGCATTCTTTCCCTCCTATTGTGTTATTTTTTTTCACCTCGACGCAGTTATTGTTCCGAAATTCATGCCGTTCGTTGTCCTTTCTTTTTACCATGTATTTTTTGTTTCACTACTTGTGCGCAAAGTGACTTGTGTAATATTGCACTGGTCAATTGCCACTCCTGCTCGGGCTTTGTAAGCCTGCAGCATTGAATAAATGAAATGAAATAAAAAAAAATACACTTGCAAATACTACGGATCAAACCCAGGCCCGTAGCGGAAATTATAACCGCTCAAGCCATAACTGATTTGCAGATAAGAAATGAAATTTCGCCGATTTAAATGCGAGTTCTATATACATTTATGAAGTTCAACAGGCGGAACATCACCTAATCGTCGTTTATAGCATCTTCCTCAAATGAAGAAACAGCAGAAATGTAGACCGTACCTGCGTAAATATTGAAGGCCAGTGGGGTTTTGGACATTGCTTTCGGCCAAGACCCACTTGTGGCACATACCCGTCCCAGAAACTCGTTATAACGAAATATCGTTTTATTAGAAATTTCTTCCGGTCCCAACCCGAACGCAGGACCCATTTAGAGCGAAGTGGCGAGCGGAGGCGTCGCCGAGCGGCGGTGACCCAGCGGCGAGTCAGGTGGTCAACATGGCGGGTTATAACAAGCTGGTGTTTCCCCGGCGATTTTCTAGAGCCGGTCATGCTCGATTCGCGCCACCCGACTTAAGACAAACGGTTCAAAAGCGTGGTAGGGTGAATGAATTTTGTTCTTAGACATTGGTCAATGGCGTGGACGCGACGGTGAGCGAACACTGACACTCGAAGCGTAGAATTGGCAGTGTTCGTCGAGAGCGGGGTGCCGAAAAACTTTTGTTTTAAAAACATCACGGCTGCACACCTCGGAAAAAAAAAAATGCCCAGTAATCATGCAAAACACTAGTGCAAAACCGGTCAGTTTTCATGATTGCGCCGTGTACCCAAAATGAGCGTTAATCGTTGTTTTTTTGAACTCAACAAAAACAACCTCGGGCTCGAGCCACGGAATTTGCGGCGCTTTTCAGCGCGAAATTCTCGTAGCCTTCCCTGACGCCCGCACCAACCCCCACCCCTTTTATAAAAGTGGTCACTGCCTTCTCCTCTTCATTCGCTCTGCAGTCTGCGAGGCGTTCGGACGCCAGTCACTTCTTGTTCGAATTGGAGAAGGGGTTGCTCGCGCCCTCCAAGAACATGAAGCAGCCAAAGTTCACTGCCTTTTTTGCAGATGAATAAATATTTGCTGCACTGAATACATTGTTTTGATTCCGCGTAGTTGTGGCGCAATTAAAGTTTAACAACTGTAGGTTTTCTCGAGTGGTCGTTTATATCAAAATACCACTTGTAACAAAATTTTTCGCCGTCCCGCTGATTTCGTTATAACGAGGGATTACTGTATGTAAGAACTCAATGATATACAGTGTAGGTAGTAGTAGTAGTAGTAGTAGTAGTAGTAGCAGTGGAAGTTCAGATTATTTCCAAAAATATTCGGAAAAGAGAAGAATTGCACCTCACGCCTTTATCTTGAATCTCTGACAATACAGATCACGGAGCACACACTTAATCGCAATGACGGCAACTTTCCACACGTGTACGCACGTTGCCTACGTCACATCTTGAAGCAAACATAACCGGATCACTTTCGCCCCACTTTTCATCGTGAACAAGGCACCCGTACGGGATTCGAAACATCCTTTTTGGATTTTAAACATTCTTGGTCGGTGCCAGTTTTTATTGTTGTCACAAGAAAAACTTGTGCAGTTTGTCGTGTTTTCGCGTGTCGTACTGTCGCCTTGTCGTATTCTTGTCATGTCGTGATTCTGATGCTCTGTCGTGTCTCGTATTCCTGTCCTGATTTTGATGTTCCGTCGTGCCCAATTCACGTCTTGTCGTGATCCTGATGTTCCATCAGTAGTTGCACATCACTCTTAAAAAAAGGTCGTGTCACTTAATAACAGAAAACTAACCAGTTACTTAGTGCTGTTTACTAACTGGTCATGCATAACCCAGTAAAAAGCTACGCGTGACAATGTGGATCTGCCGAGCTCGCAGCACGACATGGACACATTCAACACGCACGTATCACACGTGCACAACCAACAAATAAATTGAGCAATGAAACCAACGAGAGGGGGGGGGGGCAAAGAGAATTTATTATAACCACATATCAGGGCGCAGCGACTAGTGATAACAGCGCTGCCCTAAGAACAAAAAATTATCCAATCAGTTTTCATGTAACATGGTCATTCGACACACTCCACAAAAATGTTTCGGGTGGGCAACAAGCTACTACAAATCAAGTCACACAATGTTCACAAGCGTTCAAAGAAAGAGTTCATAAACTATAGTGAACTCAGTACGGCACTAGAGAAACGAGCATGATGTTGCTGCTGACCACTATAAAGCGCATAGACCAACGCAAAAGGAAGGCTTCTCCCCCTAGATTTGCCAACTCATGCTCCAAGTGACTCATCAGAGTCGACTGGACACGCCAAAGCAGTGAGAACATTGCCCGTTGCAATGAGGCCGGGCTCGAAGACATCCAGCACCACGATTTCTCCACAAAACAAAAGCACTAGCGCACATTAGAAAGTTGACCAACACATCGTTTGAACGAGTTTTCACTAGAAGTGTGAGTCCGAACGTCCTGCTAAATACAGTCCAAAACGTTGCCGCTACACGACAGTGAAACAAGGCGTGTTCTGCTGTTTCAGTGTGGCCGTCTGTGGCGCCTGCTACAGACGAACACGCTGCCATGTCGCTCCGTACTGCACCATATTCATCCGAATTTATATCTGTGACCTAATTGCCCTGCCTGTGGTGCGAAGGACACAGTCGCCCATCTCATATGGGCATGCTCTGAAGACCCCTTTCCCTTGATCCCCTCAGAAGAGCTCTGGGAGAAGGCGCTGGGCAGCTCGGACTTGCAGACCCAGAAGAGTCTCGCGGAAAGAGCTGCCGTGGTCACCGGCAGGCTGCGGCTGTCCGTCACCGAACGCACTTAACCGGGCTTTTGAATAAAGTGTTTTCTCTTTCTCTCTCTCTCATTGTGGCCGCAGTGCGGACACCGTGCGTAACGCACAACGCCGAATCTCGCCAGGCGGTCACACGTCGGGAGAACTTCCCAGCCACGTAACCATCCGAAATCGCGAACATCAGAAGAAAGCTCCGTCGAAGTCAGCTGATGCCAACGGACACCACGTGATCTTGCTATGGGCTGATTATCTAATTGGTTCATTGCCAATTTTTCGCACAATTCGTTTGCTGTACTTTACCTGAAACTTAAACTTGGCAAGGAAGACGGGAGATTTCGTAATGTTTTTATAACATACACATAAAATGGCGGCGGCTGCTAAGCAGAAGGACCGGCGATGTGTACTTCATAAAATAATGAGCGGGAAGTTCTCAGAAAGTACTGTAGCAGCACCTTCCCTGGGTCCTCGTCCGAGTCTACAAGGTCGATCACTGCACGTACAGCCAACACGCTACACATGCTTTGCAAGCAAGGCAAACTAAAACCACCCATCGACTTGGGCAGCCTCAGCAGCGCTCGCGACACTGTTTCTGTCTTGCCCGCCCAAAAGAACGATCCAAACTTCGTGGCGAGCTGTCGGGTGAAATGGCGCGGCGGTTTTGCTACGCGTGCTACATAAAAAAGCGCCGTCGAGACGGACGACTTAGTTATGTAGCTTCGCTCTGCGAGGGAAAGCCTGAACTTTGCTGCAACTGTAAGACGCTGCTCTGCAGTCTCGAGAAGGCGCTTCCACGTACAACGCGCCCCTTCGCCCGAGGAATTCTGGAACACCACACTAAGTACCCGAACCCGTCACCTATTCTACGTCGCCCGCCAAGCCAGACGCAAATGTGCCGAAACGCACCGCCATACTTTTTCAAACCCTGTTCAGTCGAGCTCCAGACAGCTCACCGTACTCGTCAAATAGCCGCATAAACGCTTGGTAGCTGTCCTCGTCCCGAATAAACAGATACACGGCCTATGCCTGCACGAGCAGAGCGAGTACAACTTAGTTAACTTAGACATACATCTGCTCTTCTTGCTTTTATAGCCAGCAGCGGAAAGTCCTCTGATAGAGTCGGTGGACTTGTTGCAAAATGAAATATTTTAGCGATAACTTCAGAAATACGCATTCTAATGTGAGCATATAGAAGTCAGCAAGTGGATTTGCGAAAACTTTTTAATCGTAATTGGGAGTGGGAAAAGGGCCGTAGCTATTATGTTTAGCGATGACAAAGGTCAAGGCACGGAGTGTATATAGGATTAATAAATACATATTACAACAACAATAATTCATAGAATTTTATACTATCAGTGAATCTTAGTATTTAAGAAGCAGCAGTTACTAAGTGCACGGTCTAGACTAGTAACGGTCCCACACTTAGTGGCAGGACCTACGTACCGTTCTGGGGGGTAGTAAAGTTCGTAAGCAGTTAGTAAATACAGCCGTCACTACCCTTTCACGAGCTTTTTTTTAAGAGTGATGATTTGAATGTTATTTGTTGCATATTCTTTTCTCGATTTTTGCTTTCTTTACCAATTACTTGTTATAACATATACCTCGACCTTAGTCTGTATTTAATTTGAAAATTCATCCTGTTTTTTTTTGAAGTTCACTGTTTGTACTTTTGCTCATGTAACCATGTAACCCCCCCTATGTAATACCTCTCACGAGTGCCTTTAGGGGTATTATGAATAAATAAATAAATAAATAAATAAATAAATAAATAAATAAATATTGCCCATTGTGAAGAGTAGCGCAAATGGCAGTGCTGTTGGGACTACAGGAATATTTGTCGTTTGGAAAAATGACTTTGTCGTTACGACGGAAATGTGTGTCGTAACCACAGATGGCGTGTCGTAACAACAAGACTTCTGTTGTCACAAAGTTTTTTGTCGTACGACAGGAATTCCTGCTAAGTTTTAGCGGAATTCCTGTTGTGATTTTAGACTGCGTGGCCCCTTGAATACAAAATTTAGACGTCAGACTGTGCATAAACTCATTATGAATGAGTGCACATTCAAGTTAACAGACAAGCTCAAACAGGTACTGAAGTCAGTCCAAGTGGTCGTTCGCTAAGACAGAGACGAGGATTGAAAAATCAGGCAAGCAGACACGTGCGTTCAGGAAGACATAACCACTCAGCTGGATCATTTTGCTATGCGTAGGCGTCATGCACCAGTGCTGCCTGTTCCTATAAAAATTGGCGTAATTGTTCCGGAAGGCTATAGCGCGTTGGTCAATCATGCTGCAATTCCATTAGCTAAATGGCCATTACAGTGAACACATCGTGTGACGACCGATTAGCATTCCGAGAAGGAAAGAAGCGAATGGTTTATGGCGTAGCGGCCATGTCCTTCCTGTTCGAGCGTTCTCTGCAATATATGCTGAAGAAAGGTGCAGCACTGCGCCGCTGTGCAAAACAATGATCCGTACATCGATTGCACCAACGGTCACTTTTCCGCCAATGGAATAGACATAATCTTTTTCTTTTTACAGGAAGTTCTCAGATTTGAAATTTAGAGAAAGGTGTTTGTTTTTCCATTTTATATCTTTTGTTGGCTTTAGACCTACAGTCTTTGTCAAAATTTTCTAGGCCACGACGAAAGTGCGCAGGCCGCAAAAAATTCAATGTACAAGCTTATGTTTCGAGCGAGGCTGAAACGTTAGAGAAAAGCTAGAGAAAAATTTTTTTTTTCTTGCTGCAATAAAATAATTTTGTCACAGTTAAAGGTTCAGCTTTGTCTTTCAATTCTTTGTGGTCCAGAAGGCTTAGGTTCGCCCAAGAAAATTTTGGCAAATACTGTACATGACCGGGCGTTCCAAGAAGCCTTGAAAAACAGCGCAAAAAAAAAAAAAACACGGACGTAGAGAGGTTACACAGACACGAGCGCTCGTGTCTGTGCAACCTCTCTACGTCCGTGTATTTTTGCGCTGTTTTTCAAGGTGTCATGCATACCCAACTAGCCCAAAGTCAAGCTTTGTTGCGTTCCAAGATGGTCGCAAAATAACGGAATCGAATCAACCGCTGCACCTGTGTGTGTCATCTGGCGTTCCAGAGTGACGCTGGGAGCCAATATCGTTCTTGGATTACAAAACTGAAATTAGCATCGATACTTCAAAGATTGGCCTTTACGCAGAGAACCGCGCATTATACGTACGGTTGTTCGTTTTGGTTTTTATATATTTTAAAAATCGGGGAGTAAAAAGCGGATGCTATTTTACAAAGTAATAATCGGGGATAAATCGAGTTTTGGGGAGAAACAATTCCGAAACGGGGTTTTTTCGGGGTTAAATATTCAGATTTGCTAAGCAATAAATACACTCACTTTATTAAAAGGTATCACGAGCTTCTTAACGCTAATGCGTTAAAATTGATGTTTCTTTCAAGTTGATAATTCGGGGATAACATCAGGGTATTCTAGCAAATGCTCTCCGAAATTTGGCGTTTCTGTGCAAATGAATCAGTAATGACGGCAGTAAAGGGCATTGATAACTTCTAAGAAATCAAACCGCTCATTTACAAAGAGCGTGCCATCAATTTTTACACATCCTTGTTTAGATACATTATCGTCTGCATGCGCCACAAGTCGGTCTCGATTCGTGGACTGTCCGATCGTTGAACGTATCTCAGCCGGAAGAAAGTTCTCTCGATATCACAGTTTGCACTAGCTAGGCACAACAACGTCAGTGCAGCATTTGCCAGCGTGGGGTAGCAAGCGGTAGAGTCAAACCAATACAATGAGTTCGACAGTTGTGTTTGTGGGGCTTGCTTCCAGCAAGTACTGGTTGAGGACGGTGGACCGTCAGTCTACGACCGTGCAGATCGATACTTTCAAAAGGTCGGTTCGGGGAGAAATCGGGTCAACCCTGTCCTCCTGGAACAGGTTTGGGGTGTAAATATCGGGTAAATTTTTTTTTACCCGAAAATGAACCACCCTAATTATACGCTTAAGTAGTGCCGATGAAGTTGCCGATAAAGTTCCGCCAAACTTCGATAAACTGGCGCCACAAAACGACCTTGTTAACATTTGTTTCCAATTTTACGTTTCTATATAATTTAAAATGTAAATATTCCCATTCTTTATCGGATGAGTAAGTCATTTCCCACGCGATTCATGAGTTAACTGAGATCGCCCCACAGAATAGGTATATCATCATTGAAGCTGGTCGGGCCTTAAACTTTAGCCCCCAAAATTTAAAACACAGGCCAAAAATGTTCACAATGCATTTCAGACGTGCATGGGCAATCTCCGAAACGCGTGTTTTGTGATGGACTCACATACTAAACAATTACTTGGTGGCCATGGCAAAACAAAAACCATACTGCTCAATCTGTGGCACAACATTAAAGGATAACCACCCAGAGCCACTTTTGCGAGCAATGCGACAAGCACAACTCAATAGTTTACAGTGGAACAGTCGTTTGGGCGATAGCGAGTCGCCCACACAACAGAGTGGCGTGCCGCCGGGCCCCGAGAGATCCGCTCTTCGTCCCGTGAGGTCTGGTTACACACCACGTTATGACCCGGGTCAGGGCACCCCTCTGCTAGGTGTGTGGCTCATATTATGACGTGGGCATACTAACCAGCCCACTTCCCCCACCCACACCTTTTATGCCACATATTTCATACACCGGGGACAGCCGGGCCACTCCCCCTCCGGATTTTCGCCTGGTCCTGTCACTGTAATACAGCCCTGCCCTGCATAATGTTCACTTGAGGGACACTCATACCTCCGCAACACCTGCTTAGACTCATTTCTGGCCTACCAGAACCATGGCTGTGGTAACCCGGCCGTGGGCCGGTTTAAATTAGGTTTAAATTAAGTGCAGCTAGAGTAGCGCAAAATGCATGATTGACGAAGTTGCCACATTTAATCCTTATAATGATTGAAATGTAGACAATTTGTATCATTAAAAATAAACAAAAACAAAATACCAAAGAAACTTAAACTGAAAATGAACCAAACTATACAGACGTCTAATTCCTCGCCCTCACGCGGCTAAGACACACATAAAAAGGCGAGAAAAAATAAACAGAAACACCACAAAATTGGTAAAGCTAAGACATTTAATCGTTGTAATAGTGCAAACGGAGATCATTGGTACAGGTAACAAAGAAAAGCAGACCCAGGACACTCAAGCAGTAATTAAGATTTCTGAATGCGACAGCAATAATGTCCAGTGCTTTTATTTGGAAGAGGAGGACCCAAGGTCATCGGTGTGAGAAGACATTAATGGGGAAGGAGGTGGACACCCGGCAAATCACGCGCGCCAGGCCTCTAGCACCCCCGTCTGGGCTAATGTGACTAGGTGCTGAGGCTGTTGAAGAATGTCCTATGCCCGGCTTTAATATCGGAATATTCAAAAACACCGTGGTTGTGCCGCTGTGCATGAAAAGCAGAGCATTGCGGAATAAGATGTTCCATTTTGGCTTCACACATGATGTGACGAAAATGGGCACGTGCTGGAGCAGTGGTGTGAATGCCCTTCTTCCGGACAGCAAGTGTCTGCCATTTGTGGATGATATGAGGTGTAGTGTAGCAGGTACTTTTTTTATAAATATTTCTGGAGATCGGCGGCTGAGGGGTAAGCCCTTAAAGATGTGAGGAGGGGTGATGCGTTTTAATTTCTCGAGGTGAAGGAACTGGAGGTCACGTCGTACTCGCGCCATTTCGAAGTGGCCGCCGGCGAATCGTAGAGATCGGGAGATCCGTGTATAAGCTGGAGTTAAACAGATAGAACTTGAGAATGTGAGGTGGGTGGTGGTGGTGGTGGTGGTGATTTATTAACAAAGAAGGGGAGAGAAAAGAACTGGGGATATTGTTGAACTCAACGGGGAGTTCACCCTCATAAAACCCAGTCCAGGGAAGGGGATTGGGGTTTCAAAGGATAGGAAGAGAGAAGGGAGAAGAGGTGGCAGGATCGTGCACAAGCTACTGATGAAAAGAAGTTACGCGCATTGATGAGGGGCGTGAGAAGTGACATCTTTGGTGGTCTTGTTCGAAATCCACCAACAACAGTCGATGGATTTGTGATGGAGGCAACGAACATTGAGACAGCTTTGACAGTCAGGAACGATCACTACCACCGAATGACAACTGCCTCGACGATTTCAGCTTTTGAATCGGCCCACTTCTCATACCATGCATCCGGGGAATGCATCCGGGAGCTCATCCGGGACGTTGTTCGAGAAGAGCTCCAAAAGCTGCTGCCATCTTCGAAGTCGCCAGCTTCTATTTCTCTGGTTCAGACTGTCCAGGAGGAGGTGCAACGAGCTCTTGTTCCTGGTGGCCAAGTCGATGTAACCCCCCAGGGCCCTGCGGCAACGTATGCTGCCGTTACCAGCCAACCGCAGTTGCTTACTGCTGGGCCGGACATGAGCACGCCGCGACGACAGATTTGCGCATACAAGTTACCAGCAACCTAGGCAGCAGCAGCGTGGACCCCGAAAGACTGATTTGTGGAGGACGGCCGACAACCGCCCACTCTGCTTCCACTGTGGTGAAGCCGATCACGTGTACCGCCGGTGCCCCTACCGTGAGCTTGGGCTTCGAGGGTTCCGTCCCAACGACCCACTCCCGAAGTATGGCCAGCAGGCTCGAGAAATCGAGGACTACCTTCGACGCTCGTCTCCGCCACGCGAGGAGTACTTTCGACGCTCGTCCCCGCCGCGCGAGGACTACTTTCGACGTCTGTCCTCGCCGCTACCCCCTACTGTTCGAGGACCTCGCTCGCCGTCCCCTCATCGCCTCGCCTCACCTCTTCGACGATCTCACCGTGAGAGTCAGTCTCCCCTTCCTCACCGGGAAAACTAACCCCGGCAACCCCTGGAGGTGGTGTTGCCGATGTCGCAAATGGTGAAGCCTGCACGAACGTCTCGACGCCCGGACCATAACGCCGACAGTGCGCATGCCGTGTCAAATAACCTTTGCATCATTATCGACGGCCGCGACGTGACGGCGCTTGTGGACACAGGAGCAGACTATTCCGTTTTGAGTGGGAACTTATCTCGTAGCCTGAGTAAAGTAACAACGCAGCGGGACGTTCCCGACATGCGCACCGCCGGAGGTCACAATGTGGCAACAATAGGACGTTGCACCGCCCGCGTCGTAATAAATGGTGAAGTGCGCCCAGTGAAGTTCCTCGTACTGGAGAACTCCTCCAGGAAAGTTATCCTTGGGATAGACTTTTTGACCGAATATGGCGCCGTCATCGACCTAGAAACGAACAGGCTTACGCTTCGGACACCTGCACCTATTCAAGAGATCCCGTCGTTGACGGCAGCACCGGTACGTGTCGTAGCCGATCACGTGAAGCTGCCCCCGCGCTCCAGCGTATTCTTGTCTGTGCAGGCAGACATGGCAACTAGCGGAGATGCTCAGATCGAGGGCAGTGTCCAACTTCTTCTAGAAAAGGGCGTCGGCATTGCTCGAGGCATAGCACACCTTCATGAAGGACATGCGGATATCCTTGTTACTAACTTCCGGAACGAGCCGCAGCATTTGACGAGATCAATGACCGTAGCTTACCTAGAAGGAATTGCCGACTCCGTTGACATCTTTTGCTATCCGAACTTACCACACGATCTGCAGCCCGGAAACCAGGCATGACTGCGTCCATCGAATTAGACGTCAATCTGGAGCTTTCGCTCTCAGAGCGGCATGAGCTATCCCAACTTCTCGACGAGTTTCGGGACTGTTTCGCTGCAGAAACCGGTGTTGGCAGGATCAGTGTAGCCAAGCACATAATTATTACTGACGATATAACACATCCCTTCCGTCAACCACCCTATCGCGTTTCTCTAAAAGAGAGGGAAGTTATCCAGGAGCAGGTTCGAAACATGCTCGAGGGCGACGTTATTCAACGGTCGACAAGCCCCTGGGCCACGCCGGTTGTGGTTGTAAAAAAGACAGACGGAACATCGCGGTTCTGTGTGGATTATCGGTGATTGAACGAAGTGACTAAGAAGGACGTATACCCCCTTCCACGCATTGATGACACGCTTGATCGACTCTATCATGCTCGTTACTTCTCGTCTATTGACTTAAAGAGTGGCTATTGGCAAATCGGGGTTGATGAGCGGGACACGCAGAAGAGTGCATTTATTACACCAGATGGCCTGTACGAATTCAAAGTGATGCCGTTTGGGCTATGTACAGCACCGGCAAAATTTCAACGCGTCATGGACATGGTTCTTGCAGGCCTGAAGTGGCAGACTTGTCTTGTTTACCTTGATGACGTAGTCATTTTTGTACTTTCAAGGAGCACTTACGCCGGCTGAGAGCCGTGCTTGAAGCGCTGAAAAACGCCGGCTTGACACTAAATCCCCAAAAAATGCCGATTTGCTTACGACCAGATCAAATTTCTTGGCCATGTCGTCGGCAACGGAGGAGTACGCGCTGATCCAGAGAAGACTGCTGCAGTGAGCACTTTCCCGAGACCATCAGACAAAAAGGCGATCAGAAGGTTCCTGGGCCTTTCCGCCTGCTACCGACTTTTCATTCGGAACTTTTTCCACATCGCCGCCCCACTAACCCACCTCACGAAGGAAGACGTTCCGTTTGAATGGAAGCATGAGCAACAAAATGCTTTTGAAGGATTAAAAAAAGCGCGACAGACGACACCTGTTTTGAGGCACGTCGACCAGGAGGCGACGACAGAAATTCACACTGACGCTAGCAACAAGGGGCTTGGTGCAGTACGCATTCAAAACCAGGATGGCGCTGACCGAGTCATTGCATATGCGAGGCGCGTGCTCTCTAGGGCGGAGAGCAATTACTCCTCTACTGAGGAGTGCCTCGCCGTCATTTGGGCTATCACTAAGTTCCGCCCTTATCTTTATGGGCGCCCGTTCCGCGTGGTCACTGACCACCACTCCCTATGCTGGCAGGCCAACCTCAAGGACCCATCTGGCCGTTTAGCACGGTGGAGCCTGAGGCTACAAGAATTCGACGTCACTATAGCGTACAAGTCTGGGCGCAGGCACAGTGACGCCGACTGCCTCTCTCGGGCTCCCATGGAGTGTGGACAGGCTGTTACCGACGACGATGACGACGCCTTCTTGGGAGCAGTCAGTATTGCGGACATGGTGACACGCCAACGGAGCGACCCTGAGCTCCGGCAGGCGATCGCCTACTTGGACGACCAATCAAGTGCTGTCCTTAGAGCCTTCAAACGTGTTGTGCACGCGCTTACTCTTCGGGACAATGCCCTCTACAAGAAGAACTTTGCATCTGGCGGCCGCTCGTGGCTGCTGTGCGTGCTGGACAATCTACGCACGGAGATTGTTGAGAGTTGCCACGGTGATCCGACTTCGGGACACCTTGATTACACCCGTCCGTTAGCGCGACTAAGAGAAAAGTATTATTGGCCTCATCTTCCAAAAGCTGTACGTCACTACACCAGAACATGCCGAGAATACCAACCGCGAAAGAGGCCCCCAACACGCCCTGCCGGACTTCTTCAACCGATTGAACCGCCCGCCGATGGCCCCGTTCCAGCAAGTCGGAATGGATCTGCTAGGTCTTTTCCTTTGTCGAACGCACGTAATCGCTGTATAGTTGTGGCAACGAATTATCTGACCAGGTACGCCGAAACCAAAGCCCTTCCATTCGCAACCACATTGGAAGTAGCATCTTTCTTTATCCAGCCCATTGTTCTACGGCATGGTGCACCAGAGGTCCTCTACACGGACCGCGGTTCCGCGTTCACAGTTCAGCTAACGCAAGACATTCTGCACCTAAGTCACACCAGTCATCGCAGAACTACCGCATACCACCCTCATACAAATGGACTGACATTGCGCCTGAACAAGACTATTACAGACATGATGGTGATGTACGTCGACGTGTAGCATCGAACATAGGACGAGCTTTTACCTTTTGTAAGGTTCGCGTACAATACTGCCGTCCAGGAGACTACAGGGTTTTCTCCGTTTCACCTGGTTCACGGCGGGCAAGTGACCGCAATGTTAGATGCCATGTTGCCCCTCCTGCCTTGCCCTTCCTGCCCTCCTGCCCACGAGGACGCTCGACTAGTCTCTGAGCGTGCATAGGAGGCCCGGCAATTAGCCAGAATCCCAATTTCCACTCAACAGTTAGTTGACGATGCTCGCTACAATCTTCGTAGACGTGACGCACACTTTAGTCCAGGAAATAAGGTGTGGATCTGGACACCTGTTCGACGCCGTGGGCTTAGCGAAAAGCTCCTTAAGCGCTATTTCGGGCCCTATACAATACTGCGCCGTATCAGTGACGTTAACTACGAAGTACTACCGGACACAGAGCGTTCTTCATCCCGACGAACTTTACGTCCGGACGTTGTACATGTTGAGCGCCTCAAACCCTACTTTGATCGCTAGGATTCCAGCCGTCACTTCCAGAATAGCGCATTGCAGTTTACGTATCCAGCCGCATCGGGACGATGCGTTCTTGAAGAGGGGGGTAATGCCGCAATCATTAGTATTCATTGACACAGAGAACGGTTAACCCGCACTATCATCTGTTCTTGAGTTCAGCCTCCTCGTCATCATCATCAGTACACCATCGGAATCATCATCGACTGACGGCCAGATGAAGACGGCGTTGTTCGCTCTCGACAAGCGCGCGGCCGCTGTTTTAGGACCCAACGAGTTCGTGGCAATAAAGCCAATTCCATCAACCTTAAACCACCAAGATTCATCGTCCTATCGGTGACAGTATCTTCAAAACTTTTCATATAGTCTTGTGCCTCGGTTTAAATGGTAATGTCGTCCGCGTGAATTCTGTAGCGGGCGCCAGTGTTGCTTTCCAGTTCTTGGGCCATTGTAAGCATGCCCATTGCTGAACGAATGCAGTTGGATACCGAATTTAGTGTACAAAGTCAATGGTACCACGATCATCATAAGCGGAGACTACCAAGCATCTCGGGATATGCCACCACTGATTCGAGAGGACGCCTCTTGTCTGATGAATGTGATTGCTTCGTACCTGTAACACTAGTAGAGTACACACCCTAGCAGTGCTCCACGCGAAACAAGCCGACACTACGCCTGACTCCGCCATTGCCACCCTGAAAGCAGTGAAGTGGTGGGAGACGCATTCTACAACATGAGGAATGATCAGTCATTACCCTATTATTGTTGCCATCACTCAAAGAACCGAAGCCCCTTTCTTCAGAGAAAGATGGTTCTCTCATGCAACCTGAGTCAAAGTCAGTCCGAAATCCAAGCTGCTCCACTGTGTCGGAATGGCGCAATCGGATAGATGTCGGCTTCATAACACCAGGGACCCAGGTTCGGTTCCGACCACGGAAAGCGGTTTTTAGATGCGGAGCATCTCATGCTCGGGGCTGTGTCCCTCCCTCCCTTGTCTGCCGTCCGCACTCTACTGCGCATGCGCGTCTCTTCAGCCCCGTCAGCGTTTGGGCTGACGTCAGCGCAGTCCACTATAAAAAGAAATAGTTAGACGGCGCCCGGTTTCGATCCCACGACCCTCTGGCCGCAACGGGAGGTACGTGGCGCCCTTCCCACTGCGCTACAAACCGAGACGGGAACATGTGCTACGAACGCGCCTTATGTCCTTCACTCATTCAAACTACGTGAAGAAGCTACTGATACAACGAAGGCACGCGAAGCTGAACGTTAACGGAAACGACGAACTGAAAACTAATGGGAACTTCAGTCGACCCCATGGCTACTTCGCATACTACTCAGGGTTCCCCTACGGGAAGATGGTATAATTTTTTTCTTGAGGCGCTTGATGGGCCTTCGCTTATCGTCATCGTAGTTTTGTGAGACCCATTGTGTAAAGTTGGATTTCCTGCAGTGCGTCTTGCTCGGACATCGACGCCATCAGTGAGGCATAGGAAGCTTCGCTTTAAAAATGAGCAAACAGCGTACAAACATATCCGAGCTGTAAACTGGGCCCTCTTCCGAGATGGCAAAGGAGCCAACCTCTACACCATTGAAAAGTTCGTTCAGCTTATGCGAGGCGATCTCAGCTCTGCTACCGAAGAAACAGTTGGCGAAGGAAACAAAGGATTCACCGGCTTTCGGATGATAGCTCGGAGAGCGACGAATAACAAACAAGCAGACGGGAGAAGCACTCACTATAAACTTGTTTATGCAGAATAAAAATAAAACGACTTCGCATATAAAGGCCAGTACAACGGATGCGCTCCATGTGGACAGAAATCCTCGTGCACAAAACGAGCTATGTGTTATGCTATTTTTCACGGCATAGTGGCGGTAATTACTCGCTCTCCCGTGAGCAAACTAGCGTACCACTGACACAATATGTGCCCCCTCCTTTATTTTTGACTCGACACATCGCTTGTCCTGTCTATTTATTTCCACGGGCAAATTATTTGTCAAATACTCGAACGCAAACAGCGTGCCTTGCATGTGCACAAAAATCCGGAATTGGCGAAGTTAAGAAACTATCCTTACTGTGGTGTAAGTGTTGATGATTAATAAACAAACAAACAAAAAACAAAGGCCAAGAACATCAAACCAAACGAAACGAAAGGTCACACAATTTAGCTGTTGACAGCCATTGAGAGAAAGAGGAACTTTATTGTCCGGAAGAGCCTCGAGGAGAATCGAAGTCCTAATGGTGGTTGCAGGTAACGGGCTGAAGGCCGCCCCCTCCTGGACGTCTCCTCGAAGAATTAAGTTGGCGATCTTGTAGTGGCCGTAGCCCGGTGCTTTCCGGCGACCTCTTCCGCCCTCTTGACCAGGCGGACATACATGCCCAGGTAGGAGCTGCGTAGCGAGGCCTCCCACCTCTCCTCAGGGGGGGGGGGGTGTCGGGGAAAGGGTCCTGGGGGCATGCCCACATGATGTGGGCCAGGTTGTCATGGGCGCCACATAAGGGGCACGCCGAGGCTTCGAGGCTGGGGTGTACTCCCGTCTGGAGTTGGCGCCAGACGTGGCTTTGCTCTAACGTCAGGCAGGGATTTGTCCGCCCAAGGATAGATCCGGCGGGAGAGGAGGTAATAGGTAGTAATGTCGGGGTAACCGGTCCCGCGAGGACTTGGCTCCGTGGCTAAGCCCCCAGATAGTAAATCCTCGGGCTAGGTCGTGCGGGCCTCGTTTCCCTTGAGCCCAGATTGCGCGGGGTTCCAGATCAGTTGTACTCGGATTGCGTTGGGTTCCTGCGCAGTTTTAAGCACCGTTGGGGATATGCGTCCAGTGTCAAACATTTGGAGAGCTGTTTTAGAATCTATAATGATTGTTGCGGCTGTGCGGGTTTGCGAAAGGGCGAGCGTTATTGCCGCCTCTACCGCCGGATCTGGGATTGGCGTCCGGACTGTGATAGAATAGAGGAAGTTGGTGTTGGGGCAATTTTGAACGGCGATTGCGGTGAAAGCCTCGTGGTGTCTGTATACTCTGCTGCATCGACGTACAGTCATGGGCAATTCAAATTGTCCATGACTGTACGGCCATGACTGTACGGCCAAATTGTCCATGACTGTACGGCCGAGCGCAGGGTCGAAGATACCGGTGCCGTCACCTGGCAGCGGCCGTGGAAAACGCACGGACATGCGCAGTTGAGATGTCGGGAGCGAGGGTGCGTGGCCCACTGCTATATGTCGCCCTCTCCTCACTCGCATGATTGCCTTGTCGCCATGCCGCAAGAGCGCTGCAAGCACTGAGAGTACTACCGCCGCTGCAGCTGAAGGTGTTGATCAAATTGAGAGCAATGCGGTGCGTAATTGCCTGCAGCTGCAGCCAGTGCTTGCGTGGGAAACGCCTTGACGCTCTCGTAAGGCATACTGTTGCACTCACCAGGCTTTCGTGAAGCAAACCAGCGCACAGAAATGCAGACAAAAATAAATGCATGCCGCCTAACTTTTGATGGCACTGCAATGTTTTGCGTTCGTGGTGCAGTGGCTCGGGAATTGAACAATGAGCTGGCCGCCAAGAATGCGCCTTTGTTTAAGGGGAGTCATGGCTGAGTTATTTCGCGGGTTCGGTGCTTGTAGCTTACAAAGATATATCAACAGAATTCGTGTCCAATGATATACATTAACCGCAAGCATTGTGTGGGCTGGGAAAATTACTGGCAGAATTTTACCATTAACAAAAATTAAGAAGATAGGCTGGTCCAACCATTCTAAGGCTAGTTGACCTTCCCCAACAATTTCGGCGGCCCGACCTTTTTCATGATATTTTTTTGCAGGCACCCCAATGCCCATATAAATCTGCGGAGCGGGCAGCACTGAGCATGGTTTGGGCGTGACCCAGGTGTCCATCGTTTTTTGCTCAAGTTACTACACCCCATATGCAAAGCTATGTCGGCAATGTGACGCCGGCACACACGGGGAGCAGGCGCTCGTGTGAGCCGAGCACACAGTGGCCGCAGATACTATCTCGTGCCGCTTCGCTAACAATTGTTTTCAGCGCTCTTTTGGCATCGCAACAAGGCAAGCATGCGAGCGAGCAGAGGGCAACATATCGCAGTGGGACACGCAGCGTCGCTCCCACCATCTCAACTGCACATGTCCGTGTGTTTTCCATGGCCGCTGCCAGGTGACGGCACCGGTATCTCCGTGCCCTCCGCGGTTCGCATTTGAATTGTCCATGACTGTACATGACTGGTGGGTCGTTTTTATACTTCTTGTGCAGGACGCGGGCTAGTTGTTGCCTGCGTTAGGAGTGGTGCGTGGGGTGCATGTGGCGGGGAAGGGGTTGGGCTATCAATATGAAAGCGAATACTAGGCAATCTACTTTCGTGTCCCAATATAGTTATATAGTGTACGGTATCCCATTTCTAGTTTTTTTAGTATGTGTCTCCCTGTGGGTGTGCGAGCGAGGCATTCGTATTGTCCCATTAATTAGGCTTCAACTAGTTCACTAGACGTGCCGGGGGAAGACGTAGTGCTGCCTTGAAGCCGCATGTAATGATGACATCGATTTTGTTGGTTTCAGCAGCTGTTAGTTTAAGGTATGGGATCGAGCAAACCGTTCTGCTCAAGACGAAGGCTTGAAATAGGCGAACCATTTCTGCTCGGTCAGACGCGAGCTCTTATTGGTGACCCTTTTGAACAGATCAATGGTTTGGTTTGCGTGCCGTTATAGTGCTTGGAGAAATATGTGATTTATTCTAGTGAACATCTACTGTGGACACCTTCGTCATCCCTGGGAGCCCATCCCACCATCTACGTCCACGGCCTCCGACGCGCAAGGGCCAGATGCGAGTAAAAAAAGAAAGAAAGGACGAAGAAGACACCTTATATAACTGCTGCTTTGTGTCTTACAAAGTCACGCCTGATGAAGGAGCCGAGTACGCTCCGGAGCGTTGGGACCGTTTTCAATAAACGCCCTTGGATGGTGTATTTGCCTCTTCCTCAGGTCTAGTTGATTGCATGTGCAGCCCTATGATTTTGAGGGCCGGGATCTCTGGGTTCTCTCTACCTTCAATGTGGAGTTTGATGTTGTATGGGAGTCCTTTTCCTGGTTCGGGGAGAAAAACGGCTTTTCCTGTGAAAAGTCGATAGCAGATAAAAAGCAATGTCAGTACATTTCGTTACAGTTCACGCCTGATGAATGAGCCGAGTACGCTCCGGAACGTTGGGACCGTTTTCAATAAACGCCCTTGGATGGTGTATTTGCCTCTTCCTCAGGTCTAGTTGATTGCATGTGCAGCCCTAGGATTTTGAGGGCTGGGATCTCTGGGTTCTCTCTACCTTCAATGTGGAGTTTGATGTTGTATGGGAGTCCTTTTTCTGGTTCGGGGAGAAAAACGGCTTTTCCTGTGAAAAGTCGATAGCAGATAAAAAGCAATGTCAGTACATTTCGTTACAGTAGATTGCATCATTGCATTACATTTCCTTAGATCATTACAGTCAAACCCGTTTATAGCGAACTGCAATATGCACTGCGATTAGTTCGATATATTCAATAGTTCGATATAGCCGAACCCGCTTATAACGAACCTATTTCACAATTTCGCAATCCGCGGGAGCCACGCCCCCCCCCCCCCCCTCCCAACTCCGCCACCCCCGCACGCAGAAACGAACACAGTAAATTAGCCATTACCATACACAAAATAATTCATTTATTGCAAATAATAAAGCTACTTTCCGCCTTAGCTGCCTACTTTGCAAAAAAGCGGTGATTTTTGTTTTCACTTTCATTTTGGCGGCTTCAACTAGCATATCATTCTCTACACGAAACATTGTTTGTACCAGTTCGAGTCCGCGTCCTCCAAAATCTAAAAAAGCATTGGCGGAGCACATCGACTGCCGAAAGCGCTTCATTGTAAGCGTCGGACGGCTTTCACTCGCGACATCATCGGGAACGCTGGCGAGCTCTTCCCACAGTTCACTGATGCTGCTGTCTTGGTCCGGACTCGCGGAATTTGCGGGTTCCATCGTGAGTCCCGCGCGTCGGAAACAGTTACGGAAAGTGTCGGGCATAACGTCACTCCGTGCGAGGCGCAATGTCTCAGTCGCGGCTCTTGCTCCGTGGTCGTGGCCAATCCACATCTCAATCGCCGCTTCGAGACCATGCATTTCGGCAGCTATTCTAGGCGCGCAGAGTTCGATATATCGGATGTGAACTTCGTTATAAGGAATATTTTCCCCGTGTATTTCTGTAACTGAAATATTTTTGTTCGATATATAGCATAATTCGCTTTATCCGGGTTCGTTATAGCCGGGTTTGACTGTATTAACATTACAATGTCCTTACATTTCGAAATAAACTGTTCAGTAATTATTTTAATACTAATGATTTGTAAAAGCAATTAAATTACGCTTAGTTAGTGTGTAGTAAAGTAATTGCTAACTTAATCACTTTTCAAACCTAATTTTACCATCTGTGTGATTTTGTCGATGAGAGCTTGCAACAAAAAAGCATGCACTTAGAGCAGCGCCCTAGAAGGTATTGAAGAAGGATCGGTGTGTGACAGGGCGCCTGTAGTTTTATGTTTCTAAGGATCTGATTCACGTCGATAAAGAATTAAAAAGGAACAGGAGGGAGAAACGCCAGGTTTAATAACGCCGAAACAATCTTTTGTACCTTTTATTATTAGTAGTAAGCAAATGTACATTTTTAGGCAAATACAGCATCATTCGTCCTCAAGAAAAGAGACAGAGTTACACGGCATTTTAAGCTCCTTGAGTAAGGGGCGAGGGTAGAAGTATACGTACCTTTCCTTTTCTTACCCTTATCTCAGCTTCTGTTTACTTTAAAATGCACGAAATTTATCATATAGTATTGTAAGAGGTTTCGCCTTGCGTCCCACCAATTAAGTGTCACTGCTAAAATACGGTGTGACGCTTATAAATAGGCAAATTTATAGCAGATGTAAGTGCATGTCCAAGTACTAGAAGTTTTCGCCAACAATGTAAACCATTCTCATGCCACCGGGATGGCATTTTCGTTTGATTGAGCCTAATATGCCACGGATGTTCAGCAGGATTGAGGGCCGCGCACGTGGGCAACTTGCAGGCCGAGGCGGGCCCACAGCATTGAGTGAAAACACCGTGGGGGAGCGTTCCAGCTCGCCCAGGGCCGCAAGGACAATAAGTAGGAGTTGGTGTGACCGCTAAACCACACCAGTGGATCAATTTCTCGCTATGATAGGCACCGCACACCTGACAGTGGGGTGCGTCGGTTCCAGCGCCATTGTGGCGGACAATCCGATGGCGTGGAAGGAGCAGCGTCTGTGCCAGGCAAATGCATGTACAGGTGCCCTAAAAAGTAAACGGAGCACGGATTCGTGAAATTAGACTAATTTCTATTTTATAAAGCCGCCCGAATAAATAGAATATGTGCGGCCCGATTGTACTTTAGAGTGACTTTCTTGAAAAGTCACTCAGAGGTTGCTGGCTAAACACAATACGGAGAAATTCCCTCAAAATCTCAAACCCGTGCTTTGTTTACTTTTTGGGGTGCCTGTACCGCCGGGCATGTAAAGTCACGGTGTGAGGAGGACGCTTGTGGCGGGAAATGTGGAGGACCAAGTTGTTGCCTCGGAGCCTTGCGATGGGTGGCGCGTACTTTTCTATACTCGGTTACAACTCAAGAAAGGCACCACCTCATGTAGTGTATCACTCCGCCAAAGCGCCGGACCCGTGACGTCAGTGCGCGCGCGTTTTGAAAGGGGTTTGCTATGAATGCGTGATATCGTCTTCCTTGTCTCACGCAGTTTGTTTGTCGTCACTGGAGTCGTTTGTAAGCATATTAAGTCCAAAAAATCACGGGAACGGCTCACGCCATGTTCAAAATATTCCCAGTAACGCCCTGCTTGCGCCGCGCAGAAAAACACCCGGCTACGGTGATAAGGCACAGCGGCAACTTCCGGTGCCGTTCTTAAGTTGTCACCGAGTATAGTGCTGTGGTACGACGGCCAGAGTTGAGGGTCACTCGAAGAATTTCGCACTTTCATTCCCTACGATTACCTGGTGTCCGAAGATCCACGCTAGAAGACGTGCAGATGGATGTCGGCCGTATAGAGGATGAAAGCTCGTGATGAATGTGTGTTGGCAGGGGATTCCGTAGCAAAGTCTCGGAGGGCTCCTTGATTGACCGCACGGATGGCCGTGTAGTCGGTGGAGTGCAGTTACATGACTATTTAATCGCAATGGCTTGTATCGCAGCAGCTCCGGCGGATTGTACGCCACTTGTCAAAATTTTCTAGGCCAATCCTAAGCCTTCTTGACCGCAAAAAATTTAAAGAATGAGCTAAACCTTTAAATGTGAAAACATTATTCTATGACATTAAGAAAGAAAGGTGTTTTCTCCAGCTTTCGGGCATAAAACGTTTCAGCCTCGTTCGGGACGTAGGCTTGTGCATTGAATTTCTTGCGGTCTGCGCACTTTCGGCTTGACCTAGAAAATTTTGACAAAGACTGTACCTGCGAGTGGTGGCGGATAACTTTTTAGGCCTCAGGGGAGTCGTGTCTACAACGTGCACCTTTACTTATTCCTGCTGGGGTTGATTTTGTCTCTTGGCCACTTTTCAAGCTTTCTGCCACCCAATCCAACAACTCTACCTCACCATTGAAGACCAAAAGGTATACCCTGCATGCAAGCCAGTCCGGATTCTGGGTCTCCACATTCAAGCCAACAACAGATGGACCCATCAGATTAACCTCCTGAAGAAACAATTAGACCAACTAGGCGACATGATCCGGAGAGTTACGACTAGACATCGCGGAATGAGGGAAGCAGACACCCTCCGCCTGATACAAGCCTTCGCCATTTCCCGAGCAGTCTACGTGACTCCCTACATGAATCTTTTAAAAGCTGAGCAAGCCCTACTGAAAGCTATACTCCGGAAAGTTACAAAAACAGCCCTGCATCTTCCAGACTCGTCACAAAGATCCGGAAGAGCGGCTGGACCCACTTATCCCACTCACCACCTTTAGGAACATCACAAAACACTATCGGGAGCAGCGGTGCACTCTACCACCACCTCATCATTTGCTTGACAAGGGGGAGCAAGTCAAGTGGCGTCTGCTCCAGAGCAACACCTACCCGACACCATCCAGAATGAACCTGCTCTACCCCAGCTCTACCCCTCACCCGCATGTCCCAACTGCCAACAGGCCCGCGGCACCATCTACCACATGGTAGATGCCCCAACCAACATGGTAGATGCCTGCCCCAACCATCCGGCACCACAAGACGCTGCACGACTGCGAGACCACCCCAACCCCTGGGAGACGGCCATCAGGGCCTCGGACGCGGAGGGTCAGCCCCAGCTGATATCCTTAGCGGATGAGGCCTGCAGGACCAATGGGACCCTGGACGTAGGGACCAGCCCAGGTTGATCACCCGATCGAAGTCCTTTATGGCTTCAATAAAGTCTATTCCTCCTCCTCCTGGCACCCTGTAAATTTTTCCCTGTATATTTTTACATTATTTTTCCTTTTGCTTTCTAAATACCTGGCCCAAGCTTTCTTGCTTATTCACGAGTTATGTTGCTAAAGCTAAAACCGGCTTTTAGCTGTATGTCCTCTTGGCTAAGGCGTTGTACTGCTGAGCCCAAGGACGCGGCGGCCGCTTTTCAAATAAGGCGAAAAGGTAGAACACCGTGTGTCGAATTTCGGCGCACGTTATAGATACCCAGGCGGTCAAGATTAATCCGGAGCTCTCCACTACGGCGCGCCTTATAGCCCACGTTTAGCTTCGGCTCGTTAATCCCTACAATCAATTAATCTGCATGTCCTGAGATACGCCTAGGTCTACCAGACAACTCTTGGACTGTGTGATTTCCGGCGTCCTGTGTGCACACGTCTCTCGTCTTACATTTTCCCCCTAGTTGGCCTGTTATCTCATATCCTTTCCTTTCCATATAATCTACTCTCCCCTCCACTTTCTCCCTATTTCCGAAACTTCCCTTCGTTTCCCCCCTCTATCCCCTAATCTTCCTCCTCCCCCTTTCCAGTTCCCTGCCCCCGGTTACGGCACCTACCGGTGACCGGCGGGTGTCCGGTGTGTTGTTCACTGGTTTGTGAACACTAACTCACCCATCAGTAGCGAGTCCGTGGTACAGCAGCGCTGATTCAGGTAACAAAACAACAAACCAAAATTTCCGCGTTTACTTAAACCAAGAAGGACTGTTCTTTTAAAAGGAATTCCCACGCCAACGCGTACAGTGTCTACACTACATTGTTAGCGTCTGTACTATAAAGTGGCATCTAGCCCCTGCTGAAGATCTGTTTAGGTTCTGCTTCTAGAGCCGTGGATGCAGAGCGGACTCGCGGCCTCCTGCACGAAAAACGCTTAAACCCAGGTACCTACCTTAAACATACGCCAATAAATGTTCGTTTGTACTACCATGCCAGTCCTCCTGACCCGTTCGAAGTGTCCACGGCTATGGTTCAGTACATCGCTTCTGAATAATCACTCATGCAGTAACTAGGGCAAAGTGAGCCAATTTAGAGACTGAACACGCGACTTGACTTTGCCGCCCTGCGACGTGCGCAGGGCAAGCATGGACTTTTTAAGTGCGAATGCACTTCTTAAGCGAGCCTGAATCGTCCGCCGCCGTAGTCCGCATAGCAACAGCTGCGGGTGCGCGCGCTCCTCGTCTTCCCTAGCAACGGGGGGAGATGGGCGCGCGCTGCCTGGCCGCGTCCCCATGGCTCATTCTTGTTGTTGTTCCTGCTGACATGGCACATACCCACGTGGGGGATTGGCCAGGAATCGGGCGTGAGAAGGGCTAATGCACCCGCTTAAAGGAGTACTGACACGAAATTTCAAAGCTGAGATCCGCTCTAGCAATCAAGTACAACGACAACACAAATAGGTGTCTGTGAATAAATGCATCTTTCTTTCTTTGTAGTTGTGTGTGTGTGTGTGATCTCTCTTTCGCGAACATTACCGAACCGCGCAAATTCAACTCGTGCATTCGCACTTTCACATTCTTCCCCTCGGGGAAATGCGGGGAATTTTTTCATTGCGGAAGGTCAGAGGACAGGTCTTTTCAAATTACGCGTCAACGTTGACGCGGGACACCTTCGTCGCCCCGGAAACAACCATGACGGGCCCTGCAATTATCAATTGCCATAGCAACCGTCTCTGTTGCCGACCGTTATGAGTCTGTGCGTGTTTTTGAGTGTGGCTGCTAAGAGAAATTTATGGGTACAGACCTTTTCATCGAGATGCGACAGCGTTTTCCCAGTCCCTGAAAGATCAAAAGGACGTCGAATGGGGCTAGTGGGTACTGATTCACCCTGGATTCCACTGGGTTTGCTACGACGAAATGGACTGAAGCAAAACTGAAAGGTGGGTTAGTTAACAGAAACTGGCGATCATGCCATACAAGTACCGGGGGGATTAAAAGAAATGCGATCCCACAGCCTCCGACACATGCTGCACCATCTGGCTGCAAAGTCAGTAAACTGCGCGCATGCGTAGTTCTTTTAGAGCGTTTGAGAGTGTGACCTACATTTATGGGAAATGGTTGATCAAGAAGCCGCGTCGGTCGTTTATTTTGAGGCGCCCTTTCACACTGCGTCGCCACTGAGCAGGATGATCGTTGAAGGGCATGATATCAGCCTGCTGCGTGCTTGGCTCCCGAATGTAGTAGATAACGGGCTACTCAGTGGCGACAGGGCATAAAAAAGAGCCTCAAAACAAATTACCAGCGTCGCTTCTTTATCAGGCATTTTCCCTAACAGTAGGCCACACTCTCCAACGCTCTAAATCTGGTCGATTAACACCTGTCCATCACTTCGAGTTGTTGATCAATTCGCTGATCAATTCCTGGTTAGCTCAGTTGGTAGAGTGACTGCTCCGGTTAAGCGGTGGTCCCGGGTTCGAATCCTTGACCAGAACAAATTTTTCTTCAACTGCGAAGTTTCTGAGGAAGCTGTATAGCTTTCCTTGTAGCTGTATGGCTGCGTTTAGGTGGGTGCCAAACTTTACTTCGCAGAAACCTACACCACCTTGGGGATTTCCCCTAAATCTTGTCGATTAGCTCTAAAAGAACTGCGCATGCGCGCAGTTTACTGACAGCGCAGCCAGACGGTGCGGCATGTGTCGGAGGCTGTGTGCTCCGTTGTTCGTATTTCTTTTAATCCCCCCTGTACAAGATGGCACGCTGGCTGAAGAAAGTTGGATCCCGATATGGCGTAGAGGTGATATTCTCAGCAAGAAATAAAATAAGCGGATTGTGTTCGTTGACCAACAAAAAAGGCCGCAAATGAGGGAACAACCCATACAAATGCACTGTTATGCACACACACGCCCTTGTGGCGTGTAGAACCCATGTTGTGTACCGAATACCCTTGTCCTGTGGGAAAGTGTACGTGCGTAAGACGCGCTGCTGCCTAGATATCCGGCTGATAGAGCACTCGGGGGCCACACAAAAAAAGAAACATCTGCAAACTTGCCTACCCATTGTAAAACGTGCAAGCCACTCTTCGATAGCTCCGAGGTGCTTTTTATACACAAAAATCAGACGACAAGATAGCTTGTAGAAGCGTTCTACATTAACCACGATAAAGACCAATGCGTCATTTCAACGTCGATCACACTCCACGAAAAGGCATCTTGTATAATAAGCTCCACGTACGAGTGATTTGCCGGCCTGTATGCGCACTTGTGCTTTTTCGCTAGCTTTTTTCGCGCAGCGCTTCACTTGCGGGCCATCCTTGGTTGTCAGTGCGCACACGCATGTGCACATTTCATGCGTAAATTCTTTCGTCTTCCTAACAAACTTTCAGTTGAGAGTCAGCGCTTGCGTTGTGCTCCTTTCTTTCTTTCGTTCCGTTCGTTTGCGCTGTTTTTTGGTAAGACGAAATGGACGACAAGGGGACGGGGACAAACCGCAATCTTGCAACTGTTTATTAATACCAAAAGAGGAGGGACACGTAAAGTATATACAGGGTGATCAAAGTTAAGTCGACAGGTTTTTTTAGATGCGACGCATCTCTTTAACTCGCCTTGTCCCTCCGGCGTCTTCCGTCGTCCGTAGTCCGCATCCCTCCCCCATTCTCCTCGCCGCGCCAGCTGCGCGTTATAACGCCGCTCTCACCGCAGCGCCATCTGCTTGTTAGCGCTCGCTCCCGTCGCCGTGCCAGCTGTGCGTCAGCGCGCGTTAGCGCTTGGTTAAACATCTAACACATGCGCATGCGCTGCTCTTTCTCATTCCCCTCACAGTTAACGCGCGGTACATATAAACGCGGTAACTGCACCGCTCCGCTCAGTCGTTCCGCCGCTCCGATGACATCTGATGACCACCGATGATTTGAATGGAGACTAACAGGCCTGCTATCGCGATGGTCGGCGCAACCGTACGTAATATAATGGAAACAACAACAAATTGACACGCTAAATGGAAACAACATAACGGAAACGCAACGGAAACCCCACGATGTGTCCCATCTACCCATGGTTCCCCTCGCGGGAAGATGGTGTAAATTTTTAAAAATAGGCGCTTAGATTTAAGCGGAGGCCACCTCTACAGTGAGGTTTGGCGCCCAGGGGGACACCTAATTAGTAGGTAATTATTGATGTGGGTGACTTAATTAACTAAAATTGATTAATTAACTTTTTAGTGGCTGCAGTAACCAGGCATTTTTGTATTGGAAAGTTAGACGCTATCATGCTTCTACGCAGTTTCAATTGGGAGAATTCTTCTAGCGCATCCGTAGTCCGAGATATCAAATGGCGAAGTTTAACTGCCGTTCGCATGATTACGCATGCTAGAAGTAAAGACCAGCGCATAGCTCCTCCCTTTTGTTCGGTGTTTCGATAGCGGTTCCGAGTAGTGCAGATTGCGATAACGCCAGCCAAGAATGAATGGGTGCCAGTTATCACTTTTTCCTGTGCCTCCACCCCTTCGTCGAACTGAACACCGTACACAGCAGGCACGTCACCGAAGGGAGGAGCTTTGCGCCGGTGCCGACTATCTTGCATGGGTAATCATGCGAACGGCAATTAAACTTTCAGTTTGATATCTCGGACTACGGACGCGCTAGAAGAATTCTGCCAATTGAAACTGCGTGGAAACATGATTGCGTCTAACTTTCCAATACAAACATGCCTGGTTACTGCAGCCACTTAAAAGTTAATAAATTTTATTTAATTAAGTCACCTACATCAATATTTGCCTTCTATTTATATGTCCCCCTGGGCGCATAACCTCACTGTAGAGGTCTTCTTTGCGGAAATCTAAGCGCCTATTTTTTTAAAAAACCTGTTAACTTAACTTTGATCACCCTGTATACAAGGGTGCGATTTGTGTTAATAAACAGACGCAAGTTTGCGCTTCGTCCCCGTCTTCTCGTCGTCCAATTCGTCGTAGTAAACACAGCGCAGTTCAAGATGAACCCTGAAAGACGCTTGAACCACGAATGCTTAAAATTCACTGGTGACCACATTTAAACTCTTCCATATGTTATTTGTTTCCTCGCAGTAAGTGCCCTCTATAACGCTGTTTGCATCAGTGGGGTTGTTGAAAGACAATCTGGCGGTGTTCTATTTTGACAGCCGTCATTTCCTCGCTGCTTGCACAGCCCCCTGTGTACGGGCTTCTTCCTCCTTAGTTTTCAGACCGCGGCCTTGGGTTGTTTCACCTTCATTGCCTATGGTCATTTATTGCCCTCTAACACTGCCTTACTTGATGCGTTGTGTGTGGTAGGCGCTAAAATGGCTCTAAGGGGCTCGTGAGTCCATCCGCATCCATCAGACGCAAGCTTTCCGTCCAGCATTTATAACGCGAGCGTGCCAACGGAAGACGCAATGGGTAACTTTTTTGGAGATTGCTGGCCGCATCAATCATGGCTCCTAAATTGAAACACCGTGCCCGAAGCCGCACTGAAGCAGCCATCAAGGCTGAACGGCACGTTGAACACTCAAATTAAAGATTTTATTTCTTTGCTTACGATAGTACAGACATGCGCCAGGTACGAATTCTTACGCATGTCCGCCGCGTCGAGGCGTACATGCGTACAGGACATGCGTGCTTCGGTTTCGCCAGAATGTCGCTACGACCACAACTTTTTTGAGTGCGGCAACGGAGCGCATTTGCTTAGGCTTAGATGTTAGTGTGGCAATAGGGCGCCAGCGACGAGGCCCTCGAGGGCGCACACTGTGAAACGGCAGCGGAAGTAGTCGACGCCGCTTCCGTACCAGCAGCCAGGCGAATGTTCGGAAGCCGACGCGGCGGAGCTTCCGCTCGTCATACCCGCTACATCTACATGCTGTGTCGATGACGTTGAAGCGCGCACCGTTCACTGTTCGTAGCATATTGACGGATTCACGCATTTCCGTCCGCTCTGCGTTTTTCCGCTTCTCCTTCCGCGTCTGAATGCCGACGTTCTACCCAAGGCGGGGTTCCTCGACACGCGGAACGGTGTTTAGCGGCGTCGACGTTCAATATAACGGGAGGTCTTACAGCCTGCACTGCAAGGATATAAAAGCTCTTCGCGAAGACGATAGGCTGAAACATGAAAAGACACACACGGGAGCGCACTGTGTGTGTCTTTTCGTGTTTCGGTCTTTGCGGCGCTTTTAAATCCTTATGTACCGACTCGCCCAAACGACAGTTCTGTTGGCGCATTCCACACCGCAAATTTGCACGAACTGTGAAGGACAGTTTCTTTCAATGGTGTCTGTTGATGGGCAGGCTGAAGGCGCATAAGGTGTCACGCAAGCCAGGACCGAGACCACGAGGTGCAGTAGGTCACTTCCCAAGTGCGCATTACCACGGGGACACGAGCGTTACAGGATGGGTTGCAGGTGGTTGCTCGGGTCAGCGGAGTCCAGGTAGGAGCGGAAGGGGTCGGCACACGTCTTGTCGCAGCGCAGGACGTCGCAGTCGACGTGGGCTAGGTGCCGGCCGGCCAGTGCGGGCGGCGAGTTGCAGCGGCCGTCCAGGTGCCGGTAGTCGGCCGGGGACCGCTGGCAGTCCAGCGTGATGCAGTCCCGGGGCACCAGCCTCGCCAGCCAGCAGAGCCGGGCGTCACACACCACCGGGTTGCCTGCGCACGCACACGAGCACGCGTTCCTCTACGCATGTACACTGCGGGTCACGGAGAGTTCACATGCAAAGACAGCTTCGCGGCACACATGTTGCCCATATAAGGACATATTCTGTCGCCATAGCATTTTAAGGTCTGATCTGCGGTGCCTATGGCGAAAAAAGTACTGACTGTCCGCTGGTATACACTATAATATTGACGCAAGAAAACGACGATGACGGTAATGACATAGTGACTTTTATTCCAACATAAATGATTTGCAGAGGACACAGGTAAAAAGCAATCTCGGGCTTGACGAGGCCTATGCCCCTTATGCAGTTGAACCACCAGTTGTAATGTACATTCATATACATTAAAGAAACTATTCGGCAGATTAATTCAAAGAAGATAAAAAGAAACTTTTTTATACGAGAGCAATTTTATGGCACACTTAGCCATAATTATACACTGAACGAAACAGGCATGAGTACGCTAGAAGAAAAAACAATTTTTCACTGAACGAAACAGGCATGAGTACGCTAGAAGAAAAAACAATTTTCTGGCACACTTAGTGGTAATTTATGCATGAACTAAATGGCATCATTGTGGTCGAGATAAAATCAATTAAAGCCAATTTAAATGCAATTTCCTGGCACGCTTAGCACTATTAATTCATGGAATTATACAGGCATAAGTACATTCCAATAAAACAACCAGTGACAGGATAACGCAAAGACAAAATTTCTCAATGTCTCTAACAATCCTCATCATCATCATCATGAACAGGACTATATATAATAAATCTGAGGTTTTCAAGATCGAAAGGAATTTAGTGCAATCGGTAGGGTATGTTTCAGCCTTTGTCGACCGTAGTTGGGGCGTGTGTTGGGAGTGCTCCACGGGGGCTACAGCGGATATAGTGCTACGGTCCCAACGTCCGAGGAGAAAGAAGGCGTGCGTGGATAGTAGCCTGCGGGGGCGCCGCTATCGGCGACATCTTGTAGATGCATCACTTCACCATCATCTATGGTTCGCCTCATCATTCTCCTGACACCACGTAACCATATGCAGACATACCGGTTCTTTCATTTTAATATCTCATGGGGTTAGAGAATTAACGTAGCTTTGGGGAAGGAAAGCACTTCTTTAGGAGAGCAGAAGTGACACGCTGCTGTTCTTCTTACCGTGCAGCTCGACGCCGAGCCTCGGGTTGCTCCAGACGGCCGACCACACCTGCCGGTCGATGGTCGTGAGCCGGTTTCCGTTCAGGTGGACCCTTCGCAGGCTGCCCATCTTGTCGAACACCAGCGGGGACAGAGCGCTCAGGCGGTTGTCACTGGGAGGGAATGAATGAATGAATGAATGAATGAATGAATGAATGAATGAACGAACGAACGAACGAACGAACGAACGAACGAACGAACGAATGAATGAATGAATGAATGAATGAATGAATGAATGAATGAATGAACGAACGAACGAACGAACGAATGAATGAATGAATGAATGAATGAATGAATGAACGAACGAACGAACGAACGAACGAACGAATGAATGAATGAATGAATGAATGAATGAATGAATGAATGAATGAATGAACGAACGAACGAACGAACGAACGAACGAATGAATGAATGAATGAATGAATGAATGAATGAATGAATGAAATCTTTAATGACCAGACCGGGTGCTCTTGTAAGGAAACATTTTTTTTTTACATTACAGGGGGGCTCACACCCCGACGCAAAGCTGACACACGCAAGATGTAAGTATGCAGTACGTATGTGGGCGGTGCACGTACGGGCTAGCATGACTCGCGTCTGAGCAAGTGGGTCTGATTCAAACTCCCAATGAGAGGACGAGATGCGCGCGGACAGGGCTTAAGTAGCGCGAGTACGTCGGATTTCGTTATATTTACGCCCGTAGTGCCACATAACAACACAACCTACAGGGGTGGTTGGAGAAAAAGAAGGGTGGTGCATGGCTATTAGAAACACCGACAGTTCCGTTTCCCAAGCAAGCCACTGAGCTGAATAAGCTTACATGCTGCAGCCAACGAGTTGATCGTATACTTCTCATAAAAGCTCTGCAGGTGCGTGCTTTGAATGTGCTACATT
This sequence comes from Haemaphysalis longicornis, assembly GCF_048455015.1. Taxonomy (NCBI): domain Eukaryota; kingdom Metazoa; phylum Arthropoda; class Arachnida; order Ixodida; family Ixodidae; genus Haemaphysalis; species Haemaphysalis longicornis. The sequence continues at coordinate 132,119,144 of NW_027526460.1, forward strand.
TTGTGCCACTTCTGACATTAATGAGAATTTAATTCTTCTTTCAATAATTCAAAACGTCATCAAAACGTTCCCATCACGACATCAAAGCGTTCCCAACGGGCCTAATCATCGTGGCGCATTTCAAGCTTCTCACGGTATTGCGCCCTTAGCATTTTGTCAACCTGTTCAGTCGGTGTCGTCCCAATCTTATGCCTTCAAAAAAAAAAAAAAACGCGTGCCATGGGAGTTGAGTTCAACCTTGAAGGCCCGCAACACTTTCCTCCATCTTAGCCTCTCAGCAGCTCTGCGTCGCCCACTTTCGGGGCCAAGTTGTGAGATTACCACATTGTTGAACCATACATCCCTCTGAGCAGAAGAAATGAGCTGTTTTAGTAGCAGCTCGTTTGCTTTGTCCAATGAACGAGCATCACACACGTGATGCCGTGTATGCACATTGAGGAGCTTTTCATGCTTTGCAAAGGTGAAATGTTTACAGCTTGGATAGGCTGCATGATAAGAATATCGGTAGAAAGCTAGTAGTGCTAGAAACTGTAGTGGTAACAGGAAATCATTACAACTCAGCGTTTTTGCTTTTTGTGTGTGTGGGAAATAGAGATTTCAAAAGAAACTTGACCCACCGAAGCTGTACCTGCGCACAGGTTTGCCGTAGTGGAGTGCTAAGGAATAATTTTGACCACCTGGGGATCTGGAGAGCCGAAATTTCCTTTCTGTTTTCTAACACGAGCTACACTGGCTGAGGTTGAACAGTTTGGCGTGGCTCCTGGAGAGCCGTTCTGCGCATGCGCGAGGAGCAGTGACGTCACAGGGCGCACAGAACGTTTCTCGCTGCCCGGCGTCTCTCACACACCCCATGCGCCCAGCGTCTTCGGCGATCTCCGTTCCGCACGTGGCGGCCCGGTCCCCTTAATGATCATGCCAGGGGTGGCCGGGTGCGCCTGTGGAACCAGCTTAGTTCTGGGGCGATTGGTGACGCTGCGCTGGAGCCGCTTGAAAAATGTACATGTTTCACATAATGCGCATACCGTGTGTGTGTCATTGAAGCAGCAGTAAGCACGATAATCAAGCTAATCCTAGACAACCAGGAAAGCTAAGAATAACCAGCTGAACCTTAGCTCACGCTACGTATATCCTGGCATATCCGAGCTAAGCCACTGCCAACTTTTTGCTTCCACGTAAACTAATGTCCAAGTATGAATGTCGAAGTATGACGGTAGGGAACAAGAATTCGGCCACCTTCGAATGCGAAGACTCAGAAAACAGCAGATATCGTGCTCTTCCCATAGCTCTAACGGCTTTTCTTAAATCTCCCCCTTTCTTAAGAAAAAGAAGGCGAAGAAGCGATGCTTTCTCCATGCAAGCTGAGTTAAATCAAAGCCCTCATTCCACCCTCCCAAACTCCAGAATTAAAACTGCCAAAATCATAAGCCAAAGTCCACTCCAACTTATCCAAAGTCCAAAGCTAACGCCCGCGCTACGAACACAAAGGAAATGCTGTGCGCCCCGAATGAGGTTAAAGCTAAATTATTTAACATGGAAGCATTTTATTCCGGGATACACAAAGATGTCACTGACGTCATATCCGTTACGGAAATGACGCCAGTACCACGAAGCAAGCGGCCTGTGAAGGGTGCACCCCTGCACACAGGGTCTTCTTGCTGGGAAGCAACCTTTAGTACCAACGTTATACGTAGGGTTGTTTGTTTTAGGGTTTTATATTTTAACATGGAAGTGTTTTATGCCAGAACACACCAAGATTTCAGTGCTGTCAGATCCGACACGGAAATGACGCCAGTACACCTTTGCCGAAGTGACCCGCCAGCAGGACGTCGCTCGCCAAGCACACCCACAAGACAGCCGCCGACCCGCAAATCATGCTCAGCGGCAAATTTCGCTGCACATTTCACTTTCGTGTTTTACCGATTCCTATCACAGAGGAATCAACCAGATTTTTTTTATTACCTGTTTCTGACATTGTACTCAACATCGCGCAACCAATCAAGATTTACATATCAAACATGTCAGCACGCCACCAACGCAACAAAACAACATTTGAAAATGAAACATGTTAATGACATCTCAATCGAAAAAAAAAGGAAAAGCGATGATAGCGCAATAGGATAGAGGCCGGTTTCATGACTGGAGGGATCCAAGTTCGATTCGGAGCGCCGGAAACGTTTCTTTCCCTGGTTTTTCTCGTTTGTCTCTTGTGGCGCCGGTCCTTTAATTATTTTCTGTTGTGGGGCGTTAGGTTATCGCTGTTTTCGCGCTTTCATTATTTCTTTCTAACCTCCCAAACCCACGTGTGTTTTTTCCTTTCCGTCTCGTAATGAGGTGGCCTGGGAAGGCGAGATGGAATGGCTTTTGCATGCTATGGGTGCCTAAATTCGTTGTTAGTTTTATAAATTTTTTCTGCTTCAAAATTAACCCATCTGGCTGCAATACCTGTGTAAATTCCTGTTTGGCCTTGTTTCCTTCTATGTGTTGGGCACTGCTAGCCAACACAACTTTCTGTTTTTGTGTGTTTTTCTTTCTAAGTGGCTGCATTTATTTCTGTTCACCGCCGCTGCTAACACCGCACCCCTCGGGCCTTTGTGGTGGCCCAGTGGTTAGGTTGCCGGTTTCACGGCGTCAAGGTCCCAGGTTCGAATCCCGTAACCTGCACAACACATTTTTTTCTCCAGGCGGGCACTCCCAACACCTGTTTGTGGGCTCCTTGCCTCCTTACACTTCTTGTCCTGGAATTTCTCCCTCTCCACTTCGCCAATGATGATAGTTTTGTGTTAACGATCCGCACGGACAGAGCTCAAGCTTAAACAGCTCTTTTGTTGATATAGTGGTAACAAATGGAAATGAATACTACCCCCTGTTAAAAAATCAAACCCCAAATGGCAAAGGAGGTGAATCGATCCTGTCACTGTTTCCTATTCGTATAAAAGCGGCGAGGATATCCAAAAGAATCATGTTCGACTGATGCACTTCTGCAATTCCACGTCGGAAAAAATGTGAAGCTATACGTACGTACAGTAATGGGCACAAGAAACGCTATCGCGAAAATATGAAGGAGAACGCACAAGTTGCGCGTTATATCTTTTCAAGTAAACGTATCCTATCTTTAAGCTGCAACAATGTGTTCCGGGAATAGTCCCCATCTAACCTTACACTAATCCCGCAAATACTCAATTGCCGCAAACCTCATCTTCGTGTTCAACTTTCGTTTATCCATGGCTGTACATTTATCCTCGCTTCACCCTACGCCATACAACTTAATGCCTCAGAGCTTCTCTAATAGCAGAGATGTACGATGCCCATGGACCGAGTTCCACGTTCAAGAGGTGGCCTGTCCGTACCCGAAGATTTTTGAACCCCCTGCTGTGTTGTTAACGGGACTGCCGCAGTCGTCAGGGGCGCTACGGCTGATGGGGACACAGGGGCGTACGTTTTATTGCAGGTTCATTAGAAGGTTTTGGCGTCATACTACACCAGGGTGACCAGATATTGTACTGGTAATGGTAGCGCTGTATGCTTCCTAGAGATACCGATCGATTGATTGATTGAGTGATTGATTTTGGGTTTAGCGAGCCTAACCCGGTAAAAACACAGCAAAAATACGACAGGATTATCCTGTAAGGGAATGGGTCATTCTGTCGTTTCTACAACAGAAATATCTGTCGTGCGGCAGATAGTTTGTAGTTGTGCGAAAGATATTCCTGACACCCAACAGACCATCCTGTAGTCGCAACAGAGATTCCTTTTCTATGACAGATATTCCTGTTGTACAACAGAAATTTCTGTTGTGCCACATACATTTCTGTTGTGTTTTTCGACTTGGAAGCTACGCCTGGGCAATTGTAAGGCTAGTATAGTCCTAGAGAGCCTTCCTAGGGCTAGTGCAGTTAATTGTTCCTATCTTGGCTAGGTTCACTGGCATCCGTGATGATGTTTGCTGCGGGACCAGGTAGAACACACAAACCTCGGTATGTGGTATCGGCCCCCAGTGTTCCTCAGGGGATCTGCTTCGTCTACAATACCCGGTAATAATTCGAAAACGTTGCGACCTAGAGGTAGAGCAGCAGCGGCGAGATATCGGATTGTGCCTTACAGAAAACTGGTTGTTTTGACTCGACGGGAGTCTTCGTGGGAATAACAAAGCGTGAGAAACGCTGCCCCGGGACGATGGGTGGTGCGAGCCAGTCTGTCTGCTGAGCACGAGGTCGCGGGTTCGATTCCCGGCCGCGGCGGTCGCTTTTCTGATGGAGGCGAAAAGCAAAAATGCCCGTGTGTTCGAGATTTCGGCGCACGTTAAAGATCCCCCGGTGGTCAAAATCAATCTGGAGCCCTCCACTACGGCGCGCCTCATCGCCTGCGTTGCGTCGGCGCGTTAAACCCTACAATCAATCAATCAATCAATCAAGAGCCAGTCTGTCAGCGGAGTACGCCACAACATACGGGCGTCATCAAGCTAGAAAAAAGAAAAACCCCTCGCGCCAACAACTTTTTTCCTCCTCTACACCAAGGCTAGTAAAAAAAAAAAACAGCTGTACGGTCATACCACACTATAGAAAAACAGGCTTGCAAGCAAGTTATAAAAACAAGAGCTTGAAATGGGACTAGTTGTTTTTTTACTCGGAACATTGCTGGCGCTAGGCGGGACAAGGACGACGAATTACACACAAATTTAGCATGGAGTGTGCAGGAATTTTTCTGCCTTAGGAAAAGGGCCGCAACCGTTGTGATAAAACTAATCAGGAGGCGCCGGGTAAAACACAGTACGAGCTTATACACCAACATGATGATGCCGTTGACACTTTCTGCGAAGATATGGAATCGACAATAAATAGGGTGGAACACTACACACCACAGCGATAGGCTATTTTGACACAAAAGTAGGACAAAGACAAGTTGACCGATCGTGCAGTGGGACGCTTTGGAATAGGTTATGGTCGCTTAGATTTTCAAAGAGAACCTGAGGATAAAGAATACACTCGGACACAGACGCTCGGCCACAAAGCAAAAAGCAAAGCAAATACACAAAGCCAAACAAATACATTCGCCCGAAAAACAAAAATTAAAACTTTATTTTATATGTCAATACAGGTATTGTGCTGGATTTGAGGTGCTAGTCAAAATTTAGAGAAGTGGTCTCAAGATGGTGCGGAGAGGACTGCGGATATATCTGGAAATAAAATGATGAAGCTTGCAAACAAAAAAAAAAATACAACTTGCGGTCTCTAAAAGTCACCGAGCAGGAGATTAAATAACGCTTCAAAACAAATTCGGGCTTAACCCGGGGCAATCAAGAAAGTGTAGACATAAGTAAAAACCTAACGACGGTGCTTACGTAGTTGGCAGGAGCTGTGAAAAGGAGATAACAAATAGTAAGTGGGTAAAACATCTTAGAAAACGAAGAAACGTGTTGCGAAACGCAGCGAACGAAATTGTGAAGAACTAGTAGCAGATCAAAATGGCACAGCTCTCCAAATCCATTAACGAAAATATGGGAACTTGGAAGAAACGTCAAAAAGACTTTCGGAGCGCATAAGTAATTCTCCTGGAGTGGAAAGGCGAGATAATTACGTCGCTTGGTGAGCCACCAAGTTACATAGCCGTGTTCAGTGTTGTGGCGAAATGTTACGGTCATACCACGTTCACTACGCGCCTCAGGCCAGCTTCCGCCGTCTAGTGAATCGCTCGCGAGGCCGAGCCCAACGGAGCACATGACGCGTCGCAGCCAATGGCAATGTGCGCGCCGTTTTTCAAACGCGGGTTTCGAATTACGGCGCGGTTTTCTCACGAGTCAAGTAATGCTTCGAAGTAAAAAAGAGCATAAGCATAGGGGCAACTCAGAAGAAACTTGAATTGGCAAAGGTAGAATGTATGCACCCAAGAACCAAAAAAGTAGCATCACGGACAACGGACACCACGGTTGGGATAACGAAAGTAAAAGAAAGGTTCTACTTATGCAGCGTTGTAAGCTAGCGACCTTAGGCCTGGAGACAGTACTGAAAGGAATAACTTGGGTCGACCCGCCGCGGTGGCTCAGTGGCTAAGGCGTTGCGCTGCTGAGCACGAGGTCGCAGGTTCGATTCCCGGCCGCGGCGGCCTCTTTTCTGATGGAGGCGAAAAGCAAAAACGCCCGTGTGTTCGAGATTTCGGCGCACGTTAAAGATCCCCAGGTGGTCAAAATTAATCCGGAGCCCTCCACTACGGCGCGCCTCATCGCCTGCGTTGCGTCAGCGCGTTAAACCCTACAATCAATCAAATCAATAACTTGGGTCGCGAGGTCGCAATAGTAACTAAAGGCTCGTTGGAAAGCGTGTTTAGGGCGATAAAGCGAGAGAAAGCTGCAGGAGAAGACGGAATAACCGTGGATCACCTAAAAGACGGAGAAAAGATTGTATTAGAAAAGCTCGGAAATATTTTGAGAATGTTCTAGGACATTAAAGATACGCCAAGCCTGAAAAACCGCCACCGTTATTTTGATTCCCAAGAAGGATGACGTGAAAGAGCTTAAGAATTACTGAACCATCGCCTACCCTCAGGAGCATACAAGTGTATTTATTTATTACGAGAGATCGTAGCGGCAGAGCACAAAATTCTACAACGAAGGAACTCTTAATTTTTTCAAAGTCATTCCTACAGAAATATATTACAATAAAACGTTGCAAACAGTAATAAAGTCTACTAGGAAAGTAGTTTTAATAAGCGTTGTGCGCATATTACAACGCTGTCGTCATAAAAAGTGCGATTCGACAACCACTAAATCAAACAGCTTTCCTGGTCGAAAAAAATGTAACAATTGTTGTATTCTTTACAATCAGTATGGAAGCCAATAGATCAAGCTGAACAAATTGTCATCTACAAACACCAAATTTTACTCTGCACAGAGAAATAAACAGAACGATTTTAGCCTAAAATATGAATTGTTCAAAAATGAGTCGTTTGAAGGTTAAAATAAAAGTTCTTAAAGGAGCACTGACACCAATTTTCGGCGTTAATATTATTGCACAGTTCGCTTCCTTCACTCAACAGAATACCCTGGCTGAAATATGAACGGCTTGCGACGCGACGAACATAGATCTCATTTATTGCGCCGATGAAGCAGCGCGCGGAGCGGCACTCAGCAAATGGACATCAGCGTGACATCACTCCAGGAGAGGAAAAAGAAGTGACGCGACAGCGCTCGTCAAAAACTCGTGACGTCACTTCACGCGCGCGGCCCCACGAGCGCGGCGCAACACCCTCTCAAGCGGGCGCCGGTGAGGTCCGCACAAAGCGGTGAGGTCAGGCAGGGAGTCTGTCATATCCGCCGTTCGGGATGAAAGCGCGGGAATTTGAAATAAACGATTTTCAGGCCGTTCAATGTAATTAACTATAGCGCGCTGAAGTATTTGAAGTGCTGTTTCAGGTTGGCCATACCATTAAGCATCGATAAAAGCAATAAAAGTGTAACATAAAATTTTCGTGTCAGTGCTCCTTTAAGGCCTCGTATTAGCCACACGTTAACGTCATAAGTGGGGCCCTAGATTTCCGACAACCGAATCGTTAAGCAGAGACGAAAGAACAGGCTGTATTTGAGACAGGATACCCAACCATGCATTGCATTCATGCCATCACCCTCGTACCTGAGAAATTTAATTGACACGTACCCTTACATAGCATTTATATATTGCAGGAGAAGCGTTTGAGTAGGCGCCGCTGCGGTAATAGAAGCATAGGGGGCCAAGAGTATAGACGCTACGCACACAGGGTTGTCAAAGTTATAATATTTAACCCCGTAAATGATGCCCTAGATGTCTAACAACCGAAGAGACCGGCTAAATTTAGTCATCAACCTAATAAAAGAAAAATCGGAAAAATTTAGTCAACTCCATGTACCCTCACAACAACACTCTCCCCGCCATGTTTCCCACACAATACACCGCTACACGTGTCAACACTGCCCACAATTAGGCACACCCTTTCATGTAACGGTTGCATACCCACACACACCAACTCTTCCCCCTCCTTCCTAAAATTACACCACAGCAATGGTGTAATGTTGACTGCCGCTAGGACCGAGCTGACCAGCTCTGCCCTAGCCGGAGAGCGTATGCTGTTGGAGTCAATAGGTGCTTGCTGGCCCATCTCGCCAGCAAACACCAAGGTATCCTGAACTGGGCCCACCCCACACCTGCAGAGCGCCCGCAGATCGCGCTTGCTGTTAAATAAAGTTTAACAGCAAGCTTTGGGCTTACTTTTGCGCAACTGTTCTTGTAAACAGATTTTACACGACTAAACCTATTTGAAACTATCCTTCACGTGTTTATTGCTCCGCCAGCGAACCAACAACAAGGCGACGAGAAATCGTCTGCTCCAAATCGTCTGCTCCGAGAAGGCGCGGCTCATAGCTCCGCCGTGCTTCACATCCGGGCGTTCGCTTTTAGCCAATCAGGGCTTGCTCAAAACGGACACTTTTTAAACAGACACAAAATGAACAAACACGAGAATACCACCCCAGGGTCGAAATGTTTAAGTATATTGGTGCAACGAGTTGGACATTCTCCGCCGCCCTTTTTTGAGCCGCGGATTCTGAAGATCCCGTGCTCTTTCGCAATCTTATCCGCGGCGTCATGGGATGGGAGCGTGGATTGCAGGACGCGGCGGCAAAGGCGGTTCCGAAGAAGGAAGCGCGGGAGTCGCCGCTGCTCGCAGCCACTGAGCTGCCGAAGCTCTGCGTAACGCTGGCTGCCGGAGGCACTCGCTATGATCGACATCGGACACGGCACCCCTTATCGTCTCCCCCGTGGTCGGAAAGTTCCGGGATGCGTGCGCAACAACAACGCGTGAACACAAATATTTGGTCGTATTTTAACCCGCAACAGAAGAGCCCGCATACTTTTTGGACGACCCGCCGCGGTCGCTCAGTGGCTAAGGCGTTGCGCTGCTGAGCACGAGGTCGCGGGTTCGATTCCCGGCCGCGGCGGCCGCTTTTCTGATGGAGGCGAAAAGCAAAAACGCCCGTGTGGACGAGATTTCGGCGCACGATAAAGATCCCCAGGTGGTCAAAATTAATCCGCAGCCCTCCACTACGGCGCGCCTCATCGCCTGCGTTCCGTCGGCGCGTTAAACCCCACAATCAATCAATCAATCTTTTTGGACGGCTCCGGTTGTCCTAATCTCACTTTAGAATTGGACAGGATAAATTGTATTAGCATTTATTCGAAACGGGACTTTCAAATAAATGTTACTTTTGTTTGAGTTGTTTTTACTTTAAAGTAAAAAAAAGACCAGGGAAGCTCGCACTCACGTCCAAGACTTGAATGACGAAGCTGTTGTAGGTGAGCACTGCAGGACACATAGTTGCGTTTCAGTGTCATTGTTTATTTGCATAGTTGCGGTGCTAGCAGTCGTCGTCATATGCATCGAAGAGGTCGTCGTGTTCTACGCGGCGAGTGCTGGATGCAAGGTCACCCTCAGCATTGCAGAATTCCACAATCTCAACTGTCGAAGCTTGCACTAAGTGAGCACTGAATGACACATCACGACGCATTTGTACTAGTTTGAAATTGTTTATTTACAGGTTCCGTTGAAGCCTTGCACTGTGCTGGTGGTAGTAATCGTCATATGCATCGATATCGTCGTGTTTCTCATGTCAAGCATTACATGCGTGGTAGCGCTTGCCGACAGCGCTGAATTTTTCTGTTTTTCTTTTTTTTTGCTAAAGCCACTGCGCGAGCCTGGACTCGGCGGTCGGCGCGAGGCACGCGCTCCGAATTTTCTTGCTATTTTTTTTTCTGCAATACCGAACTTGTACAACAGCTCCGCTGTTGAAAGTTGGTGGTCGAACGGAGGGTTCAAAGTGAATGTTCTTTTTATTTTTTTGAAAGGTGGGAAGGTTCACCTGCAATCCATTCCCGGTTACTCTGCCAAGGCGTGGTTTAGGGAAAGTGTTCCAAAAAAGTGAGAACTCGAAAACAAATGGAAAGGAGGGTCACCAAGTTTTCGTTTTTCTCCGAACGTTAAATCAAGCATCACTTAAGCTGTGGGGCTCTTTCTACGATCTTGACCTTGCATGTCCCGGGTTAGGTTAGGGTAGGTTAGCTAGGGTTAGTTAGGTTAGGGTAGGTTGGGTTAGGTCAGGTCAGGTTAGGTTAGGTTAGGTTGCGTTACGTTAAGTTAAATTGGGTTGGGTTGAATGTCAGAGTGCGTCAAGGAGTCAATCTTTATTTCGTACAGTCCAAGACTAAATCGAGCAACTTAATAGTGTCATTAAACTACTTCTATACGCGTGTCAAAAGTGCCGATATTGTCACCGCATTTCATAAAGTTCAGAAAGTTGTATTTTTCGCCAAGTGTAAGACGCTTTGAACAGTACCCAGAATGCTACAATTAGACAAAACTTACTAAAAATGAAGCAGCCCGAAGAGATAATTGCGCTAGAAATGAATATTAACTTAAATGTTAGTTTGGCTGACGAAACAACATTCTCTGACACGCCTGCCTGGCTCTACTGGGCATCGCTAGCTTGTGCCAATGACAGTATGGCATTGCATGGTAAAGCACTGAAAGCCATCGTCTGAAGCCAATAAATGGGATGGACGCTTTACTGTCAGCGAGTTTCCTCTACTCTCTGCTTGCGGAAAATATGCCGCCGCAACTGCATCTCGGCCACAGCAGTCGTACTTGCAATTTATGAATAGAATGAAAGAGCGAGAAGGAAGGCCGAGAAGTTCTACAATTATCGTGAGATAGAGTTACTGCTTTTCACACAGTGTTCCAACCTACGCTGACTGCTTGGAACGCTCACAACGCTCTTCCCTCACCTTCGGGGTCTTACCGTATTTTCGCGCCAACAACCCGCACCGGAAATGCGAAAATTTCAGTGGCATAGTAGGGGCGCGGATAAAACGCGGGGTTCTTCCTTTAGTGCAGCTTCACGGCAATGTGCGCTATGCCGTGAAGCTCCTACGCAGTAGAACTGACTAAGCCTTCCATGGCGGTGATTGCGCAAAACATACAAAGACAGGGAGGAGAAAACAAGGACGAGCGCACTTTAATAACTGAATTTTATTAGTGAATTGTAACTTTCGCATTGTAGTCAGTGTATTTTACTTGCGTACATATACGCTTTTTCGGTCTACATAGTAAGTGATGTGTTGCTTCAGCAGTAGCTTTGGTGCAGCCTTTTCTGTATCAAATGTGCGGGCAATATGAGAGAATATTTTTTTCTTTTCCGGCGGGCTGAAAGTCGGGGTGCGGATTATATGCAGTGCCGGTTATACGCGTGAAAATACGGTAATTCCTTCTACATATTTCGATTCATTGTCAGTCTAGCATGCAGCAGACTCTACACGCCTGCAAAAACACCTTATCATCCGAAGCAAATACTTGGCTCTCTTCAAGAGCCTCTCTCCTACGACACTGCGCTCCTCATATATGCCAATTTTCGCACACCCTTCCCCCTTCCTCCCCCCCCCCTTCTCCCCCGGAAGAAAATCTCAAAGTTACCTTATTACATCGCTAACCACCCCATCCTTCATTGAAGAGATCCGCATCGCGCGTTGAACTGTGACCAGCAACGCTGATATTTGCCTAGAAAACTTGGCAGACATTCGCGCTTATATGGGATTCACAATGCTGGGAGATGCGTTATCAGCCTGTTTTTACCTTCTATTGACGGTTTGTTTTTGCAATGAGATGATTTTAAATGCAGAGCATTTCAGTAACTCACGATGTCACCCGCGTTGGCGTCCGTAGTCCGCGTCGCTCCCCCTACACTATATAAACAAACAATACTTGCCGGCGCCAGGTTTCGATCCTACGACTCTGCGGGCGGAGCGCAAGGTGCACGGTGCTCTACCAACTGAGCCACAAAGCCGACACAGAACGGAAGGTTACGAACGTGCCTTATATCCTTGACTCATTCAACCGTCGGCCAGAGGTGCGCCCTCTCCCCCGCGTCCTCCTCGCCTTCTCTCCGCTTGCAACGCCCTCTCTCGCCGCGTTCGGTTCGGGCGCACAACAGGTGGGGACGTGCGCAACACCCTCTCTCGCCGCGTTAGGTTCGCGCGCAAGAACAGGTGGGGCGCTCGCATCGCGCTCTCTCGCCGCGGTCGGTTCGCGCTTAAACCACATATGTCGTTCGCGCGCGCTGCGGTCGCTAACATCTGTGGCGTGATCGTGACGTCAGCATCACGCGTTCGCGTGGTGGTGATTTCGGCGCTATAACACTCTCTCGCGAGGGGCATTGGATTAGATTCGATTGGATTGGCTTGGATTGGCTTGGATTTGGATTGGATTGGATTGGATTAAAGTGGATTGTGTTGGATTGTGTTGCGTCATAGCCGCGCCACGTTGCGTCATAGCCGCTCCACGTTGCGTCATAGCCGCGGCAGGGGGTTCACGGCACGTTTCACCATCGACTTCATCGACAATGTCTACGCTGGAAGACAACAATTACAACAACAACCAATACGTAATCCATACGACTTGCAGGCGCGCCCCCCTGCAGAAATGCTCTGCATTTGATCGTGCCCCTCGCGAGGGGGATGTTTTTATTTACGCGCTCCTTGAAAAGTGATATTGTGAACGCGCATGTTGTGGAGAGGTCGCCCCGGCACTTTCCCCTCTGTTCGTGTGTGCCATTCTCCAAGAGAACCACATTCTTGTGCTTGTCTGCGTTTACTCATACGTACTGTTCATACGACCTCCGAGCAATTGTTTTTCATAAAACCACTCTTGCCTGCCTTGTTCACGCTCCACTTTTGTGTATTTCTACACATTTATTCTTATCAATTTCTGATTGACTAGCCTTCCTTGTATGTCGTCAATTTGTATGCCTCTTATTCCTCATGTACACAGTGCATCAGCCGAGAAGACCCGGCACTGTGAGGGAGAACTTGAAATAAATAAATAAATAAATAAATAAATAAATAAATAAATAAATAAATAAATAAATAAATAAATACATTGAATCCTGTCGAGCATTCCGAAATAGATTCCTACAAGTCGCGCTTCACCGCCATTCTCCCTGACTAGACAGCCTAATCCCGCTCCGCTGCCCACACGGGACGGAAATGCAGACCCGGATGCCCACTGAATAATTTGAGGCGCTAAACAACGGGGACCCGAAGAAACACGTAGAGACAGAAACGGCGCCTTGTCTGTCTCTACTCGTTTCTTCTGGTCCCTGTTTAGCGCCTCAAATTATTCAGTATGTTCAACCAACGAGCCCTCGTAGGGCTTCTGTTAACAGATGCACAACGCCAACGTTTCGACAAGCACCCGAGTAATGACTCTAGGAGTGAAAAAATTTGGGGCCCAATTCCGCTGCTGTGAGTGTGGAAGACCATCGCTGTTGTATTGGTGGAAAACTAAATTCAGTTACGTATAGCGACTTACTATATTGATCGAATAAAACACATAGGAGACATAACCTCCTAAGAATTAATTCTAAATTAATTCTCATACAATTGGTTTCGGAATAGTTTCAACAAAACAAGAGTTACATCCATATTCTGTAACTGTACTCGTACCGTAGACGGGTGTTTTGACAACAGACGGCAATTTGGTAACGTTTACAACATCTCTGTGAACTGATTAATTATCACAACTGAAAGTTGGCCCAACGATTGAGTCGTCTCAAAGGCCAATTCCAGTGTGATTTTTTCCAAGATAGCCACATTAGACTGCAAGTTACAGAGCAATATACCCTAGCTCTGGAGAAGAAACTTTAAAGGGCGAAGCCCCTCAGGGGCTCGGGCTGTCGGCGTCTAATGTCGTTGTCTCATGTAGTCACGGTACTAAAACACCAGGGCACTCGTTGACGCTCTCGCGCTATAACATAACGCGTACTAAAAGAAGGCCCCGGGACACTCATTTTACAACCGCCTCGCGCTAGGACGCTTCGATTGATTGATTGTAGGGTTTAACGCGCCGACGCAACGCAGGCGATGAGGCGCGCCGTAGTGGAGGGCTCCGGATTAATTTTGACCACCTGGGGATCTTTAACGTGCGCCGAAATCTCGTACACACGGGCGTTTTTGCTTTTCGCCTCCATCAGAAAAGCGGCCGCCGCGGCCGGGAATCGAACCCGCGACCTCGTGCGCGCTCAGCAGCGCAACGCCTTAGCCACTGAACCACCGCGGCGGGTCGCTAGGACGCTTCGTGCTTCAAGCAACGCTATGTACCTCTGCACGCAAACGGTTTCATCTCCGTGGGCAAAATGCGAAGGCGCCAAGGAAACGCATATGCAGTGCATGCTTCGCCCCTCCCCAGGTTTCACGTCAGGGGAGATGGCCCGGGATTTTTTCGTTCTACGCGGCTGTGTCTACGGGCGTGAGTTTGGTCACAACCCAGCCGTATACAGCTTCGTAACGAAATGACAGACACCTTGGCTGCGCCAACCACGAAAAATCGTGCTCAAGCATGTTTTTTTTTTTTTTTTTGCGACAAATGTTTAAGTGAAAATTTTGTTTTTGAGCTATTTCAAATTTCCCGCATATGCCTAAGCATGAACTGCAGGCGGCCGCTAATCTATACAGCAACGCGCGCTGCGAAGGCACAACGTCCGACGCTTTGCTCGTAATGGCATCCTGCTAGCGTGGCGTAAGTGAGGCATCGACTTGGCCACAATCGAGAGGACCATGATTCGACGCCGTTCCGGACAGCGTATTCTTTTTTACACCAGTCGAGAAGACGCTTTATACAGACAGGGGGGAAAACTATGGTTGGTATAGGCTAAGCAGTGATTTCGCAGTAAAGGGTACCGCCACGATTCTCGGGTGTGAGGCGAAATCCTTAGAAGCATGCTTTTCAAGACCGCTAAGCGAACGCGCAAACTTGCAAGCTACTCTCCGCCTGCTCTGACAACCGCTGTCGTCGTGTGCTACAAACATACACGCCGAGAGAACGACTCAGGTGCAGCTTTCCGGTTCATCGCAGCTCTGTCAGAAGTGATCACGCTGGAGAGAGAGAGAGAGAGAGAGAGAGAGAGAGAGAGAGAGAGAGAGAGAGAGAGAGAGAGAGAGAGAGAGAGAGAGAGAGAGAGAGAGAGAGAGAGAGAGAGAGAGAGCAAACTTTTATTTAACGCAGGACCTAAGTCCAGGTCCTAGTTTCAGTGTTCCATTCAGGATGCCCGTGCTGATCCGGTGAACATATTCATAGAGGGCTTCCTGGGCAGCCTGGATGTTCCCTGCCGACGGGGGAGACACCCAGAGCTCCCAGGAGGTGATGGAGGCGAGTGATGGGGCAAGAGATGGCGGGGCGCAGTCCAAATAAGACATAAGGATGGGTGGGCAGGAAGAACAGGTGAGACAGGAAGGATGGCCAGGGCGTCGATAGAAGCGGTGAAGAACGTGATGGGAAGGGGTGAAGAGGTTTGAGCCTGCCAAATGAGGCACGCAGCCTCACGAGTCAGATGGGAACTGGGGGGTGGGTATCACGCTGGAGTTATTCGGCCTGGTGTAACGAATTTTCTACCGAGGACTTGTGAGCATAGTTTCAAGAAAAGACGCGTGATTTACCAAAATCCGGAACCATTGGAATTATGCCATTCAAATGTATGGGCAGTAAGTTCGGACAACAAATTTCACAAAATATTCTTATAGCCCCGAAACAATTTTTTACAGTGTTCATATCCATGTCGACTCCTTACTCTGTGTGGAGTACTATCGCGTTTTTGCTTTGGTTTTACCAGCCTACTGAGAAGTTGGATTTTTGATCGAGGAAGCTGGGAACGTATCGCTGGGTGCTGGCCCCCGCGAACTAACGCTTCAAATGTGATTCGAAATCCAGCCTCAATATGAAGGTTCGTCGCCTGCGCGAGCAATCGCAACCCGCGCGCTGCGAAAGCACGCCATTTGATGCACGTACGCCCGCGTCTTGCCAAAACCGGCTGCGCGACCCGAATGACTCTATACCGGATGGCCAGCAGCAGCAGCAGCAAATTGTAAACCACGCTCGTTCACGCATCAAAAAGACGCGGGGGCGCTGTGCGGCAGCGATCGATGCGAAAGCGCTAAAAATACGGATACCACATCGCGTGTGACGCCGGAGGCGTCAGCCGCGAATGCCACATAATCAACAACCGAAGAAGCAACGACGCCCTGATTATGAAGACTGTGGCGGCTCGTAATTGGTTCGAGGCATTTTTGACGATTCTGGCGTTATCCGCGCATCGCCGGTTTTCCTATACCCCACCACGTACAGTCTTTGCCAAAATTTTCTAGGCCAAGCCGAAGGTGTGCAGGCCGCAAAAAATTCAATGTTCAAGCTTAAGTCCTGAGCGACGCTGAAATGTTTTATGCTGGAAAGCTAGAGAAAACACCTTTCTTTCTTACTGTCACAAAATAATTTTGTCATAGTTAATGGTAAAGCTTATTCTTTGAATTATTTGTTGTCTAGTAGGCTTAGGTTTGGCCTAGAAAACTTTGACAAAAGGTGTACCTATACCTTCGGTCTGTTAGCTGCCCTCTGCTTCGCCAAGCAATGCCAAGTCATTTCGCGCGTCTGGACGGAGTTATTGTTCACTCATCTGGCGTACGATCACTCCTCCTGTGGAGTCGAACCGGCTTCACAGTATGCGGCTTGGAACTACAACGGAAGAGCGTAATGAGCGGCAACACGCACACTTCTCGGGTGACTGCTCGAGAATCTTGGCACAGAAAGAAAGGAGAGGAAGAGATACAAATCAAGAAGCAGAGACAAAGCCTGATAATGCTGAGTGAGTTCTTTGAGTCGTGGCCCACTGTGGTAGCTCTCGGCGGCTAAGTCGATCTCGCGCTGAGCACGCGTGTCCACCCCGTTCTGACTCCCACAGCCACAACGGCTGCTTTTATCGTCAACTCAAGAGAAATATATCCCGTTCGTGCGAGACATAATTGCTCGTTAAAGAACCCGACGGGATCTCAGTTATTCGGCAGGGTTGTCAACCAGAGCCCATATTCTGGCCCCCACCCTATCTACACCCACGCCACTTCTGCGATGCTCCAAGCAGCCTCTAATCACGTCATGTGGGGCTGTAACCACAACCTCCCCTTTACCCGCTCCACTACCCCAACACCACGAGCCCTGTCAGAAAGTATACTGTCCAGCTATGGCACTAGCGAACAGCTTTGGCTATAAGGTAGAGGGCCTAAGAAGCCGGACGCGTGTCTAAAAGGGTCCTGGAATAATGACTCTCCCCTCTGGCTGTTCAAATAAAGACTTTCATTCGTTTACCTCAGCAATAGTGTCTCATAGCCCATGCGGGTGTACGTATACCTCCAGCGCGCCAAGGCCAATCCGTATTCGAATTGACAGTTGAGCTAAGCTTAAATGGCTGGAGTTCCATGCATTTTTTATGTCTGCGGACAAAACGTCGCGTGTCTTTGAAGCGGGAGGCGTTGGGAAACGAACAACCCGGAGTGTGTGATACCAGCACGCGGTCACCACCAATGTCGCACACCACTGAAAACAGGAACTTGGGTCTGTCGTCTCATCACTTCGGTGTGCGTTTTCAGTAGATTAGTTATCAACAGGCTCTATTTTCTAGATGAAAAAATGATTTAGCCCGCAAGCTTATACGTCTGATAACTTGGATATTCATCTTGAGATAGATTAGTCATGAATTAAGCCCCTTTTTCAAGTTGAGTACAGCCTCAGGTGCATGATGAACGTTTCTAAAAGGTCTGCCGCTGTGCAACCCGCGTCGGCCACGCCTACACCTCCAAGCACATTGCGTGTCTATGGTGTCAGTCCTCCATTTCAAATTTCTCTTCAGTCGTCGTAGCGTGGACGCCACGGATAGCCTGTATTCAAGCTTCGCTCGTCATTCCCCTCCACACCCCTGTTTCCCCTTTCCGCCCTTCCTGCAGTTGCTTCTTTTCACCACATCGCTGGGCTTTCCCTTAACTCCAATTGTTAGCGCCCTTAAAATAATTTCGCGCCGAAGACAGCTCTCAGAACGCGGTGTCATAGCAGTGGCTCATATCCCCCCCGCCCCCCCCTTCTTCAACGTTTTTTTTGCGCTGGTGGGACTTGGTCAAATTCAGTTAATTTTCACAAACAAGTTAGAGGTAAAACGAATGCAAACTACAGGTGCGAAAAAAACGTAAGCCTAATGCCCAATTGAACAGGCTGGGGATGACATGGCGCCGGTCAAATATGCCGGTATTGTGGACGCCGTCATAGAGCAGAAGCCGGTAGGGGAACAGCCGGCAGTGAGTGCCAACGCGCAGAGCCCTCTGACCCGTTGGCGGGTGCTGCGCCGGCAGGTGAGGCCAGCTCTTACTTGCGTACCCCCTCTCCCGTCCGTACTGCGCAGCTTCGCAGCTTGAAGCGTTAGCGCTACTATGTGCTTTATTTGCGTTTTATTCTTTGAAAGCGTGTTTTATTACTCAGACGCATTCGCTTTGACTTTGAGCGAGGAGTGCTTGTTACACGACGCGAAGAAGCTAATGGGAATTCCGCTGCCGTTTTGCTGTTGAAGACAACGCCAGCAGTGGCTTTTTAAGCACAGAGAACTTTAGGGGCTCGCCTTGCCGTCTCGTCATAGCTCACTCGCTGGACCCAAGTAGAGCCACACGGTGTTCCGTCTGTTGTCGCAGCTGTCGTCGCGGCGTAACCTGGAGGCTCCGAAAGCCAAGCGGTTTATGTAGTCATAAGCGTTCGAAACTCGCGAACCGCTGGAACCGTTGTTTAGCGCAAAGAAAAAAGAAAAAGCCTCCCCCTCCTCCTCACTTCGGCACACCCTCCCCCTCCGGCCACCTGTTTCCTTTAGCACTTGACATTTTGGTATAAGATGGCGTATATTGTCCCTAGAATTAGCAGTGGCTCAGCTTGACTATGCCAGGATATACGTGGCGTGAGCTAAGGTTCAGCTGGTTATTGTTAACTCTTCTGGTTGTCCAGGATTAGCTTGATTATCATGCTTAATGCAGCTTCAATGACACACACATGGTATACACATTATGTGACACATGTACATTTATCAAGCGGCTCCGGCGCAGAGTCACCAATCGCCCCAGAGCTAAGCTGGTTCCACAGGCGCACGACGCACGAGCCATCGGTTCGACACACGGCCACCCCTCGCATGATCATCGAGTGGACCGGGCCGCCACGTGCGGAACGGAGGTCGGCGAAGACGCTGGGCGCGTGGAGTGTTGAGAGACGCCGGGCAGCGAGCAACGTTATGTGCGCCGTGTGACGCCACTGCTCCTCGCGCATGCGCAGCACGGCTCTTAAGGAGCCACAAGAAACTGCTCAAACTCGGCCAGTGTAGCTCGCGCTACAAAACTGTAGGTACAATTGAGGCAAAATACACGTAATTAACCTGCAGCGCCTGCGTTCATTTAGTTAGGAACGCTCATTGGGTTGGGTTTAGGATAGTAAGCGAAAAAAAAAGTGGCAGTGCAACGCCGGCACGTGCGGGAGGAAAAGCAAGCAGAAAAAGAACAGAACTCCAGATGGCACAGTTTCAGGCAGGGGGCACGCGAGCACTGCGAAGGCGGGAGATTTGAATTGCATTGGGTGGTAGCAGTGAGCGGATAACAGCGCTACAGCCCATTATGTCGAATCACTGCTCTGCACTTCCGACAGATTTCACATTGAATGGAAAGGCTTTAATTTTTTTTCTCTCATTGCTCACTTAATGCTGACAAAATAATCATTCAAATAGTATTTCCTATCGTGCCTGTATATACCAGAGCTCCTCCTACTGCCGAACAAAACTAAGATGGCATGTTTGTGTCGCAGCATGCAGGATCGTGGCGTTGCCAGCTAGACACAGCGTTCTTGCCGTATCAAACCTATATCATGTGTCCGCTTAACGTGTGCGGTTGGGAGATGTATGCTTCCGTCTAGTTCCTTCATTGACACACGCTGTGCAATGAATGTGCGGGCGTTTATGTGCATAACATTTACGTAGGCATCGCGCAAGGTCGCTGCGTAACCGTCTCCGTGGTATACGCTCAAAGCGGGCACGCTCGAATGCGCAGACGGGTGACCTTCTGATCGAAATTCGGTGGCGGCTGTCGCTTCTTCCTGTCTGCACCCTTCCCGCTAAGGATGTGCGGTATGACTGCACCCTGTCGCGCACTCCTTAGTTCCGGTGTCTTGTGCGGAAAACCCGACAGCGTTTGGCGAAGAACCGGCGTGGTGGTGAAACGAAGGAGCGGAAGTGCCCGGAAGCAAACAGTGTACACTTTCGAGCGAAGCTTATGTGGCTAGGCTTCTGCGTATTGTTTTGCGTCTGAGAACAGAAACTCCCGAGGCGGCACGTGTCTTCGAAGTGCAAGCCGTTTTAAGGCGAGAGGCGTTTTATAGTGCGAGGCGTGGAAAAATGAGCGTTCCACTGTCGCTCCCCTCATGTTTGAAACACTGATTGACTGATTGTGGGGTTTAACGCGCCGACGCAACGCAGGCGATGAGGCGCGCCGTAGTGGAGGGCTCCGGATTAATTTTGACCACCTGGGGATCTTTATCGTGCGCCGAAATCTCGTACACACGGGCGTTTTTGCTTTTCGCCTCCATCAGGAAAGCGGCCGCCGCAGCCGGGAATCGAACCCGCAACCTCGTGCTCTCATGTTTGAAACAGCCTGCCCGTGAAGTTGAATACAACGGGGTGTTCGTGTGCCTTTCGAAATGAGCTCCGCACTTGGACTCGAGAGCGGCACACGCCCCGAACGCGGCGAGCAAACATTTCTCTAAGTAGTGTTACTTAAGTTGAGGACGAAGTGGTCGGAGTTCGGGACAGGCATGTGTTAGAGTTCCGTGCATTTTTTTTTTTGTCTGCGTGTGCAAAAAGTCTTGCCGCAAAGCCAACTTTATCGCGAATGTTCAGCAAAAAAACGGAACGACCGCCATCAACGATCAATTCACGCGCCCGAACGAGTGACCAGGCTGGAAGCAAAATTAACCACCGACGTCAACTCTCAAATGGCACGGCGGCAGGAATGAGCTGCGGCGAAACGTGCAGAGAACAGATCGCCCCCATTCGAAAGCGTAAAGGTCGATCGCGAAGCAAAGCCTCTCAAGCAGCAAGATTGCAAAGCTGTTCGGCCCACAGGAGGCGGAAGCAAAGCGTCACCGGTGTTCTAGTAGCCGATAATGCTCTCGCATGCACTCCTTCCCTCCCTCCCTCCCTCCCTCACTATGGCACTTCTCTTCTTCTCTTTATAGCTACAAATTAGGTAACGAGAGAGAGAGAGAGAGAGAGAGAGAGAGAGAGAGAGAGAGAGAGAGAGAGAGAGAGAGAGAGAGAATGTCCGGGTCCTCGCCCCACGAGGTTGAGCTCAAAAGATCTTTCTCGTGATAGTGAGTACCTGCAGAGGTGCAACAACCTTTTTAGGCGCCCTTGAGAGACGACTTATAATGGAAATGACCGCCGGCAGCGGTATGAACCGCCACTTTTCTACGTGGACTCGTGGACTAAAGTCGTGTACTTCGAGCGGGTCTTTTATTTGACAGAGCATACGCAGCGCGTCTTGAGATATTCCGCCCCTGAGGCATTTGTTTCATGCTCGAGTAGGCATTGTACCGTTAGACACTGGTGGACGCATTCTCGATCCCCAATCCCCAACACCAGCCGTCACAACAACGATGCGGTAGTGGCAGCATCATCTTCCATCCGGTCGTGCACGGCAGGGTCGGGGCATCGCTTCCCTGCTGGGGCGTGGCGTGAGGCGGCACTTTCCTTCCCGGCCGCGCGTGCCAGCTGAAGCGCGGGACGCTCACCTTCATCGGGCACTCTGACGAATGGCCCCGGCGGGAACTGACAGCAATTATTCAGCACTCTCTCCCTCCTGTGTGTGTGTGATGGAGCCGCTGTTCGCCGTTTACCAGCAAGGCCGCGGGACACGGGCTCTCTCGACCGCGACCGCGCGTTAAGCTATTTTTACGCGCACGGCAGCGCGGCACGGCTGTACCGTGGTTAACGTCCCCGCAGCCGAGGCGACGGTGAAAGCGACTAATGGGTGCCTTGGGAGTTCATTCGAGCCATTTTGCTTCGAATGCCCGGCAACGGGATGTCGGAAGAGTTGCAATGTGGATGTCGCCCACTTCCACCAACATGTTATGCGGAAACAAAATAAGCAGCCGGGTTAGACGGAAGCTCGTGATCGTCCGCCAGACCAGGAACTTCGCCTTTATCTCTGTCCGTTTGGGCACCGTTATACACAGTGGCATCCCATCTATCTTCATTCGCCACATGTTTGGTGCATGACCCAGCTGCGGCGTTATAGCCGATCGAGGAGAGGAGACAGCGGAGGAGAGCCGCGCATGCGCGCACTTGTGCACCGGAGCAGACGCGCGCGGAGCGAAGCGCACGCGCAGCTGTTGTTATGCTAATGCGACGGAGTGAGAGTGTTGCACACAGCTGTTGGAGAGAAGAACGGGGGAGAGTTGCACGTGCGCAGGTGGTGTGCGGACGCCGACGACGCAGGAGGGACATACCCCACAGCAAGAGATGCGTCGCATCTAAAAAAAAAAAACGAAACAGCCGTACCGTAAAATGCTGATTCTCATGCCAATGCCTTTCACAAGTTCCATTTCTGGTTCCGTTTACACGGTGATGCGGAAATTTTAGTTCCGATTACCGAGAGTTTTTTTACATTATCTGAATGCAAAACCAACCAACTTACAGGCTACTGTTCCGTTTAAGCGGCAATTCCGTTTAAGCGATTTTCGTTTATCGAGATTCTTCTGTACTACAACGCGGGACCGTTTGGTTTGGCAAACGCAGCCGCTTTTGTTAAATACTTTTTGCCTGCTTATGTGGTCTGCGCGCTAGAAAAGGGACCATTAAAGTCCCAAACCAACATCGGCCGTGTAAAGAAAGCTGAACTATGTTTGTGTGAGCGCGTTCCCGTTGCGTGCATGTGTGTGCGTGCTCATCGTGAATGGTTGTGCGCGGCTGTGTATGTGCAAAAAAGTGGAGCGTAAGCCATCAACGCGTGCTCCGCCCTAACGAGTCACAGCCTGGGAGGAATTGCAGGATAGCATGCATGTTATAATGATGCTTAATTACCGAGTAAAAATGAATTATGAAACGCGAACACTAACCGTGCAACCGGCCAGACATTTGCGGTTGTTTTTCCTTTTATGGCTGCAAGGAGAAATGTTCGAGATAACGCCGAGAAACGCAGGGGGATATGTATGCGCGGGTTTTTCGAGGGCAAATGTGCTTGTCTTTTATTTTTAAATTTTCTGTTTGTTCTACAAAGTTTGTTATCTCTATTTTAACAAATTTGGATTGGCGTCGGAGTCCCTGTTCACTTATTTTCTATTCCAACGCAGGTGAGGCCTTCGTCCAGAGCTGGACTTAAATGAGCTGTTGATGATGATGGTAATGACGATAATAATGATTATTACAGCTTCATGGTGCGGGATTTTGCACAAATTCTATTTAGGTTTTTTTATCCATTCGGGGACCATAATAAAAAGAGAAGAAATGCGCACCTGAGGTCGAGGAAGAACAGGGTGTCCGGCAGCATGGACCGTTCGAGCGAGGCGATGTTGTTCTGCGACAGGTCCAGCTGGAACAGTTGGTACAACCTGGAGAAGGCGCCGTCCTCGAGCTGCGAGATGCGGTTTCCCCTGAGGAGCAGAGACCGCAGGCTGCCGCTGAGGTCGACGTCGAACCAGGCGGCGCGCACTGTGGTCAGCTGGTTGAAGGACAGGTCCAGGGTCTCCAGGCGCCGCAGGTGGCCCATCCTGCGAGGGTAAAGAAGTCGAACAGGACACGGAAATATATCGCAAGAAAGAAAAAATGGCCGCGTATCTGCTCCTTTCTTAACAAAGGTCGACAAAAGACTATAGTTTGTAAATGCCTCCCTTCGCTTTTCCGCTCACCTCTCATGTCGTTCTTGCGTCGCGCTCTTCCTAAGGTAAACACGGTAAAGGTTTGCTCAAGTCAATTTAAATTTACCGCGTTCCCCTGCTCCAGAACTGCAGGGTGCCTCGATGCCGTACGGCGGAGTCGCGCGTGAATCGAGGTGCCCTACTTTAACGTTTATAGAACCGTGTTGCCCTAGTCCACGTGCGTTCCAAGCAGAAAGTGGAACCTATCTAGTCGAACCTTTCGTAACTGTTGCCGCTTGATTTCTTAAAATGCTGCCAGAAGCTATAGTGTGGCAGGCGAGAGCAGGCGACAGTTTCATTTTTTTTTCTGCAGTAGATGTAGTATTTCTTTTCGCAAAAAATCAAGGAACAGGAACACTAAATACAGGAACACTAAATATTCGTTGTGTATTAATTTTCTGTCTTATATTTGCGTAATCTATTGTTCTCGTTCAACAATGTTAACAAGTATGAACATATATGTTCATACTCGTCAAATTTAAACGTATACGTTTAAATTTCAGCGTGAGTATATAAGACTGTTGCGCAGACTTCATTTCACTTTGGCCGGATGGATGAATCAAGTCACAGACAGACAGACAGACAGACAGACCAAAATTTCTGGGTTTAAGTAGCCCAAGAAAGAATATCGTCTTTAAAAATCAATCAGAACCATCTTGCACAATGGTGTAAGCCTGGTGTAACAGCAGAGCTCTGCTCGTCTCACTAAGCAAAACTCGACGAGCGCCATATGAGTCTTTCAGAACATTTTACCCCGCGTATATATATGGCGCTCGTCAGCAGAAGACCAGGACAAGCGCAAAGTAAAGTATATAAGTGTATTATTTCTACAGCTCCCTGTTCAGTTTTCGTATACTTCATCGTCCGCCGCTGCAAAGTCTTCGTCGAGCGCTCCCTCGGCGTTGAAGACCTGCACTACATCTTCTCAGCGCGGCACGCTTCCTGATAAGCCGCCTCTTTATCAGGCGTCCGGATCTTCTTTGGTCGCCCCATCTCCCATGCGCGCAGCACATAGTCATAAAGAGGCGTTTCCTTGTTGATGGAACTTCTTTAAAAGCGAATCTGAAAGTAGAAGAGCCAGATGGAAGACGAGGAAGCCCAGAGAGCTAAGCAGGCCGAGCCACTTGCATTTTAAACAAAGAGATCCGCGTTGCGGCGGTACTAACTAGCGAAGTTTCGTCGTTGTTAGTGGGGCATGTAACTTCAGGAGCTGACGACAGGTGGAGTGCGCGGTTCTGCTCTTCTAAGGTCCCTGGGACGTTATGATCTTCGAGGCACGGGCTGGGTGCCTGACAACGCGGGCAAACACGGGTAGCTACAGGCAGCAGGATGAAACATGTGGATGCTGCGGCAGTGATCAGGAAACTATAGACCATATTGTCAGGGGCTGCACAGAGATGCGACCACTGCGGGGTGAGGAGGAAATGACGCTGGCGGAAGCTTTTGGATTTTGGGCAAGCGGGAACCTCAACATCAGGGCCGTAGAGGTGACGAAGAGGTGACTGGAGTAGTGGTGGAGGAAAAGTAGGGAAGGGATGGGCACGCAGGCGGAGTAATCATGCGGACGAGAATTTAGAACCGCGAGGGGAGAAAAAAAAAAGGGGGGGGGGTGGGTGGGAGCGATGAGTTTAAAACAGGGAAGAGGGGGAGACGGGAGGGAGGAAGCAAATCTATCGGTTAGCTTGGAGTAGGGCAAGTAAGCGTAATAAAACAGGCAAGAGAGAGAGAGAGAGAGAGAGAGAGAGAGAGAGAGAGAGAGAGAGAGAGAGAGAGAGAGAGAGAGAAACATCTTTAATGGGCAAGTGAGGTCAAGTCGGTTGCTGACAACCGACGCCCCGATTCAAAGGGAGAGCCACTAATCATCATCATCATCATCATCATCATCATCATTGACGGCGCAACCAATTCTTGCTTGTGATTATATGCTCATACTTCATTCACATGCTAAGTTTCTAATTTGCAGTTTTGTGTAGCGGGCGCATTAGCCCTCCTTGCACCCGATTCCGGCCAATCCCCCAACGAGGGAGCGTACCATGCTACAAGGACCGTAACGAGACGCACGCTCAAGTGCGCTCATTTTCTTTGTATTTCTTGTTCTGTTCATTGACAGCGCAACCAAGAGCTTAAACAGCTCTGCTGTTGAAAAGCCAGAATGAGCCCAGAAAGGCAACATTTAATGAGGTTATGAAGATAATTAATCTACAGCGTTGTTTTATCAACGAATATTTCGTTCGTTTTCCGGTCGTCTTTTCCGGAGCTGTTTTTGTGTGTGGGCGATGTAGATAGCTTTTATTTCGTTAGTTCGTTTCTGTTATTCTTTTGTAATAGTTTCCTGCATTTCTGTGTTATTTAAATTTCTTTAGTCCAATTACCTCTTTTTACGCTATTATAATGATTACATGTGATAACTTGACCAATTATGCAATATGTGCAGTGTTACACAGTTGGTCCGTTTTCACAAATTTTTTATTCGTGTTTTAGTTTGTTTTTTGGGGAGCTTTTATTTTCAACTTCGTTTTCTCAGGATGGCGTATCAGATTCGTGTTTCCATTTTGTTAGTTTATTTTTAGTTTTCCTTTTGTACTTTTCGTTTTCTAAGTTTCTTCTACCAATTTGCATTTACACTATTGTGTCGAATAAACGTGATAGCCAATTATGCATTTTTGTGCAAATTCATCCTGAAGTGTACACAAATGTGCTGATAACGAGAATTGCAATGATGATGATGATAGTGATGATGACGACGACGGCGATGATTGTGATGGTGGCGATGCAGGCTGTTACACGCTTTCGGGTGTGGGATGCTCGGCAACAAAGGTTCTCGCATTAAAAAACTTGGTGGAAAGATTAGAGCGGAAAATTTGAAGCAAAGAATGGATGGGCCGGGATGACGTAGAATATGAGCGGCAGGAAGTACATTAAAAAAAATTTCATCCAGAAGAATGATTACGCCTATTACGATCACTGCTATAGGGGTGATTATTATGGCTCTGCAATAGTGTAACTGCAGATCATTTGCGAAAGGAAGCAAATTATACACATAAATCAATTAAATACCCTAACGAATTTAGGCTACTCATAGCCGAACGTGGCTATAAAAAAATTCAAGGAGAAGGTAAGCGGCATAAGAATGCTTGCGCACTAGTAAAGACTTGTCTGAATTTTTGCAAACGTTTTTTGGTCTTCCTCTACTTCTAGTCCTGTACGCGTTGCCTCATATTGCTCATGTCCATCTGTTGTCACTCGTCCGCATTCCCGTCCGAATGTCTCAAAACCCTCCAGAGAGATCACTGCGTCCTGCCGTCCTCCGCCGTCTATCCCTGCCACTTCAAAATGTCACGTATGTCCGTCAGAAGCAAGCCCTGCCCCTTTGCCTTTTATCCCCCTTTGAGCTGATTCCAACTTTTCCAGGCACTCATGTTACAAAGATTAGGGCCCACCTGTTCGTCATTAGCACTGTCCCCTTCCCTTCCTTTTCTTCCTCCGTCAATGACAACTCCTTCCCTCCACCTTTCCCTCACTCCTGGGGCAGCTAGGCCTCTCCACCTGAGAACCTCTGCGGTGCCGGATGAACTCGACTGGGGAAGCGCATAAAAGAGCCAGCATCCTTCCTTCCTATCCGCCACTCCATCCCCATCTACCCCAACACTTCCTATGCCACCTACATATACATCCTGGAAGGGACTGCAATAAACTTCCTCAACGACGACAACAACAACCGAACGCTACTTGTTCTTTGTTAAATTGAAACAAGATATCTTACATCCGGATGTGTAGCCGAATCCATCACGCGCGCATCCTATGTTACATGTATACCATCCTTCTTTGGCTCCTTTGGCCGACAAAAATTTTATTGCGAGGTGAATATAGTAATAGTCAGAGTCTGCATCGCAAAATTGGCACCGGAAGTACCCATTGGTGTTCATTGGCGCTTATTAGTCACGGCGCATCCGGAACGCGCCGTACGCTAATTGTATACGCCTGATTGTTGTCTCAGAGTTAGGACCAGCAGTGGCAGCCTGTGCAAGATAGTTATGTTCACCCACGTCTTCTATACTGCAATTACCTATAGCTAAAGGAGGGCTTCCTGCATGTCTATTTAACACAACCTTTGATTTTCCGAAAGTAGCATAAGCGATTTTTCAATGTGTAAGTGAATGGCAGAGCATTTCCTGGTTTTAAATGACGAAAGTACTACGAGTCTGGGCGAAGGAAGGAAGGAAGGAAGGAGTAGGAAGTGACCAAATATTTTATTCTGGGGGCAGCCTAGCCTTTACACTGCTGCAAAAAATGTTTTGTGAAGTTTCGACACAAGCGACGTGGAGTTTCCTGCAACGATCTCGCGGCCGGCGAAACTTGCAAGGCGCATATGCGTGCACGCCGATCGATGCCCAGGCCTGCTTCGGCCGGGTTTATCATTATCCCATGGCGATTACGGCGCGAGTGTTCGTGGCGGGGCCAATGCTTGCCAGGTGGCTAAAAAAGGCTAAGCGGGTGTCCTATTCACTGGCTATATTTTAACCATGTGTTCAACTCTACAGGAAGAGCCCAGGAAACTTCGCGAAACTGCTTAACCCTAGCACATGTGTGAACTATGGCCAAAAACGCTGACGGCCACGGGCTTTGT
The DNA here is from genome assembly GCF_048455015.1 of Haemaphysalis longicornis. Taxonomy (NCBI): domain Eukaryota; kingdom Metazoa; phylum Arthropoda; class Arachnida; order Ixodida; family Ixodidae; genus Haemaphysalis; species Haemaphysalis longicornis. The sequence goes on from NW_027526460.1 coordinate 132,147,588, forward strand.
AGTTTCCGCATCAACTGAGTTTTAGGCAGGCCAGGCCTGCGGCGGGTTAGCACGGCGGCTTTGGTTTGCTAGTTTGCTACCGAAGACAGGCAGTACCCTGACAGGATTACCATATTTACTCGATTCTAAGCCCCCCCTTTTTTCCACGATCACGACGCCCAAGGTGAGGTGGGCGCTTAGATTCGAAAAAACCTAAGTCCCCCCCTGCTACTTTTTTGCGGCCGTATCCCAACGATACGGACGCAAGGAATAATGATTCATTTGGCAAACATTCAAAAGAAAAACTCCCACCTCCACTCGCGGGAACCCCTGTGTAGATGCGACGCATAGGCGGAGCGGCGAAGGGACCGCGTTTTATAGCGCGCATAACGTTGAGGGGACTGCGTAAGCCGGTCCCAGTCGATGACGACGTTGGTGTACTTGTAAAGCGGCGTGGACTCAAGGTGTTTGAGCCAAGCGTGGATGTTGCTTCGCCGGAGAACGGCACACCGGTTATATGCCCAGCGCGCCTGAAGGAGAGGAAACCGCGGAAGAGAGAGTACTGCACATGCGCCGGCCCCAGCGCGTCTGCCGCGGCTATGACGCAACGTGCCGTGGCTATGACGCAACACAATCCAAAACAATCCACTTTAATCCAATCCAATCCAAATCCAATCCAGTCCAATCCAATGCCCCTCGCGAGAGAGTGTTCGCTATCGGAGAGGAGAGGGGGTGAGCGGCGGAGAGCGCAGCTGGCGCGGCGAGGAGAATGGGGGAAGGGTGGACAAGGCGAGTGAATCAGATGCTCTGCATCTAAAAATTGGCCGCGTATCTGCTCCTTTTGTTGCAAATGTCGTCAAAAGACGATAGTCTTTATCGACTTTTGCCAAGTAAATGCCTCCCTTCGCTTTCCCGCTCACCTTTCATGTTGTTCCTCTTGCGTCGTGCTCCTCCCAAGGTAAAGAGGCCAAAGGTTTGCTTAAAGCATTTTAAATTTCCCGCGTTCCACTGCTCCAAACCGGGTGTCTCGATGCCAACGCTGCCGTACGGCGAAGACGCGCGTGAATCGAGGCGCCCTACTTCCACGTTTATAGAACCGCGTTTCCCTAGTCCACGTGCGTTCCAAGCAGAACGTGGAATCTATCTAGTGGAACCTTTCGTAACTGTTTTCACTTGATTTCAAATGCCGCCTGAAGCTATATGGCGCGGGCGACAGCAGGCGACGGCGGAGTGATATTTTTTTCTTCAGTTGATGAAGTATTTAATCTCGCCAAAATCAAACATGTACGATTTTTATAAAGGAACGCTGCAAATATCAATTCTGTATTAATTTGTTAGCTTATATATGCGTAATGTCTTGTTGTTCTTCAACAATATTGACAAGTATGAACATTACACCGGAATTAGACGGGCACATTTAGCTGTGACTATATAAGACTGTTGCGCAGGCATTGTTTTGCTTTGGCCGGATGGCTGAATCGAGTCACAGACAGACGGACAGACATACAGACATACAGACAGACCAAAATTTCTGGGTTTAAGTAGCCCAAGAAAGACTATCGTCTTTAAAAACTTCTCCCACCTCCCCTCGCGGGAACCCCTGTGTAGATGCGACGCATAGGGGGTTCCGTTGTTGTTTCCGTTAGGTTGATTCTCCCATCGCGTGAAACGTGCCGTGAACACCCTGCCGCGGCTATGACGCAACACAATCCAACACAATCCACTTTAATCCAATCCAAATCCAATCCAAGCCAAGCCAAGCCAAGCCAATCCAAGCCAATCCGTTCGAATCCAATCCAATGCCCCTCGCTCGCGAGGGAGTGTTCGCTATCGGAGAGGAGAGGGGGTGAGTGGCGGAGAGCGCAGCTCGCGCGGCGAGGAGAATGGGGGAGGGGTGTGGACAGACAACAACGACGCCGTATGGAGGGACAAGGCGAGTGAATGAGATGACGTCACATCTAAAATAGGTACACACAGGGAACCACCTCTTACGTCTGATACTCAGTCACCCTCACTATACCATTTGAGTTCATTTTGCCGCCTGGCCGCCGTTCTAGGTATCCCCCAGGGGGTCATCTTCTGTTCCGCTGAAGTGGCTCGTAATTGAAAACTTTATAAATTACTTGGCCACAACTTCATCTCGAGTCCGCGTCCACGCGTCTCAAATCTACCTTGCGATGGATGCTTAGAAAAGTGGGTGCTTAGATTCGCATGCAAACTTTTTTCCAAACCCTATCCCCTTCCCCTCCCCCACCCAGAAAGTAGGGGAGGGTGTTTAGAATCGCAAAAATAAGGTCATTCGACTTTCAGACGCTGCTTAACCACAAGATCCGCACCTTGTCCATGATCGCGCACGCAACACTCGAATTTAGCGGCTTCAGATGGCAAAACACATGCGCGTCTACAGCCACGACTATGCGACATGTGTACTGACAAACGGGAATAATGCGAACGATGCTTATAGGCTGCCAATCCCGCTCTACTATACTGGCACCTCCACACGGTATAAGCCTACTTCATTTGAACTGCGGGGGAATTCACTTCCGCGGGACGCTTGCGCTTTCCGAAACCACCGAATATACAGTGGGGCTCTTCGATTTACAGTCCCGGACTCACCGCGGACACCCCGAGAAGCAGTCCGAAGTTGAATTTTCCCATGTATCCCTATGGCTTCGGGGAATCCTCGGACTACCCGCGGACTATCCGCGGTGAGTCCGAGCCTGTAAATCGAAGAGCCCCACTGTCACCGCATCTGTATGACGTTATTCAAGTCAGCACAGACCCTGTCCACGAAGCGACGCCACAACAAATGCGCTGGTATTGGCAGTGGCATATGAAATAACAAAACACACACGTGTATAACTAATTCACTACAATTAACGACAATAAGACGCAGCAAATCGAAGGCAACTTAACATCAAAAGTGACGTTGTGCGCCCTCTCTTGCGGAGAATCCAGAACTGTAGGAATCCCGACGTCAAGTTCCGACAGGTTTTCCTTTCCTTTGCAAATATCCAGCCGAAGGCGAATCCTGCTGGGTGCCGGAAAACTTCCGGTGCGCTCGATTTCTCGTGCGGTCTCGCGTGATTGGCTGCACGCCCGAAAACGTCACCTAAAGCGACTCAGGCAGCCAATCAAGCGAGACTGCACGAGAAATCGAGCGCACCGGAAGTTTTCCGGCACCCAGTAGGATTTGCCCCCCGAGTATGCCCCTTGGTCTAAAGATAAACGGGGAATTGGGACATCCTGCAGATGCGGTGGCGCAGGTGTCACCAGTGACGGCAGGTGTGTAGGCAAGAAAAGAATCCCGAGACGTCTCCACTAACGTGAAACCTGGTGAGGGGCGAAGCATGTAGTGCGTAAGTGTATTCTTAGCACCTTGGCGTTTTTGCCAACAGAGATGAAACCGTTAACAATTGGTGGTAGAGGTATACAGCTTTGCTGTAAAGGTCTCTTGTCTTTGAAGCACGAAGCTCTCTAGCGCGAGGTGTTGGAAAATGAGTGTCCCGGTGTTCTTTGGTACGCGTTGCATTCTACCGCGTGGCGTAAACGAGTATCCCGGTGGATTAGTACCGTGAATACATGAGACGAACGACGATTACGACGACGACGACAGGAGACGCCAACAGCCCCAGACCCTAAGGGGCTTCGCCCCTAAAAACCCTCGCTCTGAGAAAGACCTGTACAAAATGTTTGAACCTATATGTCATGCATTATTTAGGGATCACCAACTACATTGTACGAAGCCGTAAACTGCGCTGGTTAAATCGGGATAAATTTTCCCGACTGAAAGGCGGTTAAAGCGGGAAGAAAAAGAAACGGCGGTTGTTGGCGTGCGGCGCTGCGCATGAAAGGTCAGGCGTGTCTCGTGATTTTTTCAGAGGAGGACCACAGAGTTGCAATGTGACGTCAGTGCAGTAAGTGCGACGTCAGAGTGAGTAAGTTCGTTTGAAGCAACAAGCGCATGCGCTCACTCTCTAGCGTCGAAGTTGACGCAGCTATCTATCGCACCAGGTGTATTGGTATTTTCGTTTTCAGCAAGCGTTCGGTACAAGCGTTAACAGCGCCAAAGATGGCTGTTCTGACCGCTTTTCATTTTCATGCATGTGTACCCGGCGTAATATGTACATAAATACCTTACCAAACACGTTGGCGTGAACCGATTACGAATGACAACTCACCTTGGGGCCTGCTACGTTTGCCAATACCCACCCTCCTGCCTTTACAAACATTTTATTTGCTTGTTAACGTTTTATGTCCGCGGGAGTAAAAAAAGGGCCCATCTCCCCGCGAGGGGGACTCGAGTAAATGCGTCGCATAGGGGGTGGGTGTATTGCGTTAACGTTTAGTGTTTGGGGAGTTGGTGGTAGTGAATGCGTTGTATCAGCAGCTTCTTGACGTAGTTTGAATGAGTCAAGGATATAAGGCGCGTTCGTAGCCTCCCATTCTGTGTCGGTTTTGTGGCGCAGTGGGAAGAGCACCATGTACCTCGCGTTCCGCCCACAGGTAGTGAATTCGTTGTATCAGCAGGTTCTTGACGTAGTTTGAATGAGTCAAGGATATAAGGCGCGTTTGTAGCCTTCCATTCTGTGTCGGCTTTGTGGCGCAGTGGGTAGAGCACCATGTACCTTGCGTTCCGCCCGCAGGGTCGTGGGATCGAAACCAGGTGCCGGTAAGTATTATTTTTTTATATAGTGTAGGGGGAGGGGTGCGGACCTGTTGTTGAGAGCGAGGAGGGTAGCGTGATACGGGAGAGGAGGAGTGGGGGAGAGGGTGCACCTGGAACGGCTGTTGCGGACGCCGAGGCACGCCGACAACGCCGGGTGACATCGTGAGTTAAATAAATGCTCTGCATTTAAAAGAGGCGAGGAGGAGCGTGCCTTTGGAATGGCTGCGAACTGTCGAGGCCACACCGGCGCAGCGACAGCGATCGCAGCGACGTCTGGAGGCCGAGGAAGGCGTCGTCGCTGTCGCCCTGCACGAAGCTGGACAAGGGCGTGTCCCAGAAGTACACCTCGCTCACTTGCACGTCCAGGAACAGGTTGCTTGGCAGGTAGCCCAGCTGCACGACGAACACACAACACGCGGTCACAATCCTGGAGAAACGCTGTGCTCGGGCACAACTTAAAGGGACCCTGCTTCGCTTTCTCCAACTTTTTTGAAAGCTTAAATGCTTGCAGAACGTAGTCAACCAACACATACAGTAGTGGTCGCAAAGTATCTCAGCCAAAAATTACTGTGGCCATCAGATAACTTAGAAACTTGCTCAAAGGATTTTTCCCTTTCCCGGTCCTGGCATTCTTGGAGCGCCGGAATTGCGTTATTACGGCAGTGTAGGGTAAATTGGCGGCTTTCCTTCAGTTGCAGCAATTAATGAATTCTTCAGCCACTTAAAAAAAGCCCCAAAAGCAAAGCAGAAATGAAGGCGTATCTGCTGCGACGAGCAAATCCCGCAGTATCGCTCCTTGCTGGCGATAACTATCGCTTTTGTAGTGCTTCCAGAAGCAAATGAAACAGCGCAAGCGTTCATCAGAAGCGTTACAGAGCCCATTTAAAAAGGGCAACGGAGGTTGTCCCTCCGGCGGCTATTCCTCCGTGCGGCGCCAAGAGGGCGCCACTGTGAGTATTTCGAACGTGATACCAGCCGCTTCCGCGATTTTTCCCAAGAAATCTGCTTATAAATTACCGCAGTGACGACAAAAAAATCAAAGCCCTTTTCTTCATAGAAAGCTGGTTAAAACGTGAAACGTTCTCCCATGCAAACTGAGTCAAAGTCCGAAATCCAAATCGCTTCGCCCGTGTCCGATTGACGCATCGGATAAACGTCAGCTCTAAAACGCGAGGAATCCAGGTTCGATTCCAACCACGTGAAGTGCTTTTTCAATCATAGCTTTACAACTTTCGTCCAGCGGTTTCGCGGAGGATGCGGAAGTTGACCTTTTGATCGGAGTCACACCCTCGGCGACACACCTCTCGCCGCGCATCGCGTGATTCGCCGGGCCCGCTGTCGGCGCTGCGCAGAGGGCCCCGTTTTAAAGGAGCCATGAAGAGAAAATACAACTTCGTTTAATTTGAAAGAACTAGGATTCAGTATCTCACTCAGCTCAATTACAGCCACAAAAAGATGTTTTTTAACGAAAAAAAGCAAGAAGTATTTAGAAATTTTCCGATTTTGCACCAGAGCGACGTGTTATGAGCAAGAATGACGTCATGCGGGCCAACAATAAAATATAATTTTCAGTGCGTTAACTGCACGTTAGCATTCAAGTGACGCAGTCAAATGGAACCAGAGGCCCCTTTACAGACGTCCAGTCATGTGTCGTCGCGACTGGTCAGTTAGGCGGCCGCCAATCGCACAAACAAGGTTCCGTGACGTCATAGAAAAGCTGCGGGAAATTGGCTAGGGGGTAGCGACTGCTTTACAAGTTTTCTTTAATATCTCCGTTATTTGTTCGAAGATTGCGATGATATTGGTATCATTGTTATCGGGACTAAGCAGTCTTTCTAATAAACCCAACTTGTATTTTGTCTTCATGGCTCCTTTAAGTCGTTTTGCGACTTAGCGGCGGCGCAGCGGAAGCCGACCAAAACCGCCGCCTTCCACGCATGCGCCGCTGGTGCCGCTGGGTCGTCTCACGCATCTTGCGCCGCGTTCTCCGTGAAAGAGGAAAGCCGTGTTCGCCGAGAATGAAAGCGAGGCCGGGCCTCCTTCTGTCAGCGTTGCACGGGACCGAACGACCTTGAGCCGTGTTTGGCAGTACAGCTACATCAAAGGTTAACCAAGCGAAACAAAGACTCAACCAAACTAAGCCAAGCTTTTGCTTTGCTTAGCTGGGCTAAGCCGAGGTTAGCCGAGCTAAGGTTAGCTAAGGTTGGCTGAGCTAAGCCGCAACCGTTTTCCTTGAGGCGCTTGTTGGGAAACCCATTGTGTAAGTTGGCTTTGCCGCAGTGCGCTTTGGGCGAAACGATTTGGATTTTGGACGTTGACATCGGACTTTGAAGACGTCATTTTTCACTCACGATCATCATCGTCGTCAGAGAAAGTTGGCTTTCCTGCAGAGCGTTTTGGGGCAACGTCGCCATCAGAGGGGAATAGAAAACTTCGCTATAAAAAATATAGGCGAGAAATAGCAGACAATGTCACGCATTAAGCGCAATCTCCTCTCAAAATGTCCTCGTGTTGACGTCACAAGTTCGTCACTTCGGAGGAGTGATACCGCACATGAACTACTGCCGCTCTCAACTTCCACCGGATTCAACTTCCATGTGTAGAAATGGCACCAACCTCCCAAAGAGTCGTGACACTAATAAGAAACCACAAACAAAGCGGGCCACATTTTCAACTGTCCTGTCGCGCTAGAGGTAAAGATGGCTGGGCGACCGGCACCAAATTATGGGGAGAAAATTAGGCGGGAGGTCGGAGTATATCGAGGTGAGCTTGAGCAATCTTGAGATCTATACTACGAATAAAAACGCATTTGCCAAGCTTAGTTCCCCCCGGCATGGCAATATTTTTCGTTCAAACGAATAGATGTTTGAACTGTGTACAGTCGTTAAAACTGTCAACAAAAAGTTAATCTTCCCGCGAGGGAACCCTGGTGTGATGCGACGCATCGGGGGGTTCAGTTGGTGTTTCCGTTGGGTTGATTCTCTAAATCGCGTGAAACGTGTTGTGAACGCGTATGATGCATTTCCATCACATGCGGGTGTTCCTATACGCGGGACGATGGGCGTAATTGTTGTGTCACACCACTCACTGAAGGGACCGTCGCTTCCATCACGTCTTCGTCGGAAGAATCAAGTCAAGCACGAAGTAGTCAAGCACGAAGTAGTCAAACCAAGGTCACGTCAGTGCGAGAGCGAGCGCTTGACTGAACCGCCGCGGCGCGATACCCGCTTTATATTCACAGCGATTGAAGGAGAGGAGACAACGGAGGAGAGTCGCGCATGCGCGCACTTGCGCGCACCGGAGCAGTTGTTAAAGGGGCCCTAAATAGGCTGCCAAATGTTACGATTTTGCGTGCGCAGTCACTGGAGTACTATCCAAGGAACGTCATCCCGCAAAAATTGTTTAAATGCGTTAAGTATTAGCCGAGTTATCGCTCATTAAAAGGGGCCACCCATAAGGCCTGGGGCTCTCCTCCTCTAGTAGCTCCTCCGAAGCACTGTGGAAGCCGCGACGTCATCGACCCGGCGCAAAACCACCGAGAGAAACAGGGCAATCCATCACCCTCCTTGATGTACGTGCAGTCATTGGCTGCGCCAAGCCCTGCGCGCGCTTTTTTTTTTAGCACTCGACGCGCATGCTCCGCCCACCAGATTCCGGTTGCACGGTGAGCGCTGTCGCTGTGGTTCGCGTTCGCGGCGCCGCACTGGGCAGTGTCTCGTGCGTCATAGAGGCGCGTCAGAGCCGGAAAGAACTGCGTCAGAGCGCGCAAGTGTGGCGGCAAGGTATGGTTGGTGAGCCAGGGGAGGAAGTGAAATCATTTTTTCGTGTTTGTGCGGCCCCTGCTTTACGCAGAGGTGTAATATTTGGTACACGTTGTCGTGAAGGGGTACTCTGGCGATTGCGCGATTGAAATGGCGACATTCGGAAGCCTATTTAGGGCACCTTTAACGCAGCGAAGCGCGCGCGAAACAAGCGCGCCAGCTGTGGTATGCAAATGAGCCGGAGTGAGAGTGTTGCACACACCTGTGGGAGAGAAGAACGGAGGAGGGATGCGGACGGACGCCGCAACGACGACGCAGGAGGGACAAGCCCGAGAGCAAGAGATGCGTCGCATCTAACAACAAAACATGAGGTGCCTGCGTACGCACAGAGTGGCAGCTCACGATAGCCACAGCCGCGTCTTTGACGCCTGGTTATCGGCCCTCACGTGCCCTACTGCACTCGGGTGCTTCAGCGCATGCGCACAGCCTGACTTAGCAGCTTGAGCGCTATCGTAAGCCTTGACGACTGTACCTGTACATGACCGACTATCGTAAGTTTTGACGACTGTACCTGTACATGACCGACTGGTTGTCAACGTGAGCAAAGAAAAATATACGAGTACTAGTACTATGCGATCAGTGATAGCAGAGATCGCCTTGCTTGGGGCAGACAAAAAAAATCAAGGCCATTCGCCCAGTGATTGGGGGTGACCAGCGGAGCTATAAAGTTATTGTCCCTTAGTTACGGCCGTCACCATAGCTTTGTTGTCGCTACGATATACACTGATCGGACTACTTACAACTGTAGACTCATTTTTGCATGATGTCATATATTGATGTGTAGGCACCGACGAATCGTCGGTTGGACACATCCACATTGAACTCACTGACTACGACTACAGAGGCCGTATCATCGCAAGTAATCCGAGGGCAGTTCAATGGCGCCGAAGCCCTTCTAATGCGAAAGCGTCTATGTCCATTCGAAAGCCTGAGACGCTTCGCTTCCACCCTTCGTCCTCTTGCCGCTTGACACGATCCGCTTCCGGCCTACGCGTTCGAATGCCTTCGATCTGTCTGCTACGGGTTGCGCCGCTGCTCATTCGCTTTCTGACGAGTTAAAGCGCGCGCTATGGAACGCCTCGCACTCCAAAATGACTTGAGCTTCGAAAAAAAAAAAAAAAAAGAACGCGCAGCCTCGGCAGTTTTCGTGTGAGGACATCGAAAATGTTTGGAAACCTCGCCTAATGTGCAGCTCCGCTGTAGAACTGCAGCGCGCGGAATACGAGTGTCTGTTTGCATTAAAGGGGTCATCAAGGCAAAATAAAACCTGGTTTAATTGGAGTGAACTTGTCTTTGGTAACTCTCACCTCTATTACAGCCACGAAGGCATTTTCTAACCGAAAAAAAAAAAAAACGCAAGAAGCGTCAATAACTTCCAAATTTCCCCTATAGTGGCCCTATACGGGAAGCAGTGACGCAATATAAAAGAGAGAGAGAGAGAGAGAGAGAGAGAGAGAGAGAGAGAGAGAGAGAGAGAGAGAGAGAGCGCTTTAGTGAATACTGAAGAGCGACGCAATAGAGGCCAGTACCAAAAACATACGTATCAGTCTCTTAAAGGGGCACTGACACAAAAATTTTGCATCTTGTTTTTTTTGTTGCGATAAGTAGCTAGTGACCTACTTATAACCTGTATAAACCTCATTTGCTTCAGCGTGCGACGGTTGTTTAATTAGAGGCATTTTCAATGCGGCCAGTCGCAGTTTCGGTTTCAGCGAGTGCCGCGAAACGATGGATTTTGTGGATTTTGTGTGAACAAAGCTGACCTACATGACCGTCAGAGGGATATCACAGAACAGAGCCGCCGTAGCACTGTCGAATCCGCATCGACGGCAGTTTCTGCGAATGCCCCCACGTACTGATCTCGTGGGGCGCTTAATTAAAAAGCGACCGTGGATGTGACGCAGGCGCTACGAGTGCAAATGCTACCGCGGCTAAAGAACGACGCGCGACGCACGAGACCGTGGGTGGCAAGACGCGCGCTGGGAGCAGCCGGCCGGTCTGCCTACAGGTCCGCCTACAGATGTGTTCGGCTTAGCACTGCGGCGGATATTCGAGTGCCGCTCTCGTAAGCGGTGCAGATGACAATTTTTAATGCAACCCGCCATCGCATCATTAACTCCTTTCTCATGTAAGCCACCATGGTCGGGACTTGGGGACAATTTCGTGCAGCGGTAACGAGCTATCACTCGAGCTACCTGCGCCGGCCTGGGCCACTTCGCGCCGTGGCCGCCGCCTGCACAGCGACCGTGCGGCTAGATCAGTGAGCTTTTCGTGCCTCCGGCGCGTTTTCGCATCCAATGGTAATAAACAGTAATAGAAACAGAGTGCCTGGAATCGCTGTAGAACTTTGGTTGCGGCCAGCTGCCCGATTAGCTGACGAAATCACGGAGGCCACGGCGCCTCCGCCGCCAACGATCGGGTCGTTTGTTCTCGAGAGCACAAGCTCCGCCCTCCGGCTCTCCGATTGGAGCGGCGAGCCGGGCGAGCAGGCCAAAAACGCCGGTAGTGCGGAAGCGGCAAACACAAACTCGTGACGTGTTGGATGTTGTTTATTTACAATTGCGCGTGGTCCTCTGCTGGCTGCTCGGTTGCGTTTCGCCCACTTCAAAATTGATTTTAAATATGTTTTAGGCTGTATTCGCCGCTGATATTTTGCAAATGATGTATATGTGTTCCCTCCAATCTATCTCCGAAGTTATCTCGCCTCCAAAATTTTGTGTCAGTGCCCCTTTAATTGCACCTTTGCATTCGAGTGACACGATCAGATGGAATCAAAGGCCCCAGTATAATCCCCAGCCATGTTTGTTGCCGGTAGCTTTGATGTGTGGCTGCCAGTCACACGAGTCGCCAGTCGCCAGTCTGTGACGTCATGGAGACCTCGCCAGAGTAGCTGTGGCTCCGACATTGCTGTATCTGTTTTAATATCTTCATTATTTGTTTAAATTTTGGAATAAAATCTGTTTAATTGTAACCCGGACAAAGCAGTCCTTGCAATGAAAGATTTCTGTTTGTTGTCCTCATGGCGCCTTTACGGACGACTGTACACGGATAGGTAACGTTTGTTGATTAGTTGCAACGTACGGACCCTTATGACAGCCAACAGGCATCGCGGGTAGAACACTGTTTATAGAAGCGCGTGAACCTTCCTGCCCCAATGCAAACAACCGCACGCACCGTGGAGACGCCGAGCAGGAACTTGTCCACGCGGTGCTTCCGGGCCGGTGCCAGGATGCTGCCCAGTTCCTCGAGGCTGGACACGTTGGAGCACGTGATCCAGACCTGGTTTCGCGACTGGTTGTTCGGCGTGCGGTCGTAGACGCTGCAGTTGCAGGGGCCCGCGCTGAACTTCTTGCAGTCCAATGGAAGGAACGTAGCCGAGGCGAGCCCGAGTCCGCTGAGAGCCACAGCCAACGCCCCGAAGTACATGATCGCCGCGGGGCTGCCATCTTTGCGGCTGTGGAGACTGGATGCAAAAAGAGCAAATAATAATAATAATAAATTGGCTCACGTGTAAAACGTCTGAACATAGTTATTATGGTTGAACGCAATTATGCAGGAAGTGCTTCGTGAAAGTTTGCTTTTACTTGGCATTCCGCAGCCTGCGGTCTAGCTGTATCTACTGGATGGTTTGATTCACATTTTCGTTTGCGCTCAAGGGCACGCAATAAACGGCCTAGCCGGTACTGAGCGATCAAGCGCACGCGAAGCAGCCGTTTCACACGCGCTTGGTCACGTGGTGCTGCAGCAGCAAAGCTCCCAGCGAGTGAGTGATAAGGAAAGCACAGCTTGCGCACCGGCGGCTGATGGCTACTTGCGACGCGATGAATGACCTTGAAATATGTAGCGTAGTAAAACTTTCGCTTTAAAAGAAATCCAATTCATGTTTGCGTGTAAGACTTCGCGGCCGCACAGTTCCTTGATATATAGCAAGTTTCTGCACTGCAAAACCAAATTAAGGAAAACTGATTGATTGATTGATTGATTGATTGATTGTAGGGTTTAACACGCCGACGCAACGCAGGCGATGAGGCGCGCCGTAGTGGAGGGCTCCGGATTAATTTTGACCACCTGGGGATCTTTAACGTGCGCCCAAATCTCGTATAGACGGGAGCTTTTTTTCGCCTCCATCCGAAAAGCGGCCGCCACGGCCGGGAATCGAACCCACTACCTAGTGCTCAGCAGCGCAACGCCTTAGCCACTGAGCCACCGCGGCCGGTCAAAGTAAGAAAAACTTAAAAAAATATTTTTAGAAGCTTCTTAACTTACGATCGCATCGACCGAAGCTCTGTAAGGACAGCCTAAGGAGCTAATTTGCTAAGCCAAACGAGCTAAGCGCAGAACTCCTCACGCCCCTCTTGCTTTCTTCCGTCCGCTTAACAGGCGACTCCGGGTTTTGCTGATGATGGTCGTTTATTGTCACCGAATCAGCGAAGTGAGAAGGGTGCCAAAAAATTTATTAAGAGTGGAGTAAACAACGACAATTAAATTTGGGGAAGTTGAGGGGAATTGAAATGTTTAAAATAGAAATGAGATAACTTGCGTATGGTTCTGTGCTATAACTAGGCAAGATTTGAAGTGAGATGAGGAAATTAATCTCCTTTTAAACTTTAGCAACAAGTCGAAGAGGATCGTTAGCTGGAAGGAATGATGCCTATAGTGGAACATTGTATCTGTAAAAGTCTGGAAAGGGAAGTTCTGTGTGGAGTGCGTTAGGTTTATTTAGTATATGAATTATTGATAGGCCTTCTCTGCACCTCTACACAGGGGTCTTGGACATCCTATGAGTATGTGGGAGTCTGTCGCACGTGTCTGACCTATTGGTGACCTCGCTGAGGCAACTTCTATGAATCTGTTCTGTGTGAAGTTATTGTCGCCCCAGCATGGTTTTTATATGTTGCTTCTTGTAGGTGCGTTTCCTCCACTCATATTGCCATCTATTGCGAAGCTCTGCATACCTGCCTCGACAAACTTCAAGGTGCTGTCCATATGCCCCCCCTCCCCCTCTCCTGGTCGTTAACTTGCAAGAGTAAAATAACCAATCAGCGAGCAACCTAACCAGTTCTAAGGCAGGAAAATTCAGTTGTATTGAACAGCCATTCAGTTTCCCCAGAGAGGAGGAAGAGCGCTAGGGAAGAGCGCAAGGTCGGGAGCGGAGGGCGATAACGTGGCAGGAACGGCCCAAGACTATCGTCTTTCGGCTACATAGCAGTGAAGAAAGCAGACACGCGACAGATGCGAAGCAGCTTATGGTCGCGCCTGTTCCCTCCGCCATTGTGCGGCGTACACACCCCCACTGGGATTCCCTCCTGCTGGCGACCTATACTGTTCGTCGGCAGGTGACAGCTCCGTGCAGCGGGCTCATCTTGCGGCCGAAGTGGTCGGACGGGAGAGGCAGAAAGCATTTTTAATTATTGAGCTTTCGGGTCCGTCGAAGGGCACGCCGCCGTTGACGTGCTGCGTGGACGCAGTGGAGATAACAGTACGACATCCGCGCCTTGTATCAGGTGCGGAGCACCTTAGGACCTGACAATGTCCATGCGCGTCCATGCGCATAGCATTTACAATCGCAAAAAATCGCACTGGCACCGCAGGGTTCGAGCCTCTGTCTGGTAGACCAGACAGAGTCAGTGTCAGTCGTCTTACCCACGGGGCTACGACGGTGAGTTAGTACCCGAGCGTCAAACGGCTTTCTCCCTCGCCTGTAACGGTGCGGGGTACATTAGGACCTCCCAATGTCACTCCGGATGTCACTCGGGGCGCAACTTGGATGTCGTTTCGAGTCCCCGTACTCCGCACCCTCACCATAATCCACGGAGTGGAGATACTGCCATTTTTTTTTAATTTCACAAAGCACACCGCACTTTCCTTGTTCTGGTCATTTTATATTTTCAACTTTGCCGCTCAACCGTTAATAGTCAAGGCCAGTCCAGGACTCACCACGGTTCTTCCCAGGCGCAACCCCGCATCCGTTTTTCCCACATATACATATCGCACGGATTGTGCAGCCCGCGGACAACCAGCCCGCGTACTTAGTTCCGTTCTTCCCGCGCCCGACCCCAAAATCGGTAGTGGTGCACCTTTTGTTTTCCAATGTACTGAAGGAGACAAAAATCTGCCTCAAACGTCATCACGACAATGTAGCACATACAACGTGCAATCACGCCGAACACCGATAAGGCGAACGTATACGCACGACAGCGAAACTGAACTTAGTTTTTCGCACCACATCTCAGCTGATAGGACCATCGTTACACCACTGTGATATCAAAGGAAGGTGGCACGATAACGCCCGGCAGAATGGTAAACGCAATCATCACAGCAAACCTGGCTAACAGCACGCAGCCGTAAGCCGTTTCGTGCTTCACGGCCGCGCGTTCACGGCCGCGCGTTCTAGCAAAGACTGTCGTGGTTCGAGCGATCCAACGTCAGAGGTCAAATTTGGTTCGCAGCTTGTGAGAGTGCTTCCTGAGCATGCAATCTACCTTTCGCCTCACTTTGATTGGCGACAAGAGCAGTCTTCTACGATACGAGGCTGGGAGCGCAACCCTGGCGAAAAATGTCGTTCAGTGCCTCCGGCGACGCCGCTAAGCTCCATCTGCACTGGCAGCCAACCGGAGCCACTAATTGCTACCGCGAGTTGGAAAAAAGGTGAAGACCCCGGGATGCAGTGCGCGGGAGGAGCCCGAGGAGAGGAGAATGCGGCATCAGGGGAGGTTGGCTTGCCAAATCTGGGCCACCTGACGTCATGCTCGCTCCTAAAACTTTTCTTCCTCCATGGTATTTTTAGCAGCATAAGCAGCGCCTCAGTTCACTCAGGGGCGTGTGTTCAGCGTATGAAATAATCCATAAAAATAAAAAACGGTCTTAGTGCCGCCGTACTGTGGTATATGATGTCTTCACAGCAGAGCATTTTTGTTTAAAGATGAAGACGACTTAACAAAGATCATCTTTTGTTATAAGCAGGCTTTTCCACATTGTGCGTTGGCAAATTTGGCAAAGCAGTTAGCAAGAAAGCATGCACATAGCTCAAAACACCAGCAGAAACCTGCACTCCTGAGATGCCCTCCGCACAAACTGAGGGAGGGCATTGTTTGCTTGGAGGTGGACCTGTCAATCATTAGGCTGTCGCCCACCCAGGGGATCAAATACTTCCCCCGGCCAATAAGCATCGCCTTTTCGTCGCCCCTGAATAGCTTGCACGAATAACCGAGCACTAAGAGATCCTCGTCCGGTTTGCCGCTGCGTTCACCGCCCGCGGCCCAAGTACGGCCATTAGACGACATTCTAATTCACAATACTTGTAATGCTTCGGGTGTGGTTGTGGTTTAATTTAAGTGTAATTTAATTTATTTTGAACAAAGAAAAAGAAAAAAAGAAAGTGCACTAGGACAAACAAAATGGCTGACTCTTACTATACTCCAAGTTCGTATGTGCAGCGCGAATTGCAGTCTTCTCGGTCACGGCGCATTGCTGCTGCCTCTCAGGAAGTGATCGCGGGATCAGCGAACGCACGGCGGCGCGCGCTGCTCTGCCGTTATTTTGCAGCTTGTTGCCGCCGCCGGTCCTGTTGTTGTAAATCGTGTTTAAACCTCCCGCCCAAACGTCAGGTGGTCCGGATGAGCCACGCAACGAGGAGGACGCGAAGCGCATCCACCGGTTTCCTCACACGTTGTTCAGCACCCACTCTTGACTGCTCCAGTGCGTTGAGGCAGCACTCACTCATGGGTTCTCTCGACGGCAGTGATGGTAAGCCTGTGCGTCGGCGGCGCGAACTGCATCTGCGGAAGTGAACTCGCATCATCGTAGAGCGCACGCGCTGCTATGGCGACATCTCGCAGCGCGTCGCCACCACCCAGCAGTCTCACTGCCTCCCCCCCCCCCCCCCCCCCCTACGCATTCGCCATGCGTCACCGCCGTGGAGCGTCTCGTGCAGATTCAGCACACAGACCTCCCCCGCATGCTTTCTCCATGCTTTCCTCTGTCATTTTCTTTCTGTCTTTGCTCGCTCTGTTGCGACGTCGACGCCAATGTCAAACCGCAGAAACGGCCGCCAAAGTGCTGCGACCTAAAACAACAACAACGAACATTTATTAAAAGGGATGGCTCAAGGCCACATGGGGAAGAGGAGGGAGGGGAGATGAAGACCTCAATAGTGTCCCAACATGGAGGAGTCCAGAACGAACCGCCAAAGTGCGGATAAAGTATGTTTGATGCGGCCCTTCGGACGGATCCAGTCCTCGTAAGCGAGTACCCAGGCAGGCCGATGTGTCTCACGTGGCCCTACGAGACCTATGCAGTCCCATACAAGGTGATGGATGGTTGGCTTCAGTGACTGCCCACATGCGTAGCAGACATACGAACGGTCGGATGGTGATGCCACCGCAGATGAAAGGTCTTCGGAAGCTGCTGCCGTGGAATTGCCGCTCCTCATTGTTCTATTCGAGGCGTGCCTCCACCTGGCCACGACGTCATCTGTTAAAGCGTATCCGGAGCGCGCACGGTTCAGGAAGACATGTGCAGCGCGGCTAAGCCCAGGAGGCACTGGGTCCGGGTTGATGGGCACTGTTGAAAGGATCTCCTGTCGGCGGCGCTGTTTGCGGCAGCGGCGTTCGCCATCGGGATCAAAGCAGAACTCCTCAGTGCGGGAGCCGTCAAGCTGCGGGCGGAAATTTCGACAAGCCTCGCTCGCCAGCTGATGGGCCCACTCACTACCGAGGGCTCTTGCGTGCCCGGGTGTCAGGCGAACGGTCACAGAAATGCCAGTGCGCTGTCGCAACGTTGCAAAGGAACGTTTAATGTTATGAGCGACTGAGTGCCGTCTGGGTGGTCCAATGAGATAACGTAAAGCCTCTGCGCTGTCCGTAAATATGCTGACGTTTCGGTACGTTTGGGGATCAGCTGCCAGTACGCGTACAGCCAGCTGGACCCCCTCGTCGATGGCGCGAAGCTCCAGCGCTGTGGCGGTAGGTGGTATAGTCATCTTGAAGGTGCGGGTTGTGTCTACGGCCGGTACACGTGCAACGGCGGCGAGGGACGCCGTTTGTAAATGGCGCCGCCACAAAGCAGCCACGAAGACAGAAAGTGTTGATGAGTCTTCTGTGTTCAAGGGAGGGGCGGTGACCGAAGGAACATGTCTATGCGATGGTGACGTGGAGTGGGTGCTGGCCGTTGCTCAGTAATGAGCTCATCCTCCCAAGGTGGAATGTGGTTATGTATGGTTGGCACAGACGTGTCGAAATCCTCGCCGGCATGGCATAGTAAGCGGCGACCCTGGTGAGTGAGATTGCGACGGTCTTTCGCCCCCTCTGCCCTGGATTGGATTATGCTTTCAAGAGTGGAAATACCAGCGTACCGATAGAGCTCCTCAATCCTTGTGTGTCGTGGAAGCCCAGTTATAGATCGAAGCGCTTCCCGGTAAAGGACTTCTAGCTGGTGGGTCTGGTGTTTTGTGAGGGAATAGCACATGGCGCCATATGTGGCTTTGGACACAAGTACACTTTGCACTAAACGCCGAGCTACGTCCTGCGATGCCCCGCCAAAGGTGTTGGAGATGCGGCGAATGAGGTGCAGGAGGCTACGCCACTGCGGCCGAAGTTGCTTGATCCATTCTGTAGCGCCACCGTTCTGGTGAACGGGCACCCCGAGGACACGCACCCAATCCTGTGGAGCAGGCTGAAGCGAAACGCCGTCAATGGTTAAATGAATCCGGGAGCGTTCTGCAGGTGTGCCCCGTATGGCCAGGAAGTGTGTTTTCGCCAGCGATATTTTCATTCCAGTGGGAGCTAAGAGGGCGCTGAACATGTCTAGGGCCTTCTGTAATTGACGCATCGCGGCATCGGTTGTGGGGTGGTCACTAAGCCCTAAAACCTGAATCGCCCAATAGATATGGTCTCGCTAGCAAGCCAAACGATCTGTCGCGCAAAGATTAACATGAAGCGGGAGGGAGGATTAACGTTAAACGGCGCAAACTGCGGAAGGCGGATAAAATGACAAAGCTCCCTTGTCGTAACTTTTCCCCCTCACCTCTTGTAGCAGACAACGCTAGTCATCTGCATTCCATTCTGCTCCTCACGAGCTGTCGCAGGCTCTCGTGGCTGCGCCGGCTCTCCCTGCTTTTTCTAGCACGTTCTATTAAAAGCCCGAAGACATGTCTCTACGCTCTCTAAGCATGGCGCCGCAGTTGAAGGACCCAGGGATCCAGCATAACTTTTAAGCAGAATTGGCCGTGTTTGAACGGCTGAGGCAGAAGAACATTGCAGCAAACTAGCGCAGCGGCGAGATATACCGCGCCCAAGATTGCTGAGGCTGTCACTTTCATGCGACTTGCGAGCGCGCATAAATGACGTCGACGCGACAGAAACTGGGCTCGTTGCGCTTCTCTCGCCGCCCCGGAAACGCAAGCCACAGATTTGCGGCCCCAAAAGACGCCAGAATAAGAAGTTGATGATGATGATAGTGAGGTTCCTTGGTGAATGGCATATACCCAAACATGGGATCGGCCAAACATCAGGGGTATGAAAAAAGATGTTATTTATTTACAGGCTCTTCTAAATAGGAAATTTAGAGAGGCTGAGAATACTTTTTTGAAAGTAAAATCCAAAGTAAAAAAATAGAATTGGGAAGACCGAAAACTTATTACGTAAGTTGCCACCGTAAAGGAATCCAATCAGAGCGGGAATCGATTTGCGTTTTCTGGACTGAGCACACTTCCAGGCGGCGGTACCCCCGTCTCGGATGCCCCAACCGAAACGAGACTCGGCACAGATAATGCAATCCCCAGGCTGCGAAGAAGACTGAAGGATCTGATCTTCGTCGTTGTCGGATCGCGTTGTGAGCGCGTAACATCTATCATCAGCGTAGTTGATGACACGAACCTCGAGGGCGCGAGCCTCGGAACGAAGCGATGGCCACGACGGCCATGAAGCCGGAGCCGGAACATCGCGGTGAAGGCGATTTTTCTCCGAAGACTGCCCCGGCGGTCAAGCAGAAGCGGTCGGGCAAGCGACGACGCAACCCTAAGCGTGGCAGAAGGGCGACGTCGAGCGCCTCGGCTGAGCAGCCACCGACCCCGCAACCGGAGGGAAGTGCTGTCGTGGGGGAAGCGGTGACTACGGTTCCGCCACTCACCGATAATGCCGATGTGAAGGTGAGTTCTCGTTGCGAAGAACCGGCTGTCAGGATAGGGAGGCCTTCGGTCGAGGGACCCTGCAACACTGCCGATCAGCAGAGGGCGAAAATAAAGCTTAGGCAACGCCACCTGTTATACACACGGCATTGGCTTAGGAGAGGTCCTGGAGGCCACCGTCACATTGGGAGGAGTGTGGAGGCAGTCACGTGACTTTTTTATGCTCTCAACTAAATGGAAAGCTGGGCGAGTTGGAAAGTAACAGCGCAATGAGCGACGAGGGACACAGAAGAAATTCACAAGACGGACCGCTGTGAATTTCTTCTGTGTCCCTCGTCATTCATTGCCCTGTTACTTCTCATCAAAATCACGTTCTCGGGTCACTAAGAGCCACTTCGTAGCAAGGACGCCCACCGAGGGCTGATGTCACTGCGCGGCCGAGCCGATAGCCGTAGGTCGGCAGGCGCAGGACGTAGCGGACGATAGTGGAGCGAGCAAAGGCGGAGAAAGTGGCGCGCATGCGCCAAACAGAAGCTACAAAGAAGGCTGACTAAACGAGTTACCCTGATATTCTGAGTCCTTCCTTCACTCGAGCCTCCAGTGCAGGAGGTCCTTGGAAGCGATTTCCCAATGCAGAAGCATTGTGGAATCCTCCCCTCAGCCGAGTGGAGGGTGCAAATGGAGTGAAGGAGCGACAGGTTACAAAAAAACCTGATGGTCCGGAATTGCTCTGTAGGTGCCGGAAGGCGGTTCTATTCTGCGAGTGTACGCTGTTTGGAGGATTGAAAGATAGTGTCAGACTGTCAGTCCTCAGAATGGTAAACCGACTTTATGAAGATGATTCTTGCAGGCTGAAATGTGAGCCGCTAGAATACGTTCGCGTAGCTTGCTGGGTTAAAATAGCTCGTGAAAAAGACTAAGGAAATTGTTTCCTCGCCTAGATGCCAAAACTAACGAAGGTAAATCCAGGATGGAATTTATAGTGGTTATCCCAAAGAAGTCCACTGTTGTAGTTGGATAGTATAACACAAATTCTTTAGGCCATGTCTAGTAAGTGTATTAGGTTTCCCTCCTTGGTTGAAATCCTAAATGCGCTGCTGAGCACGAGGTCGCGGGTTCGATTCCCGGCCGCGGCGGCCGCTTTTCTGATGGAGGCGAAAAGCAAAAACGCCCGTGTATACCAGATTTCGACGCACTTTAAAGATCCCCAAGAGGTCAAAATTAATCCGGAGCCCTCCACTACGGCGCGCCTCATCGCCTGCGTTGTGTCGGCGCATTAAACCCAACAATCAATCAATGATATCCCGAATCGAAGCAGCACGTCCAGTCTAGAGCAAAGAAGTAATTCGCAAATAACTAGTTTTAACGTTGAAAGGGCCTGTGAAACGTTGTCATGTACGTACCCGAACATGGAATACCATTGCTGATGGCGTATACAGAGTGCACGGACCGAGTCAGATCCGTGATAATATTTTTAGAGATATTTGTAAGTGCTCACGATTTCCAGGGCGGCATATTTCAGGTGATGGGTAGTCAAGGAACGGTTAGACTTGGATACGCGAAGAAAATGTTTGCTGTTAAATCACATTACCCATACTTTACTCCAGACAGAAATAGCCTTAAAATCGGGTTAGGGGGAAGTGCTTCGTCGTCATTCGCAGAAAAGGATACAACAATCGGCGAAAAGGGGAATGGTAGAAGTTACGCGTGAAGGTACGTCGTTAATGTTGGTAAGGAAAAGCAGGAAACCCAGAACAAGCCCTTCTGGAACGCCAAACGAGCCGGCCGTCCGAACGTGGTCCGATGTTATTGCTAGCTTAAACGAACTGGGAGCAGTTAAATCGAAGCATTAAAGTCAAAATAATGGTTTTCGAATCAAGATTAAAGTTATTGGGTATGGAAGTAGCCGTTCATGACATACTTCGTCGAATGTTTCAAAAAAATTTTAGGAAACTGCAGTCGGGGACAGAAAAATGAATGTCCTCCAGTCAAAGGTATACATTTTCGGTCGTTGCTCTGTCCCAGGCTTCACCAGAAGAACCGCCCGAAACGGTGCCTGCTGAGCGGTCAACGGCAGCTGGAGAATCCAACAAAACGGAACCTGCTAAGTCATCTGGAACAGAGGGGGAACATTCTGAAACGAAGGATGTTCAGCAGCCGACGGCAGCGGATGATCGTTCTGAGTCAACGCCTGTTGAGCCATCGAGAGCCGCAGAAGCTCATACCAAAACGAGTGATGTTGAGCGGTCGGTCGGAGTGGAGGAACGTCCGAGAACGAAGCGTGTTGAGCAGTCGAGGGCAGCGAAAGAGAAACCTGCAGAAAAAAACGCTATGCAGCGGTCGAAGACAGTGGATGAACAGCCCAAAAAGAAACCTGTTCATCGGGCCAAGGTAGCCGACGAGCGTTCAGAAACGAAGCCTGTTGACACGTTGAGGGCAACGGAACAACGTGCTGGAACGGACGATCTTGATCAGCGGTCAAAGGCAGCGGAGAAGCCGCCTGAAACGAAGCCGGTTCAGCGGTCGAGGGTGAACGGAAGGTTTTCCAGGCCAACAAGGATGTACTACCGCCCCCCGTGTGAGACATTGATTCCAATTAACACTTTCTAACGGTCCTCTCAGCGGAGAGCTTACATAATTTCCCCAACTACAGAAATAGGCAAGCACATAAATTCGCGCCTATCGTGCATACCTGAACCAGTCATTTCGCCTAGGCTGACGACAACAGGATTGACAATGGTGATTGCTTTTGGGAAATAGGGAAAGCTGATCGGACAAGAACATTGCCACGTCGTTCTAAAAGTATGTCCTAAGCAAGGGTGCCTCGCAGATACAGCAGTTTACGTTACTACAGGCAGAAAAATACGCATAATCAAAAATAAAGCCTAGTTTCCCCGAAATGTCCAATTGGCACCCGAGAACCTCATTGCCCCAGTTGACGCCCTTCACCCTCAAAAGAAGAAGAACGAAACCTCGGCAGTTGTCGGTCCTTCAACTTCCGTTTTGTGTCGGGATCTCCTCTTTGTCTTTAATGTTTGCCGCGTCATTTTATAAGCATGTCCGTGCAGCTTACTTGCCGCGCACTACTGTCGTAGGTTCTGTTGACATCACAAAAGCTTTCGCTTAGTCCTCCGCAGAAATTCCGAGCGGCCACCCTTGGGTGCCACCGAGCAAACTGGCCGGTCACGAAACGAAGGTGTGGTGACTGATGCGGACACGGACTCCAAAGACGTACAACCGATCCATCCATTTCCACAACGCGGCTGGGGTGCCAGGCCTCAGCAGCTCAAGGTGGGGGCTGCTTGCACTGTCGGTGCATGTTACTTAACTATATTACAGAACAGGAATAGAAAACGTATCTGTTCTGTCGCTTGAATTACTGAAAAACTTTCAAATTTGTCGCGACAAACGCCAGCATTAATAGCAAAAACCCCGAAACGTAGTTGTCGGTATGTTAAGTGTTCGTAAGCCTTGATGCAACGAGACTAGAGGTACAACAATCGCGCTGTCGTGTTTCTTGGCAGTGGCCTTGTTCGGCGGCTGCCAAGCACGCAAACAAAATTTGGTGAGGTCATTAAAACCAGGCGAGGATACATTGACTGGCGAGTTCATCTTGCAAGTGGCCTACCATTGCCAATGAAGTATTTTTGAAGATAGTTCAATGAGAGTAAGTCAATGCTAAAACGTGGATGCTACGCCTTGCCTTAAGGCTTGCGCAGAAAAACAAGGCGCAGCAACGTCTCTAGTAAGGCGAGATTGTTTTTTAACCAGTTCGCAGCTTGAGCATCTCCAAGAATGCATCACGACGAAAGGGTACGGTAATGCCTGTTGCTTGTACAACATACAGGTACGTGATGGGAGCACGGTGCAGTAAAAAAACTAAAAAAAAATGTGGCGCACGCATAAAAAGAATTTCTAGCAGGGATAGCTTGTCTTTGCGATAGGGCACGCGGTCGTGGCAGAGAAAACAGTTCACAGCTGCTTTAAGAATGCATCACAGAGGAAGGGAGCGGCAATGTCTCCTGTCTTGTCCTCCACCAGGGAGGTCCTCGACCAGGGAACGGACTCAGCAAGCGCGGTCGTCCTCCGCCCAGGGGGAAGGGGACAAGCGGAGCTCAGCGGGGCGGCCTCCACCTCCGTCCGCAAACCTTCTACAGCCGCAGGGACCCCCCACGCCCACGCGAGCAACAACAGGGGAATGCTGGTCCTTCCAAAGAGCGGGGCATCGTTGACCGAGCACAGGAAGGTAACAGTGAAGGGAAGACTGCATTGAAAGGAAGATTGCAAGGTCCAGATGGACATGAACGTTATTAGTGTTATTACATTATTAGATAACACGTTATTAGAGTTATGGCAGAGTGGAAAAGTGGTTCCGTAAGGCACGCGGTATACGGTTGCAGCACTTGCGCGTGCGCACAGCCGGTTCCGCCGCAAAAACCACGGACTACGAAAAACGTGGGAGACTGGAAGCACGTGCTGTGTTGCTGCAGCGCGCGTGGCCTGTCTTCCACCTTTTCCTTAGTTCGTCGTCTTTGCGCTGCTTTCGTTATGAACCAATTCCAACTCGTCCAATTGACAGGCACACAAATCAGTGGCAAATAATAGGAGAATAATTACGAGACTTAGCGTAATCGTCGTTTATTTGTATTAGGTTATTTCCCGGTCTAGTTATCTCACGTGAGTAGTTCTTCCACATAGCTTTCAGGTTTTAAATAGAAACATACAATACAGCAGAACCTCGTTGATACGTCTTTAAAAAAACACGAGGGATAAACGTACTATATGGGTAAACGTACTTTCTGGGAAGAAAAGTACTATGGTGTATTTGTAGTGTTTACAGTTAAGAGCGCAGTCACCTGGGAGTCGTATGAACCGGGAACGTATCAACGGGGTTTTTACCCGTTATGCCTTGGTGCTGGGAAAGGGTCTTTATTGTGTCAAGTCCGTCTGCAGTTTGCCTGCCCTGAAAAGGTGCAGTCATGCCTGTTGCCTACCGGGTACCTTACCGGGAGCAATTCTCTGCTCTACGACAACTCTTTGTTATGAATGCAGAGAAACTCTGGAAGCGTTGCTTCAAGAGGCTCAAAGTTAGAGCGACGCAGTGCACGCGTGCATGAAAGGTTGAAATAAGCGACTAAAGTGTCCCCCCGCCATACAAAGAAATTACGGTTATCTGAAGAGCAACAATGAAGAGCTTTAGCTGACCGTTTTCGACGGCCCGCTCCGGTATGGGCGGGCCGCTCAGCGCAACCGGAGCCAAGGCTGTTCGCGGCCAAAGGCGTCACGCATGCGCAATGGCGCCCCCGCTTGCTGTCGGAGAGGAGCGGACGGTGAAAAACGGTCACCTAAAACTTTGCTAATGTTGTTTAACTTTGCTTGCAAACTTTGCTATTGTTGTCTTACAGTAGGCCGCCAAACGGGGCAGAGCAATCGAGCAATGTTCGTTAGCCTCAGTCATTCTTGTATGTGTGACGGTTTACAAGATTTGGAGCGTCTTCACGCAGTGCTCACATTTTCAATGCTTAGCGGAGATTGTTGTTTTGAAACACCATTTTCATTATTGCAGACCCTGACTCGCTGACGCCGCAGGAGACGATGTGTCTCGTGCGAATGATCTGCGCGAAGGCCTTACACGTGGACGGGGCTACCAAGGTCCTCGCGAACCTCTGCTTGACAATCGTGACGGTACGGTGCACCACAGCTGCGCTATTTTTCGTTTCGTTGCAGGCTACTTTTAGAAGCAAAGCATCTCTTGCTCGGGGTTATGTCCCTCCATCGGCGTGCGTCCGCACATCTCCCCATCTCCCCACCAGCTGTGCGATAACGCCGCTCTCCTCCTCTCTCTCTCTCCACGCCAGCTGTGCAATAGCGCGCGCGCTGCTCCTCCTCTCCCCCTCTCCCCACCAGCTGTGCGATAGCGCGCGTGCTGCTCCTCCTCTCCTCCTCTCCGCGCGCCGCTCCCTCAGTTGCTGTTTGTCCGATGAACTGAATGGACGCCAAGGGAACCGGCGGAAGTGAAGCCGCTTCGAAACGCCAGCCTCGAGCAGCGGATCCCACACTGCGAGAAAGCGAAGCCGCTTCGGCACGCCAACGTCACCAAGCGGATCCGTATGCGGTTCGCCAACGAGAAGCCGCTTCGAAACGCCAGCGTCGCCAAGCGGATCCGGATGCCGCTCGTCAACGCGAAAGCGGCCGCGCGCGCGACGGCGGGGGGAGGGGGGGGGAAGGGGGGGGAAACTCCGAGATGCTTTGCATCACCACATAGTTCCCTTCGGGGAGATGGTGTAATTTTTTTGGTCTTCTGAGGGCTGCGCCACTCTGCTGAGTGCCCCTATGTGGACTGCTTCAGCGTCGTGACGGGGATGATATGCTTCCGGTCCTTCTCTTCGTTGGCAAGGATTTCGTTTCCATGCGACCTCCTATCAGGGTTAACTTGGTCCAGAAATACAACAAACAGCGCGGTGAGAGAAGGAGAAAGAGAAAACTGACAGCAGAGAAGTAAGCTCAGACAGCTTGGCTAGCTGTTCCTTCTCATCATCATCACCATGATCATAATTAATGTATGTACGCTCACTGCAGGGCCAACACCTCTCCCATAGACCTCCAATTATCGCGGTCCTGTGCTAACTGCGACCAATTTATCCCCGCAAACTTCTTGATCTCCTCTGCCCGTCCAACTTTCTGCCGCCCCCTTCCACGCTTGCCTGCTCTAGGGATCCACTCTCTTACCCTTAAAGGGACCCAGAAAAGCCTTCTGTGAAAGTTACAAAAGGCCAGTATTGTCACGTAGCACCAATATAGCGATGCAATGCCGTTGGAATTATTGATCTACATTCAGTATTAGCTGCGCCAGAAGCAATTAAATGCACCTCTCCCCACTTGCCGATGGACTCCTCCTCCCTCTCTGCCTCCTTCAAAGCAGCTATAGCTACATTCCTGCGCCTAGGCTCGCGTCAATCACTGCGGACCCGCCTTTGCCGCCTTTGCCTCGGGATCGCGCAGGAAGGAGGAAGAGCAGCCGGAAGCCAATGGCAGTGCCGCCGCCGGCGGCCGACCTTGCCGGCCATTGGGCGAATCAGGGGGCGCCTTCACCGTTGCGTCAGCAGCGATCGCCGTTGCGTCACCCGCGGTCGCCGTTGCGTCACCCGCGGTCGGCTCGCTGCGGCGTCGCGCTCATCGGCTGAGAAAGGCGATCTTCAAAAATTGTTTACAAATTACCTGTACAACGTGTGGGGCTCACACTTGGCTCAAAAATCCCCCGTTATGTGTTCTACCACCTGAATGCATTTGATTGCCACCTTCACAAAGCTTTTCGGGGCCCCTTTAATGACCAACGGTTATTTTGTCTTCGCATTTGCCCTACCCACAGCCATTTCTTCTTCTTAATTTCCAATAATATGTCCTTAACACGCGTTTGTGGTAACACACGTCTGGAAGTTACTAAGGGTAATAATGGTTGGAACTTGCAATCACACAAAAATGCACACAAACACCAACTTATGCGGAAATACACACGCCACATATGAGCGGGAGTATGTTTGCGGAGCTCAGTCCGTACCGCAGTTGCACGCAATCCAGGCACGTGAGTATGGTGCACCGTGATTCAGTACGGGCAGAAGTAGTAGGGTGCGCAAATGCAGAGCTGTTGGAGACGGCACTGCATTTGTGCGCGGAAAGTACTGTGCAATAAACCGGTGGTCATACTTGCCACCCTGCCACCTGAAACTCGCCACAGATCAGGTTTTTTGCCGGCAGGTGCAATTGCAGTTAGCCTCAGACTGCGTTGATGCGCAGTTTGGGAAGAAGACGTGCTGTGAGTAAATCATGCGGCGACTTTGCCATAAGAGCAGCATCTATATAGAAGCGATGCTGCTACATTTCTATAGGCCACGACATCCACCCGATCAATAATCGCTCTCGGTCTTTGGTGAAAACATTGCGCCCAGAGGGTGACATTTATAATGCGGACAATGTTTTCCGCGCTATCCCTAAGGTTGGCGCCATAGCCAAAGCATTCTTCTGAAATAGATTGTTTCTGGCTTACCTGCCAAGCATACCAGGAAGTATGTGTGGCAAGTAAGCGAGGTAAGCGACGTGGTGAACGGGACATATAGAAAGCAGATTGCAATTGTGAATTGTTAATGATAACTGTTACGAGGTTGTCAGTTGACGCTGGATAAGTTGAGACCACTGTAAGCACCAATGGTGTTAGAATAGGCTTCACCTCCTTCGCACCAAATGTGGAGCGGTCGTTACCGAATGTAGACTTTGGAAGGGTAAAAGTTTCCTGACAAGGATGTGCAGAATGGTCGAGGCAGCCAAAAAATGTTTGTGTAATATATAGGAAGTTCGTAAAGTTGAAGAGTAGAGAGTCGTTTGTTGCCCTACAGCGTTGCCCAACTAACAGAAAATGTCTCAGCCACCGAGTGTAAATGTGTGAAGGTGTGTTAACCGAACGTCACCAGGTCGTCAATGACCTCGGTGCAAACACGACGGCCATCAGCTTTGAGTCGTACAAGGCGATAGGTAGGTATGGTTGGTAGACGTCAGTGCATGCACCCCGCTCAATTGTAAGCATATGCGAAAGTGCTGCAAGCGGGTTGCACAGCGCCGCCACGCATCCGCGCCTTTTCACTGCACCGGCACCACATATTTTTGTGTACTGGTGCCATGGGCCGCACGTAAATTGAACAGAACTCTCTATTCACCGTGTCCTTTAGTAGTTGCGCCTACAGGCATGCATCTTTTCCACCCTCGTGTTGTTGCTGCGCCGCATCCCAGCTGCGGGCAGTCTCGCAGTACTTGCTGCTGCCGTCGTTTTCAAATGGCGGGTACGACGCCATTTTTTGTGGCTGTCTGAACTGGACGCCTGAGGAGCATGGCCGCCACGGATGGCTAGTGCCCACGGAAAATTGCTCAATGAACCTACTAACGCTATCGCATTAATTTCAACTGCACGTGGTCACCTTACACCAACGTTACGATATGCGTTTTCCTATATTAGCGGTGGAGGGGGGATGCGTAACAGAACATCTCGGGCCATCTCCATTAACGTGAAACCTGGGGAGGGGAGAAGCATGCAGTGCATAAGTGTATTCTTGGCACTTTGGCGTTTTTGCCTGCGGAGGCGAAACCGTAGTGGGGTAAGGTACACAGCTTTGCTGTAAAAGTCTCGTGTCTTTGAAGCACGAATCGTCCTAGCGCGAGGCACTGGAAAACGAATGTTCCGGTGTGTTCTTTTAGTACGCATTTTTGCCCATGGAGTTGAAACGTTCTAGCGTGGGGCGTTGGCATACGAGTGTCCCGGTGTTTTAGTACCGTGACTACATGAGACGACGACGACAGGAGACGCCGACAGCCCGAGCCCCTAAGGTTCCTCGCCCTTAAAATCAAACTTGCTCGCGAATCACGGTAAAAGGTCCTTATACCTTGGCATTGGAGATTTTAAGCTGGGATATAGTAGACTAGTTGGCCGTCTCGTGGGGTGTTCAGGCACCCATTGATTCAGGCAGGTTGGATAGTCTGTCTTGGATATATTGTGTCGCGCGTACGCGACCTATTAAGTGGTGTTGAATATTCCGCAACTTTAGTTATTCAGGACTCTCCCTTTCATCGAGTGACCGAGGCACACGTAACGCACGAAAGGGAATTCAGTACGTAACTACAGTGAAACAGCGGCGTAGCATTGGAGTATTTGTAGGGTGTTTCTCGGTAATATGTGCTTGATTTTGCTTTCGGCAGAGAAGGTCACATCAACTTTCAGACCCCTATCGCCCATCAGTACAACTCTGCCGACGTGGCTATTCCTCGCAGAGGCAGCGGAGCGGCGCCTTCGCACAACTTCTTGTGGAAGCATGTAATCAGTGGTTTATCAGGAGGGACGAGCTGCTTCCCCGTCGTGTTCAAGGCACAGGAGTAGCGCCGAAGGAGCCTGACACAAAGGGGCCCTGTTACAAGTGGACACTGTTCATCGCCTTCTTGTCCGAGCTGCTGGCGGGCATTGCGGGAGCAGGATCTCTCGCCAATGCCGTGTTTCTTGCGGTGCTACTTTGTGAGTGCTGCGAAATAACGCTCCGCTGTCCTGCCCGCAATGCCCTCGAAGAGGTGAGTGCACTACTCATGTCGTCATTGAGCTGAGCGATGTCCCCTATTCTGTCACAGCATGAACGCTTGGGCACAAGTACACGTACGGAAATGTTACACCAGTAGACCAACTTGTGGCACCCATACGAGTATTCAGTTAGCTGCCTCCGCCGTCAAGGCACTGCACGCCGTCCAGTTGAGCTTAGTACACTATAGATGCCCATACTGCTCTGAATAACCTCGGCAGACCACAACTGTTTGAGATAGGGGGCGAGGCAGTGGAAGTGGTAAGCGAGTATGTCTACTTAGGCCAAGTAGGGACCCCGGAACCCAACCATGAGGCAGACATAATTAGAAGGATAAGAATGGGGTGCAGTGCATTCCGCAGGCATTCTTGGATAATGAATGGCAGCCTACCATTGTCCGTGAAGAAAGTGTATGACAGCGGTGTCTTACCGGTACTCAGCTACGAGGCAGAAACTTGGGGGCTCACTAAGAGGGTTAAACTTGAATTGAGGATGACTTAGCGAGCAGTGGAACGGAACATGATTGCTGTGACATTAAGGGTCAAGAAGGGAGCGGAGTGGATCAGGGAACAAACGCGTATTGAGGGCATATTAGTAGAAACTAAGAAGTGGGTGTGGGCAGGGCATCTGATGCGAAGGCAAGATAACCGTTGGTCGTTAAGGGCAACCGAGTGGATTTCTAGAGAAGGAAAGCGTGGCAGGGGGCGGCAGAAAGATGGGCAGATGAGATCAAGAAGTTTGCGGGGATAAATTCGTCGCAGTTAGCATAGGACCGTGTAGTTGGAGATCCACGGGAGAGGCTTTTGCCCTTCAGTGGGCTTAGATAGGCTGATGATAATGATTATGATAACCGCTCGCGGAGACCAGCGCGTCGGTTAGTAACGGAACTACTTGGGAATCCGACGGCGCATCACGTAACCCTGTTTCAGAGAGACTGGCCTTTGCTCGGCCAGCTCCCTACTCGTTGCATGTGTCAAGGTAGCTACTACGGTCTGGGTGTACGCATGTAACAGCCTCTGGGAAGGCTTTCCCGATAATGATGTTACCGGCACGTCTCAACATTTCGACAACCTCCTCCGCATTGTGTGCCCCCGCGGAGTTATAACGGCAGCCGGGAATTTTTCGGTTAAATCGCATGCTCCTCCTACCATTCGCACAAATTTTATTGCTGGCTGCTTGTACTGGTCAGTTGAGTGCAGTTAGGTGAAGCTGACTCATAGTATTGCTTATAGTGCGGCGGCCCTTCAAGTCCTGTAAGTCAGGATTGATTGTTGCGGCGTCAGGTTTTCTCCTAGTTTGCCACCGACATCCGACAAATTGACGATAGCCTTTCTTTGAATAGTACTCAGGATTGGTAGCCTCATTGCCCCTCCCCCCCCCCCTTCCCTTCACGAGTTCGATTGTGCGACAACAAGCAAGCGTTCTTTCGTAATTTCTAGAATTAAGTGTTTCCAGCTCTTGCAAAAGCTAAACAACTTGCAATGGCGAAATGGGTGTGCCTAGTTCGCTTTATTGCAGCAGTGCGGAAACAATAATTAATTACACCGAACTTTGTTTAACTAGCTTGGGCAGCAGAGTTCGGTTTTTGCTGGCTATTCCATATCAATTCAGTCTTGCTCAATTACATTTGACTCATTTATAGGTACGCCGTAAAACAATAAACGAATGAAATTGGTACGCAGTAGTACAACTCTTGATCGGTACGCCATAGTTACTTCTAAAACTTTGGAAACGTTCGTACGTGTTGGGGACCGGGTTCGCAGTGAGTTGAGGAACGCCGGTCGTCTAAATGCCGTATTTTTAAGCATGCGACATTGTGAAGTACTTCATGCACTGCAATCGTACGATCTAAACCATTTTAAGGGCAGAGCACTTTAGGGGCCCGGCTTGTCGTTGCGGTCACGCTATCTAGCCATCGCAGTCACGTGCCGTCACGCACCAGAACAGAGGCTTCGAAAGGGTATCCGCTTGTCCCTCAATCCAGCCTTCCGGCCAAAGGTTAAGAGCGTACTTGAACGAGAGGTTTATGTAGGCAGAACCGTTCGAAACAACTGGAACCGCTGTCACTTGTCATACATGTCCCAATATTTAGCGCAAAGAAAACTGCACGTACGTTTTAGGCAAGAGGCAGTACCAGTGTTCATTTAGTTAGGAATGCTCGTTGGATTAGCGTTTACCACAGTAAGTGAAGCAGCCGCGGACGAACAAAACATCGGCGCGCTCAAAATGCCCCCGAAAGGCGGCACGTGCGAGATGAAAGCAATCACAAAAAGAGCAGAACCCGCCGCGGTGGCTCACTGGCTAAGGCGTTGCGCTGCTGAGCACGAGGTCGCGGGTTCGATTCCCGGCCGCGGCTGCCACTTTTCTGATGGAGGCGGAAAGCGAAAACGCCCGTGTGTACGAGATTTCGGCGCACGTCAAAGATCCCCAGGTGGTCAAAGTTAATCCGGAGCCCTCCACTACGGCGCGCCTCATCGCTTGCGTTTCGTCGGCGCGTTAAACCCTATAATCAATCAAATACAAAAAGAACAGAACTCCCACTCGTGCTGTTCCAGGCAGAATGAGATGTAAAAGACAAACAAAAGGATGCGAGCTGACCCAGGAGAAGGTGCGCGAGCACTGGAGAATTCAAAGGCGGGAAAATTGAATTGCATTGAACAAACCTGCGTTTAAATTCACCAAGAAGAGTGAGACAGATGGGAGGAGCGTGAGGGGTAGTAGGGCTGGTAGCAGAAAAAATTGGGGCTCAAAGGTCGTTAGAGGTGTACAGGGCAGAGAAATCGGACATCAAAAAATTTCTCCGATAATTACAACGTAGGTTGCTTGAGAACTAAGAGCTTTGTGGGGAAGTATACAGAAGATGATAGGGTACGCGTGGTGGGCGGAAAAGAAATAAAGTACGCGGAACACAGTTTTAGAATGTGTCTGTGTCCACCCAAACCTTCAGGAGGAAGATATTCGGCTTTCATAAGCCCTAGGATTTAGGGTACAACAGAGGGAGTTCACTTCAAGGCTGTCGAGACGAATGAGATGAGAATGGTGGTGGACGTAAAGAAGAGAGGGGAATATTCCCTACGACAGCTCCCACCTGCCACATAAAAAAATAAGTATTTTGTACTTGCCCTCGAGCAGCGGTAGTATTAAACTAAGAGTGTAAAACAGATATATATAGTTGTTTTTTCTTGGTAAGATGACACGTCATCAGCCCGTTTCAAAGGGGATGCCACTAGCAATAAATCAAAAATCGATCAAGCAAAGAGCGGGGAACGGTGCCACAGCCACTATGGCGAATCGCTGCTCTGAACTTCCGACAGCTTTCACGTTGAGTGGAACTTTAAAAAACAATCACGAGTCTCCACGAAGTGAATCATGAGATGGCGAGTGGGCGAAGCAGTGAGGATCGTTCTTACCGTAAATCACCCGTGGCATTGCCCACTCGCGCATGTAAATGAGTGACAACGCGTGTGTACAGTATATGCAATTCCAATGCAATCCAATCCGATACAATTCAATTTAATCAAATCCAATCCAATCCATTTCTATCCAAATCCAATCCAAATCTATTTCAATCGAAATACAATCGAATCCAATTCAATCAAATGCTCCGGGCGCATGCGCAACACTCTGTACACGGACGCCAAGCCCCGGACAGAGCGAGGTCCTAAGGTGCTTCGCCCCTAAAGAAAGAACTTATATAGTAGCCAGCTTAACATTAAACCGTGCTTTGTCCACCGGAGCTGAGTGAGTAATAGATTAAGCATTGCGAAACTTCGCAGATCAAGTGCCTCCAGTCTGCGCTGACGGTGGCCGGGGCGGCTGCTGAGTCCGCCGCTGCGCAACACGTGAAGAACCTGGTGGCTGTGATGCAGCGTGCCAGCAAGGATCCAAAGTTCCCGCCGGAGGCACAGAAGATCCTTTTGGAGCTCACCCGCTCAAAAACCTCACCCGCGAAGTCCAAAGCCAAGAACACCACCTCTACCCGCCAGGGGCGAATGCGCGGCAAACGGTGATTGCCGCCAGGGTCCCATCAAGTACTCTTTTTTTTTTTTGGCTCAAGGTCCAAATAAAGCTTGTTTTTGTGGGCCCCGTACACAAATCTGTCTCGTGTCAGTGTCTTAAAAATCACTGTGAACGGATATTTGTTTAAGCAAGCACACACTGCTGAAAAGCTTGCCGAATGTATCGTCAGATATGATTATTTTGTTTGTTTTAGGGAAGCCGATAAGGCTTTTAGATGACAATTAGCCAATGCTTTCGTATGACGAGCAAGAAGCATCTGATACCGACAAATTGGGTGCATACATCACAGCCAGATTGAATACCGGGCTTGGATTGGCAATGCCGGAGCTGTTTCGCCTTACGTGCCCGCTGCATCAATACGCGGAATGGAACTATCAATATGTCACTGGCGAATTACCAAAATCTTGAAGGCGTGCTTTATACACTGACTAATCAGCAGTATTAGCCTTGCATCACGGGTTGACCTGTGGTCATTGTCCGAGGCTTACTCATTTACCCAGTACCAGTGCGGAGTTGAGGGAGGCCGTTTTGCTTAGCTCCGACCCGGAAAACTTTCCCAGAGCATCGTGCGGCCACCCGTTGGAAAGCTTATTCCTAGCTCTATTCGACGATAGATTAAGGTCGTCCAACTGGCCGAAGATGCGCCTCGAGCCCAAGGGCTGCAGGCCCCTGCCTGAGGGGGAGTAATCCTTGAAGGCTCCCACTTCCCCTGCCTTCTTTCATCCAGTTTTGGCTAAAATAAAGTTATCATCATCATGTAAATTAACACTATCGGCTCTCGACAATTTTCCTGAAGAGCACCTGTGGAGTAGAGTGGGCATTGGGGCGAATAATTTCTCTCTACAGCTTCGATGCATTCAGATTGTGACACATGACGAGGGGTAGTCAGATGATATTTACGAGCCAGAAGGCTGTCAAAATGTTTTAGTCCCCGCGCCGCTACTCTGTCGTTTCCCGGGCTGTAGCTGAAGTTCTGATGTTCCACACATGTTTCGACACGAATTTGTATCGCTTCACGTCGCCTTTTACGAGGTGACGTGAAGCGAGGGGCATTGGCACGAGCATGTATGTACACACAATCATTCCCTTTGAAGAGCGTCTCCGTTTGCTCAGGTTTCCGGCCCAACGGTATTTTGATGACCAGCGTGCAGCCGAGACGTAATGCAAGCGTAGCGACTGGTGTCAACGGGATGAACGCACACCTCGCCGCAATTCTTAGCTGGTTTTAATGCGAGCATTAGTTAGTTGTGTCGGTCGAAAATACGACATCGGCACACAAAATATGCTCGTCGAATATTGGACATAATGGTCGGACACGCACACAAAATATGGCTGTTTGCACAAAGAATAAAAACGGCGTCAACAAATGCTCAAAATGACATTTTTTTCTCAGGGAAGGCTTTATAAACGAAGTAACTGAGCTAGTTACAACGTCGGGTAAAGCTTCGCTGGGTTGGTTTCAGAACTACGGTCCTCCGGAATGTGAGACGTACACGGAACTCCCGGACCAGCATGGGTTTTTTTAAGTGTGTTTTAGACCCGCTATTATTATACAATACAAAGCCAATCATCATCAAAGAAGTGGCACGCGAATGCTGCTAAAATTGCGTGCCCGTCGAAACTCCAGCAAGCAGACGCACGCGTACAAAAGGTGCAGTCACTCTTGTGGGTTAATATGCGCCGCATAAATGTTCCGCAGCAACGCAGCCTTCTCCCGAAAAACGAAAATCGCGGGCGGGAGGTGTTATGCGACCCGGTCAGTAATGCGGCACTTTAACAAGCTGTACTAACATCCCAACAAAAAAGTTCAGGGAAGCTTGCACGCGTGACTTGAATGGCGGAGTTGTTGTGGGTCAGCCTTGCCGGACACATAGCTAAGCTTGGTATCATTGTTTATTAGATGCGAATCATCTCATGTTTGGGGCTGTGTCCCTCCCTCCCTAGTTGTCGTTGTCCGCCGTCCGCACTCTACTGCGCATGCGCGTCTCTTCAGCCCCGTCAGCGTTTGGGCTGACGTCAGCGCAGTCCACTATAAAAAGAAATAGTTAGGCGGCGCCCGGTTTCGATCCCACGACTCTCGGGCCGCAACGGGAGGTACGTGGCGTTCTTCCCACTGCGCTACAAACCGAGACGGGAGCATGTGCTACGAACGAGCCTTATGTCCTGCACTCATTCAAA
Source organism: Haemaphysalis longicornis (assembly GCF_048455015.1). NCBI lineage: Eukaryota > Metazoa > Arthropoda > Arachnida > Ixodida > Ixodidae > Haemaphysalis > Haemaphysalis longicornis. The sequence goes on from NW_027526460.1 coordinate 132,183,489, forward strand.
CTACGTGAAGAAGCTACTGATACAACGAATGCACGCGAAGCTGAACGTCAACGGAAACGACGAACTGAAAAGTAATGGGAACTTCAGCCGACCCCATGGCTCGATCCTTCGCATACTAATCAGGGTTCCCCTACGAGAAGATGGTGTAATTTTTTTGTATAGATGCGGTGCTAGTAATCGTAGTCACATGCATCGAAGAGGTCGTCGCCTTCTTCGCAGCGAGTCGTGGATGCAAAGTCATCCTCAGCATTGCAACCTTCCATCATCTCTTTGTCATCGACTCGAGGCAGCGGTGGCGGGATCTGCAAGTCGTTTCGTGAAGGAGTGGCAAACTCGTAGCCATATCTTCAATTATCCATAATGGCTTCTAGAGAGTGTGGCCGCCGTGGTGACCTCTCCAAAGCAGGGTGTAAGTTTTAGACGCTGACGTGCGTGGACTCTTCCACGGTACAGAGCGCATGCGCACGACGACACGAGGACGAACGCACGAGGGGCGTACTCTATGACGTGTGAGTTTCGTTCGAAGCAAGTGTAGCCACGATTACGGTGATCCCTGGAGTTTATTTTTAGCCAATCTTGGCCAATCGCCTTAGGTGGTTATGCACTCGGGGAAGTTTTTTGCAACGCCGGAACTACGGCCAGCAACAGCAGCTTCGCTGTTAACATCCCTGGACACTCCATTAGGATCTCAAAAAGGCAAAAACCAAAATGTGTAACAAGTAATGTCTACGTAGTACTTTTTACAGTTAGTTCCCGGAAAACATCCCGGAAAAACACCGCAATCACGGCGCAAAACAAAATAATGATCAGATTTCAGGTTGATGGAATAGCGGCAATTGTTCGACCTAGAAGTAGACATCTTTTCTGTTCGTGCAGCAATGTTTTCACTGTGAGTGTGCATAAATGAACCTTAGAGAACAACGCCGGCATGAAACGCTGTGAAATAATTGTCTCATGGTGGTGTTAGGCCCCCAAGGGCGGTTATCGCTTGAACGCGGGGTGGGACGCGCGTCGGTTCTGTTGGGTGTCTGTGTACGCCGTCGGCTACCGGTATCAATGTCCGAACGTCACGATGGCCTTCGTAGAGCTGGCGATAAATAGGCACCGGAACAGGCTTTCCGGTAAAGCGCACGTCGAAGTCTTCCTTTAACGCCTAAAATATATTGCAATAAGGAAGGTAAAATAGTCAACAACTTCCTTTCAATACACATCAGTGATTTCAGCTGACTAAAGGTCAACTACGTAAATGGGTCGTCACCTTCGACTTAGATACTTGTGTCAGAAATGTGTACTTAGACTATGGGAAAAAAATGGCAATGGTAATTATTTTCACGAGTAGCAATTAGATAAATAGCAGAACACATTCCCGCTAATATTGTATACGTAGGAATAAGAAGGGTGCTTGGTTATAGCTTTACTAATATTCTTGGATGGTACTTCCTGATCGACCAGGTCATATTTCATTTGTTAACCGAACTGAAATCACCAAGCGGAACACTGTAAAGTTAAGAAACCTGCACGTATGAAAAGTAGACCACAACGGTACTCCGCTGTTTGCCTTAACCTGGTTGCAGCGTTGACAGCGGTTTACATCGCAAAAGCATATCATGAATTAAATGTCGCAAGAAGATGCGATGATAATGATATCCCGGTAATATTATTGCATATTCTTGAAAGATTTGAGGTGCGCGATTTGGGACCAGATTCTCCGCGGAGTGGTCGCGTAGGAAAAGTTACGCTAGCTATCACGCAGAGGTTCCGAGGTCTGCCGCGCGTGCAGGATTGTCGCTCATGGTACTACGATGATTATAATCATTGCAATCCAGATAATTGCTGCAATGCAGCCTTGCGACTTTATAACAAAATCCCGGGCCATCTTTCCAGACGTGAAACCTCGGGAGAGGCGAAGCATCCAGTGTATAAGTGTATTCAAAGATTGTAAGTCACCCGCTTGCCGCATGGCGCGCTTTGGTTTGGCGCTGGAGAAGCGCCTTTAGGAGGAGCATTCGCGCACTTGCTGAGGCGGTGGCGACCTCTCTCCTGTTAAGCCGGATCTACGCAATTTGCATGCCCCATCGGCTGCAGTTTGGGGTAGTGGCAGGGGTCAACGCGAGCGCAGTGCAATGCCCGCGCCTCGCCTTGGGGCTATAAAGATAATTTATTAAAAACAAGTTACAGCTAGGACCCGCTATAGTTAGCTGCTACACGGGTCGACAGGGCACATGATTTACGCAATGTGCCACAGAGGAAAGGAAGTGAACATCACACAAGTTCACAAAACAACTAGTACACCGCACCGAAGCTGCTTTACAATAATGTCCGTGGCACGAGGCTCAGACACCATAGTTCACGCGTGGGAGTGAACATAAAAACCACAACAGTTCACACACATGTCCGTACAGAGATGCATGCTCAGCCAGGCTGCCTAAACTGCGCCTTGGCCTCAAACATACAACTCCCTTCAGCACGCAAGTTTCACCTTATTAATAAAGCACGATACACCATTGCATGGTGTTATTGGCAACCTAGCTAGTCCACGGCGATCAACGAGACCCCGGCCCCAGGTTAGTATGCCTTTTCTTGCTTCGACCGACCACCCGACCCGATCAGGCCTGGCGTCGAGAGCGGTTGGGTAGTTGAGTGTAACGCAAATTATAACCCATCTACACACAGCTTCTGCTTGCTCTTGGCGATTGTTGAAGCGTACAGGAAGTGTTGCACAAATCTTTAAATTATGTTAGTTTATTTCGAATAGGTTTTATCCATCGTACACTTCTGTTTTAGTACGTGTTACATTGTAGCGCGAGGCGTTGGAAAACGAGTGTCCAGTGTCCCGGTGTCCCGGTGACTACATGAGACGACGACGACAGTAGGAGACGCCGACAGCCCGAGCTCTTAAGGGGCTCCAGCCCTAAAAGTTATCCGCTTGGTATGTCTATTAACAGGGGCAAGCATGTTATTATGCGATTTTGTTCACTTTCTACCCGGCATGAACAGCGGTTTGTTACCTGTTAGGTTTCCTTGCACCAAACAAGAAAGTGCCGCACTTTTTTTTTTTTTTTTTGCGCGAGCATGTTAGTTCTGAAAGCGGTCTCAGTGACTTTCGGTTGTCTGCGATTGGGCGTGTTTTCATGCCTTGACTGTATACGGTCTCAAAACCACAGGGAAATGAAATTTCGAGGTTCAGGAGCGTGATTGCTTAATTGAATTGCTACATCCTTCGCAAAAATACAAGAGAAGCGGCTCATCATCATCATAAATTACGTTGAGCTGAAAGGGTGAAGAAGATGCAGAAACACGTGAGAGCGAAATTGGGGTATCTAGAACAACTACCCGAAGCGCGCGGTGATCGAGTCCCGGTGCTCAAGATAGCACTGGTCGGCTTTTCTTAGCACGGTCATCGTCGTATCAGCCCTCCCACTTCTCCGAAAAGATGGACAATATTGGTGAGCCAGAGAAGGTTACCAAGGCCCGGATGGACTGCTGCCTGCGGGCTTGCCTCGACCAGTGGGCTAGCTTGCAGGGCCACAGGTCGTCCGACTTACTGAAAATTTCGTTTGTGCTGAAGAACTACGACACAAATACGCACCCGTGGATATACGGAAGCCTGAGGCTGAAGCACGACCCTACGATCAAAGTCAACGTTTGTATCCTGGGCGAAAACCAGCTGTGCAAAGAGGCCAAGGACCACGGCTTGCCTTTCATCAGCCCCCGGGGCCTCGCTTGCAAGAAGAGGAAGGCGAAGCTTATTACCAAGATCGTCGGCAAGTACGACCAGTTCCTGGCTTCGCCGACCATTCTGAAGAAGATTCCCCGGTCTTTGGATGCCGCCTTGAACAGGGCCGGAAAGCGGCCCTTCGTGGTGATGCCCGGAGAGTCTCTACAGGACAAGATCCGCGAGATGAGGGTCGTGGTCCAGTTCCGCGCGAAGGACAGCCCGTGCCTTTTGTTCCCCGTCGGCAACATGGGCATGAAGCTGCAGAAGCTGTCGGATAACCTGGAAGTGGCCATCGACAACGTGCTCTCGCTGCTCCCGCTCAAGTGGGACAACGTCATGTGCATCCACATCGCTTCCAAGAAGGGAACCTGGCTGCCAGTCTACGGCTGAACGTTTAGTTTTTTAGCCCTTTTTTAGTGTTAAATTAGAATGCTACTCCACACGAGCGTTTCATGATTGCCAATTCAGGTGTTTCCAAGCTTGCTATTCGATTTTAGGCGTTTAGGTAGTCTGATCCTGCTAACTTCAATGATCGGTGTTTTAGTGCCAAGGACAATTTATTCAAAACCCGCTAAATACCGGAAGTATTACGGGAAAAATAAAAATTTGACGACGTCATAGGAAATATATTCATTCAAGTATGTTTATTTCGTACTACGCTTGGCTCATACGTTCGAGAAAAATGAGAGCAAATGTTCTGTGCTTTGTCAAATTATCAACACCTGCCTTCAGACGGTGAGTGTTTAGACCTTGTTTAATGCTGAAAACTCATTATTAGACAACGCTGTTTGTGTGCTTTATGCGTTATCAGGAAATGTTTGGTGTCAGTATATTGATAGTAAAGCAGGGGAAAACAGTGCACTGTAAATTCGTTTACACCCATATTTGCCTATAACAAACGTCCTTACACCCTAGAATAAACACAAGTAAAACCCCTTTGTTTTCTATCAGCGGTTGCTTTTTTGTACTCACTATGGTGAGGAGTGGTAATAAAATTACCTTACGGGTGTAAATTACAGTGGAACCCCGATAATAAAACTTTCAAGGGACCGCGAGAAAGCGTTGTATGACCGGGGTGTCGTACGACCGGGGTGCGGGTAAATACCGGCCTAGTAGACGGTCTCACGCGACAGGTGGGCTAAAAATCTTTTTAAACTACTATATTTAACACGTTTTCACTTGTTTTGCGAACCTTTATTTGAAATCCCTAGTTTAAAAAAAGAAACACCGATGTCCCCTCACCCCTCTCCCCCACGGCGTTTGAGCTAGCCCGCCAGCCAAGCGCCGCAGGCTACGCGACAACCGTGCAATGCGGCGCTATTTTTAGCCCGCCACATTTTTAGCCCGGCCTTGCGCCCGCGACATCAGGCTGACGTGGTCGAGCAAATTGAGAGGGGAAAAAGCGAGTGGGAAACTCCCAAGGCTAAGCGAAACGAACGATAGGACAAGGCAGAGATGAAAAAAAAAACGGAATTCGCGTACAGGGTGGAGACACCCTTTGAACGGTCCCGTGCCGTGCTATCCGTGTCTCCACCCTTGCGGCGGACACGCGTGATTGTAGGCACCCGAGCAAAGAAAGAAGCGGAGTGACAACGCCGCTTTAAAAGACACCGATAAGAAGATAGAGGAGAGAGGGAAGAGAGGGTCGTGAAATGAAGAAACTTGGATCGAGCGGGCGAGGAAAGCGGGTGTTCAGTCATCTCCGTGGGGTTGCGTCGTAGTGTTTCGCATTCGTCGGCGGCTCGATGGAAGCTTCAAATCCAGGGTTGGCCAGTCACCTGAACTATGACTTCTCGCGGTTGGTGCGTTGGCGTACTGCTGCCCAGCCGGGCCGTCGAAGGTTAACTCCCGCTCACGAGTACCCGCCTGCTTGCTGGCGTCTGTTCAGCAAGTGGTCTCGCCTGCATGCGGACCTTCGCTCATCAAGCAGCCTCAAATGGGGGTTGGGAATAAAGGTCGGGACAAAGCGGCGAAGCGGTGTAAAATATGCAAAAAACGTCGGTTTATCCGCGCCAGGGTCCGTCGTATGAAGCGGACCACGGGCCCCCAAGCGTCATATCATCGGGGTTTTTAATGCATTGTTTATACGGGGAGTTTGCCGGGACCACGGTGATCCGTCGTAAGAAGCGGGTCGTCGTAAGTCCGGAGGACGTATCAGCGAGGTTCCACTGTACTTTACTGTGTAGCTCAGTTGGTTGATAACACTAAAATTCCCTCTATAGGCGTGTGAACCAGACTCCCAGGAAAACTGTTAAAGCGTTACGCGTTATTAAAAAAAATGCGTTATGCGAACATCGATAATACTCAATGTTAAGTAAGTCATGTAGTTCATTTCTGTCATGTACCAAGCGCCTTGGAATGTGCAGCTTTGAGCTTCTACTTCACTGTATTTTGTTTTTGTTGTATTTATTTGCCGCCATTGGTATCAAGGTGTGCCTTCCATGATCCATGGTCATGGAGTGCAGGGTGAGAGAGCAGCGTTGAATTTGTTAGTTTTTGGTGGATATCACTGATTTTGTTTTACCCTGACCCTAGAAGGACCACTGTACTTAGCCGATTCGAACGCGCACTTTTTTTCCGGAAAATAGGTCGAAAAATCGCGTGCGCGTTAGAATCGGATACGAAACCGAAACTGCCGAAACAGCGGAAATCTCGTGCCACCCATTGCCATCGCCATCTCAAGATGGCGCCAACGCTTTTAGCAACGATTTTTCGGACGCAGAAAGCATAGGCAGCCAGGCTTTTCTGTCGGCGTTCACACAAATCGTCAAATCGTTCCACTTGCGCGCTTGATAAGAGCAATGGCAGCAGCGCCTCTCACGTGTTCAAAATGAGCGGTCGGCTGAAGCGTGTGCCTCTGGAGAAGCTCGCAGGATGGGCGTGCGAGGCGTGGGCCACGATCCCATTGACCATGGTTGAACGTTCGTTCAGAAGTGTGGCATCGCGAACGCGCTTGACGGCACCAAGGACGAGATGTTGTGGTCAGCGGAGAGCTACGAGGAGTGAGATGAGTGAGATTACTTCGAGAAATAAATCGCTGGTTTCTCTCGCATTCGTTTTTTTTTTGCTCACAAAGTTCCGTGCGCGTTACAATCGGAGGTGCAAGTTTTTTCGGTTTTTTTGCCAGGAAAATCGGGTGCGCGTTAGAATCGGGGGCGCGTTAGATTCGGGTAATTACGGTATCTGTCTTCCTCCTTCGGTACTCGTCCAGGTGCTTGTTTTCGAGTAACTTTTTCTTTGCTCATACACAAAATGTAGTCGTCGAACATTCTCGCTACAAGCCCACAAACGTACCGTGACAGCCGTTATGTGTTCGACAAAGCACGCCGCTACAATTTCAAATAATTCACACCTTCTAGAGAAACTTTTCATTGCCTAGAATTCACAAGCTTGCGCCTTAGCAAAAAAAACATAACTCCTTTACACTCTAGCAAAAACACAAGAAAACACCCTTTTACAGGCGGTTTTGTCGTTTATAACTGTTTTAAAGGGTGTTTTCTTGTGTTTGTGTTAAAGTGTGTTGGTTAGTAACTGACAAAAACAGTGTGCACAGTAAAATGGTGTACATTCTTAGGAGGAGTTTTACTCTAACCAACACCTTACACCCTAGAAAAAGCACGAAAACACCCTTTTACAGGTTGCTTTGTCATTTATAAAACCGTTTACGGAAATCATCCTGAAGCATGTAAATCATTTCACTTGTATTGTCGCCTCGTCTACTGACCTACGTTGTGTGTGGGCGCTGTATGTGAGTGTGATGTTGGCAGCTTAACAGGGAGTTAATAGCACTAATCAAGTAGGCAACGTTGGTGTCATTGAACAGTTGAAGAGAAAGGACTTCATATATTCTCCATCCTTCCCCTTCACCCCCACTAATATTGTGTAAGGCACTGTCGCACAGTGAGGAAATTGTAAACCCCATTTCAAAAGCAACTACAGCTAATTTATTTTCAGCACTCGGTGTTGCACTTTAAGCAACTCATGTAGCCTTCCGCTAGTTGCAGGGGTTTAAGCTAGAGTACACCCACACTTTCTGTATTTACGGCGAAGGTAAAAGCATTGAAGCATCCCACGCACAGGTGGGAACAGCCGCAAAGAGGAATGAAATTAATGCAAAATTAGTACTTCTGAATTTTAACACGGATATGTCAGTATTGCGCGCGCGCTGCCTTGTTTCAAATATGCTGCACAGAAGATGGTTCAGCCCATCGCTAAATACAGCAGACCGATTAAATTTTCAGGGCAGGAAAGTAGCTAGTTCATTCCATGCAGGTTAGAAACATGGTGCATACAGCGGAACGTTTAAGTGGTGTGCGTGCGTCTTCACTATCACCATCGTTTGTATTCGATCCCGGCCACAGCAGCCGTTCCTCTGATAGATGTGAAAAAAAAAAAACTTCCGCATGTTTGACTTTGACATACGCTGAAGATCCATTTTGGGTTATTATTAATCTGGGTCCCTCTTCACGGCACGCCTCATGGTCAAGGTATAGCTTGGGCGCGTTGCGGCGTATACATCCTCTTTCGGTTTCTATATATGGCGACATACAGGGACTGTCAATCTACTCAAATTACAAGTCTTACAGAAAAAAAATGTTAAGAAACGCAGCAAACATCTCGTATGATTGTACTTCGCACTTGTTATTTTTAAAATACTACCTAATGACTGTCTATAATATTTATGCCTAGCGTACGTGCATGAGCTATAAAATGGCAATAAAAATCCCCAGTAATTTCTTTCAGCGTTTAGCCGCTTTACAGAAACGACCCGCGATACACGCAACACTCACCCATGGTGTTTAGAGCATTCCCTCGTTTAGAACAAATTGCAGACAACAAATGTTAGGACACAAAATTCCGGAGATGTTGAACTTTTGCATAAATTCAAATATATATTTGAATACTGTAGAGAAAGGGGGTTTACGATTGTTTATTTGCAGCCACAACGAAAGCTAATCGCGGCTGTTCTCTATTTCTGTTTTGTTGTATGGAGTGCAATGAATGGTTTGCTCCGTTTTGTTATCGCACATTGTCAAAACTGCTCTTCTGCGTAAAAAAGCATTTTTAATGTTGCAAATGTTGCTTGTATATTTCTGAGCCGTGCGCTGGTCCAGTATCAACACTGCGTTGCCGTGCAAAAGGTGTTTTCTTGGTTTCGTTTAGTGCCAGTTTTGAACTGTTCGTGTCAATCCTACGTTCCGGTGTAAAATGAATAAGTGTTTTCTGAATGTGTATTTTTCGTTCTTTCTTTTTTTTTTTGCTTTTCTGTTTTACTAGCCCACTAGCTGTTCCATTGACGAAGAAAGCGTTTTTGAATGTCGCGGTCGGCTTTCACTTTCCTTTCCTTTTCTGTTTCTTTTTTTTTGAAAGCTACACTGTAAATACAGCGCAATTAATTTTTTGTTGATTCCTTTTTTGCACGTTGTGCTGTGCTGTTTGCCTCTTTAATTATTTCATAATATTTTGAGGAGGAGGGAGCACCATCAAGTTAACAAAATTAGCTTTTTCCCCTTTCTTCCTCCACCATTGGGGATGAAAAATAAAAGAATCATCATCATCATCATCATCATCATCATCACTTTCCTGTAGTGTGTCTAGAGTTGGCTTTGGTGCAGTGTGTTTTGCTCAGACACACGACGCCATTAGTGAGGCATAGAAAGCTTTGCTTTAAAATATGGTAGTGTCTATTATCCCACAACCGTGAGAATTACCGTCAGAGATTTCTCACGGCAGTCGCCTCTTATTGGCTAAGCACGCTACGCGGAGATTCTATGGGATAAATATTCCCTAAAAAGTCGTGTTCGCAGCTGCCCCTGTAGCGCTGTGGTATAGAACTTGGTTTTAAACAAGAATGCTCAGGTGCGAGTCCGACATTGCGGGTTTTTAAATGCAGAGCATTTCTTTAACTCACGATGTCACCCGTTCTAGTTGTCCGTAGTAGTCCGCACCCCTCCCCCTACACTATATAAAAAAATAATACTTACCGGCGCCTGGTTTCGATCCCACGACCCTGCGGGCGGAACGCAAGGTACATGGTGCTCTACCCACTGCGCCACAAAGCCGACACAGAATGGAAGGCTACGAACGCGCCTTATATCCTTGACTCATTCAAACTACGTCAAGAAGCTGCTGATACAACGCATTCACTACCTGTGGGCGGAACGCGAGGTACATGGTGCTCTTCCCACTGCGCCACAAAGCCGACCCAGAATGGGAGGCTACGAACGCGCCTTATATCCTTGACTCATTCAAACTACGTCAAGAAGCTGCTGATACAACGCATTCACTACCACCAACTCCCCAAACACTAAACGTTAACGCAATACACCCACCCCCTATGCGACGCATTTACTCGAGTCCCCCTCGCGGGGAGATGGGCCCAATTTTTTTAGCTTTCAGAATTTTTCGGTCATCGTGATTTTGTCAAAGCCTTTCGTTTTATGGGCGTGTATTTTGCCACATGGCATATTTTTGGGGGTATGAGTTGATGACAAACGGTCATTAGATGAACATGAAAATGTTCGCTTCGCAGATGAAGTCAAGCAGTGAACGACTATATCAAGAGGTCGACGGACAGGACTTCTAGAATGGGTCCAATTACGTTTAATATGGGTTGGGTTCTGTATCGTTTGGGTGGGTTAGATTAGGTTTGTTGCAGTTGGGCTGGATTTGTGTAGGTTATGACGCGTTCGGTTAGGTTACGCTAGGTTCGGTGAGGTTATGTTACGTTAGGTTACGTTGGGACGCAATATTATTCAGGAAATTTTAGACCATCCAGCTTTTATGGAAACTGCCGAGAGAATTTCCCGGAGGTAATACTAGCGGCTGCCGTGAGATTAGACGCAGCGTTAAAATATTATCTTTCAAATGCAACTAGCAATAAAAGAATTAAAAGGCAACGTCAAGGCATTAGAACCGTCGATGACAAGTTCGCTATCCAGAAGTAGAGCCACTACGCTACGAAACATTTTTTCTTAATAGCCTGGTTTTCACAATATCCATACACTATAGTTTTAAGGCCTGTTCACACTTGCAACTGGAGCGACCAAAAGCGGCAGAAGCGACGTGATTTCTGTCGCTCTTGTCGCCCGGCATCGCTCTCGTCGCACAAGAGCGATTGGTCCCGACCAACTTTTGTCGCCGCCGTCGCTCTCGACGCGGAAAGAGGAGGCGAGTGCTCCTGACGTCACATCCTGCCACAGCTCCTGGATACTCCACGATGTCGAAACCGAAACTCCCGTGAAGTCACGTTCCAAGCGAGAGACAATAACAAGAGAAGCAAAAATAGGTCGTCGCCGTGGCTCGTGCTGCGCGCAAATGTGAACACCGAGTGTGGCGGTCTCTCTGGTCGCATCGCTCGCTTTTGTCGCTTCCGTTGCAAGAGTAAACTGGCCTTAAAATTGCACACATACCCCAGATGAGGAACCTGAACGTGCAGCTCGGTCAAAGAGAGTATCAGGAGGACATGGATACATGTTCAAATGTGCCCGTAGATGACGCCAGGCGTCAGCTAATTGTGCTCACTAGTAAACAACTGCACGCTTTAACTTATAACAAACACCGTATGGTAACTTTGAATAGCCATCAAACTTATTTTGCATACTAAGAGTTGTGACGGGTTGTCTCCAAATGCTGGAAACACGGAGGGAAAAAAAGTTTCGGAGGGGGCGTCACGTGACAATCGTGAAGCCTAGTCATAAAAAATGAAAAGGAAAACTCATGGGAGCTGCCCCCCTCACGTGACAGGCAACCGGAAGTTCTTAGCGCCTCATGCGGTCGCTCGCCCACGCTGCGTGCGTCGGTCCGTTCGGTAGCCGGGCGGGTTTCGGCGACGAGACCCCGTCCGGGCGTTGCGCGCAGCGCTGCCTGCAACCCGAAACGCGCAGCGGGCTGATCGTGCAGGCAAAGTGGTCGGACGGGAGGGACAGAAAACATCTTTATTTTGTGAGCTTTGGGATCCGTCGAAGTCCACGCCGCAGTCGAAGTGTTGTGTGCCGCCGCAGTGTAGAAGTGGAGATGACAGAGTACGACATCCGTGCCTCATATTTTACTTCACAAAACACACCGCATTTTCTTGGTTCTGGTCATTTTATCTTTTCACCTCCCAGGCGTAATTTAGCGTTCGTTACCCATACACCTATCACACGGATTGAGCAGTCCTCGGACAACCAGCCCGCGCACTGCGTGCGACGCGAGGCGGAAAATGATCCTTTCTTCCCGCGCCCGCACCCAGCATCAGTGGTTCTGCACCTTTTGTTTTCTAATGCGCTGACGGAGAAAGCAACGCACCAAAGACGTCATCCCTACAATTGTGGCACGTACAACGTGCCACCATGCCGGAGTACCGATAAGGCAAATGTATGCAAATGCGCACGCGAGCGAAACCAAAGCTTTTCGCACCACCTCTCAGCTGATAGGACACTCGTTAGAGCGTTACTATGATGGTGGCGCGATAACTCCCAGCAGAATGCCAAACGCAATCGTCTAAGCACACCTGGCAAACACCACGCACCCAGTGTTGTACGGAACGGCGTTACAAGGAACGGCGTTCCTGTAACTAGTTCCTTTTTGGAGGAACGGAGGAACGCCACCGTTCCATTAAGGGTCGGTGGAGCTGTAACGGTAACTCGTTACGTTTTTGAAGGAACGGCAGGAACGGCGTTCCTGCCGTTACATCGCTAGGATTTGGCTGTTTTTGATGCCAAGGCTCCAGTACAAAAATCCACAAAGCGCTACTGCGTTTATCTTCCTATAAGATGATCAGTTTTCCCGCCCTTCAGCCGTACGTGCTTCCTCGAAGGTCAAAGGCAGAAGAATAACCACGCAGCAGGCCGCAGCTTGTGCTTGCTTTCATGCTGGTTGCTTACGCGGCGTTCGACGGGTGAATAGCGTAGCCGCGAGAATGCCTTTCACCCTTCATCGTTTGTCTGGGGAGGCCAGAATGCGCGTCCGGCTGATAGAATTGTTCCCTGGCGGGGAAAGAATAGAGTTTTAGCAGTCCGTCCGTTCTGTCGTATGCGTTGTTACTGGGTTGACCGGGACCCGGCTGGGCACTTGGGCATTCGTCGCAGTAGGGGGATTAGTTCCGCGGACCTGCCTTCGCCATGTCCGTGCCTCCGCACCCTTCCTACTCGCCCTTCCGCGCGTTCAGGAGCAGACCGGCCCGGTCAGCCCGGTAACAACGTAGCCAACGAAACGGACGGACTGCTAAACGGGATCTGGACATTTCAGTGTCGGACATTTCGGTCCAGGACGTTTCGGTGTGGACATGTCTGTGCACGGACATTTTGGTGCACGATGTCTTGGCCCAGACATTTTGAGTGAGGGGATGTCCCAGGCATTCTTTGAACATTTTATCTTTAATATTGTAATTTCGTTACTTGATATGATTTTACGTTCGAGACTTGTGCTTGCGCCGCCGTTCGTGGAAACGAACGCTAAACCCTGGCGGAGCATTGCCACGTGAAACCCAATTTCTGTAGCAGATGGTAAAAAATAACGCTGTTAATTTGGATCCGTTCAACCATTTTTTCTTATTTTAACATTCATGTGAACAACCCTAATACTTTAAGTGTTACCAAAGCGCTTTCCTTTCACTTCATCCAACGGTGCAAGACGCTGCTTCTTTTAGTCTATTCCTGCCCCCCCCCCCCCCCCCGCAAAACTTCCGCGAAAAAACAACAAAAAAACGAGGTCGATTAGGCGCGTGTGCATTTCGTTTTAATTATTCTCTCAATCATTATCGCCTTCGTTGCATTCGGTCTCAGTTCTACTAAAAAACTAACAAACCAACGATCGCACCTACGGTGGCGTTACTTAAGGGGAGGGGAAGCTGAGCCCCACCGGCAATCATCCCCCTAAGTAAAGAGAGAGGGGTGTCACTTGTGCTTCACCATTGCGTCCACTGGACTTCGAAAACTTGAAGACGTCTGTTGCCGCTCTCGTCACACTAGCCTATTCATTTTTTTTTTTTGCTCCTGATAATGGGAGGAAGCGATGTATATCTGGGGTGTCCATGATATGCGCGACTTGATGAGTTAATTCCCCAGGGGTCGACTGAAGGCGCAGAAAGAGCGATTCCTGGGGTGGGGGCGCCGTCGATATGACCGCGACGCGTGGAAGGGCGTAGCCAGCAAACGATAGTGGCCATTGTGTTCTCAGCGGCTTTTTGGGTGGCTTTTTGTGTCACATTATAGAGGTTTCGTGCACCCATGGTGAATGTAAAGCTTTTTCTCTGTTTTAAACGCGAAGTGTGCTATGTCATTGTTCTGAATGTATCACCCAATTCCTGCAAAAGCCTCCACTAAGAGGCTAGCAGTATGTTCGAAATAAAAAATAAAAAAATCACTGCGGTGACGCTTCGGAGACCGTGAACTCACCACGCGAGTAGGATTTTCAGGGGAAACCGAAAATAATATGGCTGAAAAAGAAATCTGGTCGAGTTTCGAGCGTACAGGCGGGAGGTGGGAGGAGGGGGGGGGGGGGGGGGCGTTAGAACAAAGAATTAAAATGTGGTAAATGTAGGCTTGTAAACATTAAACGAAGGTTGGTTGTCCCGAACACAATTGGTGGAATTTGTATATTTGTATGCACAACCGGTACGCGCTTAATCAGCATTTAGGACATTAGAACCTGCGGCTGTTTTCCAAAAGGCCCGTTTTTCCTCCCCGACAATATCCTAGACCAGTGTTCGCGAATTCATTTTAGCAAGGCAGCCCAGCCTACGTAATACTCTTCATAAGGTTTTCTCTATTCTGGGAGGCTAGCTAATGTTTGTTACTTTTTGAATATTCAGAGTGTGCATGTAATTTATGTAATTTGAGGGTGTGTAATTTTAAAAAATACAAAAGAGGCGGTAGACCATCGTAAACACGGGTAATTGTGTTAGCTAAAAAAGAGCGAATTTGAATAAACAACCTGTCATAAATGAAAAAAAAGTGCTAAAGAATTCGATCGGCTGCATAACAGGTGTCCCCAGGAAGAGGTATTAAACAAAAATATATAAATGTAGAATTTCTAAAAATACCTGGCAAAGATCGAACATGGCATCAATCAAGAAAATAAATTCACTGCTCCAGATTGTTGTCCATAACCCACGTTAAGCGGAAATAAAAATATAACGGCTGTCGCAAACAGGCAAGCACCGGATAATTTGGTCGACGAAATGTCCGTACACCGAAATGTCCGTACACCGAAATGTGCGTGCACCGAAACGCCCGTACACCGATATGTCCGTACACCGATATGTACGTACACCGAAATTACCGCACCGAAATATCCTGCACCGAAATGTCCTCGAGCCGCCTGGAGTTCGTCTGGTGCTCCCTGCGAAAATTCGCCTTTTCGTTTCTTTTGATTATCTTTATCTCCAGATAGTCTGCTGCCGGTGGTGTTAATATTCGTATAATATACGTAGTTCGATGTGAGTTTTAAATGTCTCACTTAATTTCGACCCAGGATTATCCGACACTATATTTTAATTTAAAAACCTAATTGTAACGTTAATGTAACGACACGTTCCAATTTTCGAAGTGTAACTGGAACGCGTTCCTTTCTTAATAAAGGAACTTGTAACGGGAACTCGATTCAAAATTGGCAAGGAACGAGGAACGACCTTTCGTTCCTATTTTGGAGGAACGTGTACAACACTGCACGCACCCGTAGGCCACTCCGTACTTGTGAATGTTTACGGCGGCGCGTTCGAGCAAAGCCGGTCGTGGTTCCAGCGGTAAGCGTCAAATTCGGCTCGCAGCTCGTGAAGGTGGTTCCTGAGCATGGGATTACGTCTCGTGTCGCTTTGAACAGCGACAGTACTTCCACGATACGAGGGTGGGAGCACGAACGCTGGCGAAAAATCTCGTAAGGCGCCTTCGGCAACGCCACTCGCCTCCACTCCACCCATAGAGGAAGAAACTGTCCACCGGCAGCCAGCCGGAGCCACTAAATGCTACCGCGGGACTGAGAGTGGTGCACCTTCCATGATGCATTGCGCGGGAGGAGCCCGAGGAGAGGAGAATGCGGCGTCAAAGGAGGTTGGCTTGCCAAAGCTGGGCCGCCTGACGTCATGCTACCTCCTAAAATGTTCTTCCTCGATGGCTGGAAATGACCTAATATCCGCTGGCTACGCAACTCTTTTTAGAAGCAACATTCGAAGCACGCTCATTGTTTGCATCCCGCGCCAAGAAACACTAAAACTCCCGCATTTGTTCGCGGGGTTTTATTTCCCCCTTATCACAGGTACTTGGATAGGCCGGAAAAGGTTGGCGTTGCGCTGATCGGCCGGGTCAGAAGGCAGTAACAGGTTGCCCTTGTGATTTGGACTCCAGGATACCAGCGAGGGAAGCGTCTATGGCCCCCGGCTCTCTTTCCCTAGTTGTGCAGTATACTGCTGTAGTATAATGCCGCGTGATCCTCGGCGTTCACCTGTGCGGCGCACAAGGGCCTGCGCTGTGATTTGCACAGCCGCGCTATAATAGAACGTCATTGCCTCTAGCCAACAATCGTGTGTCCTTAGTCTGTGGCGTAGAGATCGGGCCACTACCCTTATAATTCAATATAGAAAACCCCAATATAATTAAACCCCAGCATAGCAAATCCAACCAGACCGCTAGCTTCGCTGGACTCAACTCTTCCCCAGGTGGAAGTGCTCTGATTTTTGGAGATGATAGCCTTTCTTGGGCTACTTAAACCCGGAAATTTTAGTCTGTCTGCCTGTATGCCCATGATACGTATGTGGCACGGGTTGGGCTTGTATTTTATTCTATAGCCCTTTATTGTTCTGTCTGTCTGTCTGTCTGTCTGTCTGTCTGTCTGTCTGTCTGTCTGTCTGTCTGTCTGTCTGTCTGTCTGTCTGTCTGTCCCTTGATTCAGCCACCCGGCCGAAACTCGACGTAGTTCTTGAACGAAGTTTATATAGGCAAAACATTCCAAACCACTAAATCTAGAAACACACTTCATACTTGCCAACAATGTTTAGTGAGAAGAAGACAGGCATATTTGAGGCAGAGCATCAATGCAAAACTTCTACTGGCAGGGTTCTTTTTATTGAAAATTGATGCGCGCTTGATATTTGTGACAGCGAAAAAAAAAAAGAAGACACGAAAACAACGTTTTGACTAGAAATACAAAAAGGGCTCGCTGACCAGCCTGGGCCATGTGGAGACATTCCAAATCCAACAGTAACAAAAAGAACGCGGGAAAATTAAGTTGACTTGAGGAAGCCGCTACCGTGTTTATCGGGGTACAAGCAAGACGGGACGGGAAAAGCACGAGAGGGGGGGCGGCGGAGAAGACAGACGTTTACATGGCAGGGGATGCAAGAAAGAAGGCTATCGTCTTTCGACGACATTGCAGCGAAGTCAGCAGATACTCAGCGGAAGCTCGACATATATACTCACATGCAACACCTAGAATTAGTACTGCTTGGGGTACCTCACAAAACGAGATCAAGACGTTTATGAATGTGAGGTTACCTTGTCTTCCCTTGCGAGAAAATAAAGTAATTCAAACACGTTCGAAATTGGCAACAAATCAATTTCAGTTATTTAGTTATGAACACCCACAGCACGCTAGAGAAAGGATGGTTTTGGCACAAACATATATGCGAATACCAAATACACAATTAGCAGAAAAAAATCAGTGCTGGAAAACAAAAATGCGGGTCAAATACAACACAGCGTTGGGAACATAAATGCTATAAGTGAATTACAATGGCGGCCTTATATGAAAGAACATCGGTCATACTAGGTATTGCAATTGTAGGCGATTACATTCGTTACCCCTTGTTGGAATGAATGAGACAAAAATTGAGTTATCGGTGCAGTGAGGAATGTATACGTTATGGCGGTGGTCGATACGGGGTGATATATAGGACGGCGCAGAAATAACTTCGGTTTTGAGGTGCGCATAAACAAACAGGGAGATCTCGCGGCGTTCTTTGAAATCAGCTTACTTCGGCGGCACTTCCGGGGGGATATACAGGATTGTGGATGGTTGAGGGGCTGAGAAATTCTCACGACGTGTGACCGACTGGTGAAACTTGGCGTTGCGCGTACCTCACGATGTCGCAGCCCCAATCATACAAAAAGCAATACTCCATGCATTGTTTCGATGCTGTGTTGCAGCAGCGTTTTGGAGTACGCTGGTTCACTCGCTTTCCACAAGACAGAGAGAAGGGTCCTCAATGAAGCAGGTAACGTTAGCCTGGCCAAGACACCTGGTGTTTGGAATAAATGTATTTAGTACTTTTTATGTGCTTCTGTTATGGTCTCCACAAAACCTTACCTTAAAATTTTCCCGAAACTGAACTTTTTGTGAAATTGTCCTTGTTTTTTGCTTCCGGCGTGGGTTTTGTAGTTTGTCGCTTGTGTGGTTCG